>NC_143135.1:7995000-8620000 GCF_059928025.1 Delphinapterus leucas | reverse complement strand
AACGGCACCGCGAAACAGAGGAAAGCTTCAAGTGAGCTTTATTAGGGAGCGCTCCCGGGCGAGGTTCACTGGTCCGAGAGAAAGGGGCCAGAGAAGTCGCGCCCGGGCGAGGGTTTGGGCAGAATTTATAGGGGAAGAAGGGAAAGGGGTGTGGTGAATCCGGGAGGGCGCAGGGTATTCCTTATTTGGTGGTCTTTTCGGGTATCGTGGCAATATCTGGTGCCGGTTGCATTAGTCTTGGGACTGTTAGTCCCACCCCTCGAAAGGCGGGAAGGCTGGGCCGGGTGGAAAGTCCCCAGGTCAGTTTCTGGAACTGGGTGGTCCGGAAAGTTTTGGTCTGATGCAACCTGTGAGTCTGATTGCGTTCCCCTGCCTCGGGCCAGTTGGCCTTACAGTAACCAAATGTACCATTCTGGCCTGGCGTGCTGATAACGGGGGAGGCTCTGCATGCTGTGGGCGTGGACAGGGGATGAACGGAGATCTCTGTACCTTCTCAGTTTTGCTGTGAATCTAAACTGCTCTTACAAAATAAAGTTGTTTTGGGTTTTTTTTTGGTTTTTTAAAATTAGCTGCCTCGGACTATTCCTCTGCTAATTCCCGGCATGTGCTGGGTGTGGCCTCAGAAGGGCCCGATCCCCATGTGCTCCTGCTTCCCCAGTGGCCTCTGCCACCAGGGACCCTCCTGAATGGCCACTCTATCTGGCCGTCCTCCATGGTGTCACCACAGCCACTACCACTCTGGCTTGAGGATTAGGGACATCACCCTCCGCTGGGCTCTACCTTCCCAAGCCTGCAAAAGCTGGTGGGTCCCTTGATCCCCCAGTGCAGTGGAGACCAGGCTGGAACAATTCCCAAGACTCCTCTGGAAGCTCAGGGCTATAAGAAGGTTATAGAACAAGGAGAGTCACTTACAATTGCTGCTTATCAAGTGGGGCCCTGCTCAGATCCCCAGGCTGAAATGTCAGCCTCCATTTGGGGGTTCCAGAAAGGTCCGTGCCTACCTTGTTTCAGGGCTCCCTTTGGCTCAGCGGGCCCTGCTGCTCTATGCAGAGCCCAGGCCCAATAACCAGACGAAGGAGAGAGAGGAGGAGGCCTTCTCATTTCTTACAGTCTAAGGCTCCCCTCCCCAGACCTCATTTCCGGTCCAGGACCTATGGCTCCAGAGTCATGGACAGTGTGTGCTTGGTCTGCACGACCAGGTCACATTCCCATGAAGAGTCTCAAGTGTCCATGTATCTGCCCTTCGTGGGGATTCTCACAGTTACAATTGAACATTGATCCATGCGGCTAGTTTACTAATATCCCACTCCCCGCTACAACTACAGGGGTCCCAAGAGCTGGGACTGTCTAAGCTTGTTACCATCAGACCGCAGCATCAGTCACAATGTCTGGCCTACTATAGGTGCTCAATAAACAGTTGTTTCCCTTATTAATAAATTTACTAACCGATACATTAAAAACACAACGATTCTCTGCAACTGTGAGAAAAATTTTGATATGAAAATTTTTAAAATTGAAGCCATCATTATACAGGTTACCATCCACCAGATGTGTGTTGCTGTGAAGCTTAAAAATATGCTGGACTGGTTCCAGGGCGCTGCCCTCTGGACTGACTTCTATGAACTGGATTCCGCTAAAATGTGAAAAGTATATGTGTACATATAAGTAATAAAAAGCATGCTTTACTTTTTCATAATAAACTCATAAAATGGCTGAGCTATCTCTGGACAATCCTTGGTCTCAGCAAAACTTGTTTTTAGGACTATAACTTGCTTTCAAGAGCGTGCATATATTTCCACAGCCTGATTTTTTTTGTTTGTTTGTTTTGTTGTTTTTTTTTTGCGGTACGCGGGCCTCTCACTGTTGTGGCCTCTCCCGTTGCGGAGCACAGGCTCCGGACGCGCAGGCTCAGCGGCCATGGCTCACGGGCCCAGCCGCTCCGCGGCATGTGGGATCTTCCCGGACCGGGGCACGAACCCATGTCCCCTGCATTGGCAGGCGGACTCTCAACCACTGCGCCACCAGGGAAGCCCCCACAGCCTGATTTTTACGTCAAGAAAAGTTTAAGAACATGGTGATTGGTGCTGGAGAAATAGGAACCTTGGGGCCTGCATGGTATGACTAGGGTTGCCCTTCTGACGTCATTCTGTCACTTTTGTAAGACAGCATGTCCGTCCCCACTCTGGGGACTGTGGGACAGCTGGCAGGTCACAGGGAAGTCCTCGATGCTGCCCCTCCTGCCTCGTGGATGTCTGGGTGTTTCCCTCTGTGTGCGTCCACCAGAGTGTTCTTTTTTTTCCCATGGAAAGGCATTTGATTTTAAATATAGCAGCGTGTACATGTCAATCCCAAACTCCCAATCTATCCCTCCCCCCGACCCTTCCCCCCTGGTAACCATAAGTTTGTTCTCTAAGTCGGAGAATCATCAGATCATTCCGAAGGTTGTTGAGATCTGAGTCAACAGGGACATAGGAGGAGCATGGGAACTCTCAGGGCTGCCAGCTGACTGGATGTACCACAGAGCCATCCTCCAGGGTGAGACCCTATGCTCCCTGCGCTTGGAGGACGGGTACTTGGGGGAGTCACTTGCCAGGGTGACAGGAGTGCTGAGGCCATCTGGAGATCCATGGCAGTCTCGCCTGCTGCAGGGAAAGGACCATCGTCCTCACAGCCAGGTCACGTGGAGAGCTGCCAAGGTCATCACCAGACACAGCCATCAGTTTCCCTGCAGGTTTTGGGGGAAGGCCCCCAACCCTGGGGCCTGAATTTGCCATACTGAATTCAGTTTTCAGCATTTTGTCCCATTCGAGGTGCTGTCCCAAACAACACTGGCATTCAATCTCTTTTAAAGCATTTTAGTAAAAATTAGTCCTGCCATGGCTTTCAGCTCTCTGGGAGGGCATGGAAGAAATGGAGCTTGGGATGGGTAAGTCTTGGTGTGAGTGTGTTTGTGTGAGAGGGCGTGTGTAGGTGGGATCCTGGGTTGTTGGCTGGTGCCGGGGGTGGCCGCGGTGGATGGGCTCTTTGGAATAACTGGTCAGAGTGGGAATGGGGGAAGCAGTAGGAGGTCAGGAGAGGGATGCTGAAGTGGGACGTGGGGGACTTGCAAACGAAGGCCAAGGGGGTCAGCTTTCCTGGGAGCTTTGGGAAGGCTTGGGGGGCAGAGGGCTCTGTGTCCAACCTCAGGGCAGATGTTGCCGCCATCAGACTACTCTCTCCACACCCTTCCTCTTGGCTTTGCTCTCTGGGCAACTCTAGCCAGCCTCTTTCTTTGAGATTTTCCAGAAGAGAGTCATGCTCGGTCCTATCCACATTCTCCTGCTGCTTGAAAAACAAAAGGGACAGAAGCTAGGGTCTCCCAAGAATTCCCCAGGTTCCGCGAGCTCTCTAAGCAAGAAACCACACCCTGGGGCAGTAGGCTGGCACCATGTCTGAAAGAGGTGGCTGCTCTTACCTATCTTTAACTCTAATCAAGAGATGTTTTTCAAATTAGCAAACTGAATGCTGGAACTGGTTTTTCCTTGGAAAAATTAAGGACTTAAAAATCAGGATAACAGGGGCTAGACAAGATCTCTCATTGGTGAAACGAGTGCCATTCAGGAGATGTACGCTGGCTAAAATATGTTAGAGCCACTCTCCACCCTGGCAGGTGCAGAGGGTGAGAGAGGAAACTGTTTCTCTAGGGGTGCCACCTGGAGCTTGATCCCCAGCGTGCCTGTGCCGGGCTCTGGATTGGATTCTGGTTGCCTGATGCTATCTGGGCACCCGAACCCTGCCTTGAGTGAGCCTGTCATGCAGCGTGTGGTCAGAGCCCCTGAAAGGACGAGGGCTGTGTCTTCATTCTGCCTTCAGAACAGGCTGGACGGACGGCTCAGTGCTTCTTTGGTGAACACATGTTTAATAAATGCCTAGGTGTGTGATGGAATTTGGTCTGAGATTTGCTTTCATCATAACCTGAGGGGGAGGCTTGGGAGCCATCTAACATGAGCTCATGTGAACGTTCCAGTGGTTTCCGCTATTGACCAAACAGAAGCCCAAGAGCTGTACCTGAGCTGATGGCTCAGCTGGATTTGCTCAGAGAGCCGGTTCTGCACCCACCCTGGGCCCCTCACAGATGCTGGAGCTCTTCCTCTTCATCTTGTGGGCCCTCAGTGCAGACAGGACATCTGGCCTGGTGAGGGGTGGAGGTGGAGGGGACAGAACCCTCTTCTCTCTCCCTACTCCTGATGGCTTCTAAAGAAACAGGCATCTGAGACATGAAAAAAATAAATGAAAAGTTTGGATTCAAAGATTTTATTTTCCAAATAGTAGTGGTAGACTGGAGAATCAGATCTTATGAGAGATGTGAGTTCCAGTCTCTAATGCCAGTCAATGAATATCCTCTGGGACAAGACCCAGGACCTCAGCAGCTTTCCAGGGGCCAAAGCTTGGTGCTGGCCCTGCCCCCTCCCCTGGGTGCCCTGAACCAATCACGCTTGTCTCACCCACACATCCCTCCGAGTGAAACTGCCTCTCCTGTCAGGTTTGAACTATGTGACCACGCTGCCTCCTGCAGAGCTGATTGGCCTAGTGGGATCACCTGACCCAAGGACAGCCAATAGGTAGGCGGAGATAGGATGCGACGAGCTGAACCAATCAGATTCTCTCTCGTGAACTTGCACTGGGAGCCGCAGGCAGCTTGAGAGATGGAAGTGAGTGGATGCAGGAAGAGTAGCCTCTAGAGGGCATGTGCAATCAGACCTTGGGGGTAGATGGCTAACCCAAGTGGTGAGGAAGCAGGAGCGGGGGCGTGAAAGTAACAAGGCACATGAAAGATGTGGAGAGCAGAGGGAGGTCATGACGCTAATGGTTCCTGGAATCCAGAGGAACAGGGAGTTACTGGAGGAACTGGGAGCCAGCAGTCACTGGTGGCTGAGTCATGTTTGTGGTTGAGAATCTTCAACGCAATTCCAGCTGCTGAGGTCCCGGGCTCTGGCAGGCGGATGGTTCTGGTTCTTATCCATCACAGGTGTGTCTCCCCTGCCCCTCCTGTACCCTCACACCATAAAAAGAACACAGCCCTCCAAGAGGAAACCTGACAATAGCAGTGAACAGCCCAGACGCACCTCAGTGTAGCTGGGAAGGAGCCTGTATTAGTCAGCTCTGGTGCCATAACAACACACCACAGACTGGGTGGCTTAAACAACAAACATTTATTTCTCACAGTGCTGGAAGCTGGGAAGTTGAAGATCAAGGTGCTCCCAGATTCAGTTCCTGTGAAAACCCTCTTCGTGGCTAGCAGATGGCTGCCTTCTCACTGTGTCCTCACAAGGAGGAGAGGGAAAGAGAGAGCTCTGGTCTCTCTTCTTCTTATAAGGGCACTAATCCCATCATGGGGGCGTCCAACCTCATGACTTCATCTAAATGTAATTACCTGCCAAAGCCCATCTCCAAATCCCATCACATTGGAGGCTGGAGCTTCAACATGTATTTTGGGGGAACACATTCAGTCCATAACAGAGCTGAACTGTGTCTTTAATAGAATTCACGCTAGTCTGCATTTCCCAAAATAACTCTTCCTGTGCTTTTATTTAGCTCCATTAAAGTAAGCCTAAGGACTTCTCTGGTGGTCCAGTGGTTAAGACTTCGAGCTTCCACAGCATGGGACACAGGTTCCATTCATGGTCGGGAAACTAAGATGCCGGATGCCTCATGGTGCCGCCAAAAAAAATAAATAAAATTTTTTTAAAGCCTAAAGGATGATGAAATAGTGAAATTAATAAAGCAAACTCCATGCCTGCTGGCTAAGTAAGATTCCTCTGTACTAAATGGCTGCTGTCAGGACAATTCCTTGAACTTAACTGCTTTTCCTGCTTGCTTCGGGCTGGCAGGATCCCAATGAGCTGGCGGCCAGACACCTACTGTCACGCCTACAGCCATGACCACAGGAGTGACCTGCAGCAGAGGAGAAGGGGAGGTCACACCATCAGAGTCCGACCACGGATATGTACGCCAAGAACCTCCATTTCCGGAAAGACCCATCTGGCCCTTGTCCTCTTCAGAGCAACCACAGAGGAAACAAATATTGGCAGAGAAGGGAAACTCAATAGCCCTATGGGTACAACACATCCACAGCGGGTGGGTGCCCAGGTGATGTAGGTCAGGCCTGACCGACTGGGAGCCTGGAAGCCAGTGTAGAGTGTTGGAAAGCACCCCTGCGACCTCTCACTACCCAGAGCTTGAGGGCAGGGGGCTCGCCTGGATTGTTCTCTGTCCCAGGTGCTCAGCCACCGCCAGGCACATAGTAGGCTCGTGATTTATCTGCTGAACAATTGTCTTGACTCTGAGTAGCACTGAGGCTCTGCGTTTACGAGATAAGATTACCTGGCTTGTATGCTGTCGGGGAGGGAGAGATGCCTGCCCCCCTCTATCCCTCTTGAATTCTTGTGGCTGAACTAATAATATAATCGACTCAAGACAGACTCCTGGAGAAAAAGAAAGAAATCTTAATGCGTGCTCACGGAGGCCTCGTGGAAATGGGACCGAAGAAGTGGCCAAAGCAGGCCGCTTTTATACTTCTTTAGACAAAGGAACAATAAATTTATGAGAAATTGACAGGACAAAAAACAGGTTTTGCAAACTATGGCACGTGGGTCAAATCGAGCCCACCACTTGTTTTTGTAAAAAACACTTCATTGGAACACAGCCTTGTTCACTCCACTACATATTGTCCATGGCTGCTCTGGGGGCTACAAAGCTACAATGGAAGAGACAGAGACCATCTGGGCCACAAAGCCTGAAATATTGACTGTGTGGCCCTTTACAGGAAGAGTTTGCCTGACCCTGACATGACCCTGACCCTGACATGACCCTGACCCTGACATGACCCTGACCCCGACATGACCCAGGTTTTTTCCTCCACCTGGTTCACACTGCTTGTTCCTTCTGTCTATAGTCCTATCACCCCTGTTTCCCAGTAAGCCCCAGCTCATTTTCCAGTTTCAGATTAATCAAAAGAATTAAATCAGACTCAGCTCAGGTGTCCAGGTGTCCTGTGAAGCCTTCCTTGATCAGGGCCTTTGGAGCAGAACCCACGTGGGTTCCAGTCCCACCTCTGTACCATGGCTGTCATGGTCTAGAGACTCAGCACCTAATTGTTTAATGAGTGTGGACAAGCTGCTTCAGTGCTGTGAGCCTCCGATTCTCCATCTGTAAAGTGAGGATAGTAAAACCTGCCTCTGGGGCTGTGGGAAGGGCCCATCTCAGGGCCTGGTGGCCAAGGAGGGCTCGCCAACTGGGCCGAGCAGCATGGCCATGCTCACGCCCTCGGCCACGCCCCCTAACCGCACTGGGTCTGCAGAGCCCGTCTCCCCACCCCCATCCCCTTCGACTGTGACAGCAAAGGCAGGGGTTCTGTCTCTGCTGCTTAGGCTTGTTTATGCCTCTGTCTCCACCCCAGCCCAGGATGCCCAGCCACTGTCTGCTGAGGTTCCGGGGGGGCTCATTCTCTGTGTGGCCTCAAGCAAGTCCCTCCTCTTCTCACCTGCTTTTATCACGTATAAATTGAAGGGATTGGGCCTGGTGTTGTCCACGTTCTCCCAGCTCTAAACTCTCTGCTTCGCATCTAAAGGGGACCCTGGCCTCCTGCCTCACCCAGGCTTCCAGGCAGCTGGGACGGGAAGGCCGGGTGATGGCTCCTGGAACCCTCAGGGAGGGGCCGGTGGGCCTGCTGGAAGCAGCACAACTCACAGGAAGCCTGCGGTGTAATGCCAACCTCTGAACAGCCCGTTCATCTAATGACCAGCTTCGAAATTCACTTGTGGGTGTGCGTTTAAACTTTAGTTCACCGGTTTGATTTTCTTTGCAAAAGGGCATTTTTAAAAGTCTCTGCCCCAGCTCGCTCCAGCTATAGGAGCAGGGATGGGGGCAGAGAGACCCCCTTCTGAGTCAAAACCAGGAGGGGCAGCACCAAGCTTTGCCAGGGCTGCAGATCATAACGAGAAGGGGTGGGTGGAGTAAACAAGATCAACATAGGCATGAAAATATGTCTCCAAGAATGTATTCTATTTCATGAGAAAAACACATTGTCTCCTCCATCTCCGCTCCCGGGGATCCCCCAACCCCGAGTCTCTCCTTCTGGGTTCATTTTCCCTTTTCTGTCCCTCAGCTCTGAGATGGGCTTCTTCCTTTCCTGGGTAGAGGGCGACCTCTCCTACGTTGCTGTGAGGTACTTGGACAACAGCTGGGCAATTTCTTATGATAACCGTTCACCTCCCATATGACCCCACAATCCTACTCTTAGGTGTTTACCCAAAAGAAATTAAACTCTATGTTCATGCATACAAAACAAACCTGTATGGGAACATCTATAGTGGCTGTAATCATTATTGTCAAAAATCAAAAACCACGCAAACGTCCTTCAGGTGGTGAATGAACAAAGGGTGGGACGTCCAACCAACGGGATACCACTCAGCAGTGAAAAGGAGCAAAGCCCTGTCACTACTATATTTTGCTACAACATAAATGAACTTCAAACGCATTCTGCTAAGTTAAAGGAACCAGACACAAAAGGCAACCTTCTGTATGATTCTGTTTATATGACATTCTGGAAAAGGCGAAACTATAGGGACAGAAAAAAGATCACAGGAGCTGGGGGTTAGGGGTTGGTTGACAACAAAGAGACGTGGGGGAACTTTAGGGGTGAGGGAACTCTCCTATATCTGTATTGTGGTGATGGTTACACGACTATATGTGTTTGCCCAAAGTCAAAGAACTGTATACTAAAAAGCGTAAATTTTACTGTTCGTAAATTGTTCCTCAATAAGCCTAATTTTTAAAAATGGATTTGAAAATAAACCTACATATTTACACATATGCATACATGTGTATACACACCTGCTGTACAGCTGTTTTAATGGTTACATAACGTGCCGTTAAATGCAGGTATCCAGCTCCCTGCTATTGAGTGGTTTCCCGAAGGAAAGGGGGCTGGTCCAGCACCTGGCCCAGCGCTGCACCAGCGCCTCCCCGGGCCCTCCTTCAACCCATCCTTCCACGGCCCGGGAGGTAGGGATTCTTACCTGCTCTGCAGAGGGTGCAGCTGAACTAGCGAGGGGGAGTCACCTGTGCAAGTGGCACAGTTAGTGAGCAGAAGACCCAGGATTCCAAACTGGTTCTGTCTAGTTGGGAGGCCCACGCGCCTTCCCTTACGCTGTGCTATTTGAAGGAGATAGCTGTTCCTCACTCTTGTTTGTCCCTCCAGAGCAGCTAATACGTAGGAGATTGGACCCATGAAGGGGTGCCTCCCAGGTACAGCGGGTTGCCTGGAACTGAACCCCACTCTCTGATGGAATGAAGGTCAACGGTCTCTCCACGAACTCACTGCTAACGAGGACTAGCCGTTGGTACACCCTGCAGGGGAGAGCACGATGCATTCAGGAAGTGGCGGTTGAGTGCCCGTTGTGCCAGGCACTGAAGTGAGAGCACGCACACGATCGTACAGCCGTTCCTACTCTCCACCTCAGCCCTGGTGCTTAAACAGAGCACCTGTCCTCACCTGAGGGAGCCAGATGGACCACACAGCCACATCCCAAAGGGAAGGCCCAGGGCTCACAACCAAAAGCAGAAATCTCCAACCGGTCTCCAAGTCTCAGTCTCGGCTTGGCCTGAGACAGGAAAACCAGAGACAGGCAGAGGTGAGCCCTCGCAGGGAACATTCTAAAACCTGACCCTCAAGGAGCCCCAGTCCAACCTGCAGGCTCCCTGTGTTCATCACTGGTAGGAAACAGGGGGCAGGGAGCTCTCCTCGCACCGGGGAGAAGCCCCTCTCTTTCCTGAGACAGCTGGGCTGGAAAGGAGCTCTTCAGAGACAAAGAAGAGAAGGACGGGGGTCCAGGAGGCGGTGTGGGTGGGCGTGCAGCATGGGAGTGGGTCGGAGTGATGTACACAAGCTGGGTGTGAGTGCATTGTGTGCACAGAGCATGTGTGTGTCAGCGAGTGAATCTCTGGCTCCCAGGAGGTCTAAAATGTCTCCTAAAGGGCCACCCGCCCCGTACCCAGGCCCGTGTGTCTCTCGTGAGGGATGGAGCTCCGAATGGCACAGCTCAACGTGCCAGACGCAGTGCTCAACACTTGACCCACTTCATCCATCACTCCTTGGAGTAAGAACTGTCACTGCCCCACTTGACAGATGAGCAGACTGAGTCCCAGGGAGGTAAGGTAACTTGCCAAAGATCCTTACCTAGTGAGTAGAAGAGCAAGACTGAAACCTAGGTCTGAACATTTCCAACATTACGCCCTTAACGATCCCAGAACATCCCAGGCAGTCCTGTGGCAGCTCAAGTCTGGGCTCCAGGCCAAGATCCGGGCTGGGGATCACAGTGCGGTTAGAGTTGGCAGTGGGGCAGTGCCCTCCTGGAGTTTACAAGAGCAGGAGGTAGGTGGCCCTGGTCACACTCAGAATGCGAGATACGCCCTTGACGCAGGAGTTCTATTTCAGGAACACTCTGAGGCCAGCCAGCACGCCACCTCCCCGTCACTCAGCTGAGCCAACTCACCCAAGCAGGGGGCTGAGCTGCCGTGGGGGGGCAGAGAGGAGACATGGTTGAGAGCAAAGCCTTTGACTACAGAAGTCAAGACTCAACTTGGCCCAAGATGGGACAATTTTAACATCAAAAAGAATAACTACACATAGATGGAAAAAATCCAGTAATTGAAATCTGTGTGCTTATCATGATATTTTTAAAAAATCTGTCACCTTTGGAGGGTGCAAAAGACTCACCATGTCATTTGAAAAACCGGTAAACAAAGGAAAAGCATTTCCTAAATGACCTATACTCAGGGAACCAAATGAAAAACTACAAGAAAATGCAAAGTCACAAAACAGCACTGAAAAGGGAGCCATACCTATGTATGCAAATGAGCAGAAAAATTATCTGGAAGGACACACACCAGGCTGTATAAAGGAGGATGGAGCATGGAAAGAGACTTTAGCCTTAATGCCAGCAGTTTCAATCTGGGTTGGGTTGGGTTGGGTTGGGTTGTTCCTGTTGTTAACAAGGAGAATGTATTCACATATTTCTTGTGGAATCAAAGAAATTGATTGTTTTTAAGGTAAGGCTTTGGAGTCAGACTCCCCTAAGTTCAGATCCCCGCTGCACCTCTTGGGAAGGTCCCTTTACTGGAGCATCAGTGCCCTCAGTGCACACTTGGGGGTAATTATTCCTGCTTCACAGGGGCGTTGCACAGATTCGAGAAAAGCCTTTCTCGTGCTGCAGGCTGCAGCGAGCACTCAGGAAGTGTGGCTAGTTTTGAGCCACAAGGAAGAAGGAGCATGTGGGTGGAAGGAGGATGAAAGGATGCAGGGAAAAGCAAAGGGCTGGCGATGTTTGGAGATGAGACGGGGACAAGGACGTCTCTGGCGGCCCCCACCTGGGCCCACCACTGTGAACCATTTCCCTGGTCGCACCGACGAGGACAGTGGGACGGAGGAGGTGGGCCTGGGCACTGGGCAGAGGCTGCCCTCCCAAGCCCACCACTCCTGCCCCCTCAGGACGGCCGAGAGGAGCACTCCTCACCCCACCCGGCCCCGCAGGACTCAGCTTGTCACCGTGCCCCTCTGTGCCAGAGCTGCAGACCAACAAGGAAACCCCCCAGAATCACCACCAACAGAGCTACTTTCAAAATAAAAGCTTATGTAAGTTTGGGCTTCCCTGGTGGCGCAGTGGTTGAGAGTCTGCCTGCCGATGCAGGGGACACGGGTTCATGCCCCGGTCCGGGAAGATCCCACATGCCGTGGAGCGGCTGGGCCCGTGAGCCATGGCCGCTGAGCCTGCGCATCCGGAGCCTGTGCTCCGCAACAGGAGAGGCCACAGCAGTGAGAGGTCCGCGTACCGCAAAAAAAAAAAAAAAAAAAAAGCTTATTGTAAGTTTGGACTGACAGAGGCCATCCTTCTGTCAAGATGGTGTCTGTGTGTTGCTGCCTGGTTGTCCAGCCTTTATCGCTGTAAGAGTTTGGTTTTCCCTCTCATGCTGCCCAGGCATACAAATATTTAGAAACATGAATCAGCGTTCACGTGAAAACTGCACTGTCTTGAAGCAGGGCAGGGTACAGGCCGGGTCGACAAGCAGGCCTGGAAGAAGAGCCATCGGAGTTTGAGAGGTAGGTTCAGAAGGAGCTGGTGGTGGCTGAGGTCAGGGCCAAGGTCAACACGCACCAAGTCTCAGGGCAGAGTGGAGCGGGAAGGAGGGCAATGAGCGAAGCCCGGTGGGGCGGGGCCCGACAGGGCGGAGTGGCAGAGCCCAAGTGGAGGAGTTTCACCAAGGAAGAGGAGCCCCAAGGAGACCCGAAAACTGGGGCTGCTCTCCACCAGCCTCAGAGCCGATGGAACAAGACAAAGCAAGTCGTCAGAGGTGCCCTGCCCCGCCACACGTGGAAGAGAATGAGCCGCACAGCCACAAGCATGGCAGGGGGTCACTCCCCTTTCCTTGTGGCTCACAGCTCAGATACCTATTCTAGACAAAAGGGGAACCCCAAATCCATGACTGCCTGGGGATGGAGGGCCTGCCCTTTTAGGCACCAGAACGCTATCCTACCCAAAGCCTCCAATAAGTATCTCTCATACGACATGTATCTATGGGTTGTTACATCCTGGGCAAACTGGGCAGGGGTGGGTGGGAGCGGGGGCCCTTAGCATCCTCACTGTGGGGCACGTGGTGGGGAAGCAATGAGGGGGGGAATCAAGGACCAGTAACCTAAATCCTTCAGGCTTTCAGCGCAAAGGGGGCCTTTACCGTCAGGATACAGGTGGACTGGAACTGAGACTGGATAACGACTGATGATCCGCCCCTCCCTGCAGACCATCTGCTCTCACAGTCCACATGGTCGTGTTCCCGAGGAGACGCAGCGCCTCTCAGTATCTCCATTCCATTCTCCTCTGGTTTCAGGGGACAATCTTGGAAGTATCTCTCATCCTCCATTCTAGAAGGAGATAGCAGGGTTGGCTTAGCTAATTACCTCCTGGACCGTTGGCCAGAGCCCTTTGGGCCAGCCCACACCTTCTGAGTGGCCAGCCTGGAGTCATGTGATCTTGCTTCAGCCATTCAGTGCCATCCCCTTGCCACGACATCACAGCCCTGTTTCCCTGAGCAAGGGGACTCGCGGTGCCCTGTCAGCTAATGAAACTTCAGATGGGCCGGCATAGTGAGTAACCCAGTCGTGCACGGTGGCAACAGGAAGAAACGCCACTGTCCCCATGCTGCGGCTTGTGGCTTTTCACCTAATCCAGTCTGTTCAGGGTGTCAGAAAATCAGGCCCAAGTCCCGTATGACAGTCATCAAAGTCAGGGCTGGCGGGCTGGGGATTTGCTTGTCCCTGTACTGTCCATGAAGCTGCTGGGCAGGAAAGAGGCCAAAGTGCCCCCCGAACTGTGCAGAGAGTGGGGGAGGGGCAGGCCACACACCAGCCTGCTGGCCAGCAGGACCACAGCCTGGAAGACATACATCTTTGGTCTTAACTGTGTTTGCGTTTATGTATATGTAATTTTTTAAATTTATAAAAGGATATGGGCTTCCTTGGTGGCGCGGTGGTTGAGAGTCCGCCTGCCGATGCAGGGGACGCAGGTTCGTGCCCCGGTCCGGGAAGATCCCACATGCCGCGGAGCGGCTGGGCCCGTGAGCCATGGCCGCTGAGCCTGCGCATCCGGAGCCTGTGCTCCGCAACGGGAGAGGCCACAACAGTGAGAGGCCCATGTACCGCAAAAAAAAAAAAAAAAAAAAAAAAAAAATTATAAAAGAATATAAAATGAAAGATAAGCCTCTATACTCCCCACCCCCATCCCCTAGCCACCCAGGTCCCCTACCTAGAGGAAACCTTATCAATTTCTTTCTTTTTTAAATAAATAAATTTATTTATTTATTTATTTATCTTTGGCTGCGTTGGGTCTTCGTTGCTGCGCACGGGCTTTCTTTAGTTGCGGCGAGTGGGGCTACTCTTCACTGCGGTGCACGGGCTTCTCATTGCAGTGGCTTCTCTTGTTGTGGAGCACAGGTTCTAGGCGTGCGGGCTTCAGTAGTTGTGGCTCGCGGGCTCTAGAGAGCAGGCTCAGTAGTTGTGGCGCACGGGCTTAGTTGCTCCACGGCATGTGGGATCTTCCCAGACCGGGGCACAAACCCACGTCCCGTGCATCGGCAGGCATACTCTCAACCACTGCGCCACCAGGGAAGCCCTACATATACTTTTTAATGAGTTTTCTTAAATCTTATATCTATATAAAAGAACAGTCATAAGTGTAAGACATAAGAAATAACAATAAAATATCCATGCACCAACACCCAGTTGAAGAAATAGAAAATCACCAATATCTTAAATAAGCCCCATGACACAAAAAAAGTCTGTACACAAATGTTCACAGCAGCATTATTCATAATTGCCAAAAGGTGGACGCATACTGATGAATGGATAAAAAACATGGGTAGGGACTTCCCTGGTGGTCCAGTGGTTAAGACTCCATGCTCCCAATGCAGGGGGCCCAGGTTCGATCCCTGGTCAGGGAACTAGATCCTGCATGCCACAATTAAGAGCCCGCAGGCTGCAACTAAAAAGGTCTCGCTCGCGGCAACGGAGATCCCACGTGCTGCAACTAAGACCCAGTGCAGCCAAATAAATAAATAAATACTTTTAAAAAATGGGTATATCCAAAAAAAAAAGGGTATATCCACACAATGGAACATTACTTGGCCATAAAGAAGAAGGAAGTAATAATTCATGCTACAACAGGGAGGAAATTTAAAAGCATGCTGGTGAAAGAAACAGGTCACAAATGCTACCTATTTTAAGATTCTATTTATATGTAATGCCCAGAACGGACAAACATATAGAGACAAAAAGTAGATTTATGATTGTTTAAGACTAGAGGCACAGGCAGTGCTCGGAGGTGATAGCTAAAGGGTATGGAGCTTCTTTCTGAAGTGGTGAAAGTGTTCTAAAATTGATTGTGGTGATTGTTTCACAGCTCTGTGAATATACCAAAACCCACCGAATTATAGACTTTAAATGGGTGAAGTGGATGGTATGTGAATTCTATTTTAATAAAGCTGTTATAAAAAAATTAACCCAATTTCTCTCCCTCCTAGTACTGTTGTAGCCACTTTCCTGAATTTTGTGCCTGTTAATGTCTTGCTTTTTAAAAGTTTTTACAAATAAAAAGGTATCCCTTAACAACATTTTTTTAATTTGGTAAAAACAGAATCAAACATCATACATTCTACAACTTGATTATTTTTGCTCACGATTAGGTTCCATGCTGACGGATTGTAGCCATTGTTCATTCACGTTCACAGCATTCCCTTTGTAGAATGTAGCACAGCTAATCATCCTGTCTCGGGTCAACGGACACTGAGGGTGTCAAAACTGCCCCGAGCGTCCTCATGCAAAGCCTCCTGGAGCACCGGGCGGCTCTCCTCTAAGCAGAGGCTTTCAGATCTTTTTGACCAAGACTCACGGTGAGAAATACACTTCACAATGCATCAGGATATTGATGTATACAAGTAAAAGTCTTACCAAAAAATTTGCCAAGAAACAAGATGAAATTCACTCTGGCAAATCCTATTCTCTATCATTGTGTTTCACTGAATGATTTTTAAAATATTGACTGTGACCCACTAAATAGAAGTTATCACTCACTAAAGGAGCACAGACCAGAGTTACTGGGTTGTAGGGTATGACCTTCAGCTTTATTAGAAAAAGAATGGAAAATTAAGCTTCCTACCAGCAGAATACCAGAGATATAACTGCTCAATATTTAAATATTTGTCAGCATGGTAGCTGTAGACTAGGATCTTTTAATTCACATTTCTATAAGTACTTAGGAAGTGCCCCATTTTGTCATGTGTTTATTGGACATTTGTATTCTCTCCTCTGTGGAAAGCCTGTTAATACATTTGTCCACCTTTCTGTTGGGTTGTCTTTTCCTTATTTATTTTTTTTTAATAGATTTATTTATTTATTTTTGGCTCCGTTTCATTGCTGCCCGCAGGCTTTCTCTAGTTGCGGTGAACAGGGGCTGCTCTTCATTGCGGTGCGCGGGCTTATTGCGGTGGCCTCTCTTGTTGCAGAGCACGGGCTCTAGGCACGTGGGCTTCAGTAGTTGTGGCACACGGGCTCAGTAGCTGTTGCCCGTGGGCTCTAGAGAGCAGACTCAGTAGTTGTGGCGCACGGGCTTCGTTGCTCCGCGGCATGTGGGATCTTCCCGGACCGGGGCGCGAACCGGTGTCCCCTGCATCGGCAGGCGGACTCTCAACCACTGCGCCACCAGGGAAGCCCAGAACCTGAACTTTTGAACTGCGTGAAACCACAAATATTCCAAGGACTCTGCAAAAACACTTGCAACTTGTCATAGCAACGGGTTGTTACCTCGCTCTAGTGATAGCCTTAGCAATCCTGTTCAGCCAAGACTAGCTTCTGCACCCAGCTCCAATTAAAATTCTTTGCAATGCAAACCTTCCTTCTTTGCCTTTAAAAACCCATGACTTTAACTCCCTGGTAGGACACTGTTTAGGTCGCTATCCAAACCTGTGTGCCCTGCATTGCAGTTCTTTGATCCCAAATAACTGCTTTCTGCCGGAATATGGCCTCCTAGTTTTATTTAGGTTGACAGAGCATCATCCCATCCGCTGAAGGACTGAATAGAACAAAGAAGGTGGAGGAAGGACAATCTCTCTCCTTGAGCTGAGAGGTCCATCGTTTCCTGCTCTCAGATATCAGAGTTCCTGGTTCTCTGACCTTTAAACTCCAGGACTTAACGCCAGCGCCCTACCCTCCATGTGGTCAGGCCTTCACTGGGACTTAGACCATTGGCTCCCTTGGTTCTCCGGCCTTCGGACTTGGACTGAATTACATCACGAGCTTTCTGTTCTGTGTTTGCAGATAGCAGATGGTGGGATTTCTCAGCCTCCATAACCATGTGTACCATCTCCTTTAATAAATCTCCTCTTGCATCTATCTATCCATCTATCTATCTATATCCTATTGGTTCTGTTTGTCTGGAGAGTTGCAACTTATATATTTCCTTTCACATTTAAGTCTGAAATCCTCCCCAAACTGACTTTTTCTGTACAGCGCAAAGTCCATATGATTACGCAGTTTTTTGAGTACCGTTTATTGGTTGAGGATCAGCAAACTATGGCCCACAGGTCAGATCCAGCCCTTTCCCTGTTTTCATACAGCCCAGTAGCTAAGACTGGGTTTTGCATTTTTAGATGGTTGAAAAAAATCAGAAGTTAATATTTCATGACCCATGAAAAGTACATGAAATTTAAATCTCAGTGTACATAGATAAAGTTATGTTTTTATTCTTTTACAAATACAGTTTTATTAGATACACACCCACGTATTACAGTACATAGACGTGAATTGACTATGGCGGCTTTCCTGCTACAACAGCAGAGTTGAATAGTTGCATCGCTCTGAGGCCTACCAATATTTACTCCCTGGCTCTTCACAAAAACTGTTTGCCAACCCTAAATAGTTCATCCTTCCCCACTGATCTGCAGTGTCACCTTTGTTGTAAATTAAGGTTTCGTATATTTGTGGGGTCTGTTTTAGAGGTTCTACTCCATTCCATTAGTCAGCCTAACTATCCCTGCACCAAAAACGCACTATTTTGATCACAATAATAATTTATAATAAATTGATATTTCATAGTGCAAGTCTCCCTGCCTGGTGTTTCTTCTTAGTAATGAAAAAGCTAACCTTGCCTCTTTACTTTTTCCAGGTCCATTTTAGAATCTGGTTGCAAATTTCAGGAAAGACCCTGTTGGAATTTGGTTTGGAATTGCACTGAATCTAGAGATGAATTTGGAAAGAAACTGACATATTTATGATATTGCGGTTTCCTAGCCATGCAAAGTCCTTCGATATTTTCTCCAGAGAGATCTCATTCACGTATTGCTTGAATATTTGGGAAAACTCCTCTGTAAAACCATCCAGGAATGCCATTTCTTTGTGGGACAAATTTTAAGTACTGATTTAATCCCTTTAATGGTAATAGGACTACTTAGACTTTTTTACTTATTCGTGGTTCAATTTTGATAACATGTTTTCCTTAGAATGTATTAATTCCATCCAAATTTTCCAATTTATTGTCATGAAGTTATTTATTGATTTCTTGTTTTTTGATCTCCTTAGTATCTGTAGTTATATCCCCCTTTTTATTCCTAAAACATTAACTTGTGTATTCTCTTTTATATGCTTATTTTGATTCATTTCTTTTGGTTCATATCTTTTTACTTTCTTCCTATTTTTTTTTCTTTTCTCTCTCTCTTTTTTTTTTTTTTTTGGTATAATTGACATACGACGTTATCTTAGTTTCAGGAGCACAACATAGTGATTTGATATTTGCATATATTGCAAAACGATCACCACGACAAGTCTAGTTAACATCTGTCATCATACATAGTTACAAAACATTTTTTTCTTGTGATGAGCACTTCTAAGATCTATTCTCCTAGAAACTTTCAAATATGCAATATGGTATTATTAACTATAGTCACCATGTGGTACATTACATCCCCATGACTTATTTATCTTATAACTGGAAGCTCGTACTTTTTGACTCCCTCCACCCATTTCACCCACCCCCAACCCCCAGCTCTGGCAACCACCAAACTGTTCTCCGTATCTATAAGCATGATTTTTTTTTTGAAAGATTCCATATATAAGTAAGATCATACAGTATTTGTATTTCTCTGTCTGACTTATTTCGCTTAGCCTAATGCCTTTAAGGTCCATTCGTGTTGTCGCAAATGGCAAGATTGCATTCTTTCTTATGACTGAATAATATTCCGTTCTACATGTATACCACAATTTCCTTATCCATTTACCCATTGATGGACACTTGGCTTGTTTCCATATCTTGGCTGTTGTAAATAATGCTGTGACAAACATGGGGGTGCACATATCTTTTCAAGTTATGTTTTCCTTTTCTTTGGATAAACATCCAGAAGGGGGGGTTGCTGGATCGTATGGTAATTCTATTTTTAATTTTTTGAGGAAATTTCATGCTGTTTTCCATAGTGGCTGCACCACTTTACATTGCCAGCAACAGTCGACAGGGCTTGTCTTTTCTCCACATCCTCACCAACACTGGTCATTTCTCGTCTTTTTGATAATAGCCATGAGCTGGTGTCTCATTGTAGGTTTGATTTGCATTTCCCTGATGATTATTCCTGTTGAGCATCTTTTCATGTCCCTATTGGCCAGCTGTATGACTTCTATCTATCTTCTTCAACTGGATGATTAACTCATTAATTTGTGCCTTTTTCTTTCTTAATGTAAGAACTCATGCTACACTTTTCTTTCTAGGTATCCCTTGACCGGAATGACCCAAGTACTGATCTCTAGTATTTTTGTTATCATCCAGTTCTAAATATTTTCTAGTTTCCATCATGTTTTCTTCTTTGACACATAATTGATCTAACAATGTGTTCTAAAATTTCTAAAAGGATAGAGTTTTTCTAGCTATCACTTTCTTATTGATTTCTAACTTAATTTCATTATGGTTAGAAAAGATGATCTCTATGTTACCAGCCCCTTGAAATTTGTTGCGACTTGCATCAAGGCCAAGGACGTGGTCAGTTTTCATGAGCATTCCTTTGTGTGTGGTCAAAAAGAATCTATATTCGGGCTTCCCTGGTGGCGCAGTGGTTGAGAGTCCGCCTGCCGATGCAGGGGACACGGGTTCGTGCCCCGGTCCGGGAAGATCCCACATGCCGCAGAGCGGCCGGGCCCATGAGCCATGGTTGCTGAGCCTGCACGTCCGGAGCCTGTGCTCCGCAACGGGAGAGGCCGCAACAGTGAGAGGCCCGCGTACCGCAAAAAAAAAAAAAAAAAATCTATATTCAACAATTGTACTACATGTGTTCATTAAATCAGCTCGTTGGTTTTTCAAAATTGCTGTATCTTTTGTGTCTCCTCGATTTATCAGTTCCAGAGAGAGGTGTTATTTAGATCTCCCACTATCATGGGGAATTTGTCATTTTCTCCTTGCAATAGGCCAAAATTTTCAGTATCTATTTTAGGACTTTTATTAGGTGCAAACAATTTTAGAAGTATTATACCTTCCTACTGAGTTGAAATTTTTTTCAGAAACTTTTTTGGAGCCTTTTTCAACACCGGCAACTAATTCTCTGATTTCCCAGATACCAACTGGGTGTTCAACAATTCAGTTCAGTTTTGACACTAACCCCTGGGAGCTGGCACAGGCCTCAGAGCTCAAGTGCTCAGTCCCCTAAGCCTGCCCTCCTTCACCTTTAGACACCTTTCACCATTCGCAAGACCCGGGCCACCTGTACTTCTGTCAATGGGCTAAAAATCAGCAGTTCCCACAACCCTTCCTAAGGTTCAATAATTTGCTAGAACAGCTCACAGAACTCAGGAAGAGGCACTTTAATTATGTTTACCGGTTTATTATAATGTACAGAACTCAGGAACAACCAAATGGAAGAGATGCATAGGGCAAGGTGTGTGGGCAAGGACCTTCCATGCCCTCTTCAGGCAGCCACTCTCCTGATACCTCCATAGGTTCACCAGCAGGAAGCTCATCAAGTCTCCTTGATCAAGAGTTTTTACAGAGCTTACTCTTCAGCTTGACCACCCCTCACCTCCCCTTCTTAGAGATCAGTAGCCTGAAAGTTCCAACCCTCTAATCACTTGGTCTTTCTGATGACCAGCCCCATCTTAAGGCTATCTTAGTGTCCCCACCCTAAGTCTCCTCATTAGGACAAACTCGGGTTGATCAAAAGGGGCTCCTTAGGAACAGGAAAAGACATGCCTATCCCTTAGGAAATTCCAAGGGTTTTAGGAGCTCTGGCCAAGAACCAAGGATAAAGACCAAATGTATTTCTTATTATGCCACACCTTTTATCTTTTTTCTGTCCAGTAATCATTTTTGGTTTAAAGCCTATATTGTCTGATATGATTATAGATATACCAGCTTTTAGTTAATTAGTATTAACTAATTAACCAGTTTTTAGTTAGTATTTGCCTAGCATATCTTCTTTTAATTTAAAAAAATTATTATATAATTTATTTTGAATTAATTCAAAATAATAATAAACTTTTGAAATAATTTCAAAAGTTTCAGTTTATTTAAATTTTCAAGTTCAAATTTCAGATACTTTTCAGATGCTTACTAGGTAAAAATTTTAATATACAAAAAGTACTAGAAAGACTACTACAGTGGTTACCCATATACACAATACATAGATTAAAAACTTATTGTTTTGTCATATTTGCTATATCTGCATCTATTTTTTAATAAGGTCATGTGTTTTACATAAATCTCATACCATTTTCACACTTAATAAAATTCATAATTTCTTAATATTCTTAAACACCCAGTCCATATTCAAATTTTCCCTATTATCCCAAATTGTGTTTATAGTTGTTTTTCACACTTAGTTGTTTTGTCTCCAACATGTCTTTCAGTCTAGGACAGTTTATACACACCGCCAATTTTTCTCCTTGATAACAATGTTTTAAAGACATCAGATGAGTTATCATGCACAATGTCCATCTTTTTAACTTCAGTCTTTGTGTCCTTATATTTCAATTGGATCTGCTGTAGACAGTATTCCCTGGATTAGTTGTCTAATCCAGCATAATATTTGTCTTATACTTGGCAAATTTAGTCCATATATACTAATGGTCATTACCAATATATTTGGAATTAGTTATTCCGTCTTCTCTGGTCATTTCTACACACCCCACTTTCTGTATGTAATGTTTATTTTGTAATTGAACTGGGTGTTTTAGTTTTGCTTTCTTGTGTTTATTCTACTTCATTCCTTTTTATCGACAATTAGTTTGGAGGTTTATGCTCCACGCCTCTGCATCACCTTATGTCATGCGACAGAGGGGGCTTCAAGAAACCCACCCTTGGGCTTCCCTGGGGGCGCAGTGGTTGAGAGTCCGCCTGCCGATGCAGGGGACACCGGTTCGTGTCCCGGTCTGGGAAGATCCCACATGCAGCGGAGCGGCTGGGCCCATGAGCCATGGCCGCTGAGCCTGCGTGTCCGGAGCCTGTGCTCCGCAACGGGAGAGGCCACAACAGTGAGAGGCCCGCGTACCGCAAAAAAAAAAAAAAGAAAGAAAGAAACCCACCCTTTAATTTGGGCCTGTGTCCCTTGGGTTTGGGGAGCTTGAGAACTGGCACGACATGTGACATCAACAGAACTGAAACAAAAAGGAAGAAAACTACACTGGGAGACACTACTCTTACATCAACGCTGGGACATGAATGGGCACAAGCTTATCCTGGACCAGATGTGGGCCAAGCAGGAGGGAGCTGGCCAGGAGCCATTTGTAAGTCCTGTCCAGGATTCCAAAAGACTGATGGTCCCCAGACAACCAGGGCTGACGAAGGAAACATTCGCAAGCAGACAGAGGAGAAGACTTGCCCTGTGGAGGGAAGGACAGTCGGCCCCAGCAGGGTACTTCTGAGAAACCCACAAAAGCCCCTTTCAGGAAAATGGTCACTTTGAACACCTGCCAAGCCCAGCGAGCAACACCAGGAGACCTCAAGGGACCAACCATGAAGGGTCTGTCCCCTCGCCCCCAGACCCTCCCGCGAGGGCTCAGCTGCACCTACATCAGGCATGGGATGAGCCACACCCCCACCCCGAAAGCCCTGAGGCAACTTTGTACCACGTGACCTGGCCCCACTGGGCAGAGCTGATTGGCCTAGTGGGGCCACCTGACCCAATGGCAGCCAATCAATCTGTAGGCTAAGTGTGGTGAGCTGAGCCAATCAGATTCTCTCTCAGGAGCTTGCGTTCGGAGCACCTCGCAGGCCACAGGGAGGGATGAAACTGAGCAGATGTGGGGAGAGAAGCCGCAGGAGCGGGTGTGGGATCAGAGACTTGGCGGTGGGGGGGAGGGGTGTCGTGACAGCCCAAGTGGAGAGGACGTAGGAGTGCTGCGGGGTAGAAGCGATAAGGCTGAGAAAAGCTGTGGAGATCAGAGGGAGATAAAGGAGATTTTAACAAGATTGGCAAGAGCATATAGTCTTTCCTTATGGCTGAGGTTTGAACCCCACGGACATAGATTCCAGCTACTGAGTCCTGGAAGCCAGCCTGGGTCTAGCTCCAGGCCAAAGGTCCTGGGTGTGCAGTGGTTCCTGTTCTTGAATATCAGTCAGGTTTGTCTGTCTCCCTTGCTGCCCACCTGTATCCTCACCACTAGAAGCCCCCATTACTTGAGATAACCGGAGTTGGACTTTGTTTCCTGCACGTGAAGAATGCAGCCCACAAATAGAAAGTGAGAGAAAATCACCAAAGAGGCAGAGAACAACATGGCATCATCAGGAACAGAGCGTAGCTGCACCCTCAACAGACCACGCCAGGCAGTTCTTGCTGCACTTCCCCCAATAAAATCCTCCTTCATTGGGCTTTATTTTATTCTGTGAAAATAAGCCTTATTGTAAAACAGAATAAATCCACAAACCAAACCTCAAACCCTCTAGCAAAGAAGGCCCCCTTAGTGTATAAATTCACTGCTGACAAGAGAGTGCCTTCAAGTCATTGCTTTTGTTTCTTGTTTCTTGAGAACATGATTCCAATGAGGCCTATGGCTGCCAGGCCCACTCCTGCGATGCCAGCTACCATGATGGCATCTCTGACCTGGAAGAGAGAGGAGGGTGGATCAGATTCTGTGTCAGGAATCTGAGTACATGCTGTACATTCAACAAGAACATCCAGCTCAGGGAGCCTCCCATGCCCCTTGGTCTTCTTGACAAACTCAGAAGTCAACTAACATTGGCAGGGAAATGGGGAGAAGAGGGCAGGATGGGGAAGGAGTGGTGGGTGGGGCCAGCTGGCCAATGACATACACAGGTCTGAAGCGGGAAACTCACTTCACCCTGTGAGTACTTAAAGCACACATCCCCAGAGGGTGGCTGTGAAAAGGACAGGGAGATGAAGCCAGATGGTTGAAATCCTGGCTGGCCAACAGGGAGCTCTTGAAGTAAGTGTGAAGTTGAAGAGTCATTGCTATTGAATCCTCAATAAACCGTGACCTCCGGCAGAGCAAAACCCTCACTTGCTGTCATCTTCGCTGTATTCCCAGCACCCGGTCCTGCCAGGTGCAGAGGTGCTCTTTGCATGTTCTTAAATGACTCAACTATAAAGAGTAGTAATGTTATACTTTAAATTATTAAGATATCTGACTTGTATTGTTTGTACTAGAAAAAAAAAACATTGCAAAAGTAAGAGTAAGTTTCAGGGCAAAAATTGAACATGTATCAAATTTCACTCTTTCCAAAATCCAACTAAAAGTAAAATAAGGCATTTGTTTTAGGCATAATTCCACTAGGACCCAGAGAACACTAAATGCAGTGAAGGCACAATGCCTGAAATCATGAAAACTGTACTTTTTCCCACTAACGGTATCATGAACATGGATCAAGAAATCTCACCCTAAAACCAAGCCAAGCATTTAAGCAGCACCAAGAACTGCAAAGGAAAAGATTATAATGATTTTACGCCAAGAAGTCCAATGAGACAGTGTACTAAAACTCCCAGTAATAAAAAGGATGAAAATGTGGACTTGGTACCCCAAACCCACATCCTTACATGACACCGCCAACTCTGCCCTTGGTACCCTAAGCACAGAGCTTGCCTAGGTTGTGTATGTTGTGGCCGAAAAATTCCCACATGCCCACCATAGAGAAGACTTTGAAAAACTTCAATGCTTAAAAAGAATATATGTTGCCACTGCCCAGGCTTATCTGAGCCATAAACGTGTCCAGCATAGCTGTGTGAAATGCCAGGAAATACACCAGTGTAACTAACATCACAAGGTACCCGGAACACATGTCAACAAAAGTTTGCATGAAGCTACTGACCTAAGGTTTGACTGCCGCTCAGTCTTTAGACCTTCCTGTTAAATTAAAGGTAATTAGGCTTGGCTTTGTGGCAACCGTGGTCCTGCTGGGTTCTTGCTAGGGAGCCTGCATAAAACCACTTGGATCCAGTGTTTTCCTTGCTAAGCTATGTGTCAAGGTGGGAGAAATGGTTTGCAGATAATGGAGTAGGAACAATAAGCCCCCAGTTCTTTACAGAACCTCACAGTGTGAGGAGAAACGCTGATGGAGCCGGTTCATACAAAAGGTACTTTGTCAAGGAAAACAACAATAGCCTCATTGTTTGTGCTCATGCTTTGTACAGAGTCAAATTGTGTCATTAAATACAAGAAAGTAGTATTTAGTTAGCCCTGAGAGTGCAGATTTTACGGAAAGAATGGCCTTCCCAGGAGAGACAGAGCTACCTGCAGATGCCATCGATGATTTTCTTGTTGGAAGGCTGCTGGGTCCAGCCCAGCCACTGTGCTGAAATTACAACAGTTCTGATCATGAAAATGGGCTACACGGTGTGCACCAGAGGTCTTCAATCAGAACATTATGAGAGAGAAAAGTTGCCCCTCATTATCTTTTCTTGAAAGTGGGCAAACAGTAATCCTATCAGACTGCGGACAATTAGCTGCTTATGCTACACATCTACTATGAGTTAAGCCCCGGAATTGTTTCTGGGAAAAAGGCAATTCTAATGTGCTTTTCTTCACTTTCAGCAATGTTCTAAGTGGATATAAGAAGAGTAATATTATTCAGAAAGCAATTGAATTCAGACTATGAGAGGTTATAAAATAACAATGGTTATAAAATATGTGTACAGAAAGTTGGCTTTAATATTTACAGTAGTTGTTATATAATACCCTGTAATTTATCCAGGTTTATGTAATTACACAATACCATTGGCCACATCTTCAATTTCTATTTATCTTAAAATTTTATCTGGGCTTCCCTGGTGGCGCAGTGGTTGAGAGTCCGCCTGCCGATGCAGGGGACACGGGTTCGTGCCCCGGTCCGGGAAGATCCCACATACCGCGGAGCGGCTGGGCCCGTGATCCATGGCCGCTGAGCCTGCGCGTCCGGAGCCTGTGCTCCGCAACGGGAGAGGCCACAACAGTGAGAGGCCCGCGTATCGCAAAAAAAAAAAAAAAAAAATTTTATCTGACACAGGTAGACTTCAGCATGAGTGTAGCTCCTAGTTGCTTTTTGCTAGAGTACTATTCAGTACAAAAGCTTACTAAGTATACATTTTTTGAAGCCTGAGTATTTTTAAATAGGTAGGTGGAAAATAGGACCATCTTGATTAGAATACTCTTAGGCATGGAAAGCACAAACAACATTTTGGTTTAAATCCATTGTTTCCCTTTCTAAATGGAAACTTAGATGAGTTACATATAGTCCGTTGAAGGAAAATCTCGTCTGCTTCAAAGAGCTGAACACAAATAAACATAATGACTGATAAGATCCTTTTCACACAGAAAATTATCCTCATGAGTTAAGTGAAAAAGAGAGCTGCTGCTTTGATGGCTCTTACAAAACAAAAGCACTGCTGGACATTGTCCAGCGTCCACTAAATCCACCCTCTCTAGTGAGATGGGAGAAGTGCAGAAGCTACATTTTAATTTGGCCACACCGTGTATTATGATCATTACTCACCTCGGCCAGTACTTCCCAAGGGGGTACAGGCTTGCCCTCTGGGGGAAATTTGGCAATATCTACAGACATTTTGGTTCTTACACCTGGGGGTGGAGGGTGCTACTGGCATCTAGTTGGTAGAGGCCATGGATGCTACTAAATATCCTGCAATACACAGGGCAAGTCCTAACAACGAAGACTTACCTTCATTGTTAATGACCCAAAATGTCAACAGTGCTGAGGCTGAGAAACCCTCATCTAGGCCAAGAAATGAAAGAGGAAATCTTTGGAAACAGTATAAATGGCACCTCTTCTTGTTTTGTAGTATGTTCTGGTTTCATGTTCTGTGAGGGGGTCCGGTAGAATTGTTGATGCTGTTTTATCATTGTTGTGTTGTCACGGTTTTGCCTCTTTCAGGTGGCTGGCTAGCGCATTGGGCTAAAGCCTCAGGAAGAGAATGGGATGTGTCCAGTTTGTATTGTTTCATTTTTCAAGAAGGTGCTTGTAGAAAGAGAAAATGATAAAAAATATTTCTTGGTTCTTTCAGTATCTCAAGATTTGGAATTGTATTTAAATGCTCAAAATATTATTTGTGCGTACTGACATATGTATTTTACTAAATTATGTAACAATTTTGTGAAGAAATGGTCTACTTATATTAAATTGTGACTCTCTTCTTTAGTCTATTAATAATCACTAAAGGATAACTAAAAATGAGATGATTTGGAGATATTTTATAAATCTACCAAATCTTCTTAAAATAGCACCCTGAATTTGGTATCTTATACTTCCCAAATTTGTACAGTAATCTCTATTTGGAGTTTATTGCTGCATAGGAGGGTGGACATTTACCTGAAGTAGAAGCCAGGTGTAATCACCACCTCAATTGTTATGCAGGATCACCCATGAAATCAGATTTATTTAGCATATGTTTCTCTTTTTTATGCTGATATCATCACTGCTACTTTTTAAAAAACTTCTACTGTACCCAGATCTACCAATAAGTGTTAGTTTTCTCATTGGAAAAGATAAATAACTGGAAAACAGGGGAGAGAAGAAAAGAAAATCAGAGGAGCAGTCTAGGGGTACAACCTCTGAATAATCAGTGTTCCCGAATGAGAGAAGAGAAAATGGAAAATTTCCCAGAATTGAAGGAACAGGGTTTCCACATTGAAAAGTGTCATCAAGTGCCCAGCACAATTCATGAAAACAGATCCACACAAGGTTTATCATAGTGAAATCTCAGAACACTGAAGATAAAGAGAAGATTCTATAAGCTTCCAGAAAGATAAAATTGGTCACATACAAAGGATCGAAAATCAGAACCGATTCAGACTTCTCGTAAACAATAGCATAAACTAGATGACAATGGAGAAATACCATCACATTTTTTAAAAAATTCTTTTCAGCCTAGAATTCCATACCCAGCCAAACTATCAATCAAATACGAGGATAAAATGAAGACGTTTTCAGGCATAAACAATCTTTTTAAAAGGCATCCTTTCTCAGAATCTATTAGAGGTGGTATTCCACCAAAACAAGAGAGTAATCCAAGAAAGAGAAAGATGTGAGTTGCAGAGGATAAAAGCATTAATACAGGAGAGAACTGAAGGGCATCTCTAAAGGATGCTAGTGATGAGAGATACCAGGATGACAGTATGCATCAAATGTGACTCAAAACAAATGTTTTGAAGGCCATTATCCCCCCTAGATAGATATGCTGAGTGCCATCATCCCCCAGATTCCTTCTGGTTGCCTCACATTTGTAATCTGAGTCATGAGGTTCCTCTCATGGACCCGCCCACTGACTTTCCCAGAAGGAGCCTCTTATAAACTGTCAGGGAAATTGAAACTAGACTGTGACCCAGAGATTCTGGGACTCTTCACCAAACACTGGCAGTATTGCCCTATCCTTCCCTAGCTAGGTGTGTACTTGCTACTAGTCAATTTTTGTATTAATCATCTCTCACATTCATATATACACACACACACGCACACTTATATTTATTGTATGTGTGTACATATATGTATATGTAAATATATGTATCACACATACATGTACTTATATACATTTTTATATATTTACGTACATATTTATTGAATAATAATAACATGAGTGATTGAAGAAAAGAAATAAGAGAACACCCATTGGAAGATACCCACTGTATCATCACAGAGCATAGGATGAATTAACCAACATGCAGGTCAGTGTAATAAATAAACACAGCTGATTATCAGCGGTATGAGGAAGGCTGAGCATGATCCTTGTAGGGGGTGTTGGTGGCTGCCTCCCCAGCAAGTCACTGTGGCCCAGACAGGCCAGTGGACAAGACAGTGGGTGAACCAAGAAAAAGAATGAAGATGAGGACCATTACGACTACTTCAACTATTACAATGTATTAAGTGTACTTTCTGAGTTGCCACTCTGCTAGCATAAGGATGCTCCTATTTAATTCACACAGTAACCCTCCTAGATCAGTATTATCACTTGTACTTTACCAGGGTTTAGAGAACATGAATCGATCTGTCTGCCAGGCCACGTCCTTGACCACCACAATGACCAAGGAAGAAGACACCAGATCTCAAAAAATTAAAAAGTACTGAAAATCAACAACCTGATGGATCTTAAACTCATCCTTTACTGAAAGAAAAAAAAAAATCATACTCTTTTTCATCAACAGGCATCCAAGAACTTCTCCAAACAATGTTCTCACACACACACACACACACACACACACACATACACACACACACACACACACACACACACACACACACACGAGGGGGCCGCAGGGAAGGGCCAGAAAAGGAGAGGAGAAAGTGAGAGAAAATGGGAAGGAAGTTAGTTACCCGGGTGAAAAAGCAATTCAAAGAAGAGAGTGGCCATGGCCAAAATCAACTAAGTAAATAAAACACACCTGCATCACCTGGAGCCTCCTGGACTGCCCCTTGGCTTAAGGCAGGGCTAAGCACAGGGCTTTTTATAAGTCACGGCAGACCTGGGCTTCGGCTCCCACCTCTGCTGCTTATCAGCACGGTTGGAGACAACTCGGGAAAAGAGACAGCACAGATTTGTTTGATGAAATGAATGTCCATCAACAAGCGCTGTGAGCCTCAGTTTCCACATCTGTAAAGCGGGATAGTAAAACCTGCCTCTGAGGTTGTGGGAAGTGTCCATCTCAGGGCCAGGCAGCCAGGGAGGGCCGGGCACCGGGCTGACAGTGACAGCTGTGCTCACACCCTCGGCCATCGTCCCCCGACCACACTGGTCCGCGGTGCCCATCTCCCCACCCTCCTCCCCACCCCAATTGTGACACCCTTGAGGGCAGGCTTCTGCCTCTGCTGTTCTGTCTTGTTTGTGCCCCTGTCTCCAGCCCAGCCCAGCCCACACTGATGCCCAGGTCAGCGGAGGAAATGGTCTGGTTCCCGGGGATGGGGACACACTGAGGACGCACCTGGTCACTGCGGGGGATCCCGTAGCGCAGCTCGTTGACAAAGTGCTCGCAGTTCTCGCTGGTCAGCTTGTAGAGAACTTCCTGGCCCACCAGCTCCTCTGCCTGCTGGACAATCTTGTTGGGAGGCAACGGCGAGTACTTGTCATCGTGCTTATTGTTGACCTGGTACCGGTCTCTCCCGGCCACGTCGCACAGCCGATCCTTCTTCACTATGGCCTTGTCGGTCAGCGCAGACATGACACTGGCCATACCAGCTCCTGCGATTTCACCTGTGGATTCAGGATGAGAAACAGCGGGATCGGTCCTGAGCCGGCCCACAGGGGCTCAGAGCAGCCCCAAGCCTGGCATCCACCACATCTACAAGGGGATGAGCAGATGTGAAAGGGCCACAGCTGTGTGGCTATGAATAAGGTGCTTATGGTCTCTAGGCCTTGGTTTCCATATCTGAAATGAGGAGGAGTAAAGTTCCATGATTTGTTGTGATTATTTTTAACCTAGAGAAGCTGGCCTCGTACACCCTCTTGATTGTGCAAATATGGGCCCTGAGCACACCCCCCTCCTTGGAGGAATAGAATGTGAACTTTTTGTGATCCTAAAAATGCTACACTTCCTTGACACATACAAAGCTGATAACTGCAGAAAAGGTAGATGGATTTGCAGAAGTAGATCCTATCCTTCTTGGAGCAAAGGGACCAAAACCCCACAGCTGCTCCCAGAGGTGTGACACCAGGGAGGTCCATGGGGAGGGGCTGGAAGAGGCAACAAATTTCCAGAAATGAAACTGCCTTGAAGCAAGGGATTTGGGCTCAGTAGAAGGACCAGGATAGTTGGAAGGGAAAGCTGATGCCAGCACAGAGATTGGGCATACCTCCTGAGGCAGCCAGCCTACACCGTGTGGGGAGGGGCAAGCTTTTGGTGTGATGGCTGAAGAGGTGTGCTTGCACGACAGAGGTGGACGCCAGGGAACATCACAGAGGAGGCTCACTGTCCCTCAAGGAGCCTCTGTGGCCCTGCCGCGATCGGGAACCCCCAAGGCTCTTCTCAGCAGGGGAAGCATCCTGTTACACTGGGCAGGACCCATCTTCCCCTGTAACACCATGTGACAGCAACAAGCAACGGCAAGAGGGTCTGATCAGAGGCCAGGTCCTGTTCTGCTAGGCTTTCCAAAGAGGACTAAACCCCTCTGTCCTGAGTATAATCCTGAGATTTTAGAAAATCAGAAGAATTCAGACTTGCTACTAACAAGGCACAAGGTGCTTGAGGATTCAGTGAAGTAAATAAAAGATGGTGCTGTGTTTGAGCCCCAAATTTATGGAAAGGCTCGGTGTGGTGATTGGATCAGGGGAGCTCCTGAGACCCATCCACCTTCAGCCCCTAGGCGCGTGGGTGGCAGGGCTGGTACTGGGGCGAGGCAAGCAAGGTGCCTGGAGCACAGAATTTCAGGAGGTACCAACTCTCAGGGATGCAAGTTCAGAGTCAACACCTAAGAGTGAGGGCTTCCTTACACTTCACACCCTGGGTGTCACCCTGGTGAGTGAGTGCTCAGGCTGACAGTCAGAAGCTCTGGGATCTGCTTCTGGCTCCATCACTGAATGGTCTTGACATGTCACTTAACTTTGCTGAGCCAACACTGGGAATCCACAAATACCAGCTAAGGTGGATTCACAAACACACATCCATATAGGAATTTAAAGTTTCTTTTAAAAGAATTATTTTACTTTTTAAAGTTAGTCTATTAAAGAAAATACCAATTAAATAATTGGAGAGAGGGCACAAGGATATGGCAAGCAATCAGTGACTAAATTTTGGGAAACCTCAGACTTGACAGTATAGCAGCATGTGTAAGGGCAGGGAATAGAGAGTCAGACAGCCAGGGTTTGAGTCCCACCTCCACGACTTTCCTGCTATGTGACCTTGGACAAGTGGCTTAATTTCTCTAAGTCCCCAATTCCTTGTAGAATAGGGTCAGTAAGTTCTACCTGTGCCTACAGTACTGGACGGGGAGCTGCAAGGATTAAAGAAACTGACTAGGTAAGGTGCCTCCACCAGTGCCTAGCACAGGGTGAGTGCCTCATTAGTACTGGGTTGTTCGCTAAGCTTCCTTCCAACTCTAATTTCCACCGTTTTCTCAGTAGCAGGAGGTCAGTCCTCCTTGCCTCACCTATTCCACGGGGTTCCTGTGAAGCTCGAGTGAGAAGATGCAGATAGAAGCATATTTCCCTTTGAGGAGCACCACTCACCCAATGAAGGGTGTCACACCTACCCACCCAGATCCCCTGTCCTGCCATCCCCTGCTTCCTGTCCGGCAGTTACACCCATTCAGTGCAGTCAAGCAATACTGGTGCTGGTCCGAGGTGCTGAACACAGACACGAACTAGACAGCGCACCTGCCCTCAACGAGTTTACACTCTAGTGAAAGGACACTGACAAGGAACAAACAGAAAAAATAACACACTTTCAGGTACTGAAAATGCTATGGAGAAGATTAAGCGAAGTCACGTAGGAGAGGATGACCAGGGGAGGCTGCTCTCACTCGGGGTGCGGGGGGGCCACGCCCAGAAACAGGCATTTGAATTGAGACTTGAACGATGAAGAGGAGGCAGCTGTGCTGAGAGCCAGGAAAGAGCATCACAAGCAGAAGGAAGAGCAAAGGAAAGGACCTCGGGAAGAAAGGCACGTGGCGTGCTTGAGGCTGCAAGGAGGCCAATGTGGCTGAAGTCTAGAGACCCAGGAGGAGAGAAGAGGAAGCTTCAAGAAGGTCAGAGAGGCAGGCAGAGGCCAGACCACGCCAGGCTCACAAGCCACAGCACAGATCTGAAACTTATTCTACGTGTGATGGAAAAGCCAGTCGAAATTAAAAGAAGGCGAGTGACATAATCAGATTTATACTTTGGAATGATCACACTGGCTGCCCAGTGAAGGAAGGACTGACCGTAAGTGGACAAGAGGCAGAGAGACCAACCAGAAGCTGCAGTAGCATCAGGTGAGAGAGGATGGTAGCTTACCCCAGGGCACAGCAGTGGACATGCTGAGAAGTGGTCAGATTGGGGGTCTGTTTTGGAGATAAAGCCAACAGGATTTCCTGATGGATTAGACGTGGGGTGAAAAGGATCAAGGATGATGCCTAGACTTTTGGTCTAAGCAACCGGATGGTATTGTCCGCTGGAGCCCTCCATTTGGGGTGTGTCAAGTTCAACATGCCAATTAGATACCCAACTGAAGATGCCAAGTCGTCAAGAGGTTACACACATCTGACGCTAAGCAGGGTTAAAATCAAGTTAAGGGAGACATCGACAAATAGAAGGTGTTAGAAGCCAGTGGACCGGATGAGAGAGAAGTAAGGATTAGGGGTATGGGAGAGCAGGAGCCCCCTAGACACAGGAGGTGAGGCCAAGAAGGAACGGCCCCGGGCTTCTCTGGTGGCGCAGTGGTTGAGAGTCCGCCTGCCGATGCAGGGGACGCGGGTTCCTGCCCCGGTCCGGGAGGATCCCACATGCCGCGGAGCGGCTGGGCCCGTGAGCCATGGCCACTGAGCCTGCGCGTCCGGAGCCTGTGCTCCGCAACGGGAGAGGCCACAACAGTGAGAGGCCCGCGTACCGCAAAAAAAAAAAGAAGAAGGAAGGGCCCAGGGGGAAAGGAAGGCAGCGCCAGGTGAAGAGCAGAGAAAGGCCACTCGTGTTAAATGCTGCAGAGAAGCCAAGTAAGCCGTGACCAGGATATTGATTGTATTGGTGTAGCCTTGATAAGAGCTGCTCCAGGAGGGGAGTAAATACTCCCTGGTGGAGGGAACAGAAGAGAGGATGGGAAGTGAGGAACCAGCAGGGGCCGTGGCAGACAAGAGAGCTGCTCCATGGGAAGTCAGCTAGAGAGGATGTGAGGTCAAAGGGGTGTTTGTTTGTTTTATCAGTGGGAGATATTCCAGTGGTTTCTAGGCCAATAGGAATAATACAGAATTATTATTAATTTGAGGGTACAGTGCTTGTGAAAGTAAGAGAAGGGGGTCCAGGGCCCACACCTAAAGGCTGGCTTTTAAAATAAGGGCAGGGGCACATATATACAATGGAATATTACTCAGCCATAAAAAGAAACGAAATTGAGCTATGTGTAATGAGGTGGATAGACCTAGAGTCTGTCATACCGAATGAAGTAAGTCAGAAAGAGAAAGACAAATACCATATGCTAACACATATATATGGAATTTAAGAAAAAAAAATTTCATGAAGAACCTAGGGGTAAGACAGGAATAAAGACACAGACCCGCAAGAGGGAAGAGATATGGGAACATATGTATATGTATAACTGATTCACTTTGTTATAAAGCAGAAACTAACACACCATTGTAAAGCAATTATACCCCAATAAAAATGTTAAAAAAAAAAAAAAAGACACAGACCTACTAGAGAATGGACTTGAGGATATGGGGAGGGGGAAGGGTAAGCTGTGACAAAGCGAGAGAGAGGCATGGACATATATACACTACCAAATGTAAGGTAGATAGCTAGTGGGAAGCAGCCGCATAGCACAGGGAGATCAGCTCGGTATTTTGTGACCACCTAGAGGGGTGGGATAGGGAGGGTGGGAGGGAGGGAGACGCAAGAGGGAAGAGATATGGGAACATATGTATATGTATAACTGATTCACTTTGTTATAAAGCAGAAACTAACACACCATTGTAAAGCAATTATACTCCAATAATGATGTAAATAAAATAAAATAAAATAAAATAAAATAAGGGCAGGGGCACATTTGCACCGTAACAGAAGAAAAGGCAGATTATGTGGTTCTAGATGTTGGTGGTTTGGTTGATCAGGGGTGGGGATGGTGACATCTACCCTGGTTACTTCTAGATTTCTCTATAAATACAGGGTGAGGTCATTCATTTTGCTACCATTCTTGGTCAGCAAAAGACACATCCAAGAATGTCCACAGCAGCTGCACACAGAGCAGCCCACTAATGGAAGCATCCGATGCCCATCAGCGGAAGAATACATAACAAACTGGGCGATGTCCATATAACCGAGGACACGCAGCAATGGGAAAGTAAGAACAACACAGATGACCTCACAGGCCCAGGGAAAGAGCCGGACACAAAAGAGCACAAGCTGTGTGATTCCTCTGCTCTGAAGTTCTACAACAAGCACAGCTAACCTACAGCAGGAGAACCTAGAAGAGTGGTTGCCTCTAGGGAGGGAGAGAGCATACTGAAGAGGCATGAGGGGGTCTTTTCGGGGAGTGGAAATGTTCTAGATCTTGATCCGGTCATTGTCACATGGATGGATACATTTTTTTTAATTCACTGACTATACACCTGACAGTATTGTGCCCTTTACTGTATTTCAGTTATACCTCAGTTTAAGTAAAAAGTTTGAGAAAACGGGTGGGGAATTCTCCCAATAATCCTGCACATTAAGGATTCTTAATGTCAGTTTACAAATGAGGAAACCAAGGCCGGAGAGTGAAAATGGATTCACAGACAAGTCTGCTGCCCAAACAACTGTGCTCTTCCCAGGAGATTTGCACTTCAGGATCGAATGTGTTTTATACGAAGTCATAATACACAAAATACATGAAAAGCAGAACTGCCCCCTTGGAAGCCCACCTCAGTCTCTCTGCATGGCCCTGGTGTTCCAAGGTGCAGAGTCTGAAAACCACTGCCCCACACCGAGCTGTCTTCCTGTAGCACCCAGGAACCAACCGTCAGTTGGGGGCGAAAGAAGAATATTGGGGTCCCCTGTGAACCACAGCTCCCCCATCTCCCTCTGCTCCCAGCCCCAGCACAGTGGAGCGCTGGGCACCCTTACTTGGTGGGGCCAGGTGGATCACATATCCATCGCCAACGTAGACGGCCCAGTGTCTGTAGAAAGGGCGGAAAATCTCGATCAGGTCTCCAGGCTGGAGCTCTGGCTGCAAAACCAAGAAGAGTGCTGTTTCAGGTGACACGAGAGCTTGGAACCAGGGGCAGGGCTCAGCTAGGAGGGTGCAGCTCCGCGGCCTCCAGCTAACAGCTCTCCAGGGTGTCCTCCTGAGCCCTGCCCGGCCAATCCAATGCCAGTCTGACTTCACAAGCCTGTGTCCCAGACCTGCAGGGACTACGGGCCTGCCCACCTGTCATTACAACCTGCCAAGTGCACGCCTAAAGGGTTTCTTCATTAGCCGGGGTTTCTGCCTTATTGTTCCTCTTTCCAGGAGTATTATTTATTGAACTCTTACTCAGAGCCAAGCGCTCTGCTAAGTGTTTTACAGGCGTAGCTCAATAAATTCACACAACCCTCCTATGAGGTGGGCACTGCTGTGAACCCCATGTTATGAATGAGGAAATCAAGGCTCAGAGATGCAAAGGAATGTTCTCAAAGCCACACAGCCCGAGGGGCGTGGCCAGGACTCAACACTAGGCTGCCTGATTCCCAGGCCCAGTGACTTGACCACAGGCAACACCACAGGTTATGTGATTAGAGCCGTGCATCTGGAGACTCTTCCAGGGGGGTCAAATTGGGGGGTGTCACACAGACACTCCGCGACCTGGCCCGGGGCCTGGCAGAGAACTGGTGTCAACCCCTGGCAGTAATGTCCCCCTGGCTGCTCATCCCAAGGATAAGAGGGTGTATGTGTGTGTGTGTCAGTGTGTGTGCGTGTTGGGGTGTGTGTGTGTGTGTGTGTGACAAGCAAAGGAAAACTCTCCTCTGCACTGTGCTCACACCAGTACTTCTGACACTGGATTTGTGGGTTTTCCACACTAAGCGATTCAATCCTCGGTGCACACTGACTGGGCACCCACAGTTTACCTCAGTTCTGACACTAACGGCCCGGAGTTAGCACAGACCCACAGGCTTAGTCCCAGAAGACTGAGGCCCCACACACACTTTAGATGCCAACTGCAAGTTGCAGGTTGTTAGCTGTGCTGTGAACAACCGGCTGTAAATTGGGGGTTCCCACAGCCCCCTCCTTGGGTTCAGTACTTTGCTGGAACAGCTCATAGAACTCAAGAAAATAGCTGACTTGCTAGATTACCAGTTACTAGAAAATATACAACACAGGAAGAGCCAGAGATGCAGAGGGCAAGCTGTGGTGGGAGGGGCACGGAGCTTCCATTACCCCTCTGGGGACCAGCACTCTCCAGCACCCCCGTGCTTTCACCAACAGCCTGGGTTAGGGGTTTTATGGAGGCTTCGTTATGTAGGCACAATGGATTAAATCATTGGCCATTGGTGATTAATGCAACCTCCAGCCCTCTGATCACCTGGTCAGTTGAAAGGGGCTCATTATGAATGACGAAAGACATTCCTCTCACCTCTACTGCTCAGGAAATTACTTGGATTTTAGGAGCTCTGTGGCAGGAACCCGAGGCCAAGACTAAATATCCATTTCTCATTATATCACAGTGAGAGTGCGTGGGAGTGAGGGTGTGTGCGTGTGTGTGCAGGGGAAGGTGGGAAAGATGCTGAAATGCTCCTCAGAGCCCCGCCCTGTTAGGGGAGCACAGCAGCCCAGAGCCTGAGAAAACCTGGGGAGGTTCAAGAACACTTTCATTCAACCTATTGAGGTCCCAATGCCAGACACTGGGCTAAGTACTGCGGGTGGGGACACTCCGACCTGGGCCAGGATCAGGGCTGATGAGCTTCCGTGGTCCAAACCAACCTTAAATCTCTTTAGAACACCTGGAGACAGAGCCCATCGGTGGTCGTTCCAGCCCTCTGTCCTTTCCCGCTCACCTGCTTGCTCTTAGGGGACAGACCCATAGGAGTTTGCCCACGTCCCACCGCCAAACTCTGTGGGCCTGAGAGATTCCATCAAAGATAAGGGGGGAGCATGGACTCCCCCTTGTATGGCCTCCCCTGGGATAAAAATGATGGGCAGTGGAAGAGCCAATCACAACTCTATAATGGCTAGGAAGCAGGGTCAATGACAGTTCATTTCTACTTATAGAAACAATAAAACTGCAAACAAACATCCCACGTGGTAGGAAAAAAATCTTTTCACAGGAATTTTACAGATAAATCATATTGTCTTATTGCAGTGATTATAATTTATCTTCCCAGAAGAAGGCACCCAGACCTTACTGGGAAGCTTTCAGAACACTGGACAATGGTCACAATTGATGCATCCCATTTGTTTTCCAGAATAAAAGAAAAAGTATATATTAATTGTTTGGTGAGAGTTATGGGGTCTTCAAGGACCCCCAAAGGGCGGTTTAACTGGACATTTCCATGAATAAGCCGGGACACAAAAGCAAGGCTGAGACCCAGCCCTCAGGGAGGCTACTGATTAGAAAAGGAGACAGTTGGAACATCAGGAATATGACGTCAAGTAATAAGCAGCCAGTAGGTACACAGACCCAAGGAGCTCAGGGGCTCACTGTGTTCCAGACAGATATCAATGAAAGATATTGATATACAGAGAAACATGCTTGCAAAAATAAATAAATATATATACACACACACATACACACACAAACACACACAGTGACAAAAATATCTACAAAGAAACTCAGACTTTATAACACTAAGTACTGATGCTAAGTGAAAGAAGCCATACCAATAATCTACGTACTGTGTGGTTCCATTACACGTCATTCCAGAATAGGCATCACCATAGGACAGAAAGGTAATCAGTGATTGTCAGGGGCTAGGAGTCAGGAGAGGGGTTGACAAGAAAGGGGAATGAGGAAATTTCAGAGCAATTAAATTTTCTGTACTGTTCTCTATTTGATGGTGGTGAATGGTTACTCAGTTGTCCATGTTTATCAGAACTCATCGGACTGAACACTAAAAGGGTAAATTAGACCATAACTTTTTTAAACACTAATTGTTTTAATAAATAAAAAATTTTAACTTTAAAAAAATGGATATCCACAATTTGAAAGCAAAAAGGCTGTGATTTTTTTTTAATACTCAGTCATATTGCCTGTCTCTTGTAATGGCAACAGGCACATATTTCCAAATATGCACTAGCTTAAAACATGACATCACTCAAGGAAACTTCTTTTTAAAAATGAAGTGAAAGGTGCTGGACTCGCCCACGGAGCCCTGTGCACTAGTTAGAAGCAAGGACTCGATGTTCACATGACCATGTGGATAATCTTTCAGACACAGTGCTGAGTGAAAAAATGAGATTGAGCTCTGCAAAATACCACTTATACGTATTAAAGATACCTACACACAAACCAATAATACATGTCTTACCAGAACCATACCCAAAACAACAATTTTTAAAAACAACAACAAAAGAATCTAAAGAATACATATTAAATATATTAGGATGCTACCTAGCCATTGGGAAGATGAAGAGGGAGAGGAATGATGATAAAAGGGAACTTAATAAAAAAAAAACAGAAGAAAAGGGGTCTTGCGGGGACCAGTGAGGACAGCGTGCCATGAACAGGGATATAAATAATTCACACCCTTTCACTAAACTCTAATTGGAGAAACAACTGCTTAATGATACACACAGCCAACTGAGCTGAATCAAAATTAAGAACTCAAGAAAGCACGTTATAAAATTAGAAATATGAGAACAAAGTCCTTGGGCCAAATTTGTGCCTCTGCTTATTTTTGTATGAGGCAAAGAATGATCTTTACATTTTTCAGTGGTTGGGGGAAAGGTCAAAAGAAGAAGAGTATTTTGTGACACATGAAATTATACGAAATTCAAACTTCAGTATCTATAAAGTTTTATTGGCACAAAGCCACCCCCATCATTTACCTTGTGGCCGAGGCCGCTTTCTCTCTACGGCAGTACAGTAGTTGCAACAGAGACCAGAGATAGTAAAATATTCACTCTCTGGCCCTTCAGTCCCAGAAACCTAGCTGTACCCTGTTGTCAGGTGGTTCTTCCCCCAGGAACAAGGTGAGCCAGCAGGGAGCCAGAAACTCTCCAGAGCACAGTAACCATGGCTCTCCCACACAACACAGCCAATGACAGTGGCAAAGCTGAGACTCTGCACCCACAGGATTTCAGAACAAAAAGTCTTTATTCTCTCCACAAAAGCACAGTTTACAAAGAGCTGTGTAACAGCCATTTTCCTGAGCAAGCAAATGGAGAACAATATCTGGCCTCTGCAATTCACACTGGAAAAACCACCTAAACAACCATTAATAAGGACCAACTAAATTAATTATGTTATATTTATACGTACAAACAGCCAATAGAGAGAACAAGTTGGATTTACGTGAGCAGACATAGAAACAATCAAAACAAGTAAGTTGGAAAACATTATCCCATTTTTGTTTAAAAAACATTGTTATACATTCACATGCAAAATGTATTATACACTATGTATGAGCTGAGGAAAATACACCAAACTGTTGTGTATTATATACAGTGGGGGTTGGGATTCAGAGACTTTTATATTTTGCTATATTATTTTCTTATAATAAAAACTTTTATTATTTTTATAATATAAAATATTATATTTTTATAATAAAAACTTTTTTAAATAATAAAAACTTTTTATAATAAAAACTTTTATTTTTATAATAAAAACTTTTATTAAAAGAGTTTTAGATGGGAAAACATCCTTCTTATTGATGAACTTGCAGTTTTTTAATTGAAACAGGTGGATGTTATCTGTCAGCAAAACCTCTTGAAACCATCTCCCATCTGGAGCCTGTAAATATTACCATGTTAATGATGCTTAAAAATCATTAACACTTAAATGTAACACATAAAAGCATAAAATAAAATTTAAAATTATATAGATGGATATGTTTCAGATCTTAGAATAGAGGAAGAAATTCTAAAGATAAAGTCCAAAGAACAAGGCATAAAGTAAAAGATTGAGAGTTTTTACAATTGAAAAATGTTACAGTTCTTACTAAAAGCTTCTATCATTGCCTGTTACATTCATACTCCCTTTTAAGAGAAAATGACCACCCACAATCCCGACTGCCCAGGCAGCCATATTTTATACCATGTGACCACTTCATCCTAGCCTCCATCAGCTGGACTAGAAAAAGGCACGGTTCCCAAGCAGGTCACCACCTATGATCCTCCATAAGTGGACCTGGGCCAACCAAATTTTCTCTCTCTCTCTCTCTCAAAAATCTGAACCAAGTAATGAAAAAGAAAATAGCTTTTGGCAGAGGGGCTAAAATTGAAAAGTCATGACAAAGAGGAGGCAAGGGAGACCCCAGTGAACCACAGGCCAAACCAAGGGTTGGAGTTCTCACACCCACTCTGACCAAGTAGAAGACCCCTGTTGATAGTGGGAGAGAAGGAAGCAGGCATGTCAGGAACGGCTAGCTGAGTCACACCAGTGGCGGAGCACCAGAGGAGAGATGCACCAACTCCAGCTGCTGAGTGCCTGGAATCACCGTGATCCTGGACTGCCTCCCAGCCCCCGGGAAGCCCAGCCTTAACACAGCTCCTATACTTAGATTTTCAAGAGAATCCCCTTATCGCTCCACACGTGTCCTTAGAATAAACTTTTTTCACTTGAGCCAGCTTAAGTGGGCTGCTGGTTACTTATAACCAAAAGAGCCAGACCAGAACATTCTGTGCATTGAAAACACACCACAGACAAACTACCATGACCAACTGGAAGAAAATGACAGCTTTAATACATAAAGAGTTTTTATGAATCAATAAAAAATGTAAACACCGGGCTTCCCTGGTGGCGCAGTGGTTGAGAGTCCACCTGATGATGCAGGGGACACGGGTTCGTGCCCCGGTCCGGGAGGATCCCACATGCCACGGAGCGGCTGGGCCCGTGAGCTATGGCCGCTGAGCCTGCGCGTCCGGAGCCTGTGCTCCGCAACGGGAGAGGCCACAGCAGTGAGGCCCGCGTACCACCAAAAAAAAAAAAAAGGAAACACCAAAGTAGAATAAAGTGGAGAAAGGGTATAATAAATAATTTTAAAAGGAGAAATACATATTACCACTAATACAAGAAAACACATTCTATCTCACTAGTAATCCAATTAAATTAAAAACTGGTTTGGGGGAAGATTAAAATACTAATACTAAATATAGGAAAAGATGCAGGTAAGCAGGCACCCTCAGTCACTGCTGTTAGGAGTATAAATAAATACAACTTTTCTGAAGGTCAATTTGGCAATCTGTATCACTAACCTTAAAAATATTCATATCCTTTGACCCAATTTCTATTTATAGACCAGATCTTAAGGAAATAATCTGAAATGCCTATAAAAGATGTCACAAAGTCACATCTAATGGCAAAAAATTAGATACCTAAATATCCTACAAAAAGAGATTAAATATTGCCATAATTATATACTAATATACAGTTATGTTTTAAAAGTTATATTTTAAAAGAATACTTAAGGACAAGAAATGTCTATAATATAATGGTAAGTAAAAAAGCTTTACAATCAACGATAACTCAAGTTTTTTTAAGTAAAAATTTTAAAAGCTTTACACGAAATGATATTTGTTTTAAACTTTGTTCAAAAAAGATAACCAACGCATGTTTTTTTGAAAACTGTGGAAATACACCAAAACATAAACAGTGTTTATTACTAGGTGGTGAAACTTGGGGTATTAATCTTCTTTTTAATTCTGTTCTAGTTTTCCAAATGTGTAAATACATATATATTTGTTTTAGAATCAGAAAACGACGTAAGGCTTGACAAACATCAGTGTGTTCAATCCGGGGTGATCCGTACAATTACTATTATGTAACAAAATAAATACACACAACAAAAAACTAGAAAGATGCATACCAACATCCTAACAGAGATTCCCGCCAGGGGCTGGGGCTAAGCGTGGTTATTGTGATTATGTTGCTTCCTTCTATTTTTCTGCATTTTCCAGCTTTTCTGCAACAAGCAGAAAAGTTTATAACATGCTTCGCAACACTGTGATGAAAATTTTTCAGACATTAGTTTGAATTTCCAAATGTTCAAAATTGAAAGCATTTTTCAGTAAACATCTGTATACCCCACCACCTACATCTACTGTTAGGCTACTGAAGTGGCTGTATCACAAATACGTCCACCTACTCCGTACAAATTACAGGAGGGGAGGTTGCTGGCATGCATGCAGAATCACCCTGTCCTTAACAAACGCCCTCCCCCGCCCCAGGGAAACGGTGTAACTGGTCAACGACACTCCTTGAGAATCCCTTCACATTGGGGATACCCACCTCTGCCTGAGAGGGTCAAGGAACTCTTTCATTTGCTCATTCATTCTACAGATGTTCACAGAGCCGGGCACCTGGGCCACGCCTGTGAACAAAAGCCGAGATACCTGACTTCACGGAGTCAGGTATCAGGTATTTTGTTCAGCATCAAGGAGAGAGACAGAAATTTTTTAAAATTTCTTTGAAGTCTTAGTAAATGAGTAAATCATCCAGAATAGTAGAAGAGATACCAAATAAAAACAAAAAGAAAGGAAGAAAAGGTAGGGCAGGGTTAAGGGGCTGGAGTGGGATGGGAAGGGGGAGGGGATTGCAATAGCAAAAGGGGGTCAGAGAAGGCAGAGAGTGGGGAAAGATGACAGGGAGCATGTACATGGTAGACACAGAATTCAAACCCAAATCCTGCACTTTTGTTTTTTGTTTTGTTTGGCCACACCTCGTGGCATGTGGGATGTTAAGTTCCCCGACCTGGGATCCAACCCGTGCCCCCTGCAATGGAAGCTCGGAGTCTTAACCACTGGACCACCAGGGAATTCCCCCAAATCCTTCACTCTTTTTTTTCCCATATATATGGAATCTAAAAAAAAAAAAAAATGTTTCTGAAGAACCTAAGGGCAGGACAGGAATAAAGACCCAGACGTAGAGAATGGACTTTAGGACACGGGGAGGGGGAAGGGTAAGCTGGGACGAAGTGAGAGAGTGGCATGGACATACATACACTACCAAATGTAAAATAGCTAGCTAGTGGGAAGCAGCCGCATAGCACAGGGAGATCAGCTCGGTGCTTTGAAATCCTTCACTCTTAACCCTCACACTCTCCTGCAATCAGAGGAGGCAGTGGGGAGGAAGCGGCCGGAAAGGAGAAATATGGAGACGGGACAGACAGGAGCAAAAGCACAGTGGTGCGGGCGCCTCAGGGTGATCTTGCGGTTGGGTCAGAAGCAGGATCCCTGGGGTGGAACCCAGGCCTGGCAGTTTTGTAAGCTTCCAGGTGATTCTACTGTGCAGCCCAGAGAACCACAGGAGAGACGGGTTAGGCAGAGAGGGGCAGTCATACCTCACTTTGCAGGTGGGGAAACTGACACTAAGGGAATGAGGTCACTTAGGTCAGCCCGAAAGTAGCAAAGCAGGAACTTGAACCACAGCCTGATCCCCACCACAAGGAAAATCTGCCAGCCTTCTGGCAGATTTCACCATCTGCCCCTGCATGTTAATCCACATTCACTCCTGCAACTCTGATCCAGTGTGAGACCCTCAGCTGTGGGCACTGGACAGGACCAGATGGAAAAGCAAGGGCACTTCCAGAAGAATTTTCAACCCAAGGGTTGAAACAAAACAAAAAGAATGTTTTTCTTTATTTTTTGTTAATTTTACTTTGAATGGGGCACCTATATTTTTAGTTAACTTTACTTATTTATTTTTTTAAATATTTATTTATGTATTTATTTTGGCTGCACCGGGACTTAGTTGCGGCACATGGGATCTTCGTTGTGGCAATGCAGACTCCTTAGTTTCAGCATGTGGACGCTTAGTTGTGGCATGCATGTGGGATCTAGTTCCCTGACCAGGGATCAAACCCCAACCCCTGCACTGGGAGCATGGAGTCCTACCCACTGGACCACGAGGGAAGTCCCTAGAATGTTTTTCTTTCATTCAAGGCCGCTAAGGAAGCATTCCAATCCGCCTCCACTCAGCTCCATTTGGTCTCCTCATCAGAAGTTTGCAATTTTTTTATTTTAATGAAATATTTCAGGCATACAAAAAATACAGAAAGTAGGCCAATGAGCATTACTGCTCCGCATTGAAATTAGGATGCACTTGGTTTTCAGAAACTGCACACTGATTACAGCCGTGGGCTCTGAAGCCAGACAGCCTGGGTTCAAATTCTGGCTCTGCTACTTACTAGCTGGATAGCCTTGGGCACGTTACCCAACTTCTCCCAGCCTCAGTTTCCTCAGCTCTAAAATGAGGATAATTACAGCACCTGATTCATGAGGTTGTCCTGAGGATCAAATAAATTAGTACCTATAAAGCACTCAGCAAATACTACCTGGCACATAGGTAAACGGCAGTTTTTGCTGCCACTGTTCTTGGGGGTGCTTTTATTATTTTGGATTTGGGAAGGTCAGAGGCAGCTCCAGGAGTAGCTGGAGACACTATGGAGGATGTGAAACCCAGCCTGAGAGCAAGTTCTCCTTGTTCCCAAATCACATGCTCTGGTGAATGTGGAAATCCCTCAACTCACCCACTCCATTTCTGATACTTTGGGGAAAACATCGACAAGCATGTAGTTCAAAAACCAGAAGTCCAGGGAGGGTGCTGAAAAGGGACTTTTCCAGCACAGAGTTGGGAGTTTTGATGCCAAGGCTTTAAAAAGAAAAGAAACCCCTGAGGAGCCCACCATCAATCCTGTCTATCTGAGGCTGCGTTGTCAGAAGCAGGGCCCAGGCCACCTGCAAGTGAGGCCCCTCTGTTCTATTGCTGTGTGACCTTCGAGAACCATTTAACCTCTCTGAGCTTCTCTGGTAAAACAGTGCCATTAAGATCCATCCAGCAAAAAAAGATCCATCCAGCAGAGTTTGTGTGAGGAATAAGTGAGATAATGGGGGTGAAAAGCTGCAAAACCCCTTAATGTTTATTAGAGGGTTGAGACCCTGTGCCCCAGGCTGGGTGGGTCCGGGGAACTCGACGTGGGGGGGCAGACTCCCCAGCCTCGGGCCCAGTGAGAAGGTAGAGGAGGGGTTAGGCTGACACATCACCTCTTCCCTTGCCAGCCTCCGGGAGAGGGACAGTGGCAGCTCCAGTGGGTACTAGGTCCAGCCACAGCAACCCAAAGGTCATGTGCATCCTGGAAAAAGGAGGCAAAACTCATTCGCCCTCCCAGGCTCTTGACCTCCAAGCCTCAGACCTGTTCTACATGTTGAACCTCACCCCACGGGAACCAGGACTCCCCCTGAACTCATGTGGGAACCACCACCGCTGTCACCACGCACTGCTCGGGGTTTTCACAGGTTACCTGGAATCCTTACAGCAGCGCATTTCACTGACCAGAAAACAGCTCAGATGTAGGAAGTAACTGGCCCAAGAGAGCTCCCTGAGAAGCAATGCCAGGATTACACTGAATCCTGAAGGTCTTCCTGAATCCAAAGGCCCAGTTCTTTTCACCGCACCCAGTAATTCACACGAAGCTACTGACATCTGCTCAGCATCCCCATGGTGAGCTCTGCCTCCACATCACTGTGCTCTAGTCCGGAAATGCCCCTGACTGTTCACTGGCAAATTCCTACTCATCCCTCACGTCTCCACCTCCTCAGTGCCTCCCCCAGACTCCAGGGCTGAGAGTGTTTATCCGCCGCAGCCCCGTTTATCCGATGACTATAATTGTTGGGCTGAGCCCCTGGGAAGGAATGATCAGTTTCCCTGCCCAGCTCTCCAGCTGGACTGAGCAACCAGCCAGGCACATACAACATTCTCAGCAGAGGTCTGTGGGCAAGAGGGACACATTGCTTCCTCCTCAAGCCCCTCCCAGCCTCTGGCCCCGCCCCCTCCCTTTTGCACCTTAACTAGCCCCACAGAGATCTGTCAGATCATCAGGCAAACCTAGAGGGTCATAAAGAAGTCAATAAGCGAGTCTAGAGTCAGAGACCAGAGCAGGCCCATCGATTTCTGCATATCTGGAGCCTCAGATGCCCTTTGGAGCTTCACGTCCCCAGCAGCCGCTGCTCAACAAGCCACAGGTTTAAGGGCAGGGTGGGTGGAGAAGGGAAGGCAAAGCTCCTGACCCATGAATTCTAAGTAAATTTAGAACACAGAGGGGAGGGAAATGGTCAGCGCTGGCCCTGACCAGGAGGACTCAGGGCTGGACTAAAGGGCTTGGAGAAACGTGGGCCCATATGGTAGACACACAGCCTCTCGGTCCCAGGGAGGTCCAGGCAGCTGCTTTAACAACAACTAACATTTGTCAAGCCCTAAGAGCCAGGCAGTGGCACACCCAGAGTGGGAGAGTGAGAGCCGAATCCTCTGGGTGCAGACAAATAGGGGAGAGTTGTCCATAGAGAATTTTAAAACCATGATAAGACACACCAAAAATCAGTCTGCTGTTTATTATCACCATGTGCCAACACTTTTAAACAATATCAGTGATATTGGTCTAAGTTCTAACTCATGCACTTCCTGTTGAGAGTTAATAATATAGGGACTTCCCTGGTGGCGCAGTGGTTAAGAATCCGCCTGCCGATGAAGGGGACACGGGTTCGAGCCCTGGTCCAGGAAGATCCCACATACCGCAGAGCAACTAAGCCCGTGTGCCACAACTACTGAGACTGCGCTCTAGAGCCTCCGAGCCACAACTACTGAAGTCCGCATGCCACAACTACTGAGCCCATGTGCCACAACTACTGAAGCCCGCACACCTAGAGCCCGTGCTCTGTAACAAGAGAAGCCACCGCAATGAGAAGCCCGCGCACCGCAGCAAAGAGTAGCCCCCACTCAACACAATTAGAGAAAGCCACGCGCAGCAACAAATACCCAACGCAGCCATAAATAAATAAGTAAATAAATTTATTTTAAAAATAATAATATATATGTGAGCTTTAAATTAGCCCACTTTCATTTCTTATTCTTTCAGTCTTCTACATGGAAGTTTAATCAGAGAACTCCCAGCTATACAGTCAACCCCCAACATACACAGACTCAGCTACATGTGTCTGTTCCAACAGTAAGTTCTGAATGGCTCAGAATGGTTCAAGTTCACTTTCAGCAGAGTTTGGGCCACCAACCCCTGTGATCCTACATTTTCCTGTGTTTAAACAGAAGACAAGAGTCTGCTCTCCCAGTGCCAGAAGAAAAGTGTTTCAAAGAGAAGTGTTTGAAAGTCTGGATCAACTTCACCAAGAACTAGACTCTCATTCTAAAGCAATGGATTAAATAAATGTCAAAGTTTACCATCATTCAGCCATTTTCTCTGATTTTTGCCAAGGAAGAAAAACTGGGGAGAATTTTGCCAAATAAGATAAAAACTTACAATGAATTTTCTGGTGAATATGTTTCAGTGAAAATGTTTTAAATGTGGATATATTTTAAAGCCACTAGAATGAGGACTTCCCTGCTGGTCCAGGGTTAAGACTCCACGCTCCCAATGCAGGGGGCCCGGGTTAGACCCCTGGTCAGGGAACTAGATCCTGCATGTGGCAACTAACACCCGGCATAGCCAAATAAATAATAAATGTTTTAAAAAATCATAATAAAAAATCAAAATAAAAACAATTAAAGCCACTAGAATGGATAAACAACAAATGTCCTGCTGTAGAGCACAGGGAACTATATTCAATATCCTGTGATCAACTATAATGGAAAAGAACATGAAAAAGAACGTATGTATGTGTATAACTGAACCACTGTGCCGTACAGCAGAAATTCACACATTGTAGTCAACTATACTCCAATAAAATAAATTTAAAAAAAAATCAGGAATCCCTGGTGGTCCAGGGATGGGGACTCCACACTCACACTGCCGAGGACCCAGTCCAATCCCTGGTCTGGGAACTAAGATCCCATAAGCCATGTGGTGTGGCCAAAAAAAAAAAGAGAGAGAGAGATATCTAGAGATCAGCAAAAATAAATAAAACATAGACGCCACTAGAATTAATTTTTTTAAGACATAGGCAGCGTTGCAATTTCTCCAATTTATTATGAAATGGGATTTTTATGAATTTCTGACAAACTTATCCTAATGTTTAAGGTTTTTCCAATTTGTATATCTGTTGTTTCATCTGAGAGAAGCTTTAGAAATTAAAATTAATAAAAAGTGTCTTCTCGACATATACACACTACTATATATAAAATAGATAACTAATAAGGACCTACTGTGTAGCACAGGGAACTCTACTCAATACTCTGTAATGACCCATATAGGAAAAGAATCTAAACAGTGGATATATGTATATGTATAATTGATTCACTTTGCTGTACAGCAGAAACTAATGCAACATTGTGAATCAACTATACTTCAATTAAAAAAATTTTTAATAAATAAATTTAAAAAGTGTTCTTCAACTGTGAATAAAGATAAATGGACAAATCTAGCTCTACTGAGTGTTGAACATGAATATACAAAGAAGATCAATTTTGTCAAAGTCAAGGACAACTTTTCAGAAACTAAAGTTCCAAAACAGAAACTGTAATGGCATTATTATTCACTACTGTGACCAACCTATATGTAAGAATACGTTTTCTTCAAAAATACACTAATGCAATTAAAAGCTATTAACCCATTACTTCTATTTTTCTCTATAACACCTACTTTATTTTTCAGTTTTTATATTTTCACTGGCATGGTTTCATATACAAAGCTCAACAGAAGAAACTTGACTGTGTTTCTTTTCTGGCCATTATTACTATTCATTTCATGATTATTACTGAAAATAATGTTGCTAGATAAAGGAGAGGATGTTTTCAAATGACCACTCCAGACGTCAAATATTCCAGGTACACCCTAATACCGGGCAGTGTGCTAAGCCCTTTACATGGATTAAATCGTAGTCATAATAACAATGAATTACAGTTGAGCACATAATGTTCTGAGCACTTTGTAAGTATTAAGTCATATAATCCTCACTCTGGGGAAGAGAGTTGATTTGAAACTTGGTCAAAGTGCCACAGCTAGGTGCTCAGCAGGAACACAGTCCCGGGGGGAGTCTACCTCAAAAGCCGGGCTCAGAACCTCTCTGGAGCAGGTCCAGCTAGGCTGAAAGGAAGCATTTGCTAAGCACCTTTATGATTTCTGAACCATAGGAAAGGTGAGAGTTGGGAACTTGCTGGCAGGGCTGGTCATGAGGTGCATCAGCTGAGGCCGGAAGAATCACCTGTTGTCAGACCCAGGCTCAGGGGGCAGCAGGTGCAGCCCCAGACACTCAGCCCCAGGAGCCCACCCAGGTGTTCTGGTCTGACTCGGGAAGGCAGCACAGGACCTTGGCGGGGCAAATCTCTCCTTGCTGCCTCCCCGCTTCTGGGGGCCTGTTTCAGGCAGGGCGGCCTCCCAACCCGCCCACGCAGGTACTCACACTGAGACAACTCCAACGGATACCCACCGACGCGCATCTCACACCTGATGCCCACCGGCCAGTGGGGCATCCACATCTGGAGGCCACATCCTCAAGGACCCTCTCTCTCGTAAGTGATGACTCAGACCCACCGAAACACGGCCCCCACTCCCAGCCCACTCGCCCCCCACTCAACTTACCACGGGCGCGCGCATCTCCTTCGGTAATGGAGGCCCTCAATTTCACGCTGGAGTTGGCTTTATCAGCTGAGTAAACGCCTGAGGCAGCGGGGGAGCAGGGATTCATTGTCAGTAGCAGGAAACAGAGTCCCCAAGACCCCAGGGGGCTGTGGCTTCTGGCGGGGGAGACAGTGCCCGGTTGGTCTCTAACCCCTCCGAGAACAACGGGCTCACTCCCTGCGAATTCCTCACCGGCCCCCTCCCTGCCCCTGCACTTGGCCGTGAACGGATGAATCCCTTGCAGGGGCCAGGGAGGTACACCTGATACCGGAGAGCCGGGCGGCGCAGCGGCGGGGAGCGCGAGCCGTGTCACCTACCAGGGCGCGCTGCGCCCCCAGAGAGTCAGCGGGGCCGCCCTCGCGCCGGGCCCTCCGTCCCCGGCCGCTGCCCTCAGCGGCTCCCTAACTTGTTTACTCCCGCCTCACCCAAGCTCTCCATCCCCCACACAGCCTGTAACACCTGAGAGCCCCCGCAAGCGTCTCACCCTTCCTCAAGTTCCGGGAAGTACCGCTCCCCCCACCTCGAGGACTTGGAATGCAGCGCGGCCTCCACTGAAAAGGGAACCGGCTAAATGGCCGCAGAGTCCAGGCCAGCGTGAGGTCAACTGGCCCCTCCCCGTGAGACTGACTAATTAGAGCCTCGCAGAGCTCCCTGCCCCGGCGACAGTGACAGCCTGCTCCAGCCTCTGGGGCAGACATACCAGACATACCAGGACGCTCCCCGCTCACCCCGCAGCCTCTCAGCACGCCCTCCCCTGCGCGGAGGCGCCTCCAGAACCCAGCGCAGGGCCACCGCCTCCTCACCTCGGCTACGCACGCGCTGCGGCCAGCTCAACTTAAGATCTTGTATACACATCACACTGGAGTGTCATCAATCTGCTCATTTCCTCCACTCCAGTGGGCTTATGCTGTAGTTTAAAACTACAATAGGCCCCCGTTATCCGCGGTTTCTTTTTCTGCAGTCCACTGAGTAACAAACAAGGAGACAACACTGTGGATAAGCGGGGACTATCTTAACGGTTGCGTACTTCCTACGGTTTCAGACATCTGCTGGGGGCCTTGGAACGTATGCCCCTAGGAAAAGGGGGGGCTACTGTATATTAAGCTTTAAAGCCATTTAAAGGCAAGGGCATACCGGAGAGAAAGTACTTTTAACTATTGGGTCTTAAGCCATTAGATATCCCCAAAACCTGGCACCCACCTGGTACACAGTAGGCATTCCATGAATGAATGAATGGATCAATGAATCAATGAGTGAACGAGTGACCAAAGACAGGCCCTTCCTGTGCAGTGATCTGTGACTCCTAAAGGGTAGAAGCAGCTCCTCTTCATCTCTATTTTCCTGCTCTGTCCCGCCAGCACTGAGCTTGGAATCGGGACGCGTGGGCCAAATCCTGTCCCTGGCTACCTACAGGGTCCAGGGCACCCTTCCCTCTCTCAGCCTGTTTGTTCATCTGCCAGTGGAGTGGTGATGATATTGTACAATATATAAGATAATATAAAAAATACATTCCCCAAAGGGAAAGCAGCAGATGAAATGAGGCTTATAAAGTGGGAGCCCGATGTCTGGCACGGGGCAAGTTCTTACTCGGGACCGTTGGCTGTTGTTAACAGCAAGAAGGAACGTGCTCATCAACATCACGTTACCCACCAGCTTCCCGGCAAGAGGCGCTGTAAATAAACACCAGAGCTTTATGTGTATTACGACTCACTCAACAAGTTGCTATGTGTATGGAGCAAGAGACTACCTGTAAGGCAGTCAAACCCAGGATGGAAAGGTTCGGCTTTGAGGAAACCACACTGATTCTGCCTCTTCTTACTCTCTGCTTTCAGTATTGCCCAGATGTCACTTCCTTTACTTTCTTATTCTTCCTTCCTTCCTTCCTCCCTCCCTTTTTTTTTTTTTCCTGTTGCTGTGCCAGGAAAAACAAAATAAAAAGAACACTGAGGGGCGGGGATGTCAAGGAAGTGATTTTGACCTTTCACACAGCTCTCAAAAGTGGAGCTCTGTAAGAAAACCCCCAAGAGAAGATACCATGTGATGCCACCATCATCCCCAGCAAGATAGTCTGCCCTTAAGCCCCATTCCAAGTCCAAAACAACGATTTGGGTGGAGAGCCAAGATTAAAACAGCCAGGATCAAACTGCTATCTGCCTACGAAGCCTCCAGTCTTTTCTGCAACCAGATGTGGAGCCCCGTTACTCTTCTTGTGACAGGTGGAAAATATTAATTTTTAATTATTTGCAATCTCTCCATTCTCTGCCTTCTGATAGTTCTCCTCCTCCATGAGATCCATTGTCGTGCTGCCTCTGAGGAAGAAGTAACTGAGGAAGTGAGAGGAAACGGCACAAGGCTAAATGCCGAGCAGGCCTAAGAGACCCTGTGGGATTCTGAGCAGGTGGGGGGCGGGTACGAGTATCAAGGCCAGGCCAAGAGGAAAGGGAGGGGGTAGGAAGAGTGGGCAGCAAACCGCATCTAAGGGAGCAGAATCCATAGCAGGAGCATTTCATAACATGAGGGCTCTGACACTTAACAGCAACTCAAACCTGGAGCACCCCTCAGGGGAAAGGTGCTCCATCGGCCAAGAGAATGCAGGCTTTTTACGTGTATCCAGGCCACTCTGGGCAGGCTTTGTGAATATACCAATTTTGACAGTTCGTCCTGGCTGGAAAAATCAGGCTTTTGTGAAAGGAAAGTGAAGTATAACTTCCTTGTGAATTGCCTATCTCTGCAACCCCTCAAACCCCACTGAAGAGGTGAGAATAAACCCCTCGAGAGGCCCTGAAGAGCTTCCACTGCATAAATGCACATCACCACGTCTATTTCCCCTTAAAAGCACATTCCCGAGATGTTGCAGGCTCTCATTCCACTAGCTTGTTAAATGGCCAGTCTGGGGAACTGAAAACTGCAGTGGACATTCGTTTTTGTCCAGCAGTCTCTCATCTGGTGACTCCATGTAGTTCTGGTGGAGCCGCCAATCACAGTACCCCCATCACCCTGAGTAGGGACACATGTGACCTACATATGGCTGGTTATCACGCCCCAGCCCTCAGGTTAGGCAGTGGCCCTGGAAGGAGCATATGACCCAAGCCAGAGACCAGTCAGAATCTTTCTCTAGGATGGAGGTGTGTGTGTATATATATATATACATAAATACACATTTTTGAATAGGCAGTGGGTCAAAAAGCCTCTTTCCTCTGGGGACTTAAAAGAGATGATATAAGCCTGGAGCCATGTGTTCCTGCCCTCCCCGGCAGCATGGAGATCTATCTGCAAGAGCAAATAATGTAGCCACTGCATACAGGAGATAATAGTCCTGTTGACATTTGAGTTCTTCCAGGGCCTCATGCTAGCTTAACTTCTAGACAGCCAATTATAAGAAACTTTTTCCTAGTTACAATTCTATTTTTTTAGTTATTAAGCTAGTTAGAGTTGGACTTTATCTTTGGCAAACTGTTTATGGTCATCAAAGGCAACAATGCCAATGCACCAAAGACAAGCCACAGTTTGCTTGACGTCTCTCCCCCCACCCCACATGACCACTTTTCCCACCCTGGTCCTTCCTTCCCCCCAGCCTACGGTGACGGAGGAATCATCACTCCCCATACTCTTCGTATCTCATCTACTTGTGAGTTTGCCCCTTCCCTACTAAACTGCGATGAACTCAGTGCAACACCCAGCCTGGTACCATCAGGGATGGATGGATGAATGGAGGGATGGAGGCTACTGACCCCACCCAGTGTATGTTTCAAACTAGGAAATAAATCTTTTTATTGTAGGGCTAAATTGGGTATGTAAAGTGATTAGTCAATATTTGAGAAGTTCAAACCAACTTCCCCACTGCCTCCAAGGTCGTCAGTGAAAGGGAAAGCTTTCAGTAGAGCTTTCTTTACCTCACCCCACTCCCAACAAGGAACCATTAACCAGTTAGCTCCATTTTACCCAATACCTCCGACAGCACAGCTTGCTCCAGCATTATGCTAGTAAGATACTAGTTCAGTATTGTTTTGCAGGACAGAGAAAGCTGACTCAACTCAAACCGCATGACCACTGCGCCTTTGACCCAAGTTTTCATCCCCTTAGAGATCCTATTTGCTTTGCCAAGCCCAAATGTACTTCACAGATCCTCCCATGTTAAAGAACAGAGAAAGAAGAAACACAAGTAACATGGTGCTGTGATCTTTATTCCATTAAATGACCTTAAAACTAAGAAACAGAAACAAGCTTTTAATATACTAATAGCATAATCTAATCCATTGCACTTTTTAAAAAGTATATTAAATTTTAAAGCCATTCAGAAAGGGTCTAGGAGAAAGAAAGTGCTTTGAACATCTTTTTTTTTGAAGAAAAAGAAGTCAGAGAGGAAATTCTATATATGCTCAAAATTAATATTAACTCCTTTAAGGCTTAAGTCCATGATAGCATTTATTCATTGAAATTGGAAACTTTGGGAATCAAATGCCGCCTTCCCTTGGTCATGAAAACACTACATTTAAATCTTAGTTCTGGCACCTGAAATGCCTTTCCCAGGAAGAAAAATTTCTTCTAAAATCTTTCTGCCCTTACATCTATCTTGAAAGTCCCTGGTAAGGGCTATTTTGTGGCTAATTTTCAGTTATGATCTTCTCCTTCCTTTTCGTTCATTTTTACTTAGGCTTAAGGTTTTCTGTGCATAAAAGATTTAGAGGTTCAAAGTCACAGTGCTGAATTGTTTTTTTAAAAGAAACACAACTTTCAAAATAGTTTTTTTTTTTAAATCCTAATTACACCCGGTAGTAAATAGGATACTTGTACGTTCATCTCTCAGAGAAGGCACTAGGACTTCCTAATTTAGAAAAACATTTTCACAGAGCTTAGATAATCCTCTAGACTAAAGGCATCCTTATTACTCTGAACACTGTAAACTCTCAGTGATTGTATCTGGCAGTAGACCACCTATTCTGAACCTCAGGCAAAAGCCATCCACTTGCCTCCAGACAATACTGAATTGCACTTTCCCATCCCTCCGAGCAGTCTCTCTCGCTGTGGTCTCTGAACCACCTGTGATGCGGTTTTTAAAAGTGGTGATTCCAGGGCCACAACCCAGACCCAGACACACTGAGGCAATCCCTGGGTATAAAGCTGGGAATTTGAATTTCTTTAAATATGCCTCCCAGGGGTAAGTTTTATGCACTTCAAGGTAGAGGAGAACCACTATCCAAAACATAGCTACAATAGGACTTAACAGAAGGAAAACGATTCAAATGCAAAATGGTCTCTTACAAATGGGCTTTTGAATGTCATTTTAAAACACCACCTACACAAATAGTTTGTGTTTTAGGAACTGAAGCTTGTCTTCATCATGCCCTTATTCTTGACTAAAATTTTGTTGGATCTAAAGGTAAGCCAGAATGATGCAGCCCATGTTTGCGACCTTAGATGGCAGCCATCCTAAATAATCCTAAATTACATTTCAATAGTTCTATGCAGATGTCCATGTAAGTTTACATTATTTAAAAAAAAATACTCTAGGGAAAAATAAAACTGTTTTTTAATCGCTTTTGCCTGGACTTAAATCAACTATTTAATTTCTCTGTAACTCATACATACATACATACATACTCATCCAAACTCACCCTATCCAAGACACCATTTTCATAAGCCAGGTGGAACGCTGGGTATGACCTGTTAAAGAAACGCACTGCCAGTACAAGGCAGTTTGTCTGTTTGTTCGCATAAAGCATTTTACTTCATGAAAGAGAAAAAAAAAAAGAAAAACCAGGTAAAACAAAAACAATACTCACAGGCAACTCTACCAAGTATGAAGTAGCTGTTACTATATAAACCTCTGCGGGAAAACAGATCTCTTGGTATACTGCTAAAATAAGGTTATGGCTCTAAGGATGTTTTATCACCATACATGATAGTTTTCCCTCATTTTGTCTACACACCTCAGTGAAACAATCAAAATTTTGATTCTATTATTTTTACTTAGAAACGAACTGGAAGTATTAAGAAAACAAAAAACTTAACAATATTTAACCTCTCCTAAAACGAAGTATTTTCATAGAAAATTATGAAAACATTTTATATGTTAATAGGAATGTGCCCCATATACTGTTAGGAATGTGCAAATTAAAAATGCTTGCATGGAAAGGCAGGAGTGGCAGAGCAACAAACACCAAGCAAAAACTTAGTCCTAAGTAATGTCCCTGACCCACAAACTAACGGCTGAGGGAAGGTAAGGGGTAAAAGACATTCTTTTCAACCTGGTTATAAACCTCCCCAAGACTATTTATAGCCAGCAATGAGAATGTACCTTTTATTGGAAAAGCTGATATAAAATCATCAATTTTCTGTTAAAAAAAAAAAAGAGGCCAAAGGAAACTCATAAAAATCCTCACTGAGAAAATTTTATAAACAATTTCCAGAGGCAGAATAAGTTAACTGATAAAGACAAAAAAATAAGGGTTCCCCAGGGTAATTAAACAAAGTTATTCCTTTAAGATCAAAACAGAAATGGTGGATTTAAACAGTAACTAAATTCTAAGATTTCATTAAATCATACATTATCATATATTTTTTATTTTAAAATATCTAATATTTTAGTATTAAAATAAAATTTAAACACAGCATCCTTTCTCACCATTAAAAGTAGGATAATTCTAGACAATTTTTCTGAAATCTATAAATGTGCTTACACAAATGCATTAAAAGCTAAGTATCTCAACATCTGTAAGGCCTTTAGCAAATAAGTATCAACCTTCAGGAAGATGAGAGGCCACCTGAAAATGCACCAAAATTTCAAAACTAAGCTTTTAATTTATTGATAATAAAGCTAAGTATCACTGATATGCAAGTAAACAGTTTTTAGGACAAGCTGGAATTTTTCTAGAATTTAACCACAGTTGAATAAAACAGCAAGAACTTCAGGGCAAGATGGTATGTAAATATGAAAAAATACATAAAACACTTGGAATTAATTCAGAACTTGTAAAAATACTTGAGTGGTAAAGTGTTAAAACAGTCAAGAGAAATATTCTTTGACAGAGATTACATGCTAGAAGAGGCTGTTTCTACCTTCCATTCATACTTCACGTATAAAGAATTTACCCTCAGAATTTGCCTAAACCTCCCTACCTCCCTCCCTCCCACAGCAAAAGTTAAATTATCTTAAGAATTAAGGCTCACATACCTGAATGTTTATATAAATACCTGCAGGCAAGTTTTATGAAGTTTTAAAATCCACAACAATTCACCATTATAAAACCAAAGGAAAAGGCAACTGATAAAGTTTTTTATCACATGATCAAGGTAAATGAAGAATTCTTAGATACTTCTAGATATTATATGTCCATATTTGGGTGGGACTTTGGTCCTTACTAAGCCAAAGCTATTTTAAAGCTACCAGACTAGTCATGTATAAAGTTAAAGGATGATTCAATAAAACTGACAGTTTTAGCTCCATTATTAAAAATCTTAGACAGTGAATAGGAGAATGCAAATAAACATTGTGGATAAAGACCTGATTTACTGCTAAACCACATGAAATAGGATGCCAGTTAAAGGCAGTTATGTTTGGTAAATGTCTTTCCTCTAATCCTTGATAAAGTTCCGTTCTCATACAGAACTCTAAAAAACAAAAACTCTCAAATGACAATTGTGTGTGTTATGTATAATACATATATGTATATAAACCTACAATCAGTGAATCTGACCAAGGCACAAGTTCAAATGACTTATCAGAGGTCACATGGTTCATTTAAACTCAAGCTTTTTTCTTAAAGTATGAAAGCTCATTCCTTTTATTACAAGCTGCTCTGGTTTCTCAAGCCATATTTGCCTCTTTTCTAGAAAGAAGCTATAGGAATGAACGAAGGCAAAAAAAAAAAAAAGAGTATGTTCTAACAAAACTGCCAGCCTGTCAGGAAACACACCTTAAATTTCAGTGTACGGTAGAGTTAAATACGATATAATTTTTCCATACTATGTGGCAAAAACAATTCTCTAATATTATAAGACTTTAAAAGTGTAATGGCATCATTTTTAGTCAGTCTTTAGTTCTGAAGCTTTTGCAAGTTTTGTAAACTTTAAAAATCCTTTTCAAAAGAGTAAGGTACAAAAGAACTGATAATTCACCAAAACAGCATCTTTCATGTGGTTATCCTCAATCCCCTCCCTATTATGTCCTCAAAAGCATGGATTCAACCTTAAAAGGCACTAAATGGCACATAAAGGACAAAACCGCATTTCCATTTTTTCTTTTAGCTTTTTCCCCATAAAGTGCACAAAGCAGAGAGTAATAAGAAGACAGACATAGGCTTGGATCTATACCAGCAAGGAAAAGAAATGCTTCCAAGAGAAATGGAAGTGTGTTTAAGAATTTGAAACCACAGGAAAGGTCTATTCATTTATTAGTGCCGTGTTTCAGCTCTTTCCAGATGGTCCCAGGTCTGCGTTCCTTGGGAGCTGGACCTGTGGCCGTGGCAGAAGCCCAGAAATCAGAAGGGACTGGCCGGGGTCTTGTTGGATCCTCTTGTTAAGATGCTACTGAGCTTTTTTATCCAAGGATGGTCTCCCAACAACTGCATCCCTCACAGCAGCCTGAGTGGAATTACCAATGTGAGAAGTGGCCTGCAAAAGTCCATTTATTCAACATGTCAGTTAATAAAATACAGCACAGCATCAAAAGAGTAAGCCATTGGAGACAAACTTTCGAAAATCTCTGTCTACATTGTTACTATGTTATAGAAAATAAGGGAATGAAAATGCAGGGGTCGGGGAGCCCTGTGGCAGCTGCTAACTCCCCAGAGAGTCCATCAGCTGAGCCTCTGCTACCTTACTGGAAGGTAAGGGGTGGGCAGCTCTCCTGGCTTTACCACAAGCTTCTAACTTAACTGATATGTTCCCGCTACTCAGAAAGAGAAAGCTGAGTCTCAAGGATCTATAAACCTAGAGATCATGTCAATGTCAAAAGCCACTGGCTTACTGAATGATTTAAGTGAAAGACACGCCATCCATTAGTAGGTCTCAAAATAGAACAGTTTGTTAAGTTCATATTTTTCAAAGCTTGTGACTTTCAGTGAAGCAAACTAACCTTGGATGGGGGAGAGACTCACACAGGAATTATGTCTGATGAACACGCAGTTAAAAGTTTCCCATGAAGGACACAACATATGTAAGTTGGAAAATTTTTTGCACTAAAGAGCAGTTGTTAAGCGTGGAAACAAAATATTACAAATAAACATTAATATCCTAAAGAAGGATAATAAAACGTAACGCCTGTTAGAAAAAAAAAAATGGCCAGGGGAAGTTTCTCATGCCTTCCTTCACTACTGAACTCTTCCAAACGGAGATATTTTACAATAAGCACAAGTAACTGTCCATTATCAACCGTCAGCCCGCTCAGCTGGCACCACTTACCTGCTCCAATACATATGCTGCACCAGAATCGATAGCACCGCCCAGCTCACGATACTGACCAGAGTACCTGATGTACCCCCAGGTGAGAAGAGCTATTAACAGCAGGCCAACCATACAGTTGAACAGCTGGGCCACCACCTCAAGACCAATAACGCCAGTGAGGCCTGAAGCTATGTACAAAGCCACAATGCCTGTGAAGAGCACTGCAGGGGTTCGGAAGGTGCTGAAGACATTCTTGCTACCATTGTGCTTGCAGAAGTTCTCATACAGTTCCTTGATCTCCTCCTCCAGCTCCTGCTGGTAACGAAGGCTAAAATCCTTCCCACCCATCTTTTTTGTCTTCTTAAAATGGTCCAGAGCAAGTTCTTTGAATTCACAGTGCTTCTCCTCTAGAATGTCTGGAGACAAATAAGGTTTGTCTCCCCCAGAAACCTAAAAAGAATAAAGACACAATGTGAAGGGTGAAGAACCCTTCAAAAACAAATGCCAAATAAAACAAGTGAAAACACTGAAAAGCTTAGAATATTTTAAGATATTAGAAATTAACTTTAAAATGATGACCAAGACCAATAGAGGTCTGGTTTCAATTCCTCAGAAAAGCACACTTAGTAACCAGGGTGATATTGATTAGTGAGAGCTGTGACACTGTAAGAAAGCCTTGCTTATTAGAAAGGGCCATAATTAAAAGGCCCCAATAAGCAGGAAGACCTGAATGTTGCCTCATCATCATAAGATACACTAAATGGGATCAAGTTTGGACTTCTGAAGTCAGCAACATGCCCAGTTATAGGTATTTCAGAATAAGACAACTGCCCAGCACACCTACCTCTTCCATGTTGTTATAGTAAATGTCCTTGGCAGAGGCTGCAGCTGCTAAATTGTTGGCTTCAGCAGTGGCCTTTTAAGAAATGAAAGCACAAACCATAAATCCTTTCTCTTTTAATGTTCTTCCACAAATAACCAAGTAAAAATTTTCTCTCACCCTATTCCCCATTCCCCCTTCTTTATTATTCTTCTGTTTTTCAGCTTTCCATACAGCCCAATTTATGAATTAAAATATACCTTTTCTGCCAAATTTTCTGCCAAAAAATGTTCTCATACATAAGAGAGAGAACAAAAAATGTTCTCATACATAATCTTTAGCATAAAATTAAACCTCTGAAAGTATTTCCTTTGCTTCGATTTTATGTGTTAAAAAATAGATGTTAACTCAGAAAAGAAGAGGAAAAATTTATCTTTACAACATCAATCCCGATCTCTAGCTCCCTTTGTGAAAATGTTATCCTACTAAAGAAATAAACATTTGGGGCTTCCCTGGTGGCGCAGTGGTTAAGAATCCACCTGCCAATGCAGGGGACATGGGTTTGATCCCTGGTGCGGGAAGATCCCACATGCCACAGAGCAACTAAGCCCATGTGCCACAACTACTGAGCCTGCACTCTACAGCCCATGAGCCACAACTACTGAGCCCATGCACCACAACTACTGAAGCCCATGCGCCTAGAGCCCGTGCTGCACAACAAGAGAAGCCACTGCAAAGAGGAGCCCGTGCACCGCAACAAAGAGTAGCCCCTGCTCACCGCAACTAGAGAAAGCCCGCACACAGCAATGAAGACCCAATGCAGCCAAAAGTAAATAAATAAATAAATAAATATAAATAAAGATTTGGCAATAAATGGCCTTATCTTCAGCACATGAAAGTCAGAAATTATATGTTTTAACAAAATGACATCTTGGAAACATCAAAATGTTGGAAATAAAACTATTTGCAAATTAAAAACCTGATTAGTAAACAGGAAATATTTAGATACGTTGGACATGTTCTATGAAAAGAGACAACAGGTAACAGGAAAATGATTTGTCTAACAGAACTGGGTATGTTTAACCTGTTTTCCACAGTATGTTTTGGGGGAAGACCAGGCCCAGCAAGAAGCCATTCTGTTCTAACTTCACCAGCATGAATACAGACAAGAAAACCAGAAGGGAGTCACACTGCTGGAAAATGTGCTAAACATGAATGGACCTCAGCATAATGAAAAGGGGGGGGGGGGACCAACAGCATTCTCTTCTTAAAGGACTCTGCTTACTGTATACGGGTCAATTCAAGTAATCAAAGGATATCATTTAGGATGCCAAAGAACTGCTTACCTGAAGCATGGATTTGGGGTGAGGCAGATCTTCTCCTTGGTAAATTTTAATATATGCCTTAGAATATAAACATAAAAACAATTATGAAAAATGCCATTCTGTCATATTTAACTGGACTTTGATTTTTACAAACAGTGACCATACAATTGCATTTTCCTAAAGACCTAGATCAACACCCAGGAATTAGCAAAAACACAGCACACCTTTGAGTGCATGTTAGCATTTTTTAGTTAACTGAAAATATTCTCAAAGCAGCACAAGTCTAGGACTCCCACCAGGCTCCCCATGCACACTGGCCTCACCACTACCTGTGGGCAGAGTGACCATCCGCCTTGAGGTAGTCGTGTCACATCTAGGTGCCGTCTCCTCCTACTCACAGCAACTTCCTAACCACCTCCTGTCCACACCATCTTCCTTGAGGAACAATCTTCCTTTAGCCACAGTAATTACTCCTCTAAGAGAGTGCAAACAACATCCATTTGGTTCTTAGACCGATACTGCCACCCAGTGGCCCACTCCTGGGAGGACACCGGAGTCTCTCAAAACGCCTCTCACCATCTCCCCCTTGAAAATTTCCCCCAGGCTTTAAAATATTGAAACCAAGTTAGTTTATAACCTAGATCAGTTTAACCAAAGGTCAAACATTTTAAGAATTAAAACCCACATTTACCTTAAAATATTCCAATAGCCCCCGACAGGTGACTTTCGAGCCATTGATCTCCTTTTCCATTAAGTTAGCTGGGTTTAATACATATGGTATCAGTGTCTGTAACTGCTCTTTGAATTCACTGGCAATATCTGTTCACAGGACCAAGAAAAAGGAAACAATAAGCCCAACAGATTTATTCAACCAAGGGGAGCATAACGCACAACCTTCACTCTCTATCTAGTTGCTCTAACGTCTGCCAGCTAAAGGGCGGGGGTCCCAGACTGTGAGTCTGACACTTTCTGACAATGACCAGATTGCTTGCGGGTTTCTGCTCTCATGTAACTGTATTGTCTCCTTCCCTTCTGCAGTATTAAGTCCTCTCTAGTCCAGAACAGAATATGCAGAACATCCCTACCCTGCTTTCCATTCTGGGAGATTAAGTCTACTCCCTAGACTTTCAAGAAATTTCACTTTTTAAAGAATTTCATTAACAGGTCTTCCAGAAAATCGAGTATCAACCCCTCAGGTTCTCCCAAGCCAGGCCTTTGCTGTACCCTCATTCTCCCCCTTAAATCCGTTAGATTTCACTATTCATCCACGTGCTTTATTTTGTTTGTTTGTTTGTTTTACGCGGGACTCTCACTGTTGTGGCCTCTTCCGTTGCGGAGCACAGGCCCCGGATGCGCAGGCTCAGCGGCCATGGCTCACGGGCCCAGCCACTCCGCAGCATGTGGGATCTTCCCGGACCAGGGCACGAACCCGTGTCCCCTGCATCGGCAGGCGGACTCTCAACCACTGCGCCACCAGGGAAGCCCCACGTGCTTTATTTTTGTTCATTTTCTAATGTTAAAGGAAATAAAAGCACCTGGACCCCATGATATTTATTTTCTATTATCTCCTCAGAGAAGCCCTCTGGGCCACCCCAAAGGGAAAAGGCTACTATCTCAGGAAAGGTGATAGCTTCTTTTCAGCTTCTACCAAGTTCTAACAGAGAGTTCAGGAGAGCCATTAAATAGAGCTCTTTCCTCGAAGTGAGAACTCGCTGGCCCAACTATGAAAATGCAAGGAATCTGATTTATATGATCTGACTTCTTCCTAGGTTCCCAACTAATTCAGACTATCAACTGAAAAGAAAGTAGATGGGAACCCACATCAAGATGGGAACTCTTTCAACAGCCCATAACCCAAGTTTACAAAACTGAAACATTCTTATTTATTCATTCAACAGTTTGGGGGCACCCTTTTGTGGCCGGCATTGCTGTAAGAGTTGGGGATAGCATAGTGAATAAAACAGAAGTGGTTTATAAATTTTTCCAACTACAAATATCACCATAAAAATCTCCATAGAAAAAACTTCAGGTTACTTTTACCTCCTTAGATGATAGGGTCAACTAAGAGAAATTACTAGGTATGTGACAACAATGTAGACTCCTGGAAAACATTCAAAACTACTTAAAAAACAACCATATATAAAGCCCACAATCAGACAATCACAATTAACATTTAAAATATCCTCCTTCCTTTTTAAGGCTCTTATATATTGCTAAACTGCTTCTGTAGAAGATTGTACCCATTTATACCCCTATCACCAATGTAGAAGACTTGTTTACTACTCTGAACACACCGAGATTTTTATTGTTTTTAAAACTTTTACTGACTTGATTGGTGAAAAATAGTATCTTGCAGTTTTGTTTTGTTTTGTATTTAATTTATTTATGTTTTGGCTGCACTGGGTCTTCATTGCTGCCTGGGCTTTCTCTAGTTGAGGCAAGCAGGGGCTACTCTTCGTTGCGGTGCACAGGCGGTGCACATTGCGGTGGCTTCTCTTGTTGTGGAGCATGGGCTCTAGGCACATGGGCTTCAGTAGTTATGGCATGCGGGCTCAGTAATTGTGGCACACGGGCTTAATTGCTCTGCAGCATGTGGGATCTTCCCAGACCAGGGCTTGAACCCATGTCCCCTGCATTGGCAGGCGGATTCTTAACCACTGCGCCACCAGGGAAGTCCCTATCTTGCAGCTTCTGCTTCTGACAGTACTAAAGACTAGAGAATCTGAAGGAACCTTCTTCCTAACAAGATCCTGCACACAATATATTCCATTACAGTGTAGACTTGGAAGTAAAAGAGAGCTGCAAGGGGCTGAGCAGGTGGGCAGTGAGCTGAAACCAGAGCACTGAGCTAAGTACATGTGAAGCTGTGGCTTATTTGAGGCCATTCACTGCAACGTGGTGACAAACTCTGGGCAAAAATAACTCCTAAATTAAGTTGGATCATGAAATAGAGTGGGAATGGTCCCAGGTGGGTAAGCCCTTAGCTCCCCAAAGGAGCAAACACAGATCTCCTTTGGAGGAAAAGAGATCTGAATAATGTACCAAGGAGCAGCACAGAGAGATGACGATGGGAAATAAAGAAGAAAATTAAGATATGGAAGACAGAATAAGATTATTTAATATATGTCTAACAGGAGTCCTGGGAGATGAAGGGGAGTGAATCAGAGGCAATAAGAGAAGGGGTGATGGCTGAGAACTCTCTAGAACTAATGAAGTACATGAATCCACAGCTTCAGAAACCACAGCATATAACAAGCAGGTTAAATAGAAAGAAAAACACACGTAACAGTAAAATTGTCACACGGCAAAGACCTTCTGAAAGAAGGAAAATGCTTCCAGAAGGAAGGTCTGCAGGACAAGAAAGTGAACAAAGAAATTCTTTTTTTTTTTTTTTTCTGCGGTACACGGGCCTCTCACTGTTGTGGCCTCTCCCGTTGCGGAGCACAGGCTCCGGACGCGCAGGCTCAGCGGCCATGACTCACGGGCCCAGCCGCTCCGCGGCATGTGGGACCTCCCCGGACTGAGGCACGAACCCACGTCCCCTGAATCAGCAGGCGGACTCTCAACCACTGCGCCACCAGGGAAGCCGTCAAATCGCATTTTTGTTAAATCCACATATATGCTGTTTACAAGAGACACACACACCTAAAACATACAGTCACAGAGAGGTTGAACATGACAGAAAAAGATATACAGACAAATACTAAGGAAAACAAAGCTGGAATAGCCATATTAATAAAGATAAAAATGCTCAAACAACAACAAAAAATGGTATTAGGGATAAAGAGGGCTACTATATATTACCTCAATTTACCAAAAAGATGAATCAATTCAAAACTTTATTAAAATAGCCTCAAAATATGTGACAGAACAAAAGAGAGCACTGACAAATCCACTAGAACAGTGGAACATCAATACATATGTTATTGACACTCAAGGAGACAAAAATTAGTGAAGATTTTTAAAATGACATAATTAACAAGTATGATTTAGAGATACAAATGAACCTTACACCCCCAAATTAAACAAAATGTCCACTGTGCTCAAGCACATATGGAACATGTATAAAAAGTCTAGGTCATAAAATATATATCAGCAAACGTTTAAGACTCAGTGTCATAGCATTCAAACACTATCAAAGTATTCGATAAAATGTGTCAATAAACGCAGCATCAAAAGCTTAAGTAGCAGAGGGGCTTCCCTGGTGGCGCAGTGGTTGAGAGTCCGCCTGCCGATGCAGGGGACACGGGTTCGTGCCCCGGTCCGGGAAGATCCCACATGCCGCAGAGCAGCTCGGCCCGTGAGCTATGGCCGCTGAGCCTGCGCGTCCGGAGCCTGTGCTCCGCAACGGGAGAAGCCACAGCAGTGAGAGGCCCACGTACCGGAAAAAAAAAAAACAAAAAAAAAAGCTTAAGTAGCAGAGAATTAAATTTAAAGTTTTTTAATTCACATAACATTTGGAAGTTAAAAATCATACTTCTAAATAACACATAGGTCAAAGAAGAAACCATAAAAGAAATCAAATACTACATATTTAGAAGTGAATGATAATGAAAATGTCACCTAATACAACCATCTAAACTGCACTAAGAGAAATTGACAGCCTTAAAATATTACATTGGGACTTCCCTGGTGGCAGAGTGGTTAAGAATCCGCCTGCCAATGCAGAGGACACGGGTTTGAGCCTTGGTCCCGGATGATCCCACATGCCGCAGAGCAAATAAGCCCGTGCACCACAGCTACTGAGCCTGTGTAATAGAGCCCACAAGCCACAACTACTGGGCCCACACACCTAGAGCCCATGCTCCACAATGAGAAGCCACCACAATGAGAAGCCCGCGCACCGCAACAAACAGAGTAGCCCCCGCGCACAGCAATAAGACCCAACACAGCAATCAATCAATAATCAATCAATATGTAAATAATCATATTAAAAACGGAAAGAAAACTAAAAAACTAATGACTAAAACTGAAGAAAATGAGCTTAACTGAATCAACAGTGAAAAGTATTCACACACACCCACACACAGACCTGAGGAGTTTCAGAGGTTTCTTCTACCACTTTTAAACACCTTAATGTTATGTGAACTCTTCCAGAAAACACGGTGAGGAGAAAGGGTGAGACCAGTATGCCAAAACCAGACAACGGCATTTGTGACCAGAAAATTATAGACCAATCTTGCTCATAAACTTAGATACCAAAATCCCATGCAAATTATTAGGAAATCAAATCCAGCGACAGATACTTATTTTAAAAAGAAAGAGGGGCTTCCCTGGTGGCACAGTGGTTGAGAGTCCGCCTGCCGATGCAGGGGACACGGGTTCATGCCCCAGTCTGGGAAGATCCCACATGCCGCGGAGCGGCTGGGCCCGTGAGCCATGGCCACTGAGCCTGCGCGTCAGGAGCCTGTGCTCCGCAACGGGAGAGGCCACAACAGTGAGAGGCCCGCGTACCGCAAACAAATAAAAAATATAAAATCTGATGTGGAAAAAAGCAAAAACTCCATTCTCCATGAATTACGTAGATAATACGTAATATTTACAAATATATTACTGGAAATAATGAGAGTTTAGCAAGATTGCTGAATTTATCATATAGAAAAATCAAATGCATTTCAACATACCAGCATGATTAGGAAAAATAATTTTTAAGATTTCTAACTTCTAAGGAAACTTCTAAAATAAATCTAACAAAACATGTATAAGACCTTAATCAAGTAAGTTTTTATATTCTTCATAAAGTGAAACTAAAAAACCTAAATAAATGGAGAGAGATTACTCTGTTCAGGATAAGAATACCTTCCCATTGTCATAAATACATGCCAATCGCCGTCAGATCAATTTATAGATCCAATGCAATTCCAATCAAAAACCGAACAGGGACATTAATAAACCTGATAAACTGATTCCAAAACTTACACAGAAGAGCAAAGACTAAAGCATAATTAAGACACTACTGAAGATGACTACAGGTAAAAAAGGGAGGGAATCGTTATACCAGATATCAACTCTTATTATAAAATAGCTAATTATGATAATGTAGTAATGGCACAGGGCTAGACAAAATGACCAGTGGGACAGAATTAAGAACCTAGAATCTGACCCATGCATTTATAAAAGGATTTTTTTAAACATAACAGAAATTGCAAATAACGGGAAAACAAGAGTATTCAATCAATGATGTCAGAAGTATTGGCATCTATGTACAAAAACAGAAAACGGATCTCCACCTCACATACACAAAAATTGATTCCCAGTCGACTAAACACAAATATGAAGGACAAAATTTAAGAGTGTTTGTATGCATGTGTGTGTGTGTAGAGAAAGGAAAGGATTTTCTAAAACAAGACTTAAAAAGCACTACATAAAATCAAAGGTGAATGAATTCGACCACATTAAAACTAAGACACTACTACTAAAAAAAGAAAAGGCAAGACACAGGATGGGAGAAGATACCTGCAATGCATAACCAACAAGGCTCATATCTTTTTTTTATTTTTTTAAATAAATGTACTTATTTTATTTATTTATTTTAGGCTGCACTGGGTCTTCATTGCTGGGTGCGGGCTTTCTCTAGTTTCAGAGAGTGGGGGTTACTCTTCGTTGCAGTATGTGGGCTTCTCATTGCAGTGGCTTCTCTTGTTGCAGAGCACAGGTTCTGGGCGCGGTCTTTAGTAGTTGTGGCTCACAGGCTCAGTAGTTGTGGCTCACAGGATCTAGAGCGCAGGCTCAGTAGTTGTGGCGCACGGGCTTAGTTGCTCCGTGGCATGTGGGATCTTCCCTGACCAGGGCTCGAACCCGTGTCCCCTGCACTGGCAGGTGGATTCTTAACCACTGTGCCACCAGGAAAGCCCAAGGCTCATATCTTAAAGTAGACCTACAGGATCTTTACAGTGCAGAGAAAGACAACCCAATTAAAACTGGACAACAGGAATTTCAAAGGAAAGGAAACATGAATGGAAATAAATACATGAAAAGATATTCAATCCCATTAGTAATCAGGGAAATGCAATTTAAGATCACAATGAGATATTTTATATCACTAACTTAGCAAAACTAAGATGTCTGATAACACCAAGTGTTGACAAGGATATGGCTCAATGGGAATTTTTATATACACTGATGAAGGGACTATAAACTGGAACAGAATTTTGGAAAACAATTTGGCATTATCTAGTAAAGGTGAAGCTATATTACATATTCCAATATCCATCAATCCTGCTTTTAAGCACATACCCTTGGGAAATTCCCATATATCCACACATACAAGAATGTTCATAGCAGCATTGTTCATAATAGCAAAAAACTGGAGAAAACCATTGAGAATAAACGGTTGTATTCACAGAAGGCACTATTATACTACAATGAAACTGAATGAATTACAACTACATGCAATAATACAGATAAACTTAAAAATAAAATGCTCAGTAAAAATTCAAGTTGGCCACATATGTTTTTATAAAGTTCAAAATTATAGAAACTTAGCAATAGACTGTTAAGTGAACCAAACACAAGTAATAACTTTTTTTTAATTCAAGGACAGAAAAAGCAAAATTTACAATAGTGGTTATTTCTGTAGAGAGGCAGGGAGATGGGAAGAAGCATACAGGTATAGAAAATAGTACTTGTAATGTTCTGTAGTTCTGGAAAGCTACAGCCCTTGGGCCAAATACGACCTGCTAACTATATTTGTAAAGAAAGTTTTATTGGAATACAACCATGTACATTCATTAATACAATTGTCTACGGCTGCTTTCTTGCTACAACAGCAGAGCTGAGTAGCTGTAAGGCCCACAGAGTCTAAAACATTTACTATTCAGTCCACTACAGAAAAAGTTTGCCAATTCTAGTTCTAGATAGTAAGTTGGGTAGTGGGTTGATGATGTTCATTAAATTATGTTTCATACCTTACATATATACATTACATGTATCCTTTCTTACATGTAATACTTATGCTTTCTTTTGGATATCTAATAGCATATTTAAAAATTTAATGGTAGGTCATTATTTTAATTTGCTTTTATTTCTTTTATTACTAGTTAGGCCAAACTTTGTCTCATATTTGTTCATCAGCTGATTTCCTTTCCAGTGAACTATTTATTAGGGCCTTTATCTTAGAATACAGTCACTCTTCAGCAAGTAAATAAATATGTTATCCTTATGTGTACCATGATAACTAAAATATTTTTCCAGTTTGTTTGCCTTTTTGTAAATATGCATAAGATTATTATGTATTCAAACTACAGCACTTTTCCTTGATAATTTCTTTTATTCTTTCTAATTTTAAAGAGTCCTTCCCCAATTCCAGAAGTCTAATAAAATTTACTTTTCCCCCATGCTTTAAATTTTATAATTAGAATTTATTTATGGCTCCTAAATTGAAATCTACACGAGATTTTTCTCTAAATAGTAACATATACTTCTAATCACTGATTTCCACCCCATCTTAAATAACTAATCAATCATAAGGTCTCTTGACATCAAAAATTTTTTAAGTTTTTCAATGTCCTACCTAAGTAAATGGGTACCAATCTCCATCTAAATACTCTTAATTCTATAGTCTTTTCAGGATGGCGCCAAAGTATGGCCTATATCAACTTAAAAAGGGATTGATCCCTATATTACACATTGATTAGTGGCTTAACATTTGATAAAGGTGACATTTCAGCCAGTGGGGGAAAGTTGGACTATTCAACAAATAGTGTTGAAACAAATAGGTGCCCATTCAGAAAATAAGCTGGATCCAAACTGGATCATAAATTATAATGTGAAAAATGGAACTGAAAAATTTCAAGAAAAAAAGTGGGACAAATTATTTATAACCTTGGAGTGAAAAACACATAGGGTACATAAAATGCTATCCCATGTATATTTATATTTGCTTTGCATATACTAAAAGAAACTCTGGAAGCCTACAAAAATGGAAGAGAGACTTTTCACTAAATACTTACTTCTTAATCTTTTCTGGGATTTTAAACATGTGAGTGCATTACCTATTCAGAAAAATAAATTTTTTTATGGTTTCAATATTCACCACACTGAAAGAATGAGAGCTTCAGCAATTATTTCACAAAAGACGCAGCAGGATCTAGACACCACAGACTGTATTATCCATGTTTTTACCCAGGTTTCATAGACCCTCAGCTATTAATGTTTCTATGAAGGCTGTACCAAAATATGAGTTTTAGACTCAGAACAGGCAAGAACTGTCTCACGACTGAGACAATCTCAGAATCTCATGGCCTCCAAGAAGACTGCTCCCTACAATCTCTTCTGTTTAATTTCTAAACAATTCAGTAGTTACTGTATTAGGTCTCTCTTCTCTAGTAAAAAGGAAGACAGATTTCTTTATGGTGAAGACAGTCGTCCTGTGTCGGTTGAAAAGGGGTCTCAAAAATGAGCTCATCTCCTAGCTAACTATTGTAGGAACAGCAGCTCAGCACCGATTATACCAAAACTAAGACTGTCTGGCAGGTGTGCACCTCTGAATAAATGGTTATTCTTTTTTAAAAAAAATAAAATAAAACCACTAAAACAATCCTTAAAGTACTTAGGGGAACATTTGCAGAAAATAGCTTCAGAATGTAGTTCTTTTTTTCTTTTTTTTTTGGTACACGGGCCTCTCACTGTTGTAGCCTCTCCCATAGCGGAGCACAGGCTCTGGACTCGCAGGCTCAGCGGCCATGGCTCGCGGACCCAGCTGCTCCGCGGATCTTCCCGGACCAGGATACGAACCCGCGTCCCCTGCATCATCGGCAGGCGGACTCTCAACCACTGCGCCACCAAGGAAGCCCCAGAGTGTAGTTCTTAATCAATTTAAACGTCCTACAGAAACTACATGAAGATCCTCTTCTGGATTAAACATAAACATTCTTAGGCTAATGGTGTCTTGCCCAGGTTATATGGGGCGGGGCTGCAGAACCTCAACCAAGTCATTGTACAAGAATATACTTGAGAAAATATATTGAAATGTCTAGGTATTTTTCTAGCTCTGAGAAATGTATCAGCTCTACTTAAAGATCCCCCCCCACAATGAAGTTTATGTGGTTCTCAATCAAGCACTTGCCAAATATTCACAAGTCACCTACTATTTGCAATGTAGCACCCTAAATTTACTCTTCACTCAAAACCCTTCAATATCTTGTTTAAAAGGTTCCCTAAAATTACAAACTACCCAACTCCAAAGCTAAAAAGTACATACATCTTTGCAGAGCTAACAAGAATTCTTCATGAACAATCCTCCTAATGACTATATAGTTCCCTAAATAGACACACAAGTGCAAACTAATATATTTTTTTCTAAGGTTTTTTAAAAATTTATTTACTATTTATTTATTTGGCTGCTCGGGTCTTAGTTGCAGCACGCAGGATCTTCGTTGCAGCATACGCGATCTTTCACTGCAGCGCATGGACTCCCTAGTTGTGGCGCGCAGGCTCAGTAGCTGGGGTACAGGGGCTTAGTTGCTCCGCAGCATGTGGGATCTTAGTTCCCTGACCAGGGATCGAACCCGCATCCCCTGCACTGGAAGGCAGATTCTCAACCACTGTACCGCCAGGGAAGTCCCAGGGCAAACTAATATTAACATATTTTTAAAGTGAAATACAAAAGGAAATTTTTATTTTTCAAACCTTTCCTTTTAAAAACATCCTTATATGTACATATTTTTCAATAATTAGGATCTTACAATATATGATACTCTGCAATCTTTTTACATTTAATAACGTATCATGAATATCTTTCTATGTAAATACAGATAGATCCATTTATCTATCTTATCCTTTTAAATGACTTCTTTTCATTCCTTTGTGTGATGTACCATAATTTAACCAATTCCTCAAAAATACATATTTGGGTTGTTTCCAATTATTCACTATTATAATAATAATGCCACAGTAGTATTATTCTTGTCCACATATTTTTATCTACTTACATATGGATAGTCCCTTAGGGTAATTTCCTAAAAGTGAAATAGTGGATCAAAAGACGTGAACATTTAAAATGTTGATACTGTCACATAAAGGCTGTGTACCAACACATTTGTACTTTCTTGATTACTGTTATGCAACACACATTTTCATGAATATGTCTTAATCATTTGTATTTCTTCCTTTGGGGCTTGCCTTTTCACGTAGCAAAGGAAAAATTTTAACCCTGTAAATGTGTTTTATAGTTCAATCATGCATGAGGGAAGCAAATAGTACATAATAATAAGACTAAAGTTTGCTTATATAAAATTTATTCCCTGTTTTATAAATCTAATATGAAACTTAGCACACTTAATATTTAGTAATAAACCCTTCATATTTGTAAATATGTGTATGGGGTTGAGCAGTGTCCACCCGCTAAAATGCATGTCCACTGGAATCTCAGAATGGGACCTTACTTAAAAATAGTCTTTACAGATGTCATTAGTTAAGTTGAGATCATACTGGATATGGGTGGGACCTAAATTCAAAGAGCAGTGTCCTTGTAGGAAGAGAGAACACAGACAGAAGGTGGCCATGTGACCACAGAGACAGAAATCAGAATACTGAAACTAAAAGCCAAGGAATGCCAAGGATTGCCAGCAACCACCAAGAGAAACACAGGACAGATTCCCCCTCAGAGCCTCCAGAAGGAATCTACCCTGCCAACACCTTATTTTCGGAATTCTGGTCTCCTGAGCTGTTAGGGAATGAATTTCTTTTCTTAAGCCACCCCGTTTGTGGCACTTTGTTACAGCAGTCCTAAGAAACTAATACAATATGCATATTGTATTACAATATGCATTACATATTGTATTGCAATACAAAATTTCAAAAGTCAGGGTTACAGAACTTTAAAAAGCTCTTCCTATTTCCTGGAATACCATGATAAAAATGAATTTTAAAACAGAATGTTCTGGGGGCTTCCCTGGTGGCTCAGTGGTTGAGAATCCGCATGCCAACGCAAGGGACACGAGTTTGATCCCTGGTCCGGGAAGAGCCCACATGCCGCAGAGCAACCAAGCCCATGCGCCACAACTACTGAGCCTGCACTCCAGAGCCTGTGAGCCACAACTACTGAGCCTGCGTGCCGCAACTACTGAAGCCTGCGCACCGCAACTACTGAAGCCTGCGCGCCTAGAGCCTGTGCTCTGCAACAAGAGAAGCCACCGCAATGAGAAGCTCGTGCACCACAACAAGGAGTAGCCCGTGCTCCCCGCAACTAGAGAAAGCCCACGCACAGCAACGAAGACCCAACACAACCAAAAATAAATAAATAAATTTAAAAAAAAAGAATGTTCTGAAATATTTAAATGTTTAGTAATACAGAGAAATGTCATTCTGCATGTTTATGCCCGATAACCTGAGACCACCCTAAGACAAGAGGAAAGGCATGAAGAGTCATTCTAACCCACCCTCTCCTAAACATCCTCAGTTGAGAATTCCACTGGGGGCCTTCCCTGGTGGCCCAATGGGTGAGACTGCACTCCCAATGCAGGGGACCCAGGTTCGATCCCTGGTTGGGGAACTAGATCCCACATGCATGCCACAACTAGAGTTTGCATGCTGCAACTAAGACCTGGTGCAGCATGAATGAATGAATGAATAAATTTTTAATTCAAATGAAAATCAAGTACTTAAAAAAAAAACAGAATTCCACTGGACATCTTCCCTACCAGTGATGAACAAACCAGAGCTTAGGTTTGGTAAAAGTATGTCTAATAATGGAACGTTATAACCCTAAAAGAACACATCACCTACACACTCAACTTTCTCTCCTACCTAATTCACAAAGTGTTGCCTAAGCAGATTTCTCTCCAAAGCCAGGCCCCAACCTTGGATTTCTGAATTGCCAACCAACAGGCTGTGGAAGTTTCCTGCTCAGGAAAGCTGCCAACCACATAAAAATATCACACAGGTGACAAATAGAAGGTAAAGGTAAGTCTCTCAAACTCGGTTTCTTTTGCAATATTAAGACCAGCTGGAATGTAAATCTTAGGTTGAACAAGCATATTAACTGTCTTGAACCAACTGAGCCAAATGAACTGAAAAAGATGCATTTTACGTTTAATATGAGGCTATGAAAAATTCCCACTTCAAAAGGCAAGTTCTCCTACTAACTAAACAGTATATATCCTCTAAATGACTTCCCCAGTATAACAGAACTTCTAGTTTAGCACAGTAAGGCTTTGAGGCAAGAAGGACGGGGACGTGAATCTCTGCCCCACTACTTACTAGCTGAGTACTTTGAGCAAGTTACTTAACTTTCCTAAGCCAACTTCTTCATTTTTAAGATAAAGGAAATACCAACTCCATGGAATTACTGGGAACATAAAGAATAAAAGTAATGAGCACAGTGCTGGTGCTATTGTCTGAATGTCTGTGTGCCCCTAAAACTCATATGGTTGAAATCCTAACCCCTAAAGGTATTAGTAGGTGGGGCCTTTGGGAGGTGATTAGGTCACGAAGGTGAAGCCCTCAAGAATGGGATTAGTGCTCCTATGAAAGAGATGCTACAATCAGAACTCTTAACACCAGAAAGAGAACCCTCACCCAACCATGCTGGCACTCGGATCTTGGATTTCCAGCCTCCAGAACTGTGAGAAATGAATTTCTGTTGCTTATAAACCACCCAGTCAATGGTATTTTGTCAGAGCAGCCTGGAGAGACTGACGGTTGGGAACACAGCTGGCCTCTAAAATCGGCAGCTGCTATTATTTCTACTTTACTCGGAACCTAAGAAGCTCAGATAAAGTTTATAAACAAAAGCACTTAGTTTAACACACATGTAAAATGAGGACTAGCCATTATATGACTCAAGGTCTCAGTGAAAAAGCAACAAAAATAAGACAATGGAACCCAAGTGTCCCACCTCTGATTTCTCTAAGCTACCGTCTAGTCAGCACTTCCTGATATTAACTCATGACCCAGCATCAAGTTTTGCTATAATCACAAATAAGATGAAAACAATAGCCATGCCGTGCATCATGATACCTTTGTTTGGGAATTTAATTTTACATCATAAAAATGAGCTAATGATAAGTTTTCCCTTTTTTAGCACTTTTATCTCTTGTAAACCAGTAATCGTAACGTCTCCCTTAGAAAGATCATTAATGGGTATTAGCACAACCATTTCAGATGGAGAAACTATGGTCACAGTAAGGCAGGAGCAAAAACTGAACTAGATTCTAAATACTATTCTTTCTAAGAAAGCATACTATTTCTCTTAGCATTTACTATTCACAATTGATATTTTCTGGTCACTATTTAATTCCAAACATAAAATCACATGTATAAAATAACATCATTTAAAACACACCTTTCAATTTGCCATCGAAGTCAGGGCTTGTGGCAACCTGGAGCCCTGGATGTGGTAGCAGAAAACAGGTGACGCTGGAGAAACACGAGTGAATGTGATTTCGGACATTCTGAATTTCTTCATGTTGATGTTCTTTCACCTGCCAATAAAGGCTGACAATTTACAAAAGACCATTTGATTTTCCTCACCAGCAACCACTAGTATATGACAAAGGAGAGACTTCCCAATTCTAATGGATCGTAGTGGCCTAGGTGTTTGCCAATGAGAAAACTCAGAACCCTAAGAAGCAATAAATGCATAAAATCGATTAACCATGGCTTGGCTCCTAGAGCTATCAAAGAACAGCAACTAAAGAGTTTCTTAAAAAAGAGTATTGCACAAGACTTAGGAAGAATAAGGGAAGGTTTGTGGGCATGAAGCAGGGTCTAACCAATTAGCAGTGATTGACAGAGGCCTCCTGTGGTTTTTTTTATAAGTTTATTTATTATTTTTATTTTATTTATTTATTTATTGTTTCTGGCTGCGTTGGGTCTTCGTAGCTGAGTGCGGGCTTTTTCTCTGGTTGCGGCGAGTGGGGGTTACTCTTCGTTGCGGTTCCCAGGCTTCTCATTGCGGTGGCTTCTCTTGTTGCAGAGCATGGGCTCTAGGCACGCGGGCTTCAGTAGTTGTGGCATGTGGGCTCACTAGTTGTGGCTTGTAGGCTCTAAGCGTAGGCTCAGTAGTTGCGGTGCACGGGCTTAGCTGCTCCGCGGCATGTGGGATCTTCCCGGACCAGGGATTGAACCCGTGTCCCCTGCACTGGCAGGCGGATTCTCAACCACTGCGCCACCAGGGAATCCTGACTTCTGTGTTTTGAAGCCTGTTTGTATCCACACCAGAAACAAAAGGCACATATGGACCCACGTGTAAAATGTGAAATGGAAACTGCAATTAAAGCTTGGGCTTTTGCACGGGGTTCTGCTCTCCAATCCCTGTGAGTTATACACATGGGTTCTCTAATCTTACCATGAATATTATTATTGTGTGCTAATATTCCAGAGTGTTCAACACACAAGGTAATTTTCCATGATGTGCTTTAAATACAATAGCTAAAGGCAAATGAGAAAGTTATCACTACTTCAGGTAATTCCTCAGATTATATTTCTACTACCTGTAGACGCTTTTCCAAAAACGACATTCCTCCCTGTAGTCCATAGTTGTATTCATAAGGGAAACTCCAGTCTCGAACCAGAAACATCAGTGTCTGTTTAGAAAGAGAGCAGAATGTATTATAATACTGCATAAATGTATTTTCAAAATAACCATTCAAATACTTCTTTGCATAATGCCAGCTTCTTCAAAGGGGGCAAGAAAATGTGCTAAAGGATTTATCTACTCTGTAATGTCTTAGAAAACCTTATAAACACTAGCAGAACATGTATAAACCATATGTGAGGTCAATATCCCATCTGATATTTTTGTTCTCATGGGTTAATAGGAAGAGACTGATGAGAAAATCTTAAATTCGGGGCTCTGCTCGAAATGCAAGTATGAGGAATACGGTGGAGGACAAGAAAAACATACAGCACTAGCTACTCATAAAATGAGATCTACTTTTAACGTCAGAAAGGAAAAGAAAACTAAAACAATAATACTTAGAGATCCTCTAACCTTACTGAGGTTTACTATGCATTCTTACCCTCATAAAACAATTAGCTAAAGCAGGGGTCAGCAAACTTTCTGTAAAGGGCCACAGAGTAAATATTTCAGGCTGCTGTAGCAAGAAGCAGCCATGGACAACACAAATGAGAGTAGCTGTGTTCCAATACAACTTTCACTGTGGACACTGACATTTAAATTTCAAATAACTTACATATGTCATGAAATATTATTCCTCTTTTGATTTTTTTCAACCATTTAAAAATGTAAAAAAAAAAATCCTAACTCACAGGTCATATGAAAGCAGGCAGCTGGCCAGATCTGGCCTGTGGATTGTAGTTTGCTCATCTCTGAACTAAAACAAAGATATGACTTAAATATTTATACTTAATATTCTACCTGGAAGGGTTTTTGGAAAATTTCATCCATCGCCAGACGACCATATTCTGTGAAGAGCTTTAAAAAGAAGAGTTATGGTTTGTAAGGCAATATTACATAAAGTATTTCTATGGCCATTCTATAGCAAATAATTCATTTAACAGACTGAACAGTACTTATCTGAGACCAAAATTCTACAGTTTCAAAAGTCCGCAGGAGTCATGAACCTTAAAATAATCTTGACTATTCCTCTCTCTCACATTCCTCATCCCAATTCATTAGCAAACCCAAAATCCAACCACTCACAACTTCCATGTGGCTTACAATATTGCAGTAGTTTCTCCCGCGTCAGCCCTTGCCCCCCCCCCCAGACTCTTCTCACTACAGCGGCCACAGTGGCTCTGTCATACACAAGGTTAGTCAGACCACATCATACCTCTGCTCAAAACCCTCCAACCTCATTCAGGATAAAAGCCAGTCCTTACAGTGTGATCCAGTCACACTGGCCCTCCTTGATGTTCCTCAAACCTGCAGGGCGCACTGCTGCCTTAGGGCCTTTGTTTTCACTCCTCCTGCTGCCTGCAGTGTTCTTCCCCCAAACACCCACACAATCAGCCCCCTCACTGCTTCAGGTCTTTACTCCAATGACTGCTTCTCAATGAAGCCTCCCATGGCCATCTACCTAAAAAGATTAGTTTTCCACATATTTCCTACCCCATGTCCTTGTGAAATTTTTCTCCTTCACCTGTCTCACTACCTAACATAATATACCTTTATTTATCTTGATTAGTGTCTGTCTTCACTACTAGCATTTAAACTTCGTGACGGCAAGGACGTTTGTCTGTTCTGTGCACTACGGGACCTCCAGCAGCAACAGTAGCATGTACTGGGCCTGTAGGATGCATGCCATTCAAAGGACCCAATGAACGAATTCTTTAAAGTCAGGGTTTACACATACATTTACCTCTATTTCTTCATGAAGCCTCACTAAAAAGTAAAGCAAAACGAAGTTTAAAAATTGTAAACTCACAGGACAGAGAGGATCACAAATGATATGAAAAAGAGAAGTTGTCACAAACACTCTGGAAGGAAAACAAATGAGAACGGCCTCGGGTTTTGGCTTTGTCCGCCCTGCTAAGAAATCTGTGAGGCAGGGTCAGAAAGAGACAAGCAGAGTCTCTCAGCAGAATCCCTGAAAGGCTCAGAAATGAGAAGCACCCTCACCCTGAAGGAGGGCGTAAGGGAGCTGGGAAATGGCTGAAGTCTTTGGAGGGATCACCGACACTCCCAGATCCTGCTCCCTCCGCCTGCTCCAATCCCCTTCCTGCCCCCACAGAAGATGGGAAGTGAACCAAAAAGCATTTAGACTTTGAAACCAAACTCAGCTGAAGATGGGAGTAAGTCCCCTATCTTACTGGAAACAGTTACTTAAGTCAAGTCTACATGTGCCATAGTGAGGCTCCTTGGGCCTCTCACCCTGCTGGAGTCACAGCAAGCTTTACCTACTCAGGCAGGAGTTTAAAGATGTCTCTGGAGAAACTGACAACCCAAGAATAATAGTCTGCAAATACTGACATTTAGGGGCTGCAACAAAATAACTAAATAATCTTGCCCAATGATCTCACTGGTGATCCAAACCAGTAGAAGAGGCCCACTCTCTTACCAAAAGCTCCCAGTTGGTATTTTAGTGGCTCGCTCTTAAATATTGATGACCAGGGACCACCACACCTTTGAGAAAAGCTTCTAGCAAGGAAGACAAAAACTCATGTCTTTCAATTCTAGAACATCATCTTAATCCTTTTATAATTTCTTTTCCTCCATTTTCTGTGTTCTGTTTTACTAATATCGATTACCAACATGTTAAGCCTCTCCTGAATTGATCCTCAAATTTTCCTATTTTTCAGTGCCCTCCGTTTTCCCTCTCCTCCACCTCTCCCTCTCCTCTCTTCCTCCCCTTTCCCTTCTCTCTCCTCCCCACTCTATCTCTCTCCTCTCCTTTTCTCTTCTCTCAATGCTCCACTACCTCCCCTGCTACTGATTTCTACTCTCTGTCTTTTTAGTCAACCTGTTAGGAGAATTTTCTCCAATTCACCTTCTAACTCCTCCTGTACTGAATTTTCCATTTTTGCTGTCATAGTTGTAATTTCCAGGAGATCTTTCTGGTTTTCTGAAGGTTGCTTTATACCAGCATCCTGTTATTTCTTGGTTGCAACAGTTGCAACGTCTATCTTTCTGAGGATATGAGTGTACCAAGAAGGAAGAAAAAGCCCACACTAAGGTACATAACCATGAAAATTCATACCAAGAATCAGAAGATCTTAAAAGCGTCAGAGAGAAACAAAAAGGTCACATACAAAGGAATCAGATGATGTGGGACTTCAGCAGAGACACTGGAAGCTGGAAAGTAATGAAACGATGCCTTCAATTCTAAAACAAAATTATTTCCTATAATTCTAGGATAAAATTAACACATGCTCAGATTTACTAGACCTCAAAAATGTTATCTTCTATGCAGCCTTTCTCAGGAAGCTACTGGAGAATGCATACAATGATGGACAGAATAAACAAAAGATTAAATGGGATCCAACTGAGAAAGGAATCAAAAAGAAATTGCCCAGCCCTGATTTCAAACTATATTACAAAACTATAGTAATCAAAACAGTATGGTACTGATATAAAAACAGACACACAGATCAACGGAACAGAATAGATAGCCCGGAAATAAACCCTCATATACATGGTCAATTAATTTTGGAAAAGGGGGACAAGAATACACAATGGGGAAAGGAGAGTCTCTTCAATAAACGGTGTTGAGAAAACTGGACAGCTACATGCAAAAGAATGTAACTAGACTACTATATTACACCATACACAAAAATTCACTCAAAATGGATCAAAGACTTGAATGTAAAACCTGAGACCATAAAACTCCTAGAAGAAAACATAGGTGGTAAGTTCCTTGACATAAGTTTTGGCAATCTTTGGATTTGACACCAAAAGCAAAGGCAACAAAAGCAAAAATAAACAAGTGAACTACATCAAACTAAATAGCTTCTGCAGAGCAAAAGAAACCATCAACAAAATGAAAAGGCAATGTACTGAATGGGAGAAAATATTTCCAAATCATATGTCAGATAAGAGGTTAATATCCAAAATATAAAGAACTTATGCAACACAACAGCCCCCCCCAAAAAATCTAATTAAAAAACAGGCAGAGGATATGAATAGACATTTTCCCAAAGAAGACATACATGTAGCTAACAGACACATGAAAAGGTGCTCAACATAATTAATCATCAGGGAAATGCAAATCAAACCCACAACGAGCTATCACTTCACACCAGTCAGAATGGCTATTATCAAAAAGACAAGTGTTGGAGAGGATGCGGAGAAAAGGGAGCCCTTGTCCATTCTTGGTGGGAATGTAAATTAGTGCAGCCACTACAGACAACAGTATGGAGGTTCCTCAAGAAATTAAAAATAGAACTACCATATGATCCAGCAATCCAACTTCTTGGTATATATCCAAAGGAAACAAAACCATTATTTCAAATAGATATCAGCACTCCTATGTTCATAGGAGCCTTATTCACAATAGCTAAAATACAGAAACAGTCTAACAATCTAAGTGTCTGTCAATGGAAGAACAGATAAGAAAAATGTTATATATATTATACATATATATAATGGATTATATATACCACAAGGGAATTTTTTTCAGTCTTTAAAAAGAAAGAAACCTTGTCATCTGTGGCAACATGGATGAAACTTAAAGGTAATATGCCAAGTTATATGCAGATTAACCCTCCATGTTGTTCAAGGGTCAACTGTATTTAATAATACTGTACTGGATACTTGAAAGTTGCTAAGAGTTTTAAAAGTTTTTATCACACACACACAAAAATAATAAAAATAATTTTTTATTAAAAGAAAGAAAATAGGGACTTTCCTGTGGTCCAGTGGGTAAGACTCCATGCTCCCAATGCAGGGGACCCATGTTCAATCCCTGGTCGGGGAACTAGATCCCACATGCGTGCCACAACTAAGAGTTCACATTACACAACTAAGAAGTCCACAAGCTGCAACTAAGATTCTGCATGCCACAACAAAGAAGTCCACATGCCACGACAAAGATCCCGCGTGCCACAACTAAGATATGGCGCAGCCAAAATAAATAAATAAACAAATAATTGTAATAAATAGATAAATTACTAGGATGACGGCTATGCCCCAGGTCTAGAAGAAGCACTCCAGACTAAAGGAAGAAAACACAGGCCAAGAAGTCATGCCTCCCCAAGGAAAAATAAAACAGAACCTAAAGTATTAAGATCAGACTGAGACATTTTTTGAGTCTCTCCTTTGCAGACGCATTACTGATAAGCACAGAACACTAAACTAATGAAAAGACTGATATAAGACACCTCAGTTATGAAGAACATATACATATATCCATGTAATAAGGCAAATACAAATACTTTTTTAACCAAAAATTGCAACGTTAACTACTGGGAAGATGAGAGGAAGGAAACTGAGTGAGGGGTAGGAGAGTTGTAAAGAGAGAGAAATCCTAATTTTATATAAGAAATAATACTTAAGTCTTTTAAATCCAGAAGGAACAATATAAACACGTTCTTTAAAACTGTAGACACAAATAGCAGAAGACACAGCCAAAAGGAGTACAAGTGGCTGCCTCTGGAGAAAGGGAATGGGACGTAGAAGGGATGCTCATTATGAATAGTGCAAGACTACTGACTTTTAAACTATGAATACAGATCACCATGTTAAAAATAAATAAAATGTTTTTTTAAAAAAGTACAGTTTTCCCTGGTGGCGCAGTAGTTAAGAATCCGCCTGCCAATGCAGGGGACACGGGTTCGATCCCTGGTCCGGGAAGATCCCACATGCCGCGGAGCAACTAAGCCCGTGTGCCACAACTACTAAGCCTGCACTCTAGAGCCCGTGAGCCACAACTACTGAGCCCATGCACCACAACTACTGAAGCCCGTGCACCTAGATCCCGTGCTCTGCAACAAGAGAAGCCACTGCAATGAGAAGCCCGCGCACCACAATGAAGAGTAACCCCCGCTCACCGCAACTAGAGAAAGCCCACATACAGCAACGAAGACCCAATGCAGCCAAAAATAAATAAATAAATAAAATTTATTTTTAAAAAAAGTAATTTTTTTAAATAAATTAAAATACCATATATAAAAAAAGACAAACACACACTATAAAACTGTATACAACTATATACAACCATGATTTCCTATCTGTAATTCTGAAATCCAAAAAGCTCTAAAACCCCAAGTTAAGCAGCAAACTCATTTGGAGGAAAGTCTGCCTTAAACTGATGTAAGGCTTTAAATAGGTTTAATTTATCCTATTTCATATAATTAGTCACACATTTCACTGCAGAAATATTAATGTGTTTAATTAGAAGGTATTAATCAAATCCCCATTCCTATCCTAGACATCATGCTATAATGTATGCACCATATTATTTATCTAAAATCCAAAAACAGGACTTCCCCGGTGGTCCTGTGGTTAAGACTCTGTGCTCCCAGTGCAGGGGGGCCGGATTCGATCCCTGGTCAGGGAACCAGATCCTGCATGCCGCAACTAAGAGCCCACATGCCACAACTAAAAGATCTCACCTGCAACTAAAGATCACACGTGCTGCAACTAAAGATACCGCATGCCACAACCAAGATCCCAAGTGCCACAACGAAGACCCAGCGCAATGAAATAAGTAAATTAAAAATTTTTTTTTAAATTTTAAATCCAAAAAAATTTGAACTCCAAAACACATGTAGCCTCAAAGCATTTGGATAAGGGCTTGTCGTCACATGTCATGTATTTCCTATACGGATACATACCTGTTTACAGAACACAGGAAAAGAATAGAAAGGATACATTCAAAACTGATAGGCATAGTGGTTACCTCTGGGGAGGGGGAGAGGGGGACTTCAGCCTTATCCAAAGTGCCCAATTTTTTGAAGGGATAATATTTCTAATTTCATCAGTAATATTATACATTATTAACTTTTAAAAGGAGAAAAAGTATTACAATGATAGATATCATCTTACCCATTTAGAGAGCTTAATTCTAGGCTCTACGAAGAAGGCACAGAGTGAAGGGAGTACCTCCACCAGGAAACCTTTCCCAGTCCCCCAGACTGGGACCTCTGATACCTGGGCATCTCTCTCCCTCAGCACTTAAAAGGTAACGAACTCCTGTTCAGAACCCTGTTTTTGTAATTTACATGGAATCAAATCTAGCCACTTTTTTTCTTTTGTCTTCTACCTTTGACATCTTGGTTAAAAAATTCTCCCTCGGGACTTCCCTGGTGCTCTAGTGGTTAAGAATCTGCTTTCCACTGCAGGGAATGTGAGTTCGATCCCTGGTCAGGGAACTAAGATCCCACATGCCGCAGGGCAACTAAGCCCGCGTGCCTAAACTAGAGACCCCACGTGCCACAAACCACAGAGCCCACGCGCCCTGGAGCCCTCGCACCACAACTAGAGGGCCCGTGCGCCACAAGAAAACATCTCACGTGCCACAATTAAGACCTGATGCAGCCAAATAAATAGCAAATAAATATATTTTAAAAAACTTCTCCCTCGGGGCTTCCCTGGTGGCGCAGTGGTTAAGAATCCGCCTGCCAATGCAGGGGACACAGGTTCGAGCCCTGGTCTGGGAAGATCCCACATGCCGTGGAGCAACTAAGCCCGTGCGCCACAACTACTGAGCCCGTGCGCCACAACTACTGAAGCACGCGCACCTAGAGCCCGTGCTCTGCAACAAGAGAAGCCACCGCAATGAGAAGCCCGCGCACCGCAACAAAGAGTAGCCCCCACTCGCCGCAACTAGAGAAAGCCTGCGCACAGCAACGAAGACCCAAAGCAGCCCCTCAAAAACGAACTGCTACTATGGAGAAGAGGAGACAATGACTAATAACAGTAGCAGTGATAGGTATAATAAGTAATGGCTAGCAGTTACTAAGCACATACTGTTTTCCAGGCACATGATCCTATGCATTTTATAAATATGAATTTATTTAACCTCGCCTGAATTACTGCAATTGCTCCATAACCAGTCTCACTGAATGTACACTTGTGCCTCTAAAAATCTATTCTAAACACAACAGCCAGGGTGATCCTTTCATAATATGTCAAATAATATCACTCCTCTGATCAAAACATGGCTCCCGTCTCACCCAGAGGAAAAGCCTAAGTCCTTACAAAGGCAGGGCATCACTGGAAGCTGAATGCCTCTCTGACTTCATCACTTGGCCTTCTCCTGTCTCACCCTCCAACCCCACCCACTGGCCTTCTTGCTGTTCCTGGATCCCACCAAGCACACTCCACCTCAGGGTCTTTCTTCCTGCTGCCCCCTCCCCTGCGCCACTCCCCACACCCCTCCCCCTCTCCCCCCACCCCTCCCCCCAATATATCTGCAGGACTGACCCACCCACTTTCTTCCGGTTCCTAGCTCAACTCACTAAGGCCTTCCCTGACCACTCCAGCCACAGATACAGAATGCAGGATTACCATGAACCCCAAGCCTTCCTCCATGTTTCAGTCTTTGGCTGAAACTACTCAGTTGTAAAACTTATCTCAGTCTTAAAACTTTTAAATGATATATTAACATTTTAATGAGAAATATATACCTGTAGCTGTTGAAGATCATCTTCCTGAATGTTCTGGGACAAATTATAAATCTAGAAAACAAAAGTCCAGATTTATTCTACTCTAGCTTACTTCAAATGAATCCCAAATAAGGCTAAAGGACTGAACAGAAGCTTTGTAAAATTAAAAGTCTGCACATAAGAATATGAGGTCCAGGGCTTCCCTGGTGGCGCAGTGGTTGAGAGTCCGCCTGCCAATGCAGGGGACACGGGTTCGTGCCCCGGTCCGGGAAGATCCCACATGCCACAGAGCGGCTAGGCCCGTGAGCCATGGCCGCTGAGCCTGTGCGTCCGGAGCCTGTGCTCTGCAACGGGAGAGGCTCACGTACAGCAAAAAAAAAAAAAAAAAAAAAAAAAAAAAAAAAAAAAAAAAGAATATGAGGTCTGTTTAAACAGTAATAACATCTGTCTTTTGGAAAACTATGCATATAATGTTGAAATCACATAATCTTTCCTTTATACTTTAAAATATAGTTTTCTTCAATTTTTACCAAATCTACATTTCCTGTATGATGTAAATGATATAATTTTGATTTTCACCTTTCAGACTTTCCTTGGAATATACTACATATATTTATGATCAAAATGGAAAAATAGTTTAGGCTCCTTCTTAAGCCTGTAAGAGCTTAACTTATATCTGTAGTCTAAAAAGAACATTTACATATCACCATAGGAATGCTGATAACAGAACAATAACTGAAACTAGATGTATTTTCTTCATCTTATTTCCTCTACAAACTTTTTTCCTAGTCAAATGGTCTTACCTGAACAGAACTAGTCATGGTACTTAGAGCAAAGATGGTAGCACAATCTTTCACAGTGGATTGGCTGTCAAATGCCCCCTGGGTATCCATCAGAACAACTGCAACCTATGAAAAAAAGGAAACACAAACAAAATATGTAAAAGTGAGAAGGGAAGACATGCAAGGAGAAATTGAAAAGTACAGGTAATATTTAAATGAGGCTTAAGCACCTGCTCGTAGGTTCTATCCGAAAAGTACAATTACAGCTGACCCTTGAACAACAGGGGTTTGAACTACACAGGTCCACTTAATACGTGAATTTTTTTCAATAAATGTAAGTATTCAGCTATCTTGTATTTTTGAACAGAGAACTTTGCTGGAGAAGATTATCTACTCTCATTCGGTGATATGATACAAAATAGAGGTATATAAAGCCATATGAAAAGAGGGGAAAATCACCCTAACAATCAAAACAGCCAAATGTTGAAGTCTATTAGCTCACTTTCAAAGTCAGTCATTTGGATTGGCTAAGTCAATTAATTAATTGACTTAGTTTAAACTTAGGCATAATCAAAAAATAAATAAAACATATGGCGTGGGATATTTTTGGCATGTACCTGCAAGCCTGCATTGCATTCTTCTCTCAAATTTCTAGAGTTTTCTCGTTGTTTGATAAAATAAAATGAACATTTATTTCAATCTTTATGAAACAGAGACCACACCACAGATGCCAAATGAAAGCAGGAGAAACTAGGCTATCATTCACTCTATGTAATTAGGTTTCATGAAGCCTTAATGAACGTTCCCACCTTAAAAGTTAGATGTATGCAAAATGTTAAATAAGATATAGTACCTTATAATCCTTATACAACTTGCTATAATTTTCAGTCATATAATTTAAAAATAAAACTTGGGCTTCCCTGGTGGCGCAGTGGTTGAGAGTCCGCCTGCCGATGCAGAGGACACGGGTTCGTGCCCCGGTCCGGGAAGATCCCACATGCCGCGGAGCGGCTGGGCCCGTGAGCCATGACCGCTGAGCCTGCGCGTCCGGAGCCTGTGCTCCGCAATGGGAGAGGCCACAACAGAGAGAGGCCCGTTTACCGCAAAAAAATATATAAATAAATAAATAAAAATAAAAATAAAACTTTTCAAACTCGTGCATAACTGGTTCCAAAAGAGGACAGGGTTTAATATGTTCAGAAAAATAAGTAAATTCATCAGCAAGTGCCTAGTTCTTTACCAATACCGAAATTATTGCAAAGGCCAGACGGGAAGCTTGCTATGAAGCTCTACTGAATACTAGAAGAGAAATGCCATAGTCAAAAACATTTTTAAGTAAGATTTATGATAACAAATACAAATCAAAATTTTTATTCTTAGAAATGGCATTTTTATTACTTAGAAAAGTATTTTTATTCTTAGAAATGATAATAAATCATTTTATATAGTTTATATATCAGGACCCATTAATAACATTATATATTTATGGATTTTCACATACCCAACACACTACTGTGATTGAATACATGTGATATAAATTCAACCAAAAGAAAGCACTGTTCAGAAAAAAAGGTCAATTCAAATGAAATGAAGTTTCTAGCCTGAATACACTGAAACCTAATGATAAAAGACTTCATCTACCCATACCTTAGCTGTTTTGTGAAGAGGATACTGTCAAACTAAACGACCAATCAAGACTAATCATGGGGACTTCCCTGGTGGAACAGTGGTTAAGAATCCGCCTACCAATGCAGGGGACACGGGTTCAAGCTCTGGTCCGGGAAGATCCCACATGTCGCAGAGCAACTAAGCCTGTGGGCCACAACTACTGAGCCTGCGCTCTAGAGCCCGCGAGCCACAACTACTGAAACCTGCGTGCCTAGAGCCCACGCTCCTCAACAAGAGAAGCCCGCACACTGCAATGAAGAGTAGCCCCCGCTCACCGCAACTAGAGAAAGCCCACACGCAGCAATAAAGACCCAATACGGCAAAAAATAAATAAATAATAAACAAATAAATTAAAAACAAAAATAAAACTGAAGGTTTAAAAAAAAAAGACTAATCATGGCTGGAACAAGTGGATTTCCACATGTGAAAGAATGGTTTTGGATCCCTACCTCACATCATATACAAAAATTAACTAAAACAGTTCAAGACCAAAATATTAGAGCAAAACCCACAAAACTCATAGAAGAAAGCATAGGTGTAAATCTTCATGGCCTCAGATTAGGCAATGGTTTCTAATATATGACACCTAAAGCACAACAGACCAAAAAAAAATATAGAAACTGGACTTCAAATAATTGCAAATCACATATCCGATGAAGGTCTAGTATCCAGAATGCATAAAGAATTCAACAACAAAAAGACAACCCAACTAAAAAATGGATTTGATTTGAACAGACGTTTTTCCCAAGAAAATACACAAATGGTTATGTGAAAAGATTCTCAACATCATTAGTCATTACTAGTGTTACATCATGGATGGGCCTTGAGGGCACTGGGCTGGGTGCGAGAGGCTACACAAATGACCCATATGTTACGTGACTCCATCTATATGAAACAGCCAACATGGAAGAGGAAAGTAGATCGATAGTGGCCACGGGCTGAGAGAAGAGGGAAATGGGGAGTGACTGAGTTTCTTTTGGGGCTGATGAAAATGTTCTGGAATTAGATGGTGATACCTGCACAGTCTTGTGAGTGAACTAAAAACTGCTGAATTATGTATTTCAAAGGTTGAATTTTATGGTATGTGAATTATACCTCAATGAAAAAGAGAAAACCATGGCATCTGCTAATGAGAAAAACGAGGCCAAACAGAGGGAAAAAGAAGACATACTAAAGAGAAGCTCTTTGAGGAGTGGGAGTCATAAGTATACTTAAAGTGCTGCATATTTCGGGGAAATAGTATTCTCATATCATGTAGTGGAATAGTAAAATACCATAACTACCTTCAAGAACAATTTGGCAATAGCTAGAAAAAGAGGAAATGGGCATTCTCAGACCCAGTAATTCCACTTGTAGGTGGCTTTCTAGTTAGACAAGCTCTAAGCTAAAACCTCACCAAGTATAAAATAAGACAATCTTGCTAAGCTTTTATTTGGCTAACTTCTAAAGAACTGCTTATCAGTACAGCATTTATCCAATATTAATTTTTTTAAATTGTAGTTAATTTATAATGTTGTGTTAGTTTCTGGTGTAGGAATATTGATTTTTTTTAAAGCACTCCTGATCCTGCTAGATGTCTGAATGTCATTTTTTTTAAAACACATTAGAAACACAACAAGGTATCCCTACACACCAGAAAATTGACAATACCAAATGCTAACAAGAATATGAAACATCAGGACCTCTCACTCACTGCTGGCGAGCATGCAAAATGGCACAACTAGTTTGGAAGACAGCTTGGCAGTTTCTTACAAAACTAAGCATAATCTTACCATACAATCCAACAGTTGCACTTCTTGGTATTTACCCAAATGAGTTGAAACTTATGTCCACACAGTAACCTGCCCATGAATATTTACAGCAGCTCTACTCATAATTACCACAACTTGGAAGCAAACAAGATGGCATTCAGTAGGTGAGTGGATAAATTGTGGTCATACATAGAGTGGAATACTATTCAGAAATAAGAAGAAATGAGCTATCAATACAAACAGATGTGAGGAACCATAAAAATATGTACATTGCTAAGTGAAAGAAACCAATCAGAAAAGGCTATATACTATATGATTCCAACTATATGACATTCTGGAAAAGGCGAAACTATGGGGACAGTAAAACAATCAGTGGTTGCCAGGATTTCAGGGAGGGGAGGAGGAACAAACGGGTGGAGCACAGAGGATTTTTCGGGCAGTGCACTTCCTCTGTTGATACAGTAATCGTAGCTACATATCATTATACATTTATCAAAACCCACAGAACGTGCAACACAAAGAGTGAACCTTAACGTAAACCATGGGCTTTAGTTAATGACAACGTATCAATACTGGTCCATTAATTATAACAAATGTATCACACTGACAAAAGATGTACATAATAGGGAGAAACCGGAAGGGGGAACTCTGCACTTCCTGATCAATATTCCTATAAACCTAAAATTACTCTAAAAAATAAAGTCTATTAAATTTTTTTAAAGGGCAGGAAACCAAAATGCTGTCAATAAACATGGAGCTCTATAGGAGTCAATTCAACAAGATAAAAAAATGAGGGCACTATAAATGTCAGATAACTAAAAGCAAAGCCTGCTTACTACTAACACTGTAGAGATTTCCTAAACTCTTAAGGAGAATTAATACACCACATTCCCCCAAAATTAAAATGAGGCCCACCAGTTCTGTACAAAGGGATCACATAGTCAACAATAATTATTTATTCCTAAAAATAAATTAAGAAAGCATCTGGGCTTCCCTGGTGGCACAGTGGTTGAGAGTCCGCCTACCAATGCAGGGGACGCGGGTTCGTGCCCCGGTCCGGGAGGATCCCACATGCCGCGGAGTGGCTGGGCCCGTGAGCCATGGCCGCTGAGCCTGCGCTCCATAACGGGAGAGTCCACAGCAGTGAGAGCCCCGCGTACCACAAAAAAAAAAAAAAGAAAAAAAAGAAAAATTAAGAAAGCATCTACCGGGGGGTGGGACGAATTGGGAGACTGGGATTGACACATATACACTACTACGTATAAAACAGATAACTAATAAGAACCTACTGTTTAGCACAGGAAACCCTATCTGTGGTGACCTAAATGCAAAGGAAATCTAAAAAAGAGTGGACGTATGTATGTATAACTGATTCACTTTACTATACAGCAGAAACTAACACAACATTGTAAAGCAACTATACTGCAATAAAAAGTAAAAAAAAAAACCCCTACCACACATTACCAGAAATGTAGAAACAGAACATGATACAAATAATAAGAACAGAAATGAAGGTCATAGGGCCTTGTTGTGGTGCCGTCTCTAAGAGTCGCTATGTTACCCACAGCAGGCCCTTAACTCACTGGGTCATTTTACAGCATCTCTAAAATGAAGATCGGACTTCCATTTCCAGTCAAAATGGAATAACAGACTGGATTTATCCTCCCACCTAAAACCAAACATAACAGACAAAATATATGAAACAACAGTTTCAAGACATTGGACACTGGGTAACAAAGGATAATGATCCTTGAAAGAAAGGAAACAGATGAGGTGAGCCTTACAGTTGACCCAGCTAACTGGCCAAGGCACAGGGAGGGAGAACCCAGGCAGAGCCACCAGATTCTCTGAGTCAGGAAATACAGCTGAGAGTCAGGAAGACCAAGGAAACGGGAGTTCTTAGGCAGAGCACCTGAGCAGAGAGCTACTGAGACAAAGAACACCAGGGATCTACAGAGGGTACCCATCAAGTGTTCAGCTGAGTCCTGACCAACCCATGTGAATAAGGAAATTACCTGAGGCTGGAGAAAGAGCCATTCAAAAGGGTTAGAGGGGGCTTCCCTGGTGGCGCAGTGGTTCAGAGTCCGCCTGCCGATGCAGGAGACACGGGTTTGTGCCCCGGTCTGGGGAGATCCCACATGCCGCGGAGCGGCTGGGCCCGTAAGCCATGGCTGCTGAGCCTGCGCGTCCGGAGCCTGTGCTCCGCAACGGGAGAGGCCACAACAGTGAGAGGCCCGCGTACAGCAAAAAAAAAAAAAGGGGTTAGAGGGAACACTACCTAAGGTTCACAGAGGACCAAGAACAGCACCTGTTCCCTCCAGTCAGACTACAAAAACCCCATAAAAGCAACTAGACAAAAAGACACACAAGAACAAAGGATAACACCTATTTCTCAGCAGAAGTAATGTCAGCAAAAAGGCAAGGAAGGGACTTCCCGGGTGGCACAGTGGATAAAAATCAGCCTGCCAACGCAGGGGACACAGGTTCGATCCCTGGTCCGGGAAGATCCCACATGCTGCAGAGCAACTAAGCCAGCGAGCCACAACTACTGAGCCCATGTGCCACAACTACTGAAGCCTGTGTGCCTAGAGCCTGTGCTCCACGACAAGAGAAGCCACCGTAATGAGAAGCCCATGCGCCGCAGCTAGAGAAAACCCGCACGCAGCAACAAAGACCCAACGCAGCCAAAAAAATAAATAAAATTAAATCTTTTTTTTTTTTGGCTGCATTGGGTCTTCGTTGCTGCGTGTGGGCTTTCTCTTGTTGCGGAGCACGGGCTCTAGGCACACAGGCTTTAGTAGTTGTGGCACACGGGCTCAGTAGTTGTGGCTCGCTGGCTCTAGAGCACAGGCTCAACAGTTGTGGTGCACAGGCTTCGTTGCTCCACGGCATGTGGGATCTTCCCAGACCGGGGCACGAACCCGTGTCCCCTGCATCGGCAGGCGGACTCTCAACCACTGCACCACCAGGGAAGCCCAGGAAATATTAAAGAAGTCCTTCAGCCTGAAGGAAAATGAATACAAAAAATAGATAAAAATCTGGACACAAAAAGTGAAGAGCAGTTAATGGTAACTGCATGGGTAAATATATGGCTTTTTTCTTATTATTTAAATATCTGTAAAAGATAACTGACCATTTAAACAACAATAAAAACAATGTTATTAAAGTAAAATAGTGACTAAAGCTGGGAGGGGAGAAATGGAACATCAATTAAATTTCAGTAAAGCTGTTAAAAAATTAAAGGCTGGATAAAAATAACATCTAAAGATCCTTCCATGCAAAAGTTTCTAATGTTACATTCCAAAAACTCCTTATTCTCCTACATTCTCTACCCTTAAAAAAAAATGTGTGATAATCTCCCCATTTTGCTACTCATTTCTGTATGTGTATTTATGCTGAAAAGAAAAAAGAGGGTTTTCCAATATACCTTTCTCCTGAAACTTTATTAAAAAAAAAAAAAAACACAAAGATAGAAAGAAACAAAACATTAAAAGAATAAGGAAAAGAAATAGAAACTGTGGAAACAGTGATCAAGAGTTCATGCATCAGGGACTTCCCTGGTGGTCCAGTGGTTAGGACTCCTAGCTCCCAACGTAGGGAGCCCAGGTTCGATCCCTGGTCAGGTAACTGCATGCTGCAACTAAAGATCCCGCACGCGGCAACAAAGATCCTGCGTGCCGCAACTAAGCCCCAGCGCAGCCAAATAAATAAATAGACATTTTGTTTAAAAGTCGTGCATCAACTGTCCAGCTCTCAAAATATTTAATTACTTAACATCAAGGAAACGGCAGAAGCTGAACAACCTGAAGGGGGGATATGAAACCTGAAGCCCTGGAAAGACTCAAAAATGAGAGGCACAAACAGCTGTGAAGGTATGCTTTAGGGTGAGGCTAAAAACAGAAGGAATGGGTTAAAGTCTGTTGAAGAAACAGTCATAACCCCAAATCCCCTCTTCCACTTTAGGAGACACATGACTTGCCCCTGCTGACCCTTACAAAGAAACCTGGGGAGAAGCTCTATAACTGAAGCTTACTAGGCTCGAAGAGGTGGGTAAGATGCCCTGCTGACAGCTGGAGGGGTGGGGGGAGTGAATGCTTACACGAGTAAGAATGTAAAGAACAGAAGTAACATCTGAACAGCTGAGAGCATTAGCCTTTGGGAAGTGAAAATGAGCAGACAGAGGACTAGGGCACCTGACAGCTATTTTTCGTTAGAAGCCTTGTTACTCTTTGACCTTTTATTCACGAATTAGTTTTAAACATGCACTTATATCATTATGATAAAAATCATTTTTAATTGGATTATCAGGCTACACATTAAAGTTCTCATTCTGTTGTGTTTGTTAGTTTGTAAGTCTTTTTCTTCCTTACCTTCTTCCCATCTGGCTTCTCCACAGTGAAAACCTCACTCCAGATCTGGATCCCAGTGGTTTCTGGGTCAGAGCCCCCTCTCCATGAAAACCCTGTTAACGGTTCTTCTCGGTCACCCAACCAATTTGAACGGCCACCTTCCTTCTATAGGAGAAATAAGAAATTTCCATTAAGTCTAAAATTTCGAGTAACTTTACACATCAAGGATAATTCATGAGCTTAGTTTGCTCTTTTGGACATAACAGTCTCACTTTCTAATTTGAAATGAAATAATTCTACTTTACCTGGAAATATAAGTATCGTAGCATAAAGTCCAGAAAGAAGGACTTGCCCTTTCGGAAGGCACCAGCCACTGACACCACCACCACATCAAGGTCTCGGATGTGTTCCTGTAAGAGGATGCTGGCCAAGGCTTTCTCTTCTAGCTCAAAGGCATGTTGGTCTTTCTGAACCAAAACAACCTGCACTGGACAAGGCTTTCCACTCTCCATAGCATCACCTATGTTGTTGTAGAGAAAAAAAAATATTAGTTTCAAATATTTTTAAAATGTTATTTTTTTAACATGGGAAGAGTAAAAACTTCTTAAACACAGCACAAAGCACCAACCATAAAAGAAAAAAATGACAAATTAGACTTCATTAAAATTAAGAATTTTTGTTCATTAAAAGACATCCTTAAGGGAGTAAAAATGCAAGTCACAGGCTAGGAGGAAATATTACTAACACCTAAATCCAAAGGACTCATATCCAGAATCATTCTAGAAAAACAAAAGAAAAAGACAACCATTCCCCCTTTAAAAATAGCAATGGGTAAAAGATTATGAACGAGCATATCATTAAAAAAGGATATCCAGGACTTCCCTGGTGGCACAGTGGTTAAGAATCCGCCTGCCAATGCAGGGGACATGGGCTTGAGCCCTGATCCGGGAAGATCCCACATGCTGCGGAGCAACTAAGCCCGTGTGCCACAACGACTGAGACTGCGCTCTAGAGCCCATGAGCCACAACTACTGAGCTCACACGCCACAACTACTGAAGCCCATGCGCCTAGAGCCCGCGACAAGAGAAGCCACCGCAATGAGAAGCCCGCACACAGCAACAAAGAGTAGGCCCTACTCGCCACAACTAGAGAAAGCCCGCGTGCAGCAACGAAGACCCAATGCAGCCAAAAATAAATAAATAAATTACTTTAAAAATAAAACCATAGGGCTTCCCTGGTGGCGCAGTGGTTGGGAGTCCGCCTGCCGATGTGGCGGACGTGGGTTCGTGCCCCGGTCCGGGAGGATCCCACGTGTCGCGGAGCAGCTGGGCCCGTGGGCCATGGCCGCTGAGCCTGCGCATCCGGAGCCTGTGCTCCGCAACGGGAGAGGCCACAACAGTGAGAGGCCCGTGTACCGCAAAAAAAAAATAAAAATAATAAAAATAAAACCATAATGACATACCACTGCCCACCCATCAGAGTGGCTAAAATTTCAAAGACTGACAATATCAACTGTGGGAGAGACTGTGGTACAACTGTAATTCTCATACATTCTGATAGGAATAGAAAAAACCGTTAGGCAGTATCCACTAAAACTAAACATAACCATGATAAAGCAATTCCACTCCTAGGTATACACCTAAGAGAAATATATGTGTCTATCCACCAAAAGACATATATACAATGTTCACATCAGCTTTACTCAAAATGGTCCAAAACTAGAAATAACCCAAACGTCCACCAATAGTAGAAAGGGTGACTGCCACCGCTAAGTCGTAATTTTTTTTTTTTTTTTTTTGGCCGCAACACGTGGCTTGTGGGATCTCAGCTCCCTGACCAGGGAAACCGAAACCCTAACCCTAACCCTAACCCTAACCCGCGGCCCCTGCAGGGGAAGTGCAGTCTTAACCACTGGACCACCGGGGAACATCCTAAGCCTTTTAAATACATCATTTTACTTAATCCTCAGAACAACCCTACGAGGTAAATAATACTGCTCCATTTTAAAAATAAACTAAGGCTTACAAAAGTTAAGCATCTTCCCCAACAGGTTCTGGAGAAAAGCTTGAAAAGATCTTTAGGTGGCTATGTTTTGCAGATCACTCTTAATAACCTAGTCAAGGTTTTAGGGACAATTAATTCTTCAGTTCAAAATTAAGCACTAACCAGTAGTTTCTCTCCTAGAGTTGAAAGCACAAAGATATTAATTCTTTGAAATTCAGAGCCACTTAGCTACATGGATTTACGGAAGGTTTACAAAAAAACAGCAGTGGAGGGCTTCCCTGGTGGCACAGTGGTTGAGAGTCCGCCTGCCGATGCAGGGGACACGGGTTCGTGCCCCGGTCCGGGAAGATCCCACATGCTGCGGAGCGGCTGGGCCCGTGAGCCATGGCCACTGAGCCTGCGCGTCCGGAGCCTGTGCTCCACAACGGGAGAAGCCACGACAGTGAGAGGCCTGCGTACCGCAAAAAAACAAACAAACAAAAAAAAACAGCAGTGGGGCCTATGAAATGAGGCAAAGCACTATTTCCCTTCCCTAAGTGTATGTACTAAAGGAGATGTTTTTAGGTAGTTAAAAGGGCACTTGTTTTATTTTAATAATTATGTATTTTAATGACTATTAAACATTAGGAAACAAAACCATGTTTTAATGGATTATTGCTTAGGAGGCTAAGTTTTAAAAACTAATCAATATAAAGTAAATTGAAGGACAAATATTGAGCATAGAACAGGTAGGCAGATTTGGCCAAAATCATACACATGGTCCCAGAAACACTTTCATCTGGGAAGCAGTAAAGGCTGAATGATCACAGCAGGCAAAGTCGACAAAACAGCTTGACGGCCAGACTCTAATCTTTAAGTATGGGAATTGCTGCTCACTTTTTATTTATTTTTATTTTTTGGCTGCATTGGGTCTTTGTTCCTGACCATAGGCTTTCTCCAGTTGTGGCGAGCAGGGGCTACTCTTCATTGCACTGCACGGGCTTCTCATTGCGGTGGCTTCTCTTGTTGCAGAGCACAGGCTCTAGGCACGTGGGCTTCAGTAGTTGCAGCACACAGGCTCAGTAGCTGCGGCATGCAGGTCCTACAGTGTGCGGGCTTCAGTAGTTATGGCACATGGGCTCAGTAGTTGTGACGCATGGGCTTAGTTGCTCCGCGGCATGTGGGTGCTCTCCGGACCAGGGATCGAACCTGTGTCCCCTGCATTGGCAGGCAGATTCTTAACCACTGCGCCACCAGGGGAGTCCCGCTGCTCGCTTTTTATACTTACTGTATCAGGCAGCAACAAAAGGGTTCTTGCCACTTTTTAATTTTTTGCAAACTGTTGGAAAACAATTTATAAACATTGATTCAGTGTCATTCTCGCATTATAATACATATACACTAATACTTTTCTTTCCCATTATTTCCTATTATAAAAAGGAAACATTTCTGTAAATAATCTCTTAGAGTTCTTATTGCCATAACAGCAGGTGAATCCAGGACCTGAAGACCTTCAGTCTTTTATATAAAAGAAGAAATGAGAACAATTTATCCACACCTTATGGATAAGCCACAAGGTTAAGTACTGTGCAGTACTCAAAGCAATACCAAACAAAGTCCCTGAGATGGCTGGTTGCTCCCCCAATATTCATTTTCTCCTCCTGCTATGGTAATATATTTTTAGCTGGGCATATAAATGCTCAGAAGAAACACATTTCCAACCCAACCTTGTATGTAGGGTATCACTGTGTGACTAAGTTCTGACTGGAAATGATACAGCAACTTCCATATCATGCATCTTCCCCCTTCCTGCTGGCTATATGCAAAAGTGGGAGCAAGTCACCCTGGACCAGGCATGTGAGGGCAACACCCTAGGAATACTGGAGCAACAAGAGAGGTAGGGCTGAGGACTTGGTGTAGCAGAACTGCCATGCTGGCTCACTTTCATATGAAAGAAAAATGTCTACCTCGTTTAAATCACTTACTTGGAGGCTCTACGAGATACAACCAAACCTAGTAGCCAATACAATAGTCCCCCAGGACTTCACAATTGAGTTCATGGTACTGGCTCTTTCAATTTTATCTATTTCACTATTAAAGTTTACTGAGCAGTGTGAATGTACTGACACAAAGCAGGCACACAATAAACAACTGTAAAAAGGATGGATGGTATGTACTGTAATCTAGTTGAAAGCTACCACCCTAAGAATGCAGGTGATACTGTCAGGGCAACAGGTATGGAAGATAAAGTTACCTGGGCTACAAACAAGAGAGAATAATCACATGACAAAAATGTATGCAGTTGTAGACAACGAACTGCACTTCAAGAGAAGATGAAGACCACTAAGAAGGACAGTTTAAAAAAAAAGTGATAAAGCCTTCCCTCATCTCTTCCTCTTTCTGCCTATAGCAAAGTGAAAAAGAAGAGAACCAGGCTATATTTACTTGAGGGAGCTGGGGTGATCCTGCATTTCTCTCCGACAGTATACTGGGCACACTGGATTTTAAAAGATCTTGTTCCTTTGGTTTGGATCCACTTAAGGGAAAAATCATTTTAAACTGTACACATCATTAATAATTTAATTTAAACAAATAGAGCTGCTCACTTTTCACCACACTATCTTTATCTCTCACTTCCTAAGACAAGAGAACTATATTATTGATCATCCAAGTAAAAATCTTATTTCCACTCACCCTTTTCTAGATATCATGTAAATTTCCTTTGCTGATTTATCCTCGCATCTCAGACAACCTGCCCCCCAATCTCATAGATCCCTTAATCAAAACCTCAGGGCCATCTCCTTTAGCCAAGCCACCTTCCAACCTTTCCTGTCTGTTAGGTTGATCATGCAAGTCAACACCCCCGAGTGTTGCTTTAAGGATGTTACCTCATCCTTCAGGGATGAATGCCTTCATTACAGTACATAAACATATCAGCAACTACCTAAAAAAAAAACTATCAAGGATCTCCCTGGTGGCACAGTGCTTAAGAATCTGCCTGCCAATGCAGGGGACACGGGTTCAAGCCCTGGTCCAGGAAGATCCGACATGCCACGGAGCAACTAAGTCCGTGTGCCACAACTACTGAGCCCATGCTCTAGAGCCTGCAAGCCAAAACTACTGTGCCCGCGTGCCACAACTACTGAAGCCCGCACGCCTAGAGCCCATGCTCTGCAACGAGAAGCCAACACAATGAGAAGCACACGCACTGCAACCAAGAGTAGCCCCCGCTCGCAGGAACTAGAGAAAGCCCGCGTGCAGCAACAAAGACCCAACGTGGCCAAAATTAAATAAATAAAATAAAATAAATAAAACAAATTTATTTAAAAAACTACAAAAACATTTTATGGATTGATGGCTGAAAGCTAAAAAGTCTCCATCCTGTAAGTCAAACCCTTTCACCATTCGCCCTACTGCCTTCGTTCCTCTAATTCTTTATTCTCCTCATCCTCCCAGGTAAATTTATACTCACTGGTCTTCCTCCTAGGAGAAAGTTAGGATTCACGTCCTGTCCTGTCTTGATTCCAAATTTTCAAATATACAGCCTATTCAACCATTTGTTCTCATGGCCTGAAATGTTTCTTCCACTTGACTCCAGCAAACACTTGCTCATCCTTCAACAATCACCTTCACCCTCCCTCTGTCCTGATCACCCACCCCATCCTCTCAGAGTCCATCACTTCGCACAGTACACTAAAAGCAATCAAGAGAGACGGCAGGGCTTAAATCCTTACTTTCTCACCTCTAGAATGTAACCTCCATGAGGGCAGAAATTTTTGTCTCTTTTGTTCAATGCTATATCCCCCAAGAACCAGAAGAGTGCCCACAGAGAGTAGACATCCAATAAACAGTTGGGGAATAAACGAAAAACTCCACCATTTAGTCACAATGTGACTGTGGATAAATTTCTAACCATTTGTAGCTCCTTTTATTTATAAAACTAATACCCATCTCAAAGCACAGTGTCTGACACATATGAGGGACTCCATAAAAAGAACCCACTTTCCTATTTCCACTAAAACCTTTACTATTATTCCACTCATTACAACATAATAATATTGTAATGAGCTCCTGGGAGCCCCTGGGGAGTAGGGAAACTACCACATTCAGCCCCAGGATCTACCATAGAATAATAGCTTCCTAGTATTGTAAACACTAAACCCTATAGTACATGTAAAGAACCTCAATAAAAGTCAGTTTCTTCCCTTCCTCCTCCCAGTCTTTCTTTGTCAACCTCCCTGAAAGTGTGTCTTCATCCACTTATCTACCCATTCCCTTCTTATCACCTTGCAATCTGACTTTTCTCTCAGTCTCTCTGTTGAAACCATTCTCTAGTTCATCAGTGACCTCTCCTGCCAAATCCAATAGGCATTTCTTGATTCTCATTCAACTCTACACCTGTGATATAACACACTGGCCAACCACTTCTAAAACTTCTTAAAACCTTTGGACTCCACAACAGTGCCCACTCCTAGTTCTCTTCCAGCCTCTTTACCACCCCCTTTCACCGGTTCTCCTTTTCAGCCTCCTGTGATACCCACCAACGCCCTGCTTTAGCCTTCTGCAGTTCTCAACCTCTCCCTGAATAAGCTCTTTATTCTTATAATTTCACTACATCCTCTATTTTGGCGATGCAACTTCATTAATTTCTAACCTGCACTTAGGTCCAAACGTGCAACTGCTTAAGGGGCAGATTCACCTGGATATTCCACCATCAGCTCACTCTTGGAGGTGTATTATGTAGAAATATATGGGTACAAGAGTCAGGAGACAAGTTCCTGTTCCAGTTCTACCACTAACAACCTGTGTGATTCTGGGCATGTCTAGTCTTCAGTCTCAACAGTAAAATGAGTCAAGATTTAACCTCTAGCAACCCTCTCAGTTCTAACATTTTATAAGTCTACATTTAGTATCATCAAAATGAATCCTCTCAGATGCTCCACTTCTCTCAAATCTCCACCTTTCAGCCTTCACATCTTCCCTGGCTCCATCTTCCTATATGAAACATACCACCAGACCCTACCATTTCTTCCTTTTATGACTTAAGCTCCTGGTTTGGCAAAGACTATTGTAACAGTGAAGGAGTATCTACAGGAGAAAGGCCTTCCCTAACAATCAGGAAAGACCAGATTTCTGGGCCCAGTTTCGTACTAACCGTAACAGCATGAGTAAATCACTTTACTTCTCTGTGTCTCAGTTTCGTCTACAAAATCAGGCAGTTAGGTAAAGCCATTTTATAGCTCTAAAATTCAATCTCTGTTGAACAATTGAAAATTTCCTGAATATCTAAATTGGCCAAACTTGCTGGGTAACGTATTCACGCCTTGGCTTAATTTAAAATTGTATAGTCCTGGCTAAAGAACAGATCAAAATTTACCATGATAAAAACATTAAAGCAACTTGCTCAGCAAGGACCCCACCAAAGACTTGGGGGTTTGTTTTAGGAGTTTTTTAAGGGGGAGAGATACTCCATTTGCAGTGAAATTACTCCCACTTCTCAGTAATCTTATACTCTGGAGTATAAGTACTAGATACTTATACTAGATAGTACTCCAGGGATAGTACTAGAAAAACCTTTAAGTGGCAACCTTATATGCCTTCTCCCTTTAGCGAAGCAATCATTTCCCAAGGTCCAGATATGCATTCTGAGATGATAACAACAGTAATGCTCACTTACATGAACAGTTAATGTTCGATATGAAGAGGTAATGCTCTATTATGTTCATTTATATGAGTAAGAGATGTGACATCTTATACACATACAAAGATATAGCCTGACCACAGTCACATCTATCATCTCTATTTGTTTTTTTTTGGCCACACCACGCAGTTTCTAGGATCCTAGTTCCCCGACCATCTGTATACATTTAAGTGAACTTAAAACCTAAGTTTAGGGAAAACCTAAGTTTAGGGAAAACCTAAGTTTAGTGAACTTAAAACCTAAGTTAAAAAAAAAAAAGTGAGTGGTAGAACTATATCATACTGCCAATTCTGATTAGTGCTGTAAACAGCTCATAGTAATACCGCATCAGCCGTCATTTCGAAGTATGTAGAAATGTTGAAAATATTTGGATAATTAAAAAGGACTCCAATAGTTGATGTGGAAGCTACAACATTTTTTTTTAATTACTTTTAAAGTACTGATGTATCCTTTACTTTGGACACAACACACCTTAATCCAGACTAACCAATAGGTTTAAGTATGCCTATTCAAACAATCGCTGTATGATTGGATTCAACGGAGAAGCTCTGCACTAAAACAAAAACAGACGACCCAAATAGAATGGCTGAAAGACTAACAAGTGAAATTAATTATTATAGGGACAAATTTGTAGAGATCTGAGCAAATTACAGCACTGATTCTTCCTAGAATTATTTCTGAATTTTCAAAGGACTGAAAGAAAAAAAAAAAAAGTAGCTGCTCGGGCTAAATACAAGTAGATGAGACTAGTGAATTATAATTGGCCTTTCTGCTCCTATGGAAAACGTAAATTTTAAGAAATAAGTTCTATCAGAAAAAACATTATGGGGAAAAAAGTTTAAATGTCCCTCAAATACTTGAGAAGACCATCTGAACAGTGATAAATTCAATGAAACTAGTTATTTGGAAGCAATTACAATTGTTATTTCAGATAATTCAGACAGAATTTAGTAGATCAAGTCAACAGTTTAGACCAGGGTTTCTCAACCTCAGCACCACTGGTATTTTGGGCTGGATAACTCTTTGTTGTGGGGAGCTACCCCATTCACTGCAAGATATTCAGCAGCATCTCTGGCCTCTACCCACTGGATACCAGTAGTGCTTCCTCCTGATTGTGAGACCCAGCAATGTCTCCCGACATTGCTAAGTGTCCCAATCAGGCAAACTCGCCCTGGGTTAAGAACCACTGGGGTAGAGCCAGCCTCAGTACTCATCCTTACTGTCCAGAGAGTTTTGAAAAGCAAATCCTAACTACAGTTATAGAAACATTTCACTGAGTAGCGTGCATGACTCAGGGTAAAGTTATGACCTGAGTTTTCCACTCTCCTGAAATACCACATTTCCTAAAGGGCAAAAGCAACACACCCAAAAACAGAAGCATACCATTTTCATGCCTTGTTCTTACTGGCAGTCTTTAAAGTTCCTAATTCACAGAAAAGGCCAAAGAAAACACATCATCATATGTAAGGCTAAGTACACTAAAGCCCTCAGCCACCTCTACAACTGCTGGGTGTGGCTCTTTTTTGGTGATGGTGAGGGAGTGCTTTTATACACTGTTAGGTCTCAAGGCAGTAAGCATGCCGGTAGATACACGTATATTTTTAAGGTTGTTTCAGTGAAAATTCTATTTAAATGCAACTTAACAGAATAGGGGAAATTTGTACCTTAGCACAGAATGCTGAACAAAACCACATTTTCTTTGTCAATTAAGAATTCTGTAGTGCTTAATGGATTTATGAAGATCAACTATGACTAAACAGTATTAAAGATTCAGAAATGCAGAGATTGGGCTGAATCTAAAAATGATGCCAGGCTATACTACAGGCATCTAATTTAATACAGCATTTAATAGAATAGATGCCAGGCTATTCTATTAAAAAGATAAAAATCTTTTTAACAGAATGAATTCAATATTCATCTTATTTGACTTTACCCTAAAAATGAGACCACCCCCAAAATCAATCTGGTTACCTGAAGGTTTTAATTACCTGTATTCCAGTTGAATAAGCTTTAACTGGCAATATTTGATTTGGAGTCCTTATCATTTCAAGACAAAAAGAGTTAATCTACTTCTTTGCTTATTCACCTACTATACCACTAAAACCTATTTTCTGATTTGTAATATATTGATACTTTATCTGTGAAATATATGTAACATTCTAACAATCAAAACATATTCTAACAATCTAAACACATACCAATAAAAGGCATTCTTTAGATATGTGCATGGAAGAGTATCAACTCAATACAAAAATACTGATATTACAAATTATACTTCCTATAAAGTAATAAATCAATTCAAATTAAGCAACCACCTACAGAGAAATTTGTATATATTAGTACAGAAATTAAATTACTTGGGTTTGGGGTTGTTTTTTTTTTTAAGCTGTTGCCTAGCCCCTCAGTATATTAAATCAGAATCTGTGAGTGGGCCCCAAGCATTGGCAGGTTTTAAAAACCCCAAGTTATTCTAATGTGCAGCAGCAGGGCTGAGAACCGCAGCTCTACAGCAATTAAAAGACTTTTTTCGTTTAACTATAAGCTTTTCACTCACTTTTCCCCCTTGATATTTTTTAGAGAATATGCTCCTAAAATCTCAAAGATAAGTCAGGAAAATGTTTTAAAATTGAGACTAACTTTAAACTGTAGTTGTGTTAAACAATTTCTCAGTATAAGACACAAGGCCATAGAAAGTTTAACAGGCATGCCGAGTCACTGCAGGTAAATTTTAAACCTCAAACAGGTTCACACAACCCAGGGTTCCCTAAGGTACTTGAAAGAAATCTTAGAATATGTGACCAAACTGTGACTAATGACTACCACTGAGGAATTGGGGAAGTAGAGATGACTTTATATTTCTTGCTTCTTACAATTCTCTATTATTTCATTTTAAATAATTAGTGTGAGTATACCTTTTATTATATGACTCAGGAATCATAAAAATGAAAAATGCACGGGCTACACCATAGAAAACCAATTCTAAAAAAGCCTAATCTAAACAAGTCCTATTTAGTGAAAACTACGACAATTATGCTAGTACACATCATCACATTTATCCTTACTTTTTACTTCTTTTCTTAATTTTATGATTACTCTAATAAGACAGTTAATAACAGCTAATAAAACAACCTGCTCTACTAGTGTAATGCTTCATTAGGTAGAGGTCTTTTTCAATCAAGCGTTTTCTTTACAGGTGTTAAAGCAGCAACAGAGATTTCTATACTATGAGCTGGTTTCTGTGGGGATTGAAAAAAAACAGTAATTTGAAATTCAGTACACTGCAATGCTGAATACTTGTCGCGGTTTAAAACTACGTAGGTTTTGCTTCTCCAAAAGCCAGCCAAAATGTGAAACCACGTTTTTGGTCCGTTAGTTCTTTTCTCTCCTTCCCAAAACATTCCATCCAACTTCGTATTCAAATTTGAGAACTAAGATTTATTAAAAGTGTCTTCAAACAATGTTCTTTTCTTTTTTTTTTTTGCCTTTAGATTTCGCAAGTGAAAACTTCTGGCCATTTCAACACCACACACAGCTAACAAGAATAAAGCCAGGTAGAATGACAGATGAAATTAAAATCCATGAATTTATGGTGACTATTTGTTTTCTCTTTAATACTTTCCCTATGCTTTGTGTCTTCAAAAAAGGAAAAGAACAACGTACTGTACCAAACGTACTAAAAGAACTTCCTAAAAATCAATTTAGGCCACATTCTTTTATCTCCTTAGGGAGATAAGTGCGGGTTGAAAATCGACTTCCCTAATACCTCCTGTAACTCAAGGTCTTTAGGATAAAAATAAAGCTTCCAACTCAAAGACGCTTCGCAGCCCTCCAGAGCTTTTTAAAAGGCTGAACAATAAAGCATCTACCTTCCCCACTCCCTGGGCCCGTTAATACGGCCAGAGCCACTCGGCCCGAGGTTTCCCGGCCCGCGAGCGAGCGAGCGAAGCGCCTAGGCAGGGAGAGGGCAGCAGCCCGGAGCGCCCAGCTCAGCCTCTAAACGCCGCCCCAGGACCACCGACCCTCGGGGTACTAACAGCCGTTAGTACCCCGAGGAGTACTAACGGCCTCCTCCGGGCCCAGGGCCCGACCCCCGAAGGCGGCCGCTCCCGGCCGGTAGCGGAGAAAGGCGTCGCCCGCGTCCGACTGGCCCGGCCTCGCGAGCAGCCCCCGGACCGTAATTCGTCAGCCAAGGGACCCCAGCGAGAGGCGCGCGGTTCCAACCCCGGGACGAGGAAGGGCGGAGGCGCGGGCGTCCGGTCTCCTCGAAACTATAGCAGGGAGGGCGGCGGGGGTGGCCACGGAGCGGGCTCGGGGGAAATAGCGCGCCTCACCTGCTCCTCCCGATGCTGCCGCTACCACTCGCTGAGGGGACAACATGGAGCCTCCGCCTCCAGCAGAAGGAGCAGGAGCTCAGAAAGGGGCGGGCTGGGGCGGGAACGAACCAGGCCCTGGCGGCGGGAAACGGGCGTGGCCTGGCTCTACAAACAACTAGGGAGAAGGAGAGGCGCGCGAAACCACGAGACGGCGCGTAGCGGGCTGGCGTGGATCGACCGGCAGCCAGAAGTGCAGCGAGCGCCGAGCCGGCTGGAGCGGGAAAGCGCACGCGGCCGAATTCTGCCACCGCCCGAGGCGTGTGCGTGTGCGCCGGAGTCCGACACCCGCAGCCGGCTACCTGGAGCTGCGCCCTGGGGGCAACCGTCCGTTGGGAATTGTAGTCCCACGCTCTCTGGGTACCCTCCAACGGTTCCCGTTCTGCGCACTCATCCGGGCGGGGAGGAAGCGGAAGAGAGGGATGGGGATTGCCGTGGCTCTTCGACGACTGAACTACAACTCCCAGCAGGCTGTGCAGGGAGCGGTGGGCCGCCCAGTCATCCCCGCCCTGCCCTCACTTAGCCTTGAGGCCAGGCGCCTAGCGGAGGCGTTGGTGGAACTGGCCACAGATCCTTGACTGCAGTGTTTGAGACGGTTTCGGTGTTTAACGCTGGCCGGGGCCATAGGTCGGCGGCACTCTGCCCTAAGGACCGAAGCGAGGCCTCAACCCTGGGTGACGTGAGCATCAGTGTTTTTTTAAATGGTTTTGCCTTCACAAGGAGAGGAGGTCGTGACTTCATTATCACCATCAGCAACTTCGCCCCATATTCCCGTCCCTGTCCAAGCCTGATGGCGCACCATAGCCACTCTAATAGCTAACGTAAGAACTTCCAGGCAAAGTCCTTCCACTGGCTTTGTCCAGTCTAAGCCATGGCCATATTTTGTAAATCTCCGGCTTAGAGGAGCTTGTTTTGGAGCTGCTTTGGCAATCACACTCTTACGTAAACTGTATGGTAGATCCGTACAAAACAGGGTTCTCCAAAAATGCTTTTATTCACGCTTCACGTGTGATTGAGAAAATGTCAGTTGTCACAATTGAAGAATATTGTTATTTTGGATTCGTTGGGGTAGGGGCAGTTGTCTTGGGGCTAAATAGCTAGTGGAGCTTATGAGAGGCTAAAGCCTCTATCTCCCTCCCCCCGACCGCTACCACCTCTTGGCATCATCATTGCCTCATTCACTCGACAAATTATTCCACTTTCTTTCTTCTGCCTCTACATTAACTATTATAACCTACCCAGAACCTCCTTCCAGCTATCTCTAGGCCCTGCCACGCCCTTGAGCTGTTTTTTCACTCCCCGAGTGATTAGGCCAGAAGTGAAAAGGTAAAGATAATTCTACCTAATCTTACCTGAAGAGGTCGTGTTTTGATTTCTTTTCCCCTGCACCTTCTGATTCTCTGCAAACTCTCAAGATTATTTGAATACCCTCGGCCAGGCTTTATATTTGAGTCTAGGTTAGATATAAATTAACTCTGGCCAGCAAGAAACTAGATGAGAACCTCAAGACAAGTGGTTCCTGGGGTTTCACATTGGGTATGCAGAAAGCAGGGCCTACAGGATGTGACACAAATCCAGGGCATTATGAGGCACGCTCAGAAGAGAAAGGGGCCAGAGGCTAATGACTTGTCACAGTTGCAACATGCAGTGTAAGAATTTAAAATTGAGCATACCTCCCAGCATTCTATATTCCCCTTCCCATCCTTCTCCATAAGACTTCTCACCATCTAACTTTAAGTTTCACTTCTATTTTTGCTTGTGTCTTCCCACTAGAATATAAGTTCCAAATGGACAGGAATTTTTGTTTTGGTTCACTGCTACAGCTCCAGTGCTCCCAAACAGTGCCAGGCAGATGGTAGAGACTCAAATATTTATTGAATGGAAGAATAAAGAAGGTATACGTTAGGGACTTCCCTGGTGACGCAGTGGTTAAGAATTCACCTGCCAGTGCAGGGGACATGGGTTCAATCCCTGGTCTGGGAAGATCCCACATGCCCCAGCGCAATTAAACCCAGGTGCCACAACTATTGAAGCCTGCGCGCCTAGAGCCCGTGCTCCACAACAAGAGAAGCAACCACGATGAGAAGCCTGTGCACCGCAACGAAAAGCAGCCCCTGCTCACCGCGACTAGAGAAAGCCCGCACACAGCAACGAAGACCCAATGCAGCCAAAAATAAATAAATAAATGTTTAAAAAAATACATTACATCTTTCTCAATATAACATCAAGGTCAGTGTCAGCACATCAGCTTCCCCATACACTGTAGAAGTTTTGGGCACTTAGAACAACACTACAAATTATAGGTACACTTTAGGATTAGTCACAGCTTAGAAAACAACTCCTGTAAACAAGAAACCTATTTTGTTATTGTTGTTTCCTTCTCAAGTATCTAGGGTCATCAAAACAGTGGAGGTTCAAAATGCTAAAAATTGATGAGACTGATTTGAGCCAGCCTTCAACCATCTCACTCTGAATTGAGTCATGTGGTATGACCAGAGGCTGGGCTTTCCTTGTGGTTTTCCAGAGTAGGTGACATGTAGACATGTTTGAACGATCAAGGCCATTGGCTTTGTGGTCAGACTGAGCTGGCTCTGAATTCTAGCTCTGATGCTCACTAGCTGGGCAAACTCGGGTGAGTTAGCTAAGCTCTCTGAACTCGTTTTATCATCATCTACCAAATGATTTGAATACTCAAGTCACAGAGTCGTAGGTTAAATGAGATGTAAGTGTTCGGCAATTATGACTGATGCATAATCAGTGCTCAAAAATTGGTAATCATTATATTCATTCTGGAAAAGCAAAACAAAGTCATAAATATTCGAGACGCTGAATTATGTTACAAAGCACAAAAATAGAAAAATTGTTTTCTGCAATAATATCCACTGTGACTCAGGATCCACAGCTTTCCAAAAATAGGGTGTTTATTGCGTGCCAGGCACAGTGCTAGGTAGTAATGCTGCAACAATGCATAAGACACATTCTTGTCCTCCAGAGACTCACAGCCTCCTGGGGTAAACAGCCAAGTAAATAATTATCACTCACTGACTGTGCTGACAGCTCAGCCTCCTCTCCTACCACCTACTCACAGGATCCACATTTAAGCAACAGTCTGGGCACTCAGAAAAGACAGACTGGACTACTGGCGTCCCGGGGTGTCATTTAAATACCTTACTTTGCTCGTGTATAAAATGGTGTATAGGGCTTCCCTGGTGGCACAATGGTTAAGAATCCGCCTGCCAATGCAGGGAACATGGGTTTGATCCCTGGTCCGGGAAGATCCCACATGCCGTGAAACAACTAAGCCCGTGCACCACAACTACTGAGCCTGCGCTCTAGAGCCCATGAGCCACAACTACTGAGCCCGCGTGCCGCAACTACTGAAGCCCGCGCGCCTAGAGCCTGTGCTCTGCAACAAGAGAAGCCACCGCGGTGAGCAGCCTGCGCACCACAACCAAGAGGAGCTCCCGCTCTCCACAACTAGAGAAAGCCCGCGCGCAGCAACAAAGACCCAACGCAGCCAAAAATAAAAATTAAAAAAAATTTAAAAGTAAAAAAGAAGGATACAGATTTGCTATATTCACCCGTACACTTGCCACAAAAAGCTCCTAACAGTAATTACCTATGTGAGTGTAGAGGGGGAGACCAGTGGGTGGAGGGGGGTTGGTGATAGAATAAAACTTGATAGTATATATACTTTTGAATATAAACACATATATGGCATGTGACTATATTAAATAATTTTTTTTCTAAAAGTCAAGAAGAAAAATAAACTGGGTAATAAGATGGCCTAGAAAATGATGTGGGAAATTAGCTTTGTAAATACCTGTCCCATAAGGATAGGACCAAGAAAGAAGATTTCCCAGCTCAGTGCCTCAGCAGTAAAAATTGCTCAGAACTCCTGAGAAATGGCTGTACTCCAGTGAGCGCTTTAACAATCCCACCTGAGCCCTTCCCTGCCTGAAAACTTATGCTGAATCCCCATTAGCCTTAAGATGAACCCTCAATTCTTTAAGGCTCTGTTACTGCTTCTCTACACTCTGGCCCCAACCCATCTTCCCCATTTTATCTCCCTCTTGTCCTAATTCAAGCCCTTGGCTCTAGCCAACCTGGGCTAACCGTACCCAAAACATCTCACACTTCTAGGCCTCCAGCCACCACAGAAGGCTGTGTTGTGTTGTGTTGCACTAATGCAGCCTGTGGAGGGGAGGGGCAAGATGGGATCAAATCTAGGCCAAGTTCTGCTAGTCAAGCCAGCAGTGACATGCATCATGGGCTGGGCTGGGAGGAAGGGGTGCTTTTTTGTGATTGGTCTGCCCAGAAGGAGGTGTAATTGTATACTTGCTTAAAAACAACCCATGCATTTGCTTCACACCATTCTCCCTTGCCTTTAATGGCCTCCTTACCACTCCAAACTCCTGAGTTAGCTTCTTCATAAAACCTCCCCAAGTCACTATAACTCCATAGTCATTCCCTATACTCTTAAATTCATACAATTCACTTGTCATCTAATCATAGCATTATAATTTTGTGTTGTTTGGGGGTTGTTTTTGGTTGCTATTTAATTTGTATTTTTTAAACTTTATGTGAGTATGTTCTAAGCCCCAACTAGCTTGTAAGCTCAGGACAAACATATTTTTTGGATCCCTCCAACTTTCCCAGGATACCGTCATACACACAGCAAGTGACCAGTAAACATCTGTGGAACAAACCATGTATGCAAATAACATCCCAAGCAAGAGTCAGTCTCAGGGAAATTTACTGGTACAGCAAATGAGAGCAGGAAGGAAAGGCAGCTTCAAGAATTGGATCTAGCACAAAGGCCTCTTATGTAAAAAATCTGAAGGGTTTGAAGAGACCACCAAGACCACATCAATGTCTTGATTTTTATCTTCTTTTCTCTCTTTCTAGATATGGAAACAGGATTCCTTTCCAGCCAGGGTCTGCAGATCCTAGCAATTGCTGTCAGAGTTAGGGACCAGCCTCATTCATTTCCTTATCCAGCACCTAATAATGTAAAATTTTAAAATTTATGCATTTATCAGAATGGGTAGATAACTGGCTTGGTTATCAGATTGGATTGCATTTCTCTTTGTCATCTAAGGGACAGGTTGCTGCAGTGTCATCTGATGCTGTTAAGTGCCAGAGTTAGATATTTGCCACAAAGTTATTTTGGGAAATATTCTCTGTGCCTTTTTTCAGAGTGTTTCAATGGCCAGGAGTTTTTTTCCTGTCTGGGCTTTACCTGACCTTAAAAACTGTCAAGGACAGATGTAGTCCACTGACTGTTCTAGAAGATTTCCTCTGGTCAGATCACTTTTCCTCTCTGTGGCTGCTTGGCTGGCTACCTCCCCCTTCATAAGGTAGCATCTTTACAGGATCTGCTGATCCTGCAATTGCCCTTCTGGTCATCGATTGCTGCTTTAGCAATCACAAAGCCTACAGTCTTCATCTTTATTACTTCCAGTCTACATTTCCGTTTTTAAAAGAATCAGGCACATTTCAAATCACTTGACCAGACGTAGGGAGAAGGCTCTGAATTTTGCAAGCCGACCAAAGAGAAGCCAAAAAGTGAACAAAATCCAGTATAAGCTAGATATCTTGTTTCAAATACAGTTTTCACTAAGGACCTCTTTTAGGCTACGAATAAAATTCAATTACGTGTCTTTTGTGCCATATTCTCAATTTTTAGTACCTCATTTTACCATCCCCCATAACCACAGCCAGGATGTTATCTCCTGGCTCTTCCTTTTTCATTAGCTCAGCGTTTTTTTCATTCAGAATGTGTCCTCTCTATTTAGAGGAAAGGACAACCTTGAGGCCCAAGGTGGATGCCTCTTTCGGAGCAGTAACGAGGTAAGAACATGAAGCAGGTTCTGCGGCTGCATTGCAATGTGACTGGAATAAGTAATAGTTTTTCACTCTGTACAGCATCTTTCTCCACCTACCAAATGGGAGATCGTGCCATCTCTGCCTCATGGTGATGAGCTGTTACGACACATCCAGAAAAATTCATAAAGCACCTTGCAGAGTGGGCCTGCAGAAAACTGTGGTTTTCACCATTGGAGTTAAGAGCGGGAACGCATCAGACAAAAGACATCGGCTCTGGAATCTGTGGGAAAGATATTCTCCACTAATGGAAGCAAAAAGAAACTCCTATCGTTAAAACACATAATTAGCCTACGCTAAAACATTCACAAAACGAGCCGTGAAGCAACAGTAAGCCGCAGGCCCCCCTCCCACTTCGGCCGCAGTGGTGGGCGGGGCTTGATGCTTGGCCACGCCCCTTGCGCCTGGTCCCCGCGGGGCACGGCCCACCCCAGCCACTGGCCCGGGCGCTGGGCGAAGCCAATTTTGCCCCTCCTTCCCTGTTAGAGCGCGGAGGGACAGTTCTTGCGCCTGCGCCCTGCGTCGCTGGGCGCCTCAACTTGACCGCCTCCCGCCCGCGCCACCAGCCCGAGGGCCCATTGTGCGCCTGCGCGCTCGCGCTTCCGCCCTCTCGCGGCGCTCGGCTAAGGCAGTCTGTCTGTCGGACTCTGTCCTCGGAGCAAGGAGAGGCGAGGCGACTTCGGAGAGCCAACCGCCCGATTATTTTCTTTTCCCTCCCTCTCTCCCGTCCCACATCGCTATTCACCCCTCTCCCGCCTTTGCTTGCGCAGCCATGGCGGAGCCGTCGGCGGCCACTCAGTCCCCATCCGTCTCCTCGTCATCCTCCGTGGCCGAGTCCTCTGCGCCCGGCGGCGGCGGCGGGAGCCCGGGAGCCTGCCCCGCCCTGGGGGCGAAGAGCTGCGGCTCCTCCTGTGCTGGTGAGGCGCGCCGGGGGACCCCGACCTCGGGAGGGGGGGGTGCCTTCGGGGTCAGGGACTGCAGATCACTCTTGCGTACTGGAGGCTTCAGCCCCCGGGAAGGAGCGTCTGGAAAATGGGGTAAGGGGGAGGGGAGCGTCAGGTCTTGCAGGCGGTGAGGGAATAACGGGGTGTGAGGAAAACAGGTTGGGGGAGGGGAGATACTCTGGAGAGTGGGCGTTAACGCCGAGACTGGGCAGGTGGGAAAAGACACGGGTTCGGGGGGAGCCGTCCTCTGAACCAGGGTGATTTAGTGGAGGATTAGAGAGATTGAGCGGATTGGGGCAGGTTGGTGGTAGGAGAAATGACTCCTTACGATTTTGAGGGGATGGTGGTGAAAGGGTTGGGTTGCATTGCAGGTTTTGCAAACAGGTGTTGACATAATCAGCCATTCGTAGTCTTCCAAAAATCATGTGTTTTTTTGGTTGCCCGTGGGAAAGATGAGGAAGTTTAATGGAAACACTGAGGCCGTTTTCTATACTGTTTTCATCTGCGGTTAATTTTTTGTGGCCAGACACCGAATGCCCGATTTTTCTGAGGCTCCGAGGTAGAAGGAGGCGTGATGAGAACAGCTCAGGGAAGATGTGGGAGGGAGCTGCTGATGGTCCAAGATGGATCCGTGGCTGCATCTGCAACACAGCCTGCTCTTCACTGGCGCGGCGTGGGGGTGGGGACACGAGGGTAGCTGCTTATATTCTAGAAGATAATAGGTAGAGTCATGCCAAGCCATCAACATATTTTAATTTCATGCTTTTTGTCGGCTATTATTGATCGAAGTATAACAAAAGGGGGTGTTTCCCGCAGACAGGGGGGAGGGGGAGAAAAGTCAGACAAAGCAGGGGCTGGTTGAACCCCCTTCTCCTCCCATCTCTGTGAAAGACTAGGAGGGAAGCTGCAGGCCGCTTTCAGTTTCCATTGTATAACGCGTCTGCCTGGTGGTGGGAGCTGGCTGGCAAGCTCCCCTCGTGCAGAGATCTGCAGTGCAGATGCCTTCTTGAGGGGGGAAAAAAAAAAGCCCCATGAGCAGGTGGTGATTCTTAAAGGAACTCAGTCTTCCAAGAAAAAGAAAAAAAACATTTTGTCAAAAGAAGGGCCATAAGCTTGGCAGAGTACAGATAATTTTGCTGTTTATTTAGTTACCTTAAAGGATTTTGAGACGTTTTAAAATGCTTCAACGTCTCCTTTACCAGAATCTTGGGTTGATTGTTCTAAAGAACAAAACTGATCTTAGCTCTAAATATATTCTCTACGTGTTTTTCGAACAGTGGATTTCCACGTAAGAGCTTTGGTACTCATTTGGATTTTCCAGTGTGGTTATGGCCATTTCAGTAGAAACAGTATCAGAGGAAGCTTCTGCAAGGCCAAGATTACATGTCCAGATAAATGAATGAAGCAGCAAATTTAGAACCCTTGTCCCCTTTAAACTACCACTGCTTCTCCTCCAAATTTTTGTGTTCTGGGCAAAGGTCCAGATGAACAGCAGCTTCCTTATATATTTAGCAACTTGGTGTTTTGGCTCTAATCACTTGTCATTGGTTACTCTTTGGTTGTTGGCCCTTTTGTGCATACCTTTTGATTTCTCTTGGTTTTAAATTTTTGATACAGTTGAAAAATAAATTAGATACTCTCTCCACCTTAAAGTCTTACCCATTGCAAATATATATTAATATTGTGTAAAAATCATTAATACAGTTTTAGTGGGTTCAGTGCAAGATCCTCATTTGTCAGGTCAGTACTGGAAAAGTTTAGCTTGAGACACTGCAGTGTATAGTCATCATTTCATTGCAGAAGATCTTCCTCCTTACAGAATGCTTTCTCCATCTCTGAGGAAATGTCTCAAGCTTTTGCACCATGAAAATAAGATGAAGTCTGTTATTCCAAAATTTGACTCATTTAAAATGGATTCTTGGGCTTCCCTGGTGGCGCAGTAGTTGAGAGTCCGCCTGCCGATGCAGGGGACACGGGTTCGTGCCCTGGTCCGGGAAGATCCCATATGCCGCAGAGCGGCTGGGCCCGTGAGCCATGGCCACTGAGCCTGCGCGTCCGGAGCCTGTGCTCCGCAACGGAAGAGGCCACAACAGTGAGAGGCCCGCGTACCGCAAAAAAAAAAAAAAAAAAAAAATTTACCTTGTTTTAAAAATCTGTAAGTGTTGATGTCAAGCTTTAGCTTCACTTTCATTCACCAAGCTCCTCTTGGTTTTAGAGACTTTCAAAAAATAAAAAAAAGAAGAGGAAGTGGTCACTTGGTGCCTGCAGGAGACAATTGTGTCTTGACTGACCTGTCCAAATTTTAGAAATTTAGTTCCTACCTAAAGGTGATCAGCAATAGCACTCTCTCTTCCAGTGCGTCGGGTGTTAGTGCAGCTGGCAGTGATGTACGCTTGGAGAAGGTCGGGGCCAGGATTGGCTTCCCAGATTTCTGCCTTTGAAGGAAAGTGAGGATTTCAAAGGCAGAAATTTGAGGTTGAGGTAGAAAATACGGAAATAATTAGTGCTCTTTTCAGGATGAGGGTTGCCTTATTAGACATCAAGTATAGATACCTGTCTATTGTCTGATGTTTCAAAGTGCTTTAATAGCTTGTTGTCTATAGCCTTTGAAATTCTATAACTTGCTGGAGACTATTCTTAATTACTGCTCTGAAAATCATGGTGCCAAAATAAAGCTACATTTCTTGTGTCTGTTTGTGGAAGTTAGCTTAAAGCAAAAACAGCTTGGACAACTAAAAAATATTTTAATGCTTTAAATACTTCTTTTTCACTCGTGAAACTAAGTTGTTCTGTGTACTTTTTAAGGCATCATTTTTACGCTTTGTTCTAACACGTCAGTCAATCATATGATTATGTAACTTGTATTTTCAGTCTTAACTCTTACGTAAAAAAGAACTCTGACCACCGTTCAACGCTGACATCTGTATTGTATTCATGTCCCATTAGCAGTGACAGTATAACATGGTGATAAACACACAGACTTGAGCCCCAGAGACACCTAGATTTCAATCCTGTCTCTCTCATTAATTGTATGACCTTGTGTACATCCTAAGCCTCAGGAACGTGACCTAGACAAATTTGCTTTGCTGCCCTTAGATCCTAACTTTGATTGAATAACGATACCTAGTACTTGATACATCTATTTACAGGTTTGAAACACATAGATACAAAAAACAGTTGAATTACAAGTGAGAAATCATTTAATCTTCCTCCCAGTTAAAGGATGCTCTTATATCTTTTTCTGCTTTCTGAAAGCGAGTCAGTTGTTTCAGCTTTTGACCCCTCATATTAATAAGAGCTGCCACTCCTTTCACTCACCTGATCTGTTAAAGAAGTTGAGGGGGAGCCAGGATGTTTCATAGATCGCTTGGCATCAGTATGCTTAAATACTTTGTGCAGCATTCTGACCATAAGTCATGATACATTGTGAAACTCCTATCAGTGGAAGCAAGAGTACAGGAGACAGCAAGAATGAATGGTCATGTCAATATGGTTCACAAATGCCTGTTGACCAAGGTGGTTTTTATTCCCCAGGAATAGAAGATTTCTTTTAATGCTGTTTTCTTTTAGAGTCAATTCACAAGTAGTTTAACGACTATGATCAAACAAACCAGTCTACATATATTTAACACACCTTCCTTAAGTTGAAATCTCTTGGGAGTTGTTTATGTAGTAGCTGGTAAGAGCATCAGTGTTTTTATTTTTATTATTTTAGTGATGGTCTGAAAACAAAATAAAACTAATATTATTGCATTTATTGTATTCTGTGGTGAGGAAATTATATACTGGTCCTGATATAGGAGGCACCTGTTTAATCCCGTGCAGGTTACAAACATTTGTAAACAAAGCTTGGTAGTGAAGGAATTGGTGATGTGCCATTGAAGGGCCAGGGGAAAGTTAAGGTTTCCAGTTTTGTGTGAGCCAAGAGGTTGTTTGTTCTTTAGAAGGGCACTTCTCTTTAGACTAGCCATAAACCTAGAATTTACCACTTTTGTAATTCTGAGCAGAATTAACAAAAGCTCCAAATAAATGGTTAGCTATGCATATTTGTTGCGTGTACCTAGCTTATAGTTTGTGTTCAACTTTATTGTTAATGATGAATTTATAACTGCCTCCTAAACTGTACAGACTTGTGAAAAATATATAAATTTCATAGTAAAACTTTTAAAATAAAAGCTACCAAGTCGATACTATGTTCGTATCATTTAAGTCATTCAGGAGTTGTGCAGGAGACTGACAGCTTTCATTCTGTTTATTCATAGCAACTACTCTAGAATTAATTTGGATCATGGGGTATGTTATAGGTGTTTTGAAAAAGTACGTACGCTGCATAGGTTTAGCTGTAATCAGTATTGTTGTGATCACATCGCTGAAGTCTTTTACTGCATATCTGACTAGTAACATCTGTTATTAGAGTATGACATGTGACTCTGTAATACTGCAATTTCAGAGAGAATCTGTTTACTTATTTATTTATTTTTTTGACGGGGTCAGGGGAGGCTGCACTGCATGGCTTGTGGGATCTTAGTTCCCCGACAAGGGACTGAACCCGGGCCACGGCAGTGAAAGCGCCGAGTCCTAACCACTGGACCGCCAGGGAATTCCCAGAGAGAATCCCGTTAAATACTGTATAGGATTTGCATTTCTGTTTTACGTTTTGGGGGGGTGGTGGTGGTAATTGTTACCAGTTAGCCTCCTCTTGTGATGGTCTCTTTAAATTTCAAAGAGATATTCGTATCTGTTTTTTCCAATCTACTGGTTGAGTTTTGCCTGTAAGCACATCATCATAACCTAGTGGGGAGGCGGGTTGCAGGGGTGGGGGGGGTGGCAGAAGGAGCTGTTTGACTTGTTCCTCACTGGCAGTTTGCCCTTGAGGGTCTATTGAAGGGTATTCTGAAAAACATTTTTAGCAAAACTAATACAGAGCCACCTGAAGGCATTTCAGCAGTGAGCATTGTCTTCTTTTTACATAAAGGTGGAAATATTTGATTTTTTATATCTTACCTTTGTGTATTGCTTTATGGTTTAATTTGTGCCCATACATTAACTTAATTCAACAAATGTTTGAGCATACATTAAAGCTCTTTGTTAGGTGCTGTGCGTACAACATCTCTCTAAGAGGCTGCATTCAATAGGAGAAAGACTTATATTTTTTATCTGTGAAGTGGGTAGTGAAATAAATCTCACTTTACAGATGAGGAATCAGAGAAATTAAGTGATATGCCCAAAGGTTTGTGTCCGTGAAGTTGAAGATAGGATAAAACAGGGATAGAGGACCAACTCAGTTCTTTCAAATATGTACACTGCCTCTCTTTGAAATTTGAAACAACATGCGATAAAGACGGTTCAGTCACCCTCTTGAATTCAGTTATTGGTTAACTGAGTCCAGTAACTTAGAAACTGTCACTTCTGGTCCCATGGTTCCTAAGCCGGGTGCCTTTTTGCTCCACCGTTCCACAGAAATATCTCTTGTCAAGTTCACCAGTTATTTTCCACATTGTTAAATCCAGTGGTTACTTCTCTTCCTCATTTTATTTTATTAAAATTTATTTATTTATTTATTTATTTTTGGCTGCGTTGGGTCTTTGCTCTGTGCGGGCTTTCTCTAGCTGTGGCGAGCAGGGGCTACTCTTCGTTGCGGTGTGTGGGCTTCGCACTGCAGCGGGTTCTCTCATTGCGGAGCTCTAGGCACTAGGCACGTGGGCTTCAGTAGTTGTGGCACACGGGCTCAGTAGTTGTGGCTCGCAGGCTCAGTAGTTGTGGTGCACGGGCTTAGTTGCTCCACGGCATGTGGGATCTTCCTGGACCAGGGCTCAAACCCATGTACCCTGCATTGGCAGGCGGATTCTTAACCACTGCGCCACCAGGGAAGCCCTCTTCCTCATTTTAAATGCCCTTGATTCCTCTCTTTCCTTCATACAACAATTAGCAAATCCTATTGATTCTACCTTCAGAATATATTCAGTGACTACTAGTTTTCTCAGGTTCCATTGCTACCACCCTGGTCCAGGCTGTTATCATAGCTCTCCTGGATCACTGCAGTTGCCTCCTAAGTGGTCTCCAGACTTTCTCCCTTGGCTCTCTTCAGTCTTTGCTCTGCACAGCAGCTGGTGTAAGCCTGCGAAAAATGTAAGTCAGATTATTTCACTCATTGGCAAATGCTCCAGTAGCTTCTGATCCCACTCAGATTAAATGCTGAAGTCCTTCGAAGGCTTATGAAGCCCTATAATATCTGGTCCCAGCCTCCCCCTTGCTCAGCCAGCTTTAGCCACACTGATCTTGCTGTTCTTCACACCAGGAGTAGCTTTCTACCGCAGTCTTATTTGCTGTTCACTGTGCCTAGAATGCTCTTCCCTCACACATTCTCGCAGCTCTTCACTCTCTCACCTCCTTTAGGTCTTTTCCTGGCCACCTGATCTAACTTGCACAAGAGCAAAAACACCTTATAGGCCTTTCCTGCTTTATTTTTCTTACCACTTGTCACAATCTATCTTACAGTATTTGACTTATTTATTTTGTATATTGTCTGTCTGCCACGGTAGAATATAAGTTCCATCAGAGTGGAGATTTTTGCTGCTTTATTCACTGCTCTATCTCTAATGCCTGAACAGAACCTGGCACAAAGCAGACCCTCAGATGTTTTTGAAAGAGAGCAGAGACCTTATTGTTTTTGTCCAGCAACTAAAACTAATCCTGGGCTCATAATAGATGTTCAGTAAATTTATGGAATGGGTAGATAGTTGGAGAAACCCTATTCCCAGAAAAATATGCATATAAATGAAGTATTGCGTGAACTACTATGAAATCTACTCATAAACCTCAGGTAAAGAAAATTTAGTTTTTAAAAGTCAAATTATAAGCGTTGCAAAAACTTACACATATGAAAATTGATATATTCATTTAGGTGCTGAGGAGAGAATTTTCATGTAAGCACATAAAACTATATCCAAATATATCGTACATTACTGTCCTTACTTCTGGACTCTAGGTATTAAGTCCACTAATGGCTTTAATCCAGAAAATTATAACCACTTGAATGCCACATTTTGTGTATTAGAAAGAGACTCACTTCCAATAAGGACTCAATGGTAGGCTAGTCTGATGTGTCAGAATTTTAAAATATGTTAGAATAAGTTTGATTTCCATCTTACTCCTAACAGAATCTGAGATTTTGATCCGATACGTTTCAAACATTATTTGGAGAAGGGTAAGATATTCCTAACAACAGTAAATGTAGCACTACTTTAGAAGTTGGGTTATTAAAATATTTGTAACCAATTTACTTTTTATACAGTCCAATTTGTTTCTTTCTGTCAGGCTTTCTAATGTTGTTTCTTGTGCGACAAGAGTTCTGCGTATTTTTCCTCTTAGATTGCATGTGCATTTACTCCACAAACGTACAAAGAAAGCTTTCCAACTCTTTAGTGTTGTAACAGAGTGAGCATCTTGACTTATACCAGAGGGAACTACATTACTACATTAGTAGGACTAATATCCAGTAACTACTCAAAGTCTGTTTTTGAAATAACAATTTAAACTTTTACTATTTAGTTTTTTGTTTTTGTTTTTTTTTTTTGCGGTATGCGGGCCTCTCATTGTTGTGGCCTCTCCCGTTGGGGAGTACAGGCTCCAGACGCGCAAGCTCAGCTGCCATGGCTCACGGGCCCAGCTGCTCTGCAGCATGTGGGATCTTCCCGGACCAGGGCACGAACCCGTGTCCCCTGCATCTGCAGGCGGACTCTCAACCACTGCGCCACCAGGGAAGCCCTACTATTTAGTTTTCACCAAACATTTATTAAGGCTCTATAATGTTCAGGCCTCCATATTCTGTGCCTTCTACTATATGCTGACCATCATATTCTGTGCCTTATGAAAGATACAGGGACATGTAAGGTGGCCCTTAGCCGTAAGGTGCTTCCAGTCAGGTTGGAATTTATTTCCAATAGCAAATAAATTGAATTTATTTAACTAGATATTAGATCTTATCTAGGTTTATTGGTTCCAGAGGACCAAAACATTACTAATTGGTCTATTTACCGTAGTTATATTAGCTCTAGTAAATTAAAAATTAGCCTGCCAGTTTATGTAGATTCTCCCCATGCCTTAAGTTTGGAAAGTGCTTAGTAACTTGCTTCCAAAGGGCACAGTGCAGAAGGGTGGGGAGAAGTACTACCGTGGAGAAACTTGGCAAACTCTACCTCAGCCAGGGGATCAAGGTTAATGTCATCAGTGGTAAGTCATATTAATAGTATGAACCCTTGATATGGTATGACAAGGATGGCCCTTCATCTCAGTGAAGGGTTACCACTTCAGTGGTAATCCTCCCTAAAACTCGTAACTCCAGTCTAACCACGAGAAAAACATCAGACAAATCCAAATTGAGGGGCATTCTGTAAAATATCTGAGCAGTACTGCTCAAAATTGTCCAGATCATCAAAAGTAAGGAAAGTCTGAGAAATTGTCGTAGCCCACAGGAAGCTCAAGAGACGTGATGACAAAACATGACGTGGTATCCTGGATGGGATCTTAGAACAGGAAGGGGGCATTAGGGAAAAATTAATGAAATCACAACGAAGTGTGGGCTTTAGTTATTAGTAATATATCAATATTAGTTCATTAACTCTGACAAATGTACCACAATACTAATGTAACATGTTAATGGCGGAAACAGTGCTGGATATAAAGCAACACTCTACAATCTTTTTGCCTTTTCTGTAAATCTAAAATTATTCTAAAATAATTTTTTTTCAAAAAGAGAGAGAGAGAAAGACTTAATCATGAAATAGAAATTATTTTGGAAGAGGCAAGTAGGTCCAAGTGATGCAGTGGAGGTCCTAGCCAGCACAAAAAGGTAAGAAAAAGAAAAAAATGGCATTAAGTTTTGGGAGAAAAATCAGTCTGCCTATTCCTGGAGCTCTGATGGGGGAGAGGGCAGTAATTGGCTCCGTTTAGCAGTTTTTACTGAGATCATGAGTTGCCATCAAGAATTGTGGTCATGAGAAAGAGTGGAAAGACTGACATTTTTTTGTGGCCCAGCTATAAAGCAAAAAGGAAAACTAAATGATAAAAATCATTTGTTTTGATATTAGAGAGAATTTTAAAATTTTATTTATTCATTTATTTGGCTGCACCGGGTCTTAGTTGGCGGCACATGGGATCTTTAAGTTGCAGCATGTGGGATCTTTAGTTGCAGCACGCGAACTCTTAGTTGCGGCATGTGGGATCTAGTTCCCTGAACAGGGATCAAACCCGGGCCTGCTGCATTGGGAGAGCGGAGTCTTAGCCACTGGACCACCAGGGAAGTCCCTAGAGAGAATATTAATATTACAGAGAAAAGATGTTTAAAAGAACTGATGAATTTCTCATTTTCATTATATTAGTTTTAGATAAAATTTCAAATACTTTATTTTTCCTTATGTATTAGAAAATGCTTTAGTAATCTACAGAAACTAACACAAAGGAAAAAGCTTTGGCGTTAAATTGTAGAAGTCATTCTACAAAGTTGTTCCTAGAGTAACTTACTTCTCTAAAAAATAGTCTGTATTCTGCTGGTGTTGAAGGACAGATATCACCAAAATAAACAATTCACTGAAGCTGTTTTTACTGCAGTTTAGAAAATTCAAACAGTCAGATTTATTTAGTGTATTTTCCCCAGGTGATCTGACTGGTAGAGTGATAGAGAAGAAGCACAGGCTTTCAGGAAAAGTTCAAGTTTAAATCTTGATTCTGACACTTATAAGCTTCAGTTTTTGTAAGGATTTGATTTATAATGTATATAAATACTTAATTCAGTGTCTATCACAGATACCTGGGACTCTAAGTGAAATGAAGCTGTTTTCAAAGAGTATGATTTTTTTTTTTTTTTTTAGTTTTAGTTTTGACAGTTTGTTGCAGCTTAAAGTATTATCAATATTGAAAATCCAGTGGTGTGAAGACTAATAAGATTATTCACTAAATGGTTTTATTGAAAGACTTGCTAGAGATCCCATTTTAGGTGTCCTTTTTCTCCCTTTAAGTAACTACCCCATTCCATGTAGGTGGGGAGCATAGGTATGTGTTAGGAAGTATAAGAAAAATGTATGTTCATAATAGAAAATTTAGGAAACAAAAACGTAAAGAAAATTAAACATCCGTGGGTACTATATCCTTTCATTTTGTAACAGTAATTTTTTTTTCTTTTTTTTTTTTTTTTTTTTTTGCCGTACGCGGGCCTCTCACTGCTGCGGCCCCTCCCGCTGCGGAGCACAGGCTCCGGACGCGCAGGCTCAGCGGCCATGGCTCACGGGCCCAGCCGCTCCGCGGCATGTGGGATCTTCCCAGACCAGGGCATGAACCCGTGTCCCATGCATCGGCAGGCGGACTCTCAACCACTGCGCCACCAGGGAAGCCCTACAATACAGTTTTTAATGAATAGTATCCCATCGTATGGATATACGAAAACCTATTTAACCAGTCCCTAATAGATTTTTATTAAATTTCCTTAATATTTGTGATGAACAATCTTATAACTTCATATTTGCACAGATTTATGGGACTTCCCTTGTGGTCCAGGGGTTAAGAATCCGCCTTCCAACGTAGGGGATGCAGGTTCGAACCCTGGTTGGGGAACTAAGATCCCACGTGCCGCGGGGCAACTAAGCCCACACCCATGCGCCACAATGGAAGAGCCTGCATGCCGCAACTAAGACCCGACATAGCCAAATAAATAAACAAATAAAACATATGCACAGATTTATTATTTTATTTATAAATAAATCTAATTATTTATTGGAATTAGATTTCATCAGGTCCACTCGTACTTTTTTATCCCTTACCTTCTAGCAACTTCCTGGACTTTGTTCCTGCAAATATTGCTTCTTTTTCATGTTCAGTCTTTTTCCTTCTACTTGCTCCTTTCTCTATATAAATACGCTTGTCATTTCCATTCCTAAAAATCTTTCCCTTGACTCTGCCTCTCCCTCTAGCTGCTGCCCAGTTTTTAGTCCTTCCCTTTATCATCATACTTCACACACTTTAAACTTCCATTCAGTCTTCAGTGCCTGGCCCGCTCCCCACCCCTCTAACTATAGAGTCATCAATGCTAAATTACTTGATTACTTAATTTCAGTGACCCATCTGAAAGTCTTAACCACTCATTGGCTTTTTTTTTTTAATATATTCATTTATTTATTTGTTTTTATTTTTGGCTGCGTTGGGTCTTCGTTGCTGTGCATGAGCTTTCTCTAGTTGCAGCAAGCGGGGGCTTCTCTGTTGTGGTATGCGGGCTTCTCATTGCTGTGGCTTCTCTTGTTGCAGAGCACGGGCTCTAGAGCGCAAGCTCAGTGTTGTGGCACATGGGCTTAGTTGCTCCGCGGCATGTGGGGTCTTCCCGGACCAGGGCTTGAACCCATGTCCCCTGAATTGGGAGGTCGATTCTTAACCACTGTGCCACCAGGGAAGCCCCACTCATTGGCTTTTGACTCTGTTAATCGTTCTCTAAAGCTTTCTCCAAGTGACACCATTTTCCCCCACATTGACTCCTTTCTGTCTCCTTCACTGATAGTTCTTTCTTGCTCCTCTTTAAATATTGGTAGTGTATCTCAAGATTCCATTGTTAACAGCTCTCTGATTCTCCCTGGACAAATTCATTCACTCCAGTGGTGTCAGTTCTCACCCAAATGTTAACTCCCAGATGTTTATCTATAACCCTTACCTGTCTCCTGAGCTTATTCATATTGGCAAACAGTTTCCTCTTTGATATACCTTAGACAACTTATTTTTTAGTGGAAATTAATATAAAGAATTCCTTCTCCTCTGTTTCATTCCCCAACCAAGTGACATTTCATGTAGTCCTTCAGTCCTTTGATTTTTGCTTCTCCAGTCTCCAACATCCAATGACCAAGTCCAGGCCATTCTGTTCTGTCATATTTATCCCCTTATTCCCATCCTCACTGCCTTAGTTAAGCCCTCATGTCTTGCCAAGATTATGTAGTAGCTTTTCATTTAAGTCCATACTCTACCCTGCTGCCAGAGTTCTCTTTAAAATACATGTGACATTGTGAATCCCTTACCTCCGGTGATGCCTCATTATACATAATATCCAAATTTCATTACATGACATTTAAAGCCATTTGGAATCTGATCAGTTGTTCCTTCTCCCCAGAATGCCTTCCCCTGTCTTGTTCACCTGACGAACATCTCTTCTGCCTCTGCTGCGTTCCCACAATGCATACAGTTTTGCTGGTTTGTCTTTTTCAGTTGCTTGTGCACAGCCATCATCTCTGTGCTAATACAGTGCCTAGACCTAGCTACTTGAAGATAGTGTTTGATTTAATTAATAGTATTTGAGCATTAAGGCTGCCTTTTTTGGGTTCAGTTGCCTGTAGCATAAGTATGGCATATGAGTACAACATGGTTTTGTAAGTTAGAAGACCTCATGCAATATTGTTGCAAACTACTACTGGTTATCTGTGTTCTGTATCAAAATAGATGCTACTGCATAAAACTTTGTATGTCGAAATTTTCCATTAAGAGGGGTGTCAGGTGGAGATGAAAAGTTCATAGGATCTTTTTTGTCATCAGGCTTATTTAGCATTTGGATTTTCAGATTTGTTCAGTTGGCAGAGATTTAATGTTGCAGATAATTGCATACAGAAGTGAACCCATCTGGGGGCCTTCCTGGTGGCGCAGTGATTAAGAATCCGCCTGCCAATGCAGGGGAGACGGGTTCGAGCCCTGGTCCAGGAAGATTCCCACATGCCGCGGAGCAACTAAGCCCCGTGCTCCACAACTACGGAGCCTGCGCCCTAGAGCCCATGTGCCACAACTACTGAAGCCCGAGCGCCTAGAGCCCGTGCTCTTCAACAAGAGAAGCCACTGCAGTGAGAAGCTAGTGCACCATAACAAAGAGTAGCTCCCTCTCGCTGCAACTAGAGAAAGCCCGTGCACAGCAACGAAGACCCAACGCAGCCATAAATAAATAAATAAATTTAAAAGAAAAGAAATGAACCCATCTGGAAACATTAAAGAAATAGATAGAAATGCTTGCCTTAACAAGGAAAGGTGAATTGTTTTTCATTTGTAGGAGTAAATGTGATGCTTCATTTTAAGATAATTAAAAAGTAGTGAATTTTAAAATTCTGGTTTTGAGTTACTGAATTACTGGCTCTTGTCCACTAAATTCTGCCTTGGTGTTAACATGCTCCATGTCTGTTGACTAAATAGTTTGCTTTTTTGTTTTGTTTTGTTTTTTTTGTTTTTTGCGGCACGCGGGCCTCTCACCGCTGCGGCCTCTCCCGCCGTGGAGCACAGGCTCCAAGACGCACAGACTCAGCGGCCACGGCTCACGGGCCCAGCCGCTCCGCGGCACGTGGGATCCCTCCGGACCGGGGCACGAACCCGCGTCCCCTGCATTGGCAGGCGGACCCCCAACCACTGCGCCACCAGGGAAGCCCAATAGTTTGCTTTTTTTAACTGAAGTATAGTTGATGTTCAATATTATGTACATTACAGATGCACAGTGCAGTGATTCACAATTTTTACAGGTTATACTCCATTTATAGTTACTATAAAATATAGGCTATATTCCCTGTGTTGTATTTAGATTAGTACTTACAGATATAGTGATGGCCCAGTCCTTTAAAGCAATCGCCTCATTTTAAGTGTATTTCTAATATTTGTGAAAACATTTTTATAATTGCAAGAAAAAAGGCGTTAAATAAAGATCAGTATATTTAGGGGCACTTTTGGAGGGTTTTGTTTTTCACATGCTGTTTTTATTAATTTTTTTTCCATTTTACCAATGGCAATTTATATTCTGTTTGATTATTTTTCTTTTAAGGCCAAAGGTTGTAGTGAAAAGCAAATCTCCCTCCTGCCCCAGACCTCAAAGTCCCTGTTTTTGCCAGTTAACAAATGGAGGCACACTGTATGCACTTCAGTACTTTAGGTTTTTTTTTTTTTTTTTTTTTTGCGGTACGCGGGCCTCTCACTGTTGTGGCCTCTCCCATTGCGGAGCACAGGCTCCGGACGCGCAGGCTCAGCGGTCATGGCTCACGGGCCCAGTCACTCTGCGGCATGTGGGATCCTCCCGGACCAGGGCATGAACCCATGTCCCCTGCATCGGCAGGCGGACTCTCAACCACTGCGCCACCAGGGGAGCCCAGTACTTTGGTTTTTAATTTAATATATCAACATATATAGCTGTTCCTCATTCTTTTTCATAGCAGCAAGTGTTCCATTATTTGGATGTAACTATTTAAGTAGATGTCTATTGATGGTCATTTAGATTATTCCTAGTATTTATAACCAGTGCTCTTATGAATATCCTTATATACATGTCTTTGTACATATATGCAAATATATCTGCCAAGTTAAGGAATATGTGCAGGAGGTGGTGGAGAAAGTTTATGCATTTAAAATTTTGATATGTGTTGCCAAATTTAGAGAAATATAATTTTAGAGATGGAAGATTTCTCACGTTGGTCCTGTTTTCTGGTGGGGCAGTGGTTGAGAGTCCGCCTGCCGATGCAGGGGACACGGGTTCGTGCCCCGGTCCGGGAAGACCCCACATGCCGTGGAGCGGCTGGGCTCGTGAGCCATGGCTGCTGAGCCTGCAGCGTCCGGAGCCTGTGCTCCACAACGGGAGAGGCCACAACGGTGAGGGGCCCGCGTACCGCAAAAAATAAAAAAAGTATTCAGGGTCAATTTTACATATTTGCCAACTATAATGTTTAGTACTCATATTCGTGACTGACTCCTCAAAATGAAGTTGAAAATGGTTACAAGCAAACTCAGTTAGTACTCAGATCCCTGTTTTTCCTTTCCCACATGAAGTTGCAGGCGAGCATTATCTTTCTTGAGGTTATACTTGTTTAAAAATGCTAGGGGTTCCTCTTTTTTTCCTTTGCAGGTGAGAATATTTGACCAAAAAATTGAATTGATTAACTTTTAGAAATGCATCTTGAAAATGAAATAAGGTTTTGCTGCCAGGTGAGTGAAAACAGTAATTGGAAATATAGATTTGGGTTTTCTCGTCTTGCTTAAACCCAGTGAAATTAAGATGCTTGGCCAAAAAAAAAAAAAAAAAAGGAAAGTTCAAATTCCTGTGTGAGGTTGTCAAATTCTCACGCTGTATATTTTCTTTCAGATTCCTTTGTTTCTTCCTCTCAGCCTGTATCTCTATTTTCGACCTCACAAGGCAAGTCTGTCATTTTTTGTGTGTGCATTAATAAAAGAAAAATGTTGAGAAAGAGGCTGTAACTGGGGATACGAGGCACAGGTTTTCTTTTGCCCACAAATCCCCTAAAATAAAAACCAAATCCAAGCCAGTGCTTTCTATTTAGCAGTTTCTAATAGATTTCCCGTAAAGCTTAATAAAATAGAATGAGGCTAGGTGGACTCTTTAACATAGCGTAAGCTTTAGGTGTAGTTTTGAGTATTTCTTAAAAATTAAAAACTTGCCCACAGAACTTGGAGTAGATAGAATTGTGAGTCAGAAAACACACCACCTCCAGAATGCATTTGACCTATAGATTTGCGGTTATGTAAGTGGTTTGGATAGGTAGTAGATTTGGAAGAACTTTTAAAGTGTGCTTCCACTGAACTAAGAACAGTGTCCTAGCTAGAATACTTTAGTGTGAACTTACCTGAGATTCGTCCCAAGAGGTAGGCCAATTCCGGATTGCCTAGGAACATTGAACATGTCGGTTGAATTTTTGGCAAGCAGGGCCTATTTTCCGAGAGATTAAGTTGTGGTGTTTTGTGGGGGTTGTTTGTTTGTTTTTAATGTCAACCAGTGAGGAAGGGAATCAGAGTTGTTAACTATATGTTTGTAGGGGAAGCACTGCCAAGAACCTGGAAGAGAGAGTGTGCTTCTTTGATTTGCACTAATAATAAAGTGCTGTTTCATTTGTGATGTTGTGTTCCTCCTCGAGTATAGGTCAACGGAAAAGCATTATTTGGAAAAAGGTAATTAAACTCAGTAGATAGGTCTAAGAAGCCTTGTGCAAAGAGTTTATTGTCCTAGCTGGAATGCGAAGTCTGGGTGCTGGTTTGTTAGGAAGACTTTGACCTTATAGGAATAAAAACATAATGGGGGCTTCCCTGGTGGCGCAGTGGTTGAGAATCTGCCTGCCAATGCAGGGGACACGGGTTCGAGCCCTGGTCTGGGAGGATCCCACATGCTGCGGAGCAACTAGGCCCATGAGCCACAACTACTGAGCCTGCGCGTCTGGAGCTTGTGCTCCACAGCAAGAGAGGCCGCGACAGTGAGAGGCCTGCGCACCGCGATGAAGAGTGGCCCCCACTCACCGCAACTAGAGAAAGCCCACGCACAGAAATGAAGACCCAACACAGCCATAAATAAATAAATAAAAATTTAAAAAAAAACACCATAATGGGATAAAATGAACATAGTAAATGTTTTTCAGAGTTTCTGCTTCTTAGGAAACATGATAGGTAATTTGTTGCTTTTAATTCAGACTGATAACATTCAGAGTCCCCAGCATTTTTATAATGTGCCTCATTGTGTGAATTTGGATATCTTCTGGGTCAAATCATGGCCTTTGAAATTAAAACAAATTGTTTACATTAAAATATATTTTGTGAATGTTAGAAAGTAACTCAAACATACAAATTGATCCTTGACATCTGGAACCCAACCAGATTTATATTTCTAAGAGTTCTTTTTTTTCCTCATGAGAAATTCAGTAATTTAGGCAAACAGATATTACATTTATTTTACTCTGGAAGGTAAATCAATAAAATATCATAGTGTAAATAGAACAAATAATTGTATTTTCTCTGTTGTATTTCAGATCTTCTAAAATACATTCTTCATAGTCACTTTTTTCATACAGAAAGGGAATAATTAATATTCTAAATAGTGTAACAATACAACCTAAGCACAACATACCTAATGTATAGAATGTTGAGAAAGATAAGTGTCATAGTTTAAAAAATTACTTTAATCCCTGTTAGGAGAAGTTACATATACACTCAGGTAAAATGGAGGTAAATAAAGAGGATTTTTGTAATTAAAAATGTTTAAGTAGGCTTCAGTTTCAGAGAGTATGAGAGTTTGTTAAAGAAAATAGATTTGTCATTCTTCCTTTTCCTTATAATTATTTTGACCAGTGCAGATTCAGCATAGGGTTCTTGTTAAAAGGGTATTGTATTGTAAAGAAGCATTTAAAAATGTCATATCCCTGGGGCCTTCCCTGGTGGCGCAGTGGTTGAGAGTCCGCCTGCTGATGCAGGGGACGCGGGTTCGTGCCCCGGTCCAGGAAGATCCCACATGCCACGGAGCGTTTGGGCCCGTGAGCCATGGCCGCTGAGCCTGTGCTCCGCAACGGGAGAGGCCACAACAGTGAGAGGCCCACGTACCGCAAAAAAAAAAAAAAGAAAGAAAAAAAAAAGTCATATCCCTGAAGGTGTTCCAGTGTAGCCTCTGTTACTTACATTTTCTCCTGCAAAAAAACATAATGGAAAAGCAACCCAGTTGCTGCTCTACTTCATTGGCAGGTCTAGAGATCAGCCTGTTCAGTTTTCTGAGGGCACTCCTTGGCAGGTGATTAGGTGTGTTCTAGGGTAGCCAAGTCTAGTAGCTTCTAGTCTGCCTTAATAAAACTAAGGGAAAGGACGTTGTTGGTGTACTTGGTTAACTGGATTAAAACCCCTGGAGAGAATAGCTAGGACCAGCTCCACCCAACCGCAGGCCTTTGAGAGTGACTGTCACCAGCAGGCATCTTGAGTCCATCATTGGCAGTAACCCAACTAATCTGTCTCTGGCTTCCATATCCCTTAGCCATTTAGCCTTGGAGGATTGTGCCTTACTTTTATATATCTAAACCGTATCAAGCAATATGTAGCAGTAATTAAATAAGTCATATTTAACAATGACATTTTTAATCCTGAAATATATACTTATCATTATTGGGCTTTAAGGAGATGCATGTATTAAAAGTTGCCCTTTTTTTTTTTTTTTGGCCACGCCTTGCGGCTTGTGGAATCTTAAATTCCCCAACCAGGGATCGAACCCAGGCCCACCGCAGTGAAAGTGCTGAGTCCTGACCACTGGACTGCCAGGGAATTCCCACAGTTGTCATTAATTTGGACTGAGAAGGAAGGGCAGTTAAATCTGTCAAAAGGAAATTATGCAATCTTTATTAAATTGTACTACCTTGAAGTATACAGCTACTTAAGCTAGTAAATTAAGCTTTTTGAAAACTAACGAATAGATTTGTGATGGGAATATCAATGGAATAATCAGTTCCTTCTTAAATAAGTTGTGCTCCTGAGTAGGCGCTTTGCAGTCTTTTGCTTATTGAGTCCTTTTTTCTCATCAAGCAGAGTTTAATTTCAGCTTAATCCCCAAGCATCTCAAAGTAGGGGAGTAAATTTTAATGATGTTTTCCTGTACTCTTAAATAAGGATATTAACAGAGGTATAGATGTGGTATGTGGCCAATTTTTTTTTTTCCGAGCTTTTACTGTGCTTAGTACTTTATGCGAATCATCTCATTTAATCCTCACAGCCAATTTTATGGAGGAAAGGTACTGCCTCTTTTACTAATTGAGGAAACTGGGGTTTAAAATGGTGAAATAACTTGCTCAAGGTCACGCAGTAAGTGACACACCTAGGACTCCACCGTCCATGCGCATAACCACTACCTACAGTAAAGATGATATATTAGTTGTATTTTAGGGTTTACAGGTATTTTTAGAAGTGTCATTTTGAGGTTAATGTTAAAATCATGAGAGCAGAAGAGGCAGAAATTACTATTTTAACCATATTATTGCTATTAGTGATGTAATTTAGTATCATCTGGGGGGTGTACTCCATCAGACACAAAATCAGACTGAAATTTGGTTTCTGATTTTGAAATCTTTGATAAAAAGTGGAGGCTGGAAAATACTACAATTTTCTTTAGAAAACATTGGGTGAAAATAAGATTAGAGAGGATCTACCCACCATGTAGAATTGGAAGTACATTTGCAGTAATGAATATTTGCGTTCAGTTTGAGTAATGCGGTAGGCATCTGGAATAGGAAGTTAAGCACTGAACTTTGGGGCAAGCATTGAGGAGAAAAAATATGCCAGTTACAGCCTTTTTTTAAACGAAAGCAAAACATTTTTCTTTGTACAAAAGAGACTTTTTGTTTAGGATCTAGCTTGGCTGCAAAGTGTCTGCTGGCTAACTTCCTATTTTGATGCTTTGGCTGAAAGTTGCGATACTGTTTTGCACGATAATTTGTCTTTCCCTCTTGTTTTGTGAACATGAGAAAATTCAAGTGTAGAAAAACCTATACCTGAATATTTCAAGCCTCCCTTGTATGAATATGCATAGTATGTATGTGAAAAAGTAACTTAGTGGTTTACTATAGGCTGGCACCCTTTCTTCACTGATGTGTATGCTTTTTCCTTGTTAACAGGTATCCTTTGAGTTAAAAGTGATGAATTTCCTGAGGGGGGGTAGTAACCAAACGGTAACTCTAGTATAGCATGATTCTAAGTTATTCACTCTTTTAAGGAAGAAGTCTCATATAGCATTCATTATTGCTTACTTGTTTCTAGATCACATTGTGTTTTCATTATTAAGTTATAAAACACTTAAATGAAAAAGTACTAAACCTTTTTCTAAAAGACGGTTTGGGGAATAAGAAACAAAGTAAAGAGAAGGGCGTTTTTTGTTTGTTTGTTTTTTGCCACACCACTCGCCACTCGGCTTGTGGGATTTTAGCTCTCCGGCCAGGGATGGAATCCAGGCCCAGGGCAGTGAAAGCGCCAAGTCTTAACCACTGGACTGCCAGGGAATTCCCTCAAGTTACTGTACTTTAAAATCAGTGTGTGGAAGTATTTAAAGCAGGCACAAAAGGATCCGCCCGCCCCATGTCAGTTGTGCTCCTGGACGAAGAGAGCCTGTGCTGAGGGAGAGTGAGGAGTGCCAGTTTCTACGCCTGTGGGGTTTTTACAGGGCTACAGTTCTGGAGGACAGCTCGGCTTTTCTACCCCTCAAAAACTAGTAAAACACTGTAAAGCTGTCGTTCCCAAACAGGGTTCATTACTGGCAAACTTGTAATGCAGATCCTTAAGCTCCATCGTACTTAGGAAATTCTGAGTAAGTCAGAGAGAGCGAGCCCATGAAGTACTAGTATTTGTTCTAAGGTTTGAAAAGGACTATAAGAGATGGTGCCAAGGGCTGTTGTTGTTTTACTAGGTTGTTCAATTGTTCAGCTAGTTGTACATTGAACTAAAATATACTTTGATGATGGTAAAGATCATTTGCTGAAACATTTTGTTAAGGAAAAGCTCTCTTATCGTTCAGCATTGACTTAGAATTTTTTATATGTTGGCTTGTATTAAATGTCTTTATCCACATAGTACTTTGCACAATTCTTGGAATGTCATAGGCATTTGTTTTGTACTAGATGATTCAGAAGTTGCATCACCCAAAATTTTGAAGTAGATAAAAGCTCTTTAAATTACTTCCTTTTAGGGCTTCCCTGGTGGCACAGTGGTTGAGAGTCTGCTTGCTGATGCAGGGGACACTGGTTCGTGCCCTGGTTCGGGAAGATCCCACGTGCCGCGGAGCGGCTGGGCCCGTGAGCCATGGCCGCTGAGCCTGCGTGTCCGGAGCCTGTGCTCCACAGCGGGAGAGGCCACAACAGTGAGAGGCCCGCGTATCGCAAAAAAAAAAAAAAATTCCTTTTACTTATGGCTGGTTGGAGGGGAAGTATCTAAAACTCTAAATGAGGATTTTCTTTATTATATACCACGTGAAGGTGGTTGTGATTTGGCACTATGCCTTTCTTCTCTCCCCAAACAAAAAGGCATATGGTCTGGAGTCTCTATGTCAGGAGATACTTTTTTGAGAATATGGTGTTTGGGGACATTTATTGAAGATTTATTGAGTGCCAGATCCTGTTCTAAGCACTTCACATGTATTAACTCATTTAATCCTCACAGCAGTTCTCAAGTTAGGTGCTTTAGTATCCCAGTTTTCAATTTTCAGATGATATTAAGCAACTTTAAGATTAAGGAACTGAGATTAAAGCCACACGATTAGTAAGTGTGATGAAAGGATTTCGCATCTTTTTGGTTTGTTTGTTTGCTTTTTTTTTGGCTGCGTTGCGTCTTCGTTGCTGCGCGTGGGCTTTCTCTAGTTGCGGGGGGTGCTCTTTGTTGTGGTGCACGGGCTTCTCGTTGCAGTGGCTCCTCTTGTTGCAGAGCATGGGCTCTAGGCGTGCAGGCTTCAGTAGTTGTGGCATGCAGGCTCAGTAGTTGTGGCTCGCAGGCTCTAGAGCACAGGCTCAGTAGTTGTGGTGCACGGGCTTAGTTGCTCAGCAGCATGTGGGATCTTCCCGGACCAGCGCTCGAACCCATGTCCCCTGCATTGGCAGGCGGATTCTTAACCACTGCGCCACCAGAGAAGACCGGATTTTGCATCTTTTAATAGGAATTTTTGGTTTGGGAGTGGTCTAGAAATTTAGAATATGACTGCCAACTTAAATTCCTAGTCTTATTTAAGATAATATACTTAAATGGAGACTTCTGAATATTTAGAGTTTAAGAAGAAATTGAGTAAGCAAGGAGCTCAGTACTGAATACATTTGGGAACATTCTCATGATCGTTGCGGGGCTATGACATTTTTCACCTCTTACCATATATTGATTCCCTTTTTGACAAGTCTATTAGATGTGTAACTCTTGCTTGTTAATAATTAGAATAATGCTATATTTTTGAGTAACTAGACTTTTTGAAAATGAATGTGCGCGTTAAATTGCATTATAGCAAATAACTAATCTAGAAAATATAATGGGGAGACTTTTGACAGACATTTGTTTTGAGTAATGTTGAAAATATCTTGCAGTGCATGTGAAGGGCGGGATCTTTTGAAAAAGGAAAGGTAGTGGACGTTTTCTGAGATGTAAGATAATCCAGAGTTATTCCATCAGGCAGTTTTCCAGGGTACAGTAATTTTAAAACCTAACACCCTTCCAACTCCCTGGAGTTTTCTGCTGTTTTGCCAGGTACAGACTTTGACAACGCTAATGACTATTGTGTCATACTGACTAATTGGAAGAGTCTTTACTTATGGGAGCTTAGTTTCTAAAGGCTTATTAGATTCTGGTCTTTGTTTTATTTAATGTTTTCATGCCATTATAAGTTCTTTACTTCCAGACCAGTTTTTTCATTGTCTTGGTACAAGTCAGCTCTGTTCAAGTTTGTGAGGGTTTCAAGTAGCCAAATAAACTTCTTTCCATTTGCTGAAATTCTAAACAAGATAATTATTAAAATTAAAACAAACATGAGGATGCTAACTTATTTTGCTACATGTGGGAAACCTTGATTGACAATCATGAGAGCTAATATCTGCATCTCACAATCACTGAGGAAGGAATGCGACATCATACTCTGTTTACGCCCTAAACCTGTGCCCTGAAAACACTATCCAATCCAAGTATTAGGTCACAAAATTATTGTTAGGGAACATGATTAACGTTCTTTTGTATATATAATAGTTACATCATATTGACAGATCTTCAGTAAAATGCTTGAAGTCTGTCAAGCAGTCATGGCATTCAGTACAGAACTTGTTGTTATTCTGAGAATACGATTTCTAGCCTAATCTTCTAGCTTTACCTCAGATTATTATATACCTAACTCGAAACTTTTGGAGTATTAAGAGTTCAAGGAGGGACTTCCCTGGCAGTCCATTGGTTAAGACTTCACCTTTCAATGCAGGGGGTGCGGGTTCAATCCCTTGTCTGGGAGCTAAGATCCCACATACCTCTCAGCCAAAAAACCAAAACATAAAACAGAAGCAATATTGTAGCAAATTCAATAAAGATTTTTTAAATGGTCCACATCAAAAAAATCTTTAAAAAAGAAAAAAGAGTTCAAGGAAATTAGAAAAGAAACAAGGCTTAGAAAACTGAAAAGTTTGTGTCCTGACAAAGCAAAACATTTCTACCATGCTTTTTTTTTTTTTTTTGGCCGCACTGTGTGGCTTGCGGGATCTTAGTTGCCTGGCCAGGGCCCACGGCAGTGAAAGCACCAAGTCCTAACCACTGGACCACCAGGGAACTCCCTACCGTGCTTTTTTTGTTCGTAGTACTGTGTGCATTCTTTCATTAGCATTCAATGTAGGTTGCTTTCTTTTTCATTTCATCCAACCCACCTCCACATCATCATCATTTTACTTACTGATTTTGCTTATTTTCTGTCTCCCACTCTGTATTGTAAGCGCCACAAAGGCAAGGATTTTTTCCGTGTTGTTCACTGCTTTTAATCTAGTTTCTAAAACAGTGTCAGGCACGTGATAATGGCACTCAGTAATTACTAATGAATTATTACTAATTCATTTTGTCCACTTGTTTCTGTAAAATGACAGGTCTAAATCTTCTGAAATCTCAGTCTCTATAAAACATATAAGCTGAGCTTTCCCTCTGAGGTGGAGTCAGTTTTGTTCACCTCAAGGTTCCATTCCTGTTTGTTTGTTTGTTTGTTTTTAAAATTTTTTTTTTTTTGGCCACGTTGGGTCTTTGTTGTTACACGCAGGCTTTCTCTAGTTGCAGTGAGCCGGGGCTACTCTTAGTTGTGGTCCACAGGCTTCTCATTGTGGTGGCTTCTCTTGTTGCGGAGCACGGGCTCTAGGCGTGCAGGCTTCAGTATTGTAGCACGCAGGCTCAGTAGTTGTGGCTCGCGGGCTCTAGAGCACAGGCTCAGCAGTTGTGGTGCACGGGCTTAGTTGCTCCGCGGCATGTGGGATCTTCCCGGACCAGGGCTCGAACCCGTGTCCCCTGCACTGGCAGGCAGATTCTTAATCATTGTGCCACCAGGGAAGTCCTCCATTCCTGTTTGAAGGGAGGGGGGCGGTCCCAGTTTTACCTTATTCCAGATTTAGTCCATTGAATGTTTCCTGGTAGGAACAGTCATCAGTAAATTCAGTAATAATACATAACTCAGATTGTGGAATATTTCTTTTCTTTTTTCCTTTTTTTAAAATAAACTTATTTATTTTTGGCTGCGTTGGGCGTTGGGTCTTCGTTGCTGTGCACGGGCTTTCTCTGGTTGCCTTGAGCGGGGGCTACTCTGTTGTGGTGCGCAGGCGTCTCATTGCGGCCGCTTCTTCTTGTGGAGCACGGGCTCTAGGTGCGCGGGCTTCAGTAGTTGCGGCACATGGCTTCAGTAGTTGTGGCTCGCGGGCTCTAGAGCGCAGGCTCAGTAGTTGTGGTGCACGGGCTTAGTTGCTCCGCGGCATGTGGGACCTTCCCGGACCAGGGCTCGAACCCGTGTCCCCTGCATTGGCAGGCGGATTCTTAACCCCTGTGCCACGAGGGGAGCCCTGTGGAATATTTCTGATTTAAATGTAGGCTATAGTTCTTTAAATTTCAGGTTTTTTAAAACATTTTAACCTACAGTGGTGAGCTTCATTTATCCTTAATCCAGTCTTGCTGAGTATCCATACTATACAGTGATAGATGCAAGCCATGTTTACTGCATTAGAACTAAATATGAATTACAGCTTACTTCTGTCTCACTGGTACAGTTTATACCACCAAACTTTATTTTTCCTCAATTTACAAAGACTTTCCCTGCCCCCCCCCCACCCCGACAATTACAGTTGCACTGTTCTAAAAGTCAGAGATCCTATTACATCAGATTTCAGTGATGTATTAAAATAGGGGAACTTTATCTGGCATTTGGAAACATTTTTATAATAGTGGAATTTTATTTCTTGCAGTAAGATATTATTCCTTTTCATCTTTATAAAATGGTTTTGAATAAATCATAATTCTGCTTTTGTCTGGTTAGTATTCAGCTTATCACTGAAAAAGAACATAAGCTGAGTAAAAGTAATCCCAAAGCTTTTTCTCTTTCACATCTTCCCAATTACTCATTCACGCTCAAGGAAGGCATGCTGTCCTGAGCCTACTTAGGTCTCATCTGACCAAGCTGAATGTTTGATTCATTCATTTGGAACTATTTATTTAAGACCTACTTTGTTCCAACTCCAGAGATACAACAGTGTGTAAGAAAGATAGTGCCTGCCCTTGGGACAGTTGTTTTGAACTTTTCCCCAGTAAAAACTTCCTAGATTGGTTAGTTGGAAAACAATGTGGTAAATCAGTGGCTACTGTGATATTAAAAACTGTTAAGACTTAATTAATGTATTACTTTTAGGGGGATATTTTCTGTTTTAAAAGGATTTCTGAAGATTACTCTTCTTAATAAAGGAAACCAATTTACACAGTTCAGTTTTGTTTGAATTGGCAAGGTGGTGCAAGAGATTTTGGAACAGACCAACCTTTTCAGTGCCCTTTAGTTTAAGACATTGAGGCCATCTGTTCCTGGGGCCCATCTTCCCTATGGATGGAATAGACTACTTCTAGTCTGATTTTTAGGCTTAGGAGGGGTCCGCTATATCTCTGGGGGTGGGGGGGAACTCTGGTCACTTCTTTTTTTCCTTATCAGACTGTCAGACTCTAACAGTGGTTTTATAGAAGGTGTGTGCCCTGAATTGTTCCCCCTACTGATGAGAGCATATCAGTACTTCATAATATCAAGTTGTTTGTTTTATATGGATTACATTGTTTCTGTTGAATAGCTATACCAAATACCAAAGGAAAAACACTTCCCCAGATTATCCATCTTATTATCCATGCTTTACCATTAAAGGGAAAAAGTAAATTGAAGAGTATTTTGTTGTGAAAATTTTTTGTCTTTTGCAATTTGTAGCATGATAAGCCTTTTCTGTTTCACTGCTGACAATTTTATGCATGTCTTATAGGATAACTGTTGCTCATTGTTTTGTTATATATTTATGTGTGTGTATATGTACATCCTGTGTGTATATATACGAATTTTAAAATAAAAAGCATGCTGCTTGGCCTGACTAGCTAATGTGTAATTGTACCTGGTAAACAATTTTTTTTCTTTCAAATTCTGACCATAGAGGGATTGAGCTCTCTTTGCTCTGATGAGCCACCTTCAGAAATTATGACTTCCTTCTTTTGTTCATCTTCTGAAATATATAACACTGACCTTACAATACTACATGGAGAAAAAAGCAAAGTGTTAGGCAGCCAGCCTATTTTAGCCAAAGAAAGAAAAGACTGCTTGGCTCTTCTAGATGTGAAAAAGATGGAAAAGCCTCAGGGAACCAGTAAAGACGTAGCAGACTCCCCAGTTTCTGTTGCAGAAGGAGTTCACTGTAACCGTCCTTCCATTCCAGACAGTTTCCCAGATCGTCCTGCTTTTCTCTCAAAGGAAGTTGGTCACATGCAAGAGCAGATAAATAAAGATCAAGAGTCCAAGAACCCAAATGAGGTACCAAGTAGGGACGATAGAACTGCCTTGGATGCAGATGACAAATTCACTTTGCTAACAGCCCAGAAGCCACCCACCGAGCAGTATAAAGCAGAAGGTATTTGTACATATTCCTTGTCCCCCTCTGAAGTTTCAGGAGTTGGTATTATGGAAAAGGATTCCCCTGAATCACCATTTGAAGTAATTATTGACAAAGCAGCATTTGACAGAGAATTTAAAGACGCATATAAGGAAAACATAAATGATTTTGGTAGCTGGGCAGTGCACATTGATAGAGAATCACCTGCAGACATTTCTGAGTCTAATGACAAAGTATTTCCACTGAGAAATAAAGAAACAGGGCGTTCCCCAGCCTCTGCGTTGCTCACTAGGCAGTTTTCACACACAACTGCAGCATTGGAGGAGGTATCTAGATGTGTAAATGATATGCATAACTTTACTAATGAAATACTGACTTGGGATTTGGTTCCCCAAGTAAAACCGCAGAGTGATAAATCTGACTACATCACAAAAGCTACAGGACCCGACATGGGTGAATATATCTCAGAAATTCCAGTTGTAAATCTTAAAAGTAACACTCATCAGAAAATTCCTGTATGTTCTATCAGTGGGAGCACTACTATCCCTAAATCAACAGGTGATTGGGCAGAAACATCTCTCCCACAGGAAAACGCTATGCCAGACTGTCTCAGCTCCACACAGGAAATCAATATCAAAGGTGTGCAAGGCAGTGTGCAAAAAAGAGATGGCACACTTTCAGAGTTACCTGGATCTCCATTTGAGAAATGTGTCTCTCTTGGTTCTGGAGTGGCCACAGTGAAAGTGGTTTTACCTGATGGCCACCTGAAGGGTGAAATGAACTGGCAGACCTCTGTGTTGGGAGGAGTGACAGAGGCTGACAGTTCTGGTGAGTCTGATGACACGGTGATAGAGGACATCACAGCAGATACTTCATTTGAGAGCAACAAAATTCAGGCTGAAAAACCTGTTTCCATCGCAAGTGCTGTTGTAAAAACAGATGAAAGAGCAATCAAAGAGATTCTTCATTGTAATAGGGAAGACAAAACATCTGGAAACTTTGACGGATCCGTCAGTGACTCTGGGCCACGACAAGTTCAGCCTGATTTTCTTGGAAGGAGTCCAGCTGGTGAGGCAGCATGTTCACAAGTACCTAATATGAATGTCACGTCAGAAGATGTGAAGCAGTCAGATAGTATGAGTGTAGTTGCTCCTGAAAAGCTTGTTGCAGCTGAGAACCCCAAACTTCCTTCAGAAGCATCTCCAAAGGTTTATAATGGTAAGACAGAATTCTCACGAAATGTGACCACCTCTGCCTATTTGGAGTCATTGCATGAAAAATGTGTTAAAGATATAGATGATTCTTCCCCAGAGGACCTGATAGCAGCCTTTACAGAAACCAGAGAGAAAGGAATAGTAGGTAAAGGTGAAGGAAATACCTTCGAAGCAACATCAGAGAAAACTAAGGACTTTAAAACAGCTCTTCCTGTAGATGTTTTACATGAAAGTGAGTCGGGTGGTTCTGAAATTAAAAACATAGAAGGCAAATACAATGAACAAAGCAAGGAAACAGATGGGAGTGAGCTTCTGGATGTTTTCCCTACCCAGGGTACTCCAGTAGCATCTCTTGACTTAGACCAGGAACAGCTCACAATCAAAGCACTGAAAGAACTGAATGAAAGGAAGCTTGAGAAGTCAGCTTCTGTACAGGATGAAATAGAATCTCCCGAAGAAATACTCAAGCAGACTTTAACATTTGCTCCAGAATCTTGGCCACAGAGATCCTATGATGTCCTAGAACACAGAGATGTCAAGACTGGATCTGATCTCGGGACTTCCAGGAAGCCCACTATTACCAAAGAAGCTGCTAGGGTAGATATCACTTCCAGCCTTAACAAGACTGAACTGGTAAACAAGGGCGTCCTAGCAAGACTTCTGACAGAATTCTCAGGTAACTGTTTACATTAGAAATACTGCATGTGGTTAATTCTGCTATGATTGATTTTTTAGAGTGCTATTTTTTTTAGTCTCTGATTTATATCACCCAAATTACAGCTAGGATAAAAATATACAGTAAAATGGGAAAAGGTAGATTTTTTTTAATGGTTGCTTGATTTGGTTTTCTTGTACAAATATTTTCCAAAGCAGTGGACTACCTGTTAAAATTAATATTCTCCTAAAGAAAAAATTTTATGGTCCAGTTTTTTCAAGGTTCTCCTTTCCTTATACGTTGGCCCTAGGGGAGATTGCTGCTTTTAAGAATATCGCTAAGCTCTTATTTATTTACAAAGCTTATTTTTTATTATTTATTTATTTATTTATTTTGCGGTACGTGGGCCTCTCACTGTTGTGGCCCCTCCCGTTGCGCAGGCTCAGCGGCCATGGCTCATGGGCCCAGCCGCTCAGCGGCATGTGGGATCTTCCCGGACCGGAGCACGAACCCGTGTCCCCTGCATCGGCGGGCGGACTCTCAACCACTGCGCCACCAGGGAAGCCCACAAAGCTTATTTTTAAATCTCTGTAATAGTAGCACTGCTGGGCACTTGGGTTTTTTGCTATGGGCCTTGGAAAATCTATTTAGCAATCAAAGATAAAGGAGTCCCTGCTGGGAACATAGTAAATGAAACTTTTAATTAATTTGATCTTACACCGCAGAGATTTTATGCTCTGAAAGTAGGTAACCAGTATTGCAGTACAACTTTGTGAGTAATACTTAAGAGAACACATGCATTGTTCTACTTTGGACCTTGTTTATCATGCTTCAGGCCAAAACCCAATATATGGTACTAGAAGCCCTTCCCCTCGTCTTCTATTTATTTGAGTGATTACTTTCCTAGCGGTTGGCCTTCAGTTAAATTATTTCAAATGCTCTCTGTTCTGGTGTCTTAGAAAGTACGATGAAAAGATATATAAAACCCTTCAAAAGTGACCCCCAACCTCTAATCTGATACTAAGTTCTGCACTTACCGTATGGTCAGTGTTAGGTGCTATGTAGGACTCTGTGGTTTTCCAAACTTTTTTTTTTCTTTTTTTGTGGTACGCGGGCCTCTCACTGCTGTGGCCCCTCCCACTGCGGAGCACAGGCTCCGGACGCGCAGGCTCAGCGGCCATGGCTCATGGGCCCAGCCGCTCCGCGGCACGCGGAATCCTCCTGGACCGAGGCACAAACCCGTGTCCCCTGCATCAGCAGGCGGACTCTCAACCACTGCGCCACCAGGGAAGCCCTTCCAAACTTTTTAAACAATAGATCCCTTCTTTCAAATGAAATCATATGCAGAGTTATAATATTTAAAACAAAAAATATTTTCGTTAGGATAAATTTATAAGTGAGATTATACCACTTACTTTTTTTTTTTTTTTTTTTTCTGTAAAGGTTTTATTATGCAGAGTAAGGAGAGGGGCTCAGTCCTTAGCAGCTGCTTTCCTCTCCTCATAGTATCCAGAACACTGCTCAGCTCCTCCTGCAGGGGCACTCCTTGTAAGGAGTAAAGCCCCATGCCTCTCAGAGCTTGTCCCTCACTAACTTGCTTTACTTGGTAAGGTGCCCTGCTGGCATCTGTGGGTCACCTTCCTTGCTCACGTTCTGGGTCATCTTGAAGCCCATAGTCATGGGCTGCTACAGAGCCATGGCTGCTGCCCTTAGTGCCTGCAGCAGAAAGGCACTGTTTACTTTTTATAAAGACATTTCCTTACTGAAGACCATGGGCAGATTATTTAATCTTACTAAATTTTAATCCTAGAATAGAGATACTAATGGTGCTTACTTTATAATAATAGTGAGAGGGTTACATGTGAAAATGCAGGTAATGCAGGGCCTAGTATATAGTGAATATTCATTTAGCACCAAGTACAGGACCTGGCATACAGTAGGTACTGGATAATTATTTGTTAGTGAATGAATTGTTAATAATTATCAGTGAAAACATAGAGGCTTTTTTATAAACTCAGAAATTTGAAATGGCAGTTAAGGATAGCTGTTATACTTTAGTAATTGAAGACTGTTGAACTTGGATTAAAGAGAGCTGAATTATTGTTGCTTTACAGTGTCTAGAAGTGTGACTTTAAACAATTACATTACATCACCTTTTGGGGCCTCAGTTGTAAAGTGAGGATGTTGAAGTAGGTGGTCATCAATATCATTTCAATAATATGATTCTCTGACTCTGGTATATTCTAGCTTTTTTTTTTTTATTTTTTTTTTTTTTTATTCTAGCTTTCTTCATTAGTTGTTGTCAAAATTCTTAAAGGTAATTCTTGTGAGTGATGAGGCGTATAGAAATTAGGCAACAATCCAGAGTCTAGTTCTGGCAGATACCTGCTTTGGTGTGACCTTAGACAACTGGCAGGATTGCTTTGGCATCTTCCTTTGGTAATATTCTGGTAGCTATTTTGCCCTGTTTCACAGTGTTGTAGTGAACAAAGTACTGTGTACTAATTGTCAGCGAGTCTCAACTGAGCTATTTAATCTAGTGTGAGAGGTGAAAAGGACTATGGGAGTTCAGGAGCTTGGTCACTGACCAAATTCTGTGATTAGCAGATATTTTTAGATGATAATTAAAGAAGACTAGTATAATTAGACCAAGAAGCTAAAAGGTCTTCCTTAAGGTTTCAGAATTGAAAACCTTTTAAAATTGTCTTCATGAATAAATCTTTTAAAATATAAACTATAGCAAAATATACCAGAGTCTACTTCTAAGTAGTATATCTGAGTAGTCTTCCTTTCCAAAGTAAAACCAGTTCTGTAATTATGTCCTGCCTAAAGTTGTTGGGGAAAATAGGCAAAAGAAACAATGAAAAAGTTAATGGTATTTTATTTTTCTTTTGCTGGTATATATGACAGTATATAACAAAGAACTAGAAATGACCTAGCAATTTTGTTTCTAGGTATGAATTCTAAGTTAAAAAATAAAAAAATTTTAAAAAGCAGGCTTCCCTGGTGGCGCAGTGGTTGAGAGTCCACCTGCCGATGCAGGGGACACGGGTTCGTGACCCGGTCCGGGAAGATCCCACGTGCCGCGGAGCGGCTGGGCCCGTGAGCCATGGCCATTGAGCCTGCGCGTCCGGAGCCTGTGCTCCGCAACGGGAGAGGCCACAACGGTGAGAGGCCTGCGTACCGCAAAAAAAAAAAAAAAAAAAAAAAGCATTTATGTGCAAAAACAGCTACAAAGATGTTCTTTGTAGGGCTGTTTATGATAGTGGCATATATCTCACTATCTTAACAATTAGAGATTGTTTTCATATCTTTTAATATATCTGTACAGTCAAATACTATATAGCCATTGGAATTGTTATAGGTTGGTGTTTCTTTCTTTCTTTTTTTTTTTGCGGTACACGGGCCTCTCACAGCTGTGGCCTCTCCCGTTGCGGAGCACAGGCTCAGCGGCCATGGCTCACGGGCCCAGCTGCTCCGTGGCATGTGGGATCCTCCTGGACCGGGGCATGAACCCGTGTCCCATGCATCAGCAGGCAGGCTCTCAACCACTGCGCCACCAGGGAAGCTCTGTTTTGTACTTTTAAAGCTTTACTAATATTATTTTTGTTATGCAACTTGTTTCATTCAACATTAGGTTTTTTTAACTCTTTTCATGTTGAAATATGTATAATTCTATTTAACAGCTGTGTAGTAATGAAGTTTATTACTATGTTATTTCCCTTTTCATTAAGATTTGGATTATTTTCCATTTTTGACTATTATAGACGGTGCTGAAGTTAACATCCTTGTACTTGCCTGTTTTTACACATATGCACATGTTTCTCTAGGGTCGTTGTGCCACTGCTTATCAGTTTCACTTCTGGGTATGTGCATTATTTTTCTAGTTACTGTCAATTTGCTGTCAAAGTTGAAGTTTCTTCTGTTATGTGAAAATGTTCATAATTAATAAAAACTATATTGTTGAATATAGCAGAGTTTTTATTACATGATGAATGCTTAAAGTAGAAAAAAACAAGTTAGAAAACAAGGTTTTCAGAATAATACCTACTTTGGTATCATTAAAAGTGAATCTGTAATACCTACACACAGTGATTCTGAAGTAAGTTTTTAAAAACAAGATCACGATGACTTTTCTTGCAATATGGCCAAGTAGGCTTTCACTGGACCTGATCTTTCTGCACAGAACTTGTCCTCTGGACAGAATTGTGGGGGCAGCGAGGGAGCCCTGGAAACACTGGAAAATGAGCAAAAGCAGACAGATTCTGTAAAAGGGCTGACACTTTCAGGAAGAGATAGCATGAAATTAATTTTCCATTTTTACTGCTTTTAGCCAGAGGAAGGCTGAAGTTGGCACCTGGCAGCTTGGTTTAAAACTTAATAGAAAACTTACCAGAGGACAGAATTCAGGTCAACCACAGCCATTCGACCACTGAAAAGTGAGGAGAGGAGGAATCCTGGAAAGGAGAGATCTGGAGAGTGACAGCCTAAAATTCTGAGTATAAGCTCTCTATATAAGCTTCTGTTTAATCCCTGAACCACAAAGATAAAAGAACTGAACTAAGATTTGAGGTATTGATTGCCCAGAGAGTTTGCAGTTTGGGTCTAAGCCAAATTTAATTGCATACTAAAACAGAAATATCAGTACTCTGCAGAGGAATGTAACAGAGTCCAGAGGCTATACAGCATAATATTCACAGTGTCCAAGGTATTATCTATAACTGCACAACATTTTAAAAACCAGGGAAATATAACTTAGTCTGAAGAAAAAAGACAACCAACAGAAACTAACTTCGTATATTAGAATTGAGAAACAGGTTTTAAGGCAGCTACTATAACTGATCAGTTGAAGTAAAGGAAAATATTCTTGCACTGAATGAAAACAAAGGAAATCTCAACTGAGAAATAGAAACAAAAAAGAGCAAAGTGGAATTCTATAATACAGAAGCTAAAATTGAAATTCACTGAGTAGCCTTAACAGTAAAACAGAGATGATAGAAGAGTCAGTGAACTCGATGATAGATGAACAGAAAACTACCCAACCTGAAGAATAGAAAGAAAAAAATACTACCAAGCTTCAGGGACTTTTGGGACAATATTATAAGAGCTAACGTGTATAGCTGGAATCCCAGAAGAGAAGAAAGTGAGAGGCTGGAGAGGAACGTATTTGAAGATAAAACGGCAGAAAAAAACCCTTCAAATTTTATGAAAAACATATTTACTGATTAAAGAAGCTTAGCAAACACCTACTAGGATAAGGATGAAGAAAACCATACCTTGGTACGTGTGTCAGAGGTTCCCAAGACCACTGTCAGGCCCAGTGATTTGCTAGAAGGACTCACAGGATTCAGAAGCTGTTATACTCAACTGTATACAGCAAAAGGACACAGATTAGAATTGACGAAGGGGAAAGACACATGGGATAAAGTCCAGGAGGAACCAGGTGCAAGCTTCCAGGTGTCCAGTAGAGTCGCACAGAGCTGTCCTTCATTCTCCCGTCAAGGACACGTGACAACATGTGCAAAGTGCTGCCAACTAGGGAAGCTCACCCAGTCCTGGGTGTTCAGGGTGGCACGCAGTATCCCCATGACTTACCTCAGCTACTCAGACCCCAGCCACCTAGAGCAAGAACAGGTGTTTGCCATAAATCATATTGTTCAGGTAGACTTAAGTGGTCATGCTGGTACAGCATGGCCCAAGGCCCCAGGTATGCAAAAACACTTATCAGCCAGAACATGCCAAGGGCTCAGAGTTCATCTCCCAGGAGCCAGGCAAAGCCAGTCCTGAAGACAGACCTTTCTTTGGCATGTTCACATTTGAGCATTCCAGAACTGCCAAGTTAATCCTTTCCTTCCCAGTATGTCTTAGGCAAATTGCTGAAATGAAAGATAAGGAGAAAACTGACACATATAAAGGAATGACAATTATAATTAGAGCTTACTTCTTACCACTAACCACAGATGCCAGAAGACAGTGAAATAACATCTTTTAAAGTGCCATACGGGGAAAAAAGTCAACCAGGATCTCTGTTAAGCAAAAATACCTTGCAAGAATGAAGGCAAAATAAAGACATTTTTAGATAAAAGAAAACTAAGAGAATCTATCACTAGAAGACCTGTACTACAAGAAACAGTAAAAGAAGTTCTTCAGATTGAAGGGAGTTGATACCAGATAGAAACTTAGACCTTCAGGAAAGAATGAAGAGCATTGAAAATGGTAAATAGCTGAGTAAAAATAAAAGACTTATTTTTTTTCCTCTTCTTTAAAATATGTAAGACTGTTCAAAGGAGAAATTATAATGTGTGCGGAGATTATAATGTTTATTTCATATGACAATTTATAACAAAACACAAGAGTATGTCAATCTATACTAGAGCAGGGGTTCCTACATTTTTTATGGAGTGGTACAATATTTTAAGTAGATTGAAAAGTCAAGGGTGTATGTCTCCTAAAAGGTGGGAGACTTGGTGCAATCACTATGTTAGTGGACTGAAGACTACAATCAGAGTGACAGACTGCATAAAAATTCAAGACCTACTTATATGCTGACTATAAAAGATATGTATTAAATGTAAAGACACAGGGCTTCCCTGGTGGTGCAGAGGTTGAGAGTCTGCCTGCCAATGCAGGGGACACGGGTTCGTGCCCCGGTCCGGGAAGATCCCACATGCCGCGGAGCGGCTGGGGCTGTGAGCCGTGGCCGCTGAGCCTGCACGTCCGGAGCCTGTGCTCCGCAATGGGAGAGGCCACAACAGTGAGAGGCCCGCGTACCGCAAAAAAAAAAAAAAGTAAAGACACAGAACTTGAAAGGAAATGGATGGAAAAAGGTATACCAAGAAATATATACATGTATGCCATGCAAAAGTAAGCATAAGAAGACAAAGGGTATTACCAGAAGTAAAAAGTGACATGTTATCGTGATAAAAGATATCAAGACGTCTTGACAGTTGTAAATGTATATGTGCCTAATAACAGCTTCAAAATAAATGAAGCAAAAATTGACAGAATTAAAGGGAGGAATAGGGAGTTCTTTAGTCATAATTACTGGTTTTAATACCTCTTTCTCAGCAATTGATAAACCAACTACGCAGAAACACAAAGATCTGAACAGCACAATCAACCACTTTGGCCTACGTGATACTTACAGAACACTGTGCCCTATAGCGGGATAATACACATTCTTTTCCAGGCGCACAAGGTATACATTCACCAGTATAGACAATATGCTAGGCCGTAAAACAACTCAGTACATTTAAAAGATTAAGGCCATACAAAATATGTTCTCAGACCATAATGAAATAAAAACTTTAAACAATGAAGATATCTAGGAAAATTCCCAAATATTTGGAAATTAAGCAAGTCACTTTTTATATAATCTATAGCTCAAAGAAGAAGTCATGAGAAAAAAATTTTAATGTTTTAAACTGAGTGACAGTGAAAATACAATATATCAAACTTGTAGAATGTAGTGCTGAAAGGGAAATTTATGGTTCTAAGTGCATGTATTAGAAAAGAAAAATATCTGAGTTCAGTGATCTAAGGTTTCAACTTAAGCTGGAAAAAGCAAAGCACATCCAAAGGAAGCAGAAAGAAAGAAAGAATAAAGATAAGAGCAGAAATTAAAGGAATAAAAAACATTAACAAAGCCAAAATTTGGTTCCTGAAAAAGATTAACAAAATTGATTTCTTGACTGATCAAAAAAAAAAAAAAAGCAAATACAGATTACCAATATTAAGCATGAAAAGGGGGTTATTTCAGATCCTACAGATATTAAAAGGACAATAGAATATTATGAACAACTTTATGCCAACTTAGATGAAACAAATTCCTTGAAAAATACAATTTACCAAAGCTAACACAATTTCTATTAAATCCATTATTAAAAATCTCACCAAAAACAGTCGAGGCCCAGTGGTTTTACTGGGGAGTTTTTTCAAGCATTTAAGGAAAAAGAGAACACTTTCCAACTCATAGACTAGTATATGTATAGTAATACCAAAACTGGAGAAAGACGCTACAAAGAAAATTAGAGACTAGTATCCCTATGGAACATAATAAGATGAGAAATCCTTCACAAAATATTAGCAAATCAAAAAAAAAATGTTAGCAAATCAAATCCAGCACTCTGTCAGATACAGAAAAGGTATTTGAAAAAGTTCAACATCCTGTTCTGACAAAAATTTTCAGCAAACTAGGAATAGAAGGTAATCTCCTCAGTCTAATAAATGATATCTATTGAAAACTATAGCTGACATTATGCTTGATGCCAAAATATTGGACACTTTCCCCTAACATTGGATACAAGGCAAAGATGCTCACCCTCACCATTTGTATTCAGCATTATACTGGAGGTCCTCCCCTTTGAATTAAGACAAGAAATAGAAATAAAAGGAATGACTATTGGAAAAGAAGTTGTTAAGCTGTCTTAATATGCAAATTACATGATTGTGTACATAGAAAATCCTAAGGAATCTATTGATACAAAGCAACTACTAAGACTAATAAGTGAATTTAATTTAGCAAGTTTACAGGATTTTAGGTTAATACACAAAACTCAGTTTCGTTTGTTATATACTAGCAACAAATAATCAGAAAATTAAAAAGTTTTAAAGTTCCATTTACAATAGCACCAAAGCATAAAATAGGAATAAATTTAACCAGAAGAAAAAAATGTGTAAGACCTCTATACTGAAAATTACAAAACTGCAGAGAGAAGCTCAAGAATTGTCTAAGAAGAGAGCCATGCTGTGTTCATGGATTGGAAACCTCGATATCGTAAAGAAGTCAGTCCTACCCAAATTCACCTATGGATTCAGTACAGTTCAGAGTCCTAGAAGAATTTTTCAATAGAAATTGACAAGCTCATTCTAAAATTTCTCTGGAAGTACACAGACCTAGCAAATCCAAAGCAATCTTGAAAAAGGACAAAATTGAGGGCTTGGAATAGTCCAAGACATTATAAAGCTCCAGTAATAAAGACTGTGGAACTTGCAAGAGAGTCAACAAGTAGGTCAAAGAAACAGAGAATCCAGAAATAACACATTACCAAAAATTTGGCAACTTAGCACAACTTTACGATCTCACAGTTTTCAAGGGTCAGGAGTCCAGGCACAGGTTAGCTGCATCCTCTGCTCAGGATCTCACCAGGCTGAAATAAAGTGTGATTCTGAAATCACCAGGTGTGAACCCGGGTTGGGATCTCATCTGAGGCTCAGGGTTCTCTTCCAGGCTCACTGATTGTTGGTAGGATTCACTGGAGGTGGAAGGACCGGATCCCTCTTTTCTGGCTGGCTGGCGGTGGGGCGGGGATCGTGCTCAGCACCAGGAGGCTGCCCTCAGATCCTGGTCTTGCGGCCCTCTCACAACATGGTAGCTTGCTTCTTCAAAGCTGTCAGGAGAATTTCTCTCTAGTCTGCCGCAGGATCTCATATAGCTGAAACTTAAACACGAGAGTGACTATCCCATCGTATTCACAGGGTCTGCTCACATTTGGGGGTAGGAGGAAGTATTATATAAGGCATGTACACCGAGGAGTAAGAGTCTTGGGGCCATGTTAGCATTCTGCCTACCACAATCCCTACTTCATATGATATGCAGAAATGAACTTAAAATGGAACGTTAAAAACTAAAATCATGAAACTTTTAGAAGAAAGCGTAGGAGAATATCTTCATGACCTGGAGATAGGCAAAGGTTTCTTAAGTCACAGAATGCACTAGCCATAAAATAAAGGATCGGTGAGTTAGACTTCATCAGAAGTAAAACTTGCTCATTAAAAGACACCACTAATAGGCAAGCCATTGACTAGGAGAAAGTATTTACAAAACATGTGTCTGATGAGGGACTAGTATCCAGGAAATATTTAAAACTACATTTCTACAATAAAAGTGCCAACAACACAATAAAAGAAATTGGGCAGAAAAGATTCTGGCACTTACAAAAGATATGCAAATAACCAATAATCCAGTGAAAATGTGTTCAACTTCACAAGTCTTCACATAACTAAAATCAAAATAAGTTATCACTACACATCCACCTGAATGGCTAAAATTAAAGACTGACAACAACTAACTCTCAAACTATTGGTAAGAATGCAAAACAGTACAGATATTTTGGAGAAAGGTTGGCCAGTTTCTTAAGAGAACTAAACATGCATGTGTCCCATGACCTGGCAACTCCACTGCAGAGAAATGAAAACATTCATACAAACACTCGTATATGTTCATAGCAGTTTTATTCATCACAGCTGAAAGCTATTCATCGATAAAGGAGTAGATAACCTGTGGTATAGCTAGTTATCTTTTGATACTTGCAGCAAATACGGGTGAATCTCAGAAATTATGAATAGTGGAAGAAGCAGTACAGAAAGGATTCATACTGCATGATTCCATTTATATGAAATCGTAGAACAAGCAAACTATTCTATGTAGGGAAAAGAACCAGAGCAGAGCAGTGGCTACTTCTTGGCGTGTTGTCTGGGAAAGAACATGAGAAAACTTTTTGGGGTGATGATAATGTTCTGTAGTTTGATAGGGTTACATAGGTGTGTGCATGTGTCCAAACTCAGCGAATGTATTGTATATTTCATTGTATGTAAATCTTATATCAAAAGAAAAACAGTAAATATTGAACTTTGTTAATGATATGCAAGCTGAAGATCGTTTCCTGATATTTGTTATTTACTTTGAAATATATTTTTAAAAATTGGGCTAGTGGATAAGAGGAACAGATACATAAGTAAGTATAGTAAAACATTAATGATCATGGTGATGGTTACACAACAATGAATGTACTTAACGTCACTGAACTATATACTTGAAAATGGTTAAGATGGTAAATTTTATGTTATGTATATTTACCACAGTAAAAAAATTAAAGTAAGACATTGCTGGTATTGAATAAAAATCTAGGTAGTGATTATATGGGTGTTCACTCTAAACGATTTCTAATGTGCTATATGTTGGGAGGAAGTTAAATCTTGGGGGGAATAAGGCAGAGTGGAGAAAAGCTCTCCCAGTTACCAACCAGATTCCCATTTTTTCCGTGAGGGAAACAGTAGAGCTCCCAGGAAAATAGAATGAGATCTCAGAAGTCAAGGGTATGTATATTACCTAATACTTCATTTTTAAAATTTCTTTTGCTTATTACTGGTAAAGATTTTAGAGACTATGAGCTGTTTTTTAGAAGAAAACAGTTTTATCACTTATTACGGTAGTCTGAAACCATGTCACTTATCTGCCTTACTTAACAAACCGTCAAAGAAGCATACAAGTCCAAGTGTATTGTAACCATAGGAGAAGTGTCATGTTACCAATAACAAGACTAGCATCGGAAGATTGAATTAGAAATAAATGTGTGCAAAGGGCATAAAATCACTTTTTTAAGTTTGGGCTTTCACAGTTATTAGCAATTAACGTGTTTTGTTTAATTTTAGATTGGATCTGGTTATCTTCTGCAGACTTAAGTGTAGACTTTCTTAGTTGGAGAATTAAGTAGTTGTGAAACGTGCAAATAACCAACTGTACCTAGAAGAAAAAAAAAAGAAAACTAAAGCCAGAGTTTTGTGCCTTTATCCTTTCCATCATGATTCAGCACTGCATTTATTATCTTTATATATTCTTTTGATAACTTAGTTCAAAAGTTCACATATCCAGATCCACCTAGTTATTCTTTTGGGCAAGGGTAGTCAAGGCCATTTTGTCTTCTGTGCTTTTAAAATCTGAAATGGAAAGCAAGTGGGGTTGTTAGGTTATTTTAATGAATGAAAAACTTTTTTCTTGACCGTCTTTGAGAAGAATGCTAGCTTGAAAGGGGTTCCTACAAATTTCTTTGGCCTGCTGCCAGGTGCATCTGTGGCCAAAAGCATGTGTGTTTGTCTTTGACGGTGACAGTTTTGTATTTTTTCAGTGATCCTTCTGTGCCATTTTGAGTGGAGTGTCTTTGGTAAGCATAAATCTGTAGTAGAGCAGACTATTAACCCATTTCAGCAGCCACAAAATTTGGATCTGAGTTTATAAACACATTATCCACAATGTCTTTTGCAACTCAAAAAGTGGCTTCACTTATTATGAACTATTAATGCAAAAGTAACCAAAGAAAAGAACTAATCAATGTGAAAATGTCTGCATACTTTTCTTTACATGAGTAATTATTCATATAAAAAACTGAACTGCCCATTTCCATTTCCCCTTTTATTACTGAACAGTTTCCCTTTTGTGGTCATAAATCCTTTTTTTTTTTTCTTTTAGCTCTTTCAGTTACATTTAAATCTTAGAGATGTATATTTACAAATTTTGTAAAATTAGTGCACAGAAGATAGAACATGTTGTATGGATCCTTAGTTGGTGATTTATTCTTGGAAATGAAAAAGATGATAGACTACTAAAGGTTTACCTTGAAATTTCTTGCCCATTTATTCCTTTTCAGAATAAGCATTTGAGCAGCCTTTCTTTTCTTCGAGGTGTATACTTGGGAGAGTGAAGTTTGAGAATGGCTTTGGGAATGGTTGAAGTTGTCATGAAACCAAGAGATTTCCCCAAATTTAGGAATGAAAATCAATGGTGCTGCTGTTCTTTGAATTGGCAGGAACCAATTTTTTTCCCTCTGCCTTGAGATTACCTTTGGATGTGTTAGTGCTCTCTTTTGGTGTAAGAACAGTACTGCATCCTTAAATAATAACGGGCAAGAGATAGACATCCTTGAAAGTTTTTAAAATAAAAAGTATGCTCACATTATAGAAGATTTGGAAAATAAAAGGAAGGAAGGAATCAGTCATAATTCTACCAGCAATATAAACACTCTTGGTGAATACATACATTCATTGTCAGATGCTTCATCTGCCATTAGCAAAATAATTAAGGTAACTGAGAAATTATTGACTTTACTTACATAAATTTATGCAGAGAAGCTGTATTGTATATTGAAATGGATTCTAAGAAACAGTACAGCACAAGACTTTAAACATGTTGAAACATAACTAGAAACAAGGGTCTTTCAAATGAAAATAAATTTTAGGTCATGTGATAACAATGGTAAAGTTATAACTGAAAAGTAAGGAAAACACTGACTTTGCACTTCTGAGAACTTTCGGCTTTCATTTTTTTTTCTAGTACCCATTGAACTAGCTTGGGTCAGTACTCAGGACTTTGGAAGAGGCTAGCCAAAGCTAATTCTGTCTCTGTCAGGTAGTGTACTAGAGTGGCGGTTTGTTAGCTCACTGGCTCTCAATTAAGATCTTCTTTTCCTGTGCATAGATTCAAGGAGGTAGACTTTGTCAGGCCACGGTGTTTGAATGTGGAGGGTCAGGGAGAAGGAGTGGGGAGCCCTGTTTCCGTAACTCTGTCTTGGGTTACTGCATGGAGGGTAGAATAAATGGGGTTTGAGGTGTTATGAGGTGCTTCTAAGTGATCTCTTCTGTTTCCACCTCTATGTCAAAATCTCCTGAATCTATGCCAGTCCAGCCTGCCCTGTAGGCCCACCTGTCGTATTGCATTTACCTCCTGGCCCTCTGCCTCCCTCTAACCTTTTACAGGCCCTTCTCTTCATTTAATCATAGTGCTGACAGTGCAACTTCTTTTTCATTGGAAATTTTATGTGGAAGCTTGGTATGTAAAATAGATCAAAGGAGCTGATTTGGTTGAAAGGGTCCCTAATAATCCCTCAATCTTAATTTCTTCTTTTTTCTTTTTTTTTTTTTTTTTTTTGCGGTACGCAGTTCTCTCCCGCCGCGGAGCACAGGCTCCGGACGCGCAGGCCCAGCGGCCATGGCTCACGGGCCCAGCCGCTCCGTGGCACGTGGGATCCTCCCGGACTGGGGCACGAACCCGCGTCCCCCGCATCAGCAGGCGGACTCCCAACCACTGCGCCACCAGGGAAGCCCCCCAATCTTAATTTCTTAGTATCATAGCAACAAAGAGGAAAAGAAAATAACTTTAATTCTCTGTAGCAGATTTTAACTTTAGTTCTTCAGTTTTCCATTTTAATTGTAGCAGGAATTAGCAGTCAAATGAATAATAATAGCTGACATTTGTATTACTACCTAATCAGTAGTGTTCTGAGTGCTTCTACAGATTAACCCATTTAATGCAGGCAACGTCCCTAAAATCCAGATACTGTATGATTCCATTTTGCAAATGAGGAACCCAAGGCACAGAGAGGTTAAGTGTCTTGCTCAGAATCACGCAGCTAGTAAATAGAAGAGGATGCAAACCCAGGCAGTCTGGAGCAGAGTTTGTTCTTTGCTGTACTGATTCTGAAGCTGGGGATAAAGCAAAAAAAAACCAAAAAAACTTTACTGAGGTATAATTGCTATGTATGCACCCATGAAACTATCACCACAGTCAAGATGATGAACATCTCCATCACACAAAAATTTCATTGCTCCCTTTTTTTTTTTTTTCTTGCGGTACGCGGGCCTCTCACTGTTGTGGCCTTTCCCGTTGCGGAGCACAGGCTCCGGATGCGCAGGCTCAGCGGCCATGGCTCACAGGCCCAGCCGCTCCGCGGCATGTGGGATCTTCCTGGACCGGGGCACGAACCCGTGTCCCCTGCATCAGCAGGCGGACTCTCAACCACTGCGCCACCAGGGAAGCCCTGTTTGTTTTTTTAACACCTTTATTGAGATATAATTCACATACTATACAATTCATCCATTAAAGTGTACAGCTCAATGGTTTTCTGCCATCACCACTATCCAATTTTAGAACATTTTAGTCCCCCCACAAAAAAGTGACTGCTAATACCTGTTAGCAATCACTCCCCATTTCCCATCACCACCACCACAACCCTAAACAACCACTCATCTACTTTCTCTCTACAGATTTGCATATTCTAGATGTTTTCTATAAAAGGAATCCTACAATATGTGGTCTTTTGTAATCAGCGTCTCACACTTGGCCTGATGTTTTCATGTTTTGTCTGTGTTGTAATATGTAGCATCAGAACTTTATTCCTTTTTATTGACAAATAATTATTGCATTGTATGGATATACTACATTTTATTTGTCCATTCATCAGTTAATGGGTGTTTAGATTGTTCCCACTTTTTCCCGGTTGTGAATAACGCTTCTGTGAACATTGGCGTACACAGATTTTTGTGTTGTATGTTTTTATTTCTCTTGGCCATTCGCTTAAGAGTGGAACTCCTGGGTCATATAATAACTCTATGTTTAACTTTTGAGGAACTGCTAAATTGTTTTCCAAAGCGGCTGCACCATTTTTCATTCCCACTAGGAATGCATGAGGTTTCTAATTTCTCCACATCCTTGCTAATATTTGTTATTGTACTTTTTATTATAGCCATTCTAGTGGGTTCACCGTGGTTTTGATTTGCATCTCCCTAATGACTAATGATGTTAAGCCTCTTTTTATGTGCTTACTGGCCATTTGTATATCTTTGGAATGTCTATTTGGGTCCTTTCTCTCTTTTTTTTTAACATCTTTACTGGAGTGTAATTGCTTTACATTGTTGCGTTGGTTTCTGCTGTATAACAAAGTGCATCAGCTATACGTATACTTACATCCCCGTATCCCCTCCCTCTTGTGTCTTCTCATTTTTATTATGTTTCTTTTTTTCATTTAGGCTGTTCTTTTTATTATTGAGTTATAATTCTTTATTCTTATATATATATTGGACACAAATACCTTATCAGATAAGTAATTTGCAAATATATTCTCTCATTCTATGAGGTTTCTTGTCATTTTCTTGGTACTACTTATAGCACAAAGGTTTTTAATTTTGATATAATCCAATTTATCTATTTTTTCTTTTGTCATTTGTGCTTTTGGTATCATATCTGAGGAACCATTGCCTAATCCAAGATCAAAAAGATGTGCTCCTGTGTTTTCTCCTAAGAGTTTTAAGACCCTTTCTCGATTTTCTGAAACAACCATTCCATATCTTTTTCTCTCTCCATAAACCATCTTCACCCCCCTGCCCTCTTCCAGCTGATGACCTCAGCTCCCTTTTGTTGAGAAAATAAAAACATTCAGACAGGAGTCCCTCCTCTTCCATTCTTCAGATCCGTGAATGGGCCTGTGTCTGTGTCTCTGCATCCTCTTCACTATGTTACTCTAACCAGGATCAGTCCCTTCACCTGGCCTCTGGATCTCCATCCCTCCTTTCTCCTGGACTTCACTGCTTCTGCTCCCTATCTTCAGTCTCCCTTGCTTGTGACTGCATAGAAGCGTGCTCTAGTGTTTCCCGTATGTTAAACCATCCCTTGGCTCCGAATGTCTCTGCTCCCCTTCACAGCCAGGCTTCTTAGGCATCTTCTCTCACACTGCCTCCATGTCTCACCACTGATTCCTCTTCAGCCCCCGCCAGCTGTTCACTGAACAGCTTTGGTCAGATCACCAACTATCTCCACATTACTAAGTCCAGGATCGCTTTTTTCCTTACACAACCTCAGCAGAATTGGCCCGTTTCCACATCCTTCTCCACAAAGCACTCCTTTCTCAGCTTCTGTGATGCCATACATACTCTCCTAGTTACCCCCTGCTTCCTTGGTTATTTTCTCTAGTTCCTCTACTTTTACTCAGCTACTAAATATCGGGGTACCTCAGAATTAAGACTGGGCCTTCTTCCCTATCAATACTACGTAACCGCTTCCATTTCTGTGACTTCCTTTTTTTGTGTGTGTAGTCGGCAGTCCATGGCTCTTAATATTATTTGTGTGCTGATGATTTCCAAATGTGTGTCCAGCTCAGACGTGTCCTGTTTGCTTCCCACTGGTAGATCTAACCACCTTCTTTATGGATGTCTCTAGACATCCATCCCCAAACTAACATGGCCTATACTCCGCTCTTTCTCATCTCAGTAAATGACACCACATCCATCCATTCGCTCAGGCCCCAAAACTAGGTCTCATCCATATTTCTTTCCCCCATCACCTCCCATATCCAGTTCATCACCAAGTTCTGTCTGTTCTGCCTCCAAAATATAGCCTGTCCACTCTGCTCCATCCTGACCTAATCTAAATGACAATCATTTCTTATTTGAAGCCTGGTGTTAGCCTCCTAGGGAGTCTCTCTGCCTGTACTCTTGCCCCATCCCAATCCATTTTCTATACAGCAGTAAAAGTGTTCCTCTTTTTAAAATATATCATGTTGGGACTTCCCTGGTGGCGCAGTGGTTAAGAATCCGCCTGCCAATGCAGGGGACACGGGTTCAAGCCCTGGTCTGGGAAGATCCCACATGTCGTGGAGCAACTAAGCCCCTGCGCCACAACTACTGAGCCTGTGCTCTAGAGCCCTCGAGCCACAACTGCTGAGCCCACACGCCTAGAGCCCGAGCCCGTGCTCCACAAAAAGAGAAGCCACTGCAATGAGAAGCCCGCGCACCACAAGGAAGAGTAGCTCCCGCTCGCCTCAACTAGAGAAAGTCCATGCACAGCAACGAAGACCCAATGCAGCCAAAAATAAATTAATTAAATTAAATTAAAAAAAATATATATATATATATAATGTTATTCCCCTGCTTGGCATTCTTTAGTGACTTCCCATTTCACGTGAGGTAAAGTCCAAGCTCCTTACTTTGCTCTGTGAAAATACTCTATGATCTAGTCCCTGCCAGTCTCTCCAGCCTTATTTCACACCGTTCTCCCCTTCACTCACTACATACCATCTACACTGGCCTTCTGTCCCCCCCTAAGGAATGCCAAAGCCCACCACCACCATCCCCAAGAGCCTGTGCACATGAATCTTCTAGCCTAGGATACCCTTCCCCTGGCTTTTTTGCGTGGCCTGCTTCTTATCCTTCATGTCTCACCTTTAGTGTCAACTCCTCAGAGACGCTTTTCCTGACCACTCTACCTACAGCAGTGCATGTGTGCACACACATTACTCTCATAGCACAATGGGTTTATATTCTTCCCGGCCTCGGTTACAAGTGACATGTATCTTGTTTGTTATTCATTGCTTCTCTTCCCCACTGGAATGTGAGTAAGGACCTTGTTTGCTTTGTTTACTGTTGTGTTGTATTCCCAGTTCCTAGCACTTGCCTGGCACGTGGTAGCCACTAAATTAAAGCTTACTGAAAGAGAGAAGGATGGGAAAGGAAGGAAAGAAAACACGTTAAAAATAAGGAATTTCCTGTTTTAAAAAGTCTTACACTGACGTAGTAAGAGCAGTTGAATAAAAGTAGAAGAGAAAAAGAACATTTCATGGAATCGAACCATTGCAGCCTCTTGCTGGTTTCCTGGTTATGAAATAAACACTAAACCTAAGTCCAGTGGCTTCACATTTTAAACTTTCGGCATCTGTCTCCTTTCTTGCTTTTCCTACGTGTGTTTCATCCTCCTAACTCTCCCTCAGTGTTTGCAGACTATGCCTGTTTCCTTTGTTTGATATTGTGTTCTCAGAGTCCTTGGTCCACTGTACTTGCTAGGAGTTAGGTGCAGAAACTTGACTAGTTTGAGGGGGGTTATCAGAAAACAAATGAAAGTTGTGGTTATGCCATCTCTTGGTCCTTAGCTTAGTTTAGCTCATGTTTAAGGACAGCTATGAAGCAACAGCTATGAAGAGCCTGCTGTGGATAAATAAAGTGACAAGTGCTCTGACGAAAAATAAGGCAGAATGAGGAGATAGATGAGTGATAGAGAATGAGGAGGAGAGGATGTGAGATAGGGTGGGCAGCCTCTGAGGCTCTATCCCATGCACCAGGACCTGAATGGGGTGAAGGAGCAAATTGTGGGAAGTTGTGGTCAAAGAGCATCCCAGAGGTTTGTTGTATTGAACCATCTTTTCCCAGCTTTCCCTCTGTTATCCCCCTTCTAATCAGGATGTTCCTGCTTCTAGCCCACACCACAATTCTACCGTTGTTTTTAAGGCCGAGCCCAGGGCCTTCCATGCTGTTATGCAGCTTGTATACTGCACACCTATAGGGGGCACCAGTCACATGTGTTATCATTGTAGGTTTGACTATTTCGTCACGGTTTTCCAGCAGATGGCAGTAAAGTTCACGAGGAAGGGTGGCTTTTTCTAATTTGCACAAAGGTAGATTTGCATTTAGGCTAACGTTTTTATGCCTTTTTCCTTCTCTAATACATTAAGGTCTTTTTCTCTCTAGGCCCAGCCTTATCCTCTAAGCTTTTCTCTTTCTGTCCTTTCAAATATTTCAAACTTAAAGAATTGTAAGCACAGTAAGAAAAACTCCCATATATATAACCTTTGCTCTAGTTCACCAGTTGTTAACATTTGACCACTTTTGCTTTCACTCCCTCCCTCTCTCTATAGAACATGTTTTTTCCTGAACCATTTAAGAACTGCTTGCAAATGTCCTTCCCCTTTATCCCTAAATATTTTGGAGTATGTTTCCTTCAAACAGAAATTGTTTGGAATTGTTTTGCATAGCCACAGTATATTTATTGAATTTAGGAAATTCAACATTGGTACAGTACTTTTATCAATTATATTATAGTGTACATTCAATTTTTTTCACTTGTCCCAGAGATGTTCTTTATAGCTGTTTTTAACCCCCTTATCCAGTCTATGATCACAGTTTGCATTTATGTGTTGTCAAGTCTCTTTACTCTCCTTTTTTTTTTTTTTTTTTTTTTTTTGCGATACGTGGGCCTCTCACTGCTGTGGCCTCTCCCGTTGCGGAGCACAGGCTCCGGACGCGCAGGCTCAGCGGCCATGGCTGACAGGCCTAGCCGCTCCGCGGCATGTAGGATCTTCCCGGACCGGGGCACGAACCCGTGTCCCCTGCATCGGCAGGCGGACTCTCAACCACTGCGCCACCAGGGAAGCCCTCTTTACTCTCCTTTAATCTGAAAAAGTCCTTCAGCTTTTTCTTGTCTTTCATACCACTGATATTTTTGAAGAATACTGGTCAATTGTTCTGTAGACTTTTCTCAAACTGGTTTTATCTGGTGCTTTCTCATTAGATTCAGGTAATATGGTTTGGCAAGAATACCATTGAAGTGATGTGCCGTTCTCAGTGCATTACATCAAGAGGCACATGGTATCTGTTTGTTCCATTAATAAGCGTTCTGTGTTGAAACTGTTCTTGTAGTCATATGAACTGTGACATACATATATGGATTATAGTTAAAATTTGAGTGTTTACCATGTGTTGTGTACAGTGCTAATAAGCATTCTGCATACATTAGCTTTATATGTTCCTTAAAACAACTCTAAGAAATAGATGTCACTTTCTTCATTTTATAAATGAGAAAACAAAGGTTTAGAAGGGTTAATTAAGGTAACATGGCTAAAAATGACCAGAACTCAAACTCCTGTCTCTCCAATTCCAAAGTCCTTACTCTTCTTTAGAAGGAAAGAGTAGCACAGAAGAAACTTGCATAGGGCTATTAGTGTTGAAGTTAGACTTCACGGATTGAAATTCAAATGTTGTGTCATTGCTAGATTGGAGGTAATTGCTAGCCCTCACACTCTGAGTTTTTGAGGTGTCTTTAAGGAGAGGAACTTAGATTTTTCCAGTTTGGATTTCCCAACCATAAGACCCACTTGCCTGAGACAGTCTTGGTTTATACCTATTTCCTAAGGTATTAACAGTGTCCCCATTCATTTTCAAAAGTATCATCGTTTAGTAACTATATGGTCCCCTACCCAAAATCCTTCCTTGAGTTCTCTTCAGATCAACATAGAGACTGGTGTTTCATTGTAACCAACGCTAACAGAACTTGGTATGTTTTTATAAGCATGGTTTGCTTAATTTAGTCAACAGCAAGATTTTCCCACAGTTGCTCTACTGAAACATTTAAAGTAAATGATGTTTTACCCCATCTTACTTCAGTAGCCACGACTAAAAAGTCAGTTTCTAAGTTTCTGTAAACCTGTCCAGAAACCAGAGGTACCTTTGGCAGTGTGAATCATCATCCCTGATGTAATTTGATTTTCATTTATCATTGTCTTAAGGCGGGGCTGCACCTGTAATTGAATGCGAGTGTAATGTTTCTCCAGTGTGCAGGACACAGCCAGGGAGAACAGTCCTAGCCTTGTGGCTCATGGGTGTTCATATAACTTATGATCCGTTTTCCTTTGGCAGTGCACGACTTAATTTTCTGGCGAGATGTGAAGAAGACTGGGTTTGTCTTTGGCACCACACTGATCGTGCTGCTCTCCCTGGCAGCTTTCAGTGTCATCAGTGTGGTTTCTTACCTCATCCTGGCTCTTCTGTCTGTCACCATCAGCTTCAGGGTCTACAAGTCTGTCATCCAAGCTGTACAGAAGTCAGAAGAAGGCCATCCATTCAAGTGAGTTGAAGTATCACAAGTAACACTCTACAGTTTAGGGAAGGGATTCACTGAGGCTGGTCAGATCTAAATGAGACCTGATTAAAAATCAAGAATTATAGGGCCTAATGCAGCCGATCAGTGGCATGAAGCATCAACTTGAGACCACCTTATAAAGTGAACAAGTTGGGAGCCAGGAACTTTTTAACAAACTAGAGGCTCACCAAAAAGGACTATCTAAATTCCTGAGCAGGGTCAGTAGGGAAAGCAGAGCATCTAGGACGGCACTCAGATGGGGTCCCAAGTACATGTTTAAGCCGCCACATAGTTAACTCTTAAAACAGCCTTGAAATCTTGGTGTTGAGGCTGCATTCTTGGCGATACCAGAACTCAGTGTGTTTACTCTTGGTTTTATTACTGATTTCCTTCCTGTCTCTCCTTTAGTTTCCTTAATACCAGGGGCAGGTCTTGATTAAGTCGGTAGGTCATGCATTTCTAGAATCCAGTTGCTAACCTTTCCTACATTTAACAAACGTTTTCCTCACGCTTTTCCTCTTGAAGGTCTTAGACCATAAAAACTTTAACATCAGCAAATGACAGGGTTTTTTTGTTTGTTTGTTAGTTTTTAATTTACTTTCAAAATGACAGTTTTTTAAAACCTCTTCTCATGGAAAAAGAAACACTTCTGTGATCTCTCAGAACTCTGACAGAACAGGTGTCTGGCTGCAGCGCTGGTCCTTGTATTTTCTCCTGGTGAGAATAGAAGCGATAATTTAAACTATATATGACATTTAAAAAGTTATTTGTAAATTAGTTTTAACAAATCAATAGTTGTTGGTTGGTTGAGTGGGTAAATTTTACTGTTTTGCCACAAGTTCCAGTGTGTTAGCAGGGCTTTTTTCCCTTTTGCGTGCCACTGTTATGGAGTTATAAAATGTGTTTTGCTAAGTTGTATTAATTACAGCATCTAATTTTTATAACTTTTGTATTTGGTAAATATTTTCTTAATAAATAGGAAAAACATGTCTGTTACTCTTCTGTTTTTCCCACAAGACTATAGGCTCTTTAAGGCAAAAGCAGTTTTATCTTTCCTGATATCTCTACACCTAGCAGAGGGTCTGGTGCTCAGTAGGCGCTCAGCACGTACTGAGCGAATGAACAGATTATGAGCAGATGGTTGTATCTCAATTCTGTAATGCGTCTGGGGACAGAGCCCAGGTCTTTTTGTTTTTTTAACAAATATTTTATAATGCCTCCTTTATCATTTTGAAATGAAATTCATAGATAATATACCATATAATATACCATATAATATAATGTTATATAATATACCATTGTATGGTATATAACATATATAACAACATTTTAAAAATTGATCATTATTATAAAGAGTGATAAATAGAAAGCCATTGACAATAAAATAATGTGTATTCCAGTCAATATTTAATTGCTTGGACATAACTACACCAAAAAAAAAAACCCATAATAAAGACGTGCACATACATGTATAATCTCCCTTATAGGTGTGATTTTCTAAAATGATGGGAGAAAATCTTAGTAAGGTTTTAGCGTAAACAAAACACAGTTTTAGACAATTCAGGATATGTTAAAACTGTGGGAAAAAATCCTTTGCTTTTATATGTTCTGGGCTCTTGATAATTATAAATAGGTTCACCTTCACGAATACCCTGTGAGGCAGTAAACGTTATGCAGGTATAGGGCAGTTCTTTCTTGTGCATGACACTCCCACACTGCAGACATCTGGCAGCTTTGTCTCTGCCCACTGAATGACAGTGGTGCCCCCACCCCACCCCATGGCAGCAGAAAATGCCTTTGCAGATTGCTAAAACACACCCTTTGGGGCATTTCACACTCTAAAGAACTTCTGTGCTAACAGAAAGAGATCTTCTCTTGCCATGTCAAATGTGTGACTGTTGTTTCTTCTTCTGGAAGAGCCTACCTGGATGTAGACATCACTCTGTCCTCAGAAGCTTTCCATAATTACGTGAACGCTGCCATGGTGCACATCAACAGGGCCCTGAAACTCATTATTCGTCTCTTTCTGGTGGAAGATCTGGTTGACTCCTTGAAGGTTAGTTGCCTCTACAGCTTTTGGTGGTGAGGCTGAGGAAAATCAGGGACTAGGTTATAATTCAGAGGAAAAGCAGTTGATAGGGTTTTGTCAGACAAAAGCAAATGTATGCTTTTCTCAATCAACCTGTAAAAATGGGGACAGGAGTTAGTAAAGGAGGTACCTCTGTGCCTGGAGAACTAACATCAGAACAAGGCTAACGTATTGATAATTGACAGAAATGCAGTTACAGTCTGTTTGGGGGCCTGAGAGAACTATAGAATTCTCTTATGCACCCTCAAATGTACAGTACAAATGAGGTAACCTTCATTTTGAAACTATTTATGGCATACATCACTAAATTTATGCAGAATCAGTTAGCTAGAGAAGAATGGCATCAATTAACCTGAACTCGGCATTACGATTATTCCTGCTTAACCCTCTGATGTTGGCCTTCACAGCTGGCTGTCTTCATGTGGCTGATGACCTACGTTGGTGCCGTTTTCAATGGGATCACCCTTCTGATTCTTGGTAAGATGGCAAGGAAAATGTCTCCAGGCTCTATGAAGTAACTGGTAAGAGTAAGAGCAAAGAGAGTTGTCAGCATTGCTCCAGTCCTTCCACATTGGCCCAGCCTTTAACATCCATAGCGACCTTGACCTCAGAGGAATCTGTGTTTATGGCCACAGGTTTATTAAATGGTCCTACCTAAAAAGAAATATCCAGACAGCTAGAAATAAAGGAGAGTTGTCTAGATTTGGTTTAAATATGGGGATCTTATTTGTAGAAATCATTTTCATAATTTGGAAATTATTTGTAGTACAAAGAAGGAAGCCTGTGTACCTGTATCTAACTGTCCTTAATTGAGAGCTCTGGCCAGGATTTCTCATATTGAAGAAGATCTGTGTTTCCCTATATTTTATGAGGAAAAATGTTCCTGTTACCCATGGCTTGGGACTTTGCGACCATCTCACATTTACACTTGCCATGTCTCATGATTCTGTCTTATAGCTGAACTGCTCATTTTCAGTGTTCCAGTTGTCTATGAGAAGTACAAGGTAAGCATTTGTCTGTTTCTAATCAGATATGCCAGTTGATGTATGACTAATTTTAGCTCATTTTTTAGGCATTGAAAGTTCAGAGCAATCCTTTTCTAACCATTTTTACAGTCTAATTTTATAGATCAGGTGCCTGTAAGAAACTGGTAATAGTGGTTTCCTTTAAGGAGAGAAGCTGAATGTCTAGGAGAGATAAGGGTAGGAAGGGAACTTATACCTTGCTGTGTGCCTTTTGAGGGTTTTGTTGTTGTTGTTTTTATTTGGTTGCGCTGGGTCTTAATTGCAGCAGGTGGCCTCCTTAGTTGTGGCATGTGAACTCTTAGTTACGGCATGCATGTGGGATCTAGTTCCCGGACCCAGGGATTGAACCCAGGCCCTTTGCATTGGGAGCGCAGAGTCTTATCCGCTGCGCCACCAGGGAAGTCCCCACCTTTTGAGTTTTTATCACATGGATCTGTTCCAAAAAAATAAGCTGAAAAAAATGCTTAAGTAAAAGCTGGTGTCTAAAAAGAAACTTAAACTGTTAAGGCTATTGTGGGAATCCATCAGTATGAACAGATGTTTGCATTGTAGAGTGGTGTATACAGAGTATACTAGATCCTATGAGGTTATTCTTGATAGATTAAGTCATGCATCAGCAGACTTTTATTCATGGCTTTTTTTTTCTAATTTTTTACTTTTTTATTTTTGGCTGCATTGGGTCTTTGTTGCTGCGCCCGGGCTTTCTCTAGTTGCGGCAAGTGGGGGGCTACTCTTAGTTGCAGTGGCAGTCTTCTCATTGTGGTGGCTTCTCTTGTTGTGGAGCATGGGCTCTAGGCACGCAAGCTTCAGTAGTTGTGGCTCACGGGCTCTAGAGCGCAGGCTCAGTAGCTGTGGTGCACGGGCTTAGTTGCTCCGCAGCATGTGGGACCTTCCCGGACCAGGGCTCGAACCCGTGTCCCCTGCATTGGCAGGTGGATTCTTAACCACTGCGCCACCAGGGCAGCCCTATTCATGGCTTTTTGATATTAAATGAATTAGTCTCACCCAGGAGTAAAAACACATTTCTGATTACAGAATATAGATTAGACACACAGTTTCTAGTATTCAGAAAATGCTATATACTCCAGTGTCTCTGAAGGAAATACCTAGCAAGTACTTTTTAAAACTGAGCACTATTTTCGTTTTCCAGAATATTCCATAGTGTTTTTTAAAAATGGTTAAAGTAGACAAAAACAAATTACCTTCAGGAAAATTGTTAATCTGTGCGTTGCCACAACTGAGTTGCTTTTCTTCGTTAAAGATCCAGATCGATCACTATGTTGGCATCGTCCGCGATCAGACCAAGTCAGTTGTTGAAAAGTGAGTATGCTTAGGTCCCACATTTCATCTTGACATGTGCTTTTCTCCCCCCAATTATTTTTAGTCTCCTGTGTAAAATGCTAATGCCAAAGAAAGTAATTTTTACCCTGGGGAAAAAGAAAACCTTGGTTAATAGTTTGATTTTACTAAAAATTATTTCATCTGCTTCTTTGTAAAGCATGCCTTGTATCTTACACTAAAAAGGATCAATGGAGTTAGGACCACTCTGCCTTTTTGAACCGGTTTTTAAATGTTCGTGGTTGTCTACTCACCTTCATTTATTTTCACAAACATCAGTTTTATTTATTTTTTGGCCATGCCACGCGGCATGTGGCAAATTAGGTAATCAGTTCCCCGACCAGGGATCGAACCCACACCCGCTGCAGTGGAAGCGTGGAGTCTTAGCCACTGGACCAAGAGGGAAGTCCCCAGTTTTCACAAATATCAATTTTAAGCTAAACTCTTCCCTCCCTTTTCAGAAATAAAAATTTTAGTAAATCAATGTATTAAAGTTCAAAGCTACCTCTTTTTTCTAAGACTACCAAATCCTTCTGTTTTAACCACTTTAATATTTAAATCAAGTATAAAATGTTGGTAGACATTTTCATGACTCCTTATTATATCACAGAACTGTTTCTCTTTTTTATTTTCAATTATTTGTAACAAACACTATGGAACCCAGCACTTTGAATTAAAATGTTAATATTTTTCCATACTTTCCATGTTTTCTTCAGATATTCTTTAAGAGACAAAACATCACAAGCATTTAAATCCTCTTTGTGCCCACTCCCACCTTTCACACCCCAAATTTTAGTGCTTTTTCCAGCTTTGATAAGAGGAAATCTTGACTATATCCAGACAGCCCTGGCTTGATGCCAGGATCTTTACCTACTCTTTTGCTTTCTTAGGTAGACGTTGGAGGTCAAGCCAGACAAGGGCAGTTAGGACAAATTTGTATATGGTTGCTGTTTACTCCTTACTGTAAAAGATGATCATAACCTAGCTTTAAACCTAAAGTCTTGATTAGCAGTGTGAGCTGATTTGGCCCACTCGGTGGGATGTATCGTTTGTGGGGAGTAGCTTTGACATTAGCTGAGGGATGTGAATGTCCCTTGGTACCCTTAGCGATGGGTAACCTCAGTGCACAAAATAAAGGACAGCTTTAGTGTCCTGTGAGGGGCGGGGAGCTATTGCCAGCCCCTGTAGTTTTTTTATATGTGACCTTGACCCTTGACTCCTGGCTCCTTCTGTGACACTAATGGGTAACCTGGCATTCCAAGAGAAAGGGGCTCTCGCACTGCCATCATGTAGAGCACAGTCAGCAGGCATTATGCCTAGATACATCTCATTCTTCTCTGGAACCCCCAGTGAAGGAGCCAGGAGGTTCAGGCAGTCAAAGAGGACAGGCCGCAGGCACAGCAGCAGGGAGGGGGACGGATCCTGGCATACTCCTCAGCTCATCCCAGGCCGGACTCGGCCCCTGCCACTTTTCATCCAGAGGAAGCCCTGTGGAAATGGGAGTGTTTTTCACATGGCTCCGGTAAATCCAGGAGTGTCTTCTAGCATCGGTGTTAAAATAAAAACCTAGAACTAATGTCTATATTTTCACCCTTTTTTTTTTTTCCTTTTCCTCAATAGGATTCAAGCAAAACTCCCTGGAATTGCAAAGAAAAAGGCAGAATAAGTACATGGAAACCAGAAATGCAACAGTTACTAAAACACCATTTAATAGTTATAATGTTGTTACTTGTACTATGAAGGAACCGTGCTCAGTGTCAGCTTGAGCCTGCATTCCAAGCTTTTTTTTTTTAATTTGGTGTTTTCTCCCCTCCTTTCCCTTTACCCTCAGTATCAAGCACAAGAATTGTTGGACTTAAAAAAGAACTGATATCTTAGAACCCAAAAGAATAAAGAAAGAATCAAATTAATAGGATAAATCAATACCTTAATGATGGTGGAGCTTTACCTGTAGCTAGAAAGGAGGGGAAAGATTGGAGGTAAAGGAGAAAATGGAAAATAAAACACATCTCTTGGGTTCTTCTATTCAAATTTCAAGGACTAGTCAGTCTTACATAGCTTTCCATCATAGTTTTGCCCTTATTTTTAAGTTAAGAAATAATGATTAACTTATAAAGAAATTATCTGGGGACAAGAATGGGATTCTTTCCCTCTTTGTTGTTGTTGTTGTTTTGTTTTGTTTTTTGCAGCCCTGTGATCCCATCTTCCTGCCCCACAATGTGAGCAGCTACCCCTAATATCCTTCTTCTTCGTTTAACGATATAACTTTCAACTCTATGAATAACTTATAGTTGATAGTGATAATTCCTGATTCTCAGAATGCCATCCGATAACCAAGAATGAAGATGGAAAGTAGGATGAGGAGGAGTGCACAGGGGTGCTGCTGCGACTCCCGCTCACCCTTAGGAGAGGAAAGGCTCCGCCATGTGGGACGGTGGGGTCTGTGTCATTTCTTTCGGACACCAGTTCTGAGCTTTAGTTTGAGAGCTTATTCCTGAATGGGCTTTCCTCCCTCTTTCCTACCCTCAAGTTTAATAGATATGGTTGTACTTTTCTTATTATAAAATAAATGTCTGTAACTGCTGTGCACTGCTGTAAACTTGTTAGAGAAAAAAGTTAATCTGCATGTGGGCTCCTCAGTTACTGGGTTATTGTAATCCTGTCTCAGTCCATGGCGGGGAGACATCCTCAAGAGGTGAACTACAGAAACACAAAGGCCTTTTTTCTCTTTTCTCTTTTCCTCCTGCACATGGTACATCTTTAACCTGTGCTCATCGTTTTCCCCTAAGGACCAAAGCTGAGCTGGCTTGAGAGGAGATTGTGTCTGTGGTTAAGAGATCACAGATTAGTGTAAGGAAGTGCATTTTGTGATTCATAGGGAGTTTTAACTTGGAGGCTAGCTTATTGGGTGTGTGTTGTTTGAGGGTTCCTTTCATTTTCAGGCACATAAAATGTCTTGGCACCTCTACTGTGGTACAGGGTACCTTTTGAGAGTGTTTTCCGAGAAGCTTTAGGTAAGGGTGATCAGGCAGGGCCAGATTGTGTTGACAGGCTCCGTGCACAATTAAAAGACAACAAAACAGTTCACGTTGACATCAGATGGAGGGCGTTTGGGAATCTTTGATTCCCATTTGAGACTTATAAGTGTCTTCCTCCCTTTCCAACATGAAAATTCAGTAAATTTGAAAGAAAATCATCTGTGAGTTCCTTCAGGTTGTAACTCATAGTCGTGATAATCCAGAGGGAATATGCACTGGAGACTTTAAAGGCTACAGTCTTTGACGGTCCCAGAGCAGTAGAAGGTAGTGTAAGGAAGTTTTCCTTCTACTTTGTTGAGGAAATTACTTAGGAATTTAGACGGGTAAAAGGTACCCTTGCCTTACTCCACTCGCTTATTTTCTTAGCCCCCTTTCCTTTTGAAATGTTTAACTGATTTCATGTCATAGTAGGGAATGCATTCTCCATCCCCATCCTTCGCCCTCCCGGGAAGTCAGTGCACTGATCATCTTTTGGGGCTTCCCCTCCAAAGGACCTTTTTCTGCACTGGAAGCCTCCACACCTAGCTCTTTGTTTTATTAGTGCTGTGTTTAGATTAATTTGGACAGATCTTTGTGCCACACAAGAATTTTTTGTTTTTTTAAGAAAAATCTATAGGTGAAAAATTACTAACGAAACTGTGTGTGCGTGTATGTGCGTGCAACATAAAAGTACAGTAGCGCCTAAGGAGCTTGAATCTTGGTTCCTGTAAAACTGCAAATTGATGTGGTATTAATAAAATAATAATAGTAAAAAAGAACACAGTGACTGTGGTGTCATTCTGCTAACTTTATTCTTTATACACAGTTTGGGTAAAGTAAGAACCAAACAAGGCTTCCCCTGGCCCCCTTCCCACTCCACTTTTGAGGCATTAAAAAGCAAGTAATAGTTGATACTGGTAATGATTTCCAAGACTGTAGAATTTCCATAGTAGAGCAAAACTGTGCACTTGGTTTCTGAAAGAAAATAAGAGACCCTCTAAGAGATGACCTTAGGAGAAAGACGATGAGTGGAAGGGGGCCGGAGGGGTCTGTTGTCCCAGTTTACACCAACCTAGGAAGGTTCCCCCACCTGCAACATGAAGCAGCCTATAACTCAGTCACAATGTACTTAAAATGAGAGTCAATCACCATGGCAAATGCAAACTTTTCCGTCAGGTTTTTGCTGAAAGAACTTGTCTCGGATTAGCTCTTTCCCAAAACTAAGGCTGCCATGACCCTTAAGCTGGATTTGAAAAGTTTATTCAACATACCTCTTAGAAAACTTAGGCTGAAATTTTTAAAAAATAACTGATGCAAACAACTTCACAAATACGCATACAAATGTTCAAATAATATCACTAACATGGTATATAAATATGTATTCAGAGTAACATTTACATATTGGCCATAATAGCAAGCATACCATTAACAAAAAAATTCATGAAGAAACTTCACCTGTTCATATCAGACTCCCAAGGCAAGGAGGAGGCACCTAGAGATGGGGACCACCTAATCTCCTAACTCATGAGGCTATAGCTGCAAAGTAGTAATCACTGCAGTGGCACTTTCTAGATCATTGGTGCTCAGAACTTCAGCATGCCTCATGATCACTGGAGGGCTTTTCAGAACGGACTGCTGGGCTCCACCCCCGTTTCTGATCTACAAGGTGGGGCCCAAGGATTTGCCTTTCTACTAAGTTCCTAATGGGATGATGCTGTTCTGGTGGCCACTTCTGAGAACCAGTGGAGTGCTCGGGGCTGCTGCTTACTAAACACATCTGCTCCTGCCCTCCTAAGTCCTCTCCCTATCAAGGGGAAAAACCATTCCCACCCTGCTCTCTGCCCTGGCTTACCTGAACTTCGGCAGAGGGCTTGGATGACTATAATAACTGCCCCAGTTTGCCTACTGTTTTTGAACAGGCAGAGTAGCAAAAGTGGCACAACACTCCTGGATCTGAAAACAACATGCATGAAGGAAAATAAAAGAATGGCAGTGTCCAAACTGGTGCCATCCATAATCCCTGTTGTGAAGCTTTTAATACTGTCTCAAAAAACCTGGAGGTTCAGACACTCTAGGAATTCACTTTTCAGTCAACTGACAGCCCATGCAGTTATTTCCTGTACCCCTGGTGGCATCAACAACACACCACCAGAGCCTTGCCCAGTAGAGAGGCCTTGGGCCGGGCGGCAGTCAGCCCTGCTTCGGGAGTTCTGATGGAGAAGGCTGCTGCTGGTGCCCTCCAGCTGAAGCCAGTGGTGGCAAGGCTGCCCTATAGGATACTCATTCGTTACAAGCAAGTGTGCTGTTCTCTGCCATCCCCAGGAGGCCACAACTGCGCTGCGGGCCTGCAGCACCCAGCACAGGTCATCCTTCGGCAGGCCTAATGGTAAAAGAAATTTTAACTCACCAGAGATTGGGAGGCCGTGTAGTGCAAAGAACACTGAATTGGGAGTTGAGATTTTTATGCTAGTCCTAGTACTATTCCTGCCTGGTGTGTGTGTGTGATAAGTTCAGCTTCCGGGCTTCATTTTACCTATCTGTGAAAGGGGTGGGGGCAGGTACGAGATCTCCAAGGTCCTTCCAACTCAGACAATCTTGAATTATATAAAAATGCTATAAAATCCGTGGTATAAAATTCAATTCCCAATCAGGAAGAGTCAAGGGGACTGGGCCTGAGGCACTTGAACCTTGGGCTCTGGCCTGGGGGCACTGGGATGAGAGGAAGGGCTTCTTTGCTGTCTGCTTTCCCACCCACAGAGGCAGCTCCTGGCCCCAGGTGCCAGGGCCCCTTCCCCTCCAGACCCAGCCCTGAAGTCCCAACCCGCTGACCTCCCCACTCTCAGGCTTTAAGACCAAAGGAACTGGCCTATGTGAAGAGCAGACAGTGGGTGCCAGAGACTCCGAGGAGGGGCCCCGGTGAGGCACACATTAGTCTATGATGTTTGGGGTCCTCCCATCCGCGCCTCCTCGCACCTCCTCCCTTTAGGTCCTTCCTCCACCACCTCACAGCTTATCTCTGATACACGCATAATAAATAAGACATTTGCACATAAGGGTGACGGACAGCTCTCTTCCCGCCCCTCCCCCTCTCATATAAAAGCATTAAATACAGTTTCAAAATAAAATACAAAGAGCAAAAAGGGCCTGATCTCGGGGCCACCTGTTCTCCACAGGAGAATGAATCTACACATCCCTCTCGGACCTGCCTGGGAGATCGTGGGGCCCACTCCCGGCCCCTCAGGACCTGGCGCTGCCGCGGGGAAGAGAAACGAAGGCCGAGGCCCGGCCCCAGGCCCTGGGGGCTGAGAACGGGTGGCGCGTCCACCGCGTACAAAAGGGGACAGGAACACAACGCCAACTGCCGGGACCTCCAGTGCCCCGGGCTCGGACTGACGGGCGCTGAAGCAGGAGCGCCTGACTGAGCTCAGGGTAAACGGAGGCCTTCGGAGCAAGAGAGGAGCAAAGGAAAAAAGTGCTAATCCCTTTACAAGATCTCGGTGCGGACGGCCGTGGTAGGGGCCGGGGAGGCGGGTGGGGCGGTCTCGGAGAGCCCGCCCCGGAGGCAGGCACAGCAGGCGGGGCCCGGCCCAGCTCCGCCCCCGCCCCGGGCCACCGTCCCACCCGACCACCCGCGGTACTACGCGCCTTCACCGCGGGCTGGCTCCCCAGCCTCGTTGCCTCTCCTCCCGAGGAAGGCCCTCGTCCGCAGTCCAGGCCCCGGAGCAGTCGAGAAAGCCAGTAACGACTGGGCAGCAGCCGCCCCGACCCGGGAGCCGTGCCTGCCGACGTACAGCTCTGAGAGCTAGACCCCCGGCCGTGAAAAGGGGTCGGTGCGTCCTTTCTGCCTCCCCCACCTACTTGGGGCCCTAATACTGACTGTCGGTGCCCCCGTCCCGGCCTGGCACAGGATCGCCTCGCGGGTGCGGCCGCGGCCCGGAAGCTCTCCGTGCAAACGCTGTGGCTTCTCAGGAACGTGAGGCCCTGAGCGGCGAGGGCCTGGGCTCCGGGTCCGAGAAGAGAGCGCGATTCCTGCGGCGCCCCGACTAGCCTGGGGAACTCTCTGGAACCGAGCGCAAGCCGGAGACCCCCACCCAATCCCGAATCTCCGCCCGGCCCGGCCAGCGGGGGGCAGCGGCAGCGGCCAGGGCCGCGGGAAGCTGGGGCTCCCAGCCGGACAGCCAGCCGGGCACGGCCCCTCGAGTGCGAGTCCTCTACGCCCGACACACGGCGCCCGCCTTGAGGTCCGCGCCGCCGTCGCGCGGTGCCGGGGCGGGCGGTCCAAAGCCCTCGTGGCCATAGCAGCGTAGTGCCGCCTCCTCGTAGGCCTCCAGGATGGTCTGGCGCTCCTCCGGCGTGAAGTCCATGGAGAAGGGGTGCACCTGCAGAATGTGCCGCTTGATGGTGCTGACCTTGAGCGTGGCCAGCGCGCCCCCGCACACCATGCACACCAGGCCGCGCCGGCTGCCGTCGTAATCCATCAGGTACTCGCCCCGCCAGCGCGGCTGGTAGTTCCGCCTCTGCTCTCGGCTTCGGGGCGGCGGCGGCGGGGGAGGCGGCGGCGGCAGGGGTGGGAAAGCGAGTCCCCCGGGCTCTGGGCCGTCCTCATCGTCCTCCTCTTCCTCGGCGGGCCGCTCCGACGGTTCTCCAGGGGAAAGTGGGACGTCGCCTAGGACGGAACAAAGGACCGCATTGGAGCGTCTGGGCTTCATAACCCCCCACTTTGCGTTGTCCCACCCTCCCCTCTCCCCTTCGACCTTCCACTCTCCCCACCCCCTTCTGCCCTGGCCCCTCTCCCTCTCCACCTGCTCTGGCCCTCCGCCAGCTCACCCCACCACTCCTCCTCCTCCTCTGGCTCCTCCTCCTCTTCCCCTCCCCCCTCCTCGGAGGCTGCGGCTGTGCTGGGGGCGGCAGGGTCCCTGGGGGACTCGGGGCAGGGCAGCCCCAAGGCCAGCAGGTGGGCGGCCTTCTCGCTCCACTCCTGGGCGATGAGGGCCCTGACTGGCCCGCTGAGGCGCGTGGAGCCCGGGTGGCGCTGGCGGATGTGCCGCTTGATGGTGCTCATCTTGAGCGAGGCCAGCGCGCCCCCGCACACCATGCACACCAGGCCGCGCCGGCCGCCGTCCAACTCCATGAGGTACTCCAGCCGCCAGCGCTCCTGGTAGTGGCGGCGGTGGTCGCGGCCCCGCGGAGACCGGCCCAGGATCCCCACCCTCTCGCCCTCCTCCAGCTCCTCCTCCTCTGCCGGCCCGGGCCTCTCAGGGACCCAGCCAGCCTCTTCCTTTACGTCTGGGGGGCTGAGATCCTGAGAGGAGGGGGCTCCAGCAGCGGGGGCCGAGTCCCGGCTCTTTCTGGTCAGGTCCTGGGGGACGAGGTCATCGTCTGTTGGGGAAGGGGTGAGGGAGAGGGGCTCAGCCTGCTGGCTGGGTTGCCCTTACCCACACAGACAGGGTCCCTTGCTCCACACCCCAGCCCTAAGCTAGAGGGCCCAACCAGAGAGAGAGGGAGAGGGAGTGTGTGTGTGTGCGCGTGTGCGTAGGGGAGGAATAAATCCTCCCGGGTGTGTGTGTGTGGGTGTGTGTGTAGGGGGGGAAATGAGTCCTCCCGTGTGTGTGTGTGTGTGTGTGTGTGTGTGTGTGTAGGGGGGGAATGAGTCCTCCCGTGTGTGTGTGTGTGTGTGTGTGTGTGTGTGTGTAGGGGGGGAATGAGTCCTCCCGTGTGTGTGTGTGTGTGTGTGTGTGTGTGTGTAGGGGAGGAATGAGTCCTCCCGGGTGTGTGTGCATGTGTGTGCGTGTGTGTGTAGGGGGGGATGAGTCCCTCCCGGTTCTGGCCACAGACCTCACTTTGCAGCCCTTATATGATGGGGTCCTGGCCCTGGGATGGGCCTCGCACCTGGTGGGGACTGGGTGAGCTCAGACAGTGCCTCGGGCTGGCCACCCCAGGCTTGCAGCAGGGCGCTGCGCTGGGGGCCGCTGAGCCCCAGGGAGCTGGGGTGCACCTCCAGCACGTGGGCACGGATGTCATCCAGGTGCAAGCTGGGTAGTGCCCGGCCACAGGCCATGCACACCAGCCGGTTCCCCCGCGGGTCATAGTCCATGAGACACTCTGCCCGGAACCAGTTCTGCAGGGACTCCTTCAGCCTCCGCTCCAGGCGCCGGGCACCCAGCCCCCTGCTGCCCCCAGCCCTCCGGGAGGCAGACAGGCGCCGACGCCGAGCCCGGGGTGCCCCTGGGCCCCCTCGCCGCTGGCGCCGGCCGCCCCCACCAGCTGGGGCTTTGCCTGAAAGGGTTGGAGGAAGGGAAGGAACTGAGATGCTGGCCCTCCCGGGGAGCCCCCACCACCACAGCCAGGTCCTCCATCCATAAGCCTCTCCCTCACTCTGACTCTGAGCCCTCTGCCTAAGCTTTCCCCTGCCCTTCCTCTCCCCTCAGGTCTTCACTCCTCCAGCCCCTAATCCTCCTGAACACAAACCCTCAGCCCACCTGACTCCTCCCCCAGACCCACATTCTAGCCCCTTCCCTAGACTTCACTGTCAGTCATACCTTTCTAGTGCCCTCTGCTCCCAGACCTTCCCCGGCCTCTCTCCCCAGCCTCCACTCCCTGGATCCTTCTAAAACCAGAGTGGTTAGTGGTTAGACCCCTAATCCCACTGTCTCTCCCGCACTACTGTCCAATAGACAGACCTCACCCCAAAAAGGAGCAAAAACTTGCTCCAGAAAACCAGCTACTTGGCTGAGAAGCCCAGGCTGTCCCCACCCGGCCCCGTCCACTACCCACGCCCTTGCTTCCCCATGTCCTACGTTACCTGGGCCCTTGGGAGGGCAAGCCTGGAGGCCAGCCCCTTCCTCCTCCTCTTCCTCCTCCTCCTCCTCCTCCTCCTCAGCCCCCTGGGCCCCTGGGCCCTCAGCCTCTCCACAGGCCCCCAGCCCCAGGTGGGCATCCCAGCTGTTGCTGATGACTTCCTTCTCCCGGGGACTCCAATGCAGGGAGTAGGGGTGCTTTTGGCGGATGTGTCGCTTGATGGTGCTGAGCTTGAGAGTGGCCAGGGAGCTGCCGCACACCATGCACACCATGCCGTGACGGGCAGGGTTGAAGTCCATCAGGTACTCCAGCCGCCAGTGGTCGTGGTAGTAGCGCCGGTGGTCACGGCCAGGGATGCGGCTCTTTCCAGGCCTCGAGGCCCGGGCCTCACAGTGGTCTGAGTATTTCCTGCCTGAGGATGCTGGTCCCCTAGCCCTGGAGGAGGGCAGGGGGGCACTCCCCCAGCTCCCCAAGGCACCCCCTTCCAGCTGAAGATCTTGCCCTGAAGAGGGGGAAAGGGAGACAGTTTTTCAATCCCCGATTTCCAGGGAAAGAACCTAGGGCTTCGATTTTGCAAGAGAAGGGAGGGGGGAGAGAGGTCATTCAGGGGCAGGAAAGGGATGGCAACAGCAATAAAAGGGAAGTGGGAGAGCAGGGCGTCAAAACATTGGTCCTTTACAGAGAGCAAGACCCCTTTAAGAGAGGCTCAAGAACAAAAGAATGCAGGGCACAGCTCTGGCTTTTTAAAAAATAAGGTGAAGGCCGAAAGCCAAGGAGGCAGCAGGCTGTGCAAGGCCCCCTTTTTGGACGAGAGCTGTAGGGGTACAGCCAGGAGAGCAGCATGCCGGGGCGGTTACAGCCGCAGCGGGGTGAGAAGAACAAAGGGGGCATCTGTCTGCATCCAGGGCTGCACACAGGACCCACTGCCCAAGGCCCCAGCCAGGAAGGCCCCACCCAAAGATGATCTTCTCCCTTTTTCCAATAATGCCTCAAATACACCCTCCTGAGAATCCCATTTTAAGGGGCACTAAGCATTGTCAGTTCCCCAAATTTAGAGACCCACAGGAGGGATCCCCATGACAAAGCTGTCAGCACCTCCAGAGAAAGGAGTTTTTAGGACTCTGACTTTCCTAGAGTCTGGGAGAGCCGATGACTGAAAGGGGATGACGGCAGGAGGGCCACCAGAGTAGCTACTGAAGACTCTGCAGCAGGGAGTGGCCACCACCCACTGGAGTCCATTAAGTCTTTCTGGGGATTTATTTTTTGCTCTGGCCGGGAGCCGGCCACTGCCCAGCAATCAGAGGGCAGTCAGTGGAGAGGCCACCAACCCAGTGGTGTTCCCTTTTGCCAAATAGACACTGAGCAGTCCCCCACTTTCCCTACACTTTGGACCTTATTTTATTTAGAAAAGGGTCTCCTGGACAAATAGGCTGGATAGACAGGTGTGATCATTCTCCCAGTGGAGAATCCCCCGGTCTGGGAAACAAAAGGCAGGATCAGAGAGGGCTCCTGTCACCACTGTGTTTTTGCTTGGTTTTGGTGTAAGTAGATCCAAAGAAAAAGAAAACACTAGTTTCAGAGTCAGAAACCTGGGTTCGACTCCTGGCTTCACTGGTAACTTGCTCTGTGACCTGTGACAGGTCATGTCCGCTCTCTGGGCCTAAGCGTCTTTGTCTGCAAAGGCAGTGGATAGCTAGCTGGTCTCTGAGCATCCTTCCAGCGCTGGATGTTAGTCTAAGGTGGACTGGCGCTTTAAGAGCCGAAAAAAGGGGAGGAGCTGGGATTCTTTAAAAACAAAAGGGGATGGGGAATTTCTGGGAGGGGAGCTCGGGGATTAGGGCTGAGTCTCCCTAGCCTGGACAGTCTTCAGGGTCTTAAGGCTTTGACCATGAAGCAGAGGGATGAAGAAAAACAGTCTCCTCTGAGAGCAAACGAAGAGGACTGGCTGGTCCCCCTATAGCTGACAAATTGTGGCAAAATTTCTGAAAAGAAGGGAGGGGGTAACGCGCGGACTGGAGGGGGTGTATGCCTTTGTGGACGAGCCCATCCCTTTAAGGACTGCCCGCCGTGGGGAAGGTACTGGTAGGTCCCCAAGAGGCGCAAGCCGTGCTCTTTCCCAGGGAGAACGTAGGGAAAAAGAAAAAGGGTTCCTTTCTCTAGGCAAGGCCACAGAGGAGAGGACAGCCCAACTTAAAGCGGCGGAGTCCCCAGCACAGTTCCTCTGGTGGGAAGCCCGGAAAGGGACCCAAGGTCTGGGCAGACTTTTAAGAGACAGCCGGATAAGGGAGACCACCTGGGAGTCTGAAAGAGAAAGGGGCGGGGGCCGCAAGTCCAAGAGCCTAGAGCGCGAGACCCGCGGCGCCTGCCCAGGCCCTCTGGGGCCCCTCCAGCTTGGCCTCCAAGGCGGGGGCCGCGGGTCCCTTTAAGGGGGAGGGGATCCGCCCGAGCCCCGCGGGCCAACCCCGGGAGCTGGGCGGGGGGCTCCCCCGCTGGCCCTGCAGTCGCCATCCGCGCCCGCCAGGTGGCGCCCCCGGCCGCCCTGCCCGCGTCCCCCCCTTTGTTCGGCGGAGGAGAGGGGCCCGGAGCCCGGAGCCGCAGCCCTCCCCTCCCCCATGCCGGGGCCCCCGCCCGAGCCGCCGGCCCTAGCCAACTCTTACCGCCGTCGTCCTCCTCGGGCTCCGCGCCGCCGCTCGATCCGGCGGGCGGCAGCCGTCGGCCCCGTGCCGAGGCCGCTGCTGGCCCGGGGCCGCCCCTGCCGCCGCCGCTCCGGCTCCGGTGGTCCCCGCCAGGCTCCATGCGCTGCGCTGCGGAGCGGGGCCCCGGGGCGGCAGGGCGCGGGGCCGCGGGGCCGGCGGCGGCCCGCGCGCGGCGCTCGGTGCGCGGGGCCCCGGAGCGCGGGGCGCATGCACTGGGCGGCCGGCCGCACGGACGGCTGACTGCTAGCTCGGCGGCGCGGGCTGGACCGGGGTGGGGATTCCTGTCTGGGGCCCCTGGGGCTCCTTTAAGGGCTCCTGGGTAAATTTAAAGGGGCCGCGCGCTATTTCCTCCTGCCAGCTCGCGGGGGGCTGGGGGGAGAGGCATGAGGCGACCAGCCCGACCAAGGCTCTGCAGCCTTCGCCCGCCGCAGACGTTAGGAGCACGGACCTCGCCGTCCTCGCGGGCCCGCGCCGCCGCCTCCGGGACTCGGGTCCCGGCTCCTGAAGGGTCACCGAGGCGGCCAGGGGCGCCGCGTCCGTTGCGACGCGCTTGCACCCAAGCTCGGCTCGCAGCCACTGCCCCCTCGGGGCATCTAAGCGCCCGGCTCCCCGCACCGGCGCTGGCAAGGGGGTCGCCCGCTGGGGAGGCCCCGGTCCCTGCCAGGGACTGCCTCCTCCCGCGCGAGCTAGGCGCGGGCCCCAGAGCGGACACGACTGGCAGGGGCCCCAGATGGCCGCGTCCCTGCAGAGAGGGTGGAGCCGCGGGGGCGGCCGCGCCCCCTCCCGCGGGAGCCGCCCGGGAGCGCTGGGAGCTCGGCCTTCAGCATTGGAGGGCGGACGGGCCAAGCTCCCCCGGAGCTGGCCGGGGCGGGGACCGCGGCCGCAGAGACTCAGGCCGAGGAGAGGGGGCGCGCAGTAGACCGCGGAGAGCGGGCTGCGCCGGGGCCCGACGCTGCCGGGCGGAGGTGGCCCCAGGATGGAAGCCGAGAGGGGAGGGCGTGCGCCGCCGTGACTCAGGCTTCTGCCCCCGCAGGCCTGGGGGTGCGACACGAGGCCCTAAACGCGGTCCCGGACCCTCTGCCCCGCACGAGGAAGGGAAGAACGCTGTCCCCGGGCGGGGAGTCGGGCACCTGGGGACCCGCGCCACCACGGCTGGGAAGCTCTGGGGCGGACCCTGGTTGCGAGTCCCGGGATGCCTCGGAAGCCCCAGGTCCCAAGAAGCGGAGAGAAGGGACCTGGAGAAGCAGCTAGGGGCACGGCAGCCTGGAGTCCTTCCTCGAGGACCGGCTGGAGAAGCAGGTGCTTTCTGTGCCTGTGGTTGGTCGCCCACAACAAAGGCGATTCCTAGAGATCCAAATTACAGGGTGCGGGAGTCCATACAGGGTCTCATTATTTGGAGGTGGGTTTTATTCTCTTCTTCGGGGAGGTGCCCAGCGACCCGTTAAAGAAGTCACTCTTGACACATTCATTTGCTCACTCTACACCTATTGTGTGCCAGCATGCTCCCAGGCGCTGGGCAGACAGCAGTGAGCAAGGTGCGCAAATCTGATACTGTTTCTGACTTAGCACCCACAGCTTATAAAAAGGAAACGAGTCCAGTCCTTGGGGAGCCATGGGAAATATTAAATTACTTGGGACACAGGAAGCCTGCTTTCCTAAGTGTTCGTGAAGAGGGACCAGGAACTAAAATTTTTGAAGTGTCTAAAAGGTGTCTGTCCCATTGGAGATGCTGTCCCATCTCTTCCTCAGTCCCCATGATGGCCTGCGAGAGACATCACCCTGGGTAAACAGAGTCTCCGTCCTACAGCTCTGCTCTCTCCACTACTGGCCTTGCTGCACTCCACCCACTGGGGTGCCCACCAGGGGCCCTGGTGCTGATGTGGTGCCAGATGGGGCCATGAGATGGGGGATTCCCTTATTCATATGTCCTTCGCCTATGCCCGGCCAGGGACACAAAAGGAAAATAAGACACAGACCTGGCCTTCACATGTTCCTAAGTATGTTTTTGAAACAATTACAAAGACAACCCAAGTTCAGAGCTGGCCACTGAGAGACACTTTTGGTAAATGTCCTTCCGGTTCTTTTTCTCTGTGTATAAATAGGATAATTTTGCTTGTTACCAACAAAAAGGTATGGACACCACCTAGAGCCATTTTTAACAACCTCTGGCTCCTCTCCTTGCTCACATCCTGCGTAGCTTCAGGACCCGCTCCAAGCTCCACAGGTCCAAGGCATCTTCCACTCACCAACTGATCCTCACAGCCACCCTACAAAGATGAAGCTTTGCTTTGCAGATGAAGAAATGGAGACTCAGAGTCAAGAGTCTCACTCAAGTCCATTCATTCATTTACTTATCCACTTATTCAGAAAGCATTGACTGAGCCAGTCCTGAGTACGTAGCACTGGGCTAGGGATAAAGAGGTTTAAAGATTACATAGCACGGCTCTGGGAGGTTCCATTCCCCACTTCCTAGGAACTCTCAGTCTACTGGGTGGACAATGGCAGTCAGGGTCACATTAAGACTTTTCATGGGTCCTAGGTACTTTTGCCTCCATGGGCATCTTCCTCTAAAAAAAAAAGAAAAAGGAAAAAGGAAAGGAAAAATGATTTAATGGATTTTTATGGGCCCTACAATTTTTTTTTCTGATGTGAGAAAAAATAACACACTTTCTTTGACCCTTAAAGTTCTTTTTTTCTTCTGATTTTTAAAAAAGTTAAAATATTTTCATGAGCCCCTAAGATTATCAAGGGCTCTAGGCACTGTGCTCCCGGTGCCCAATGTCTAGCCAGCCTTGATTGCAATACAGGATGACAAGTGCCAGGGGAGAGGCTACCCAACCAACTGGGGAAGACTTCTTAGGGAAGGTATGGCTTGAGCCAAGTCTTCAAAAGCCAGGAGGTATTGCCAGGATGAGAAATAGAGGCAGGGAAGCTCTGGGGTGAAGGAAGATTTCCGGTGGGAGAGGCAGAAAAGGAAATGGAAAGAGCAGGGACGAGAGCCTCAGGTGCCTTGCTGAGAGTCCGCGTTTGTCCCGGAGGCCTGGGGAGTGCCTGGAGCCAGTGTGCAGGGCAGCCAGCAGGCAGCCCTGAGAACAGAAGGGAGGAGGGCGAGAAGAGAGAGAAAGACGGGACACAGATGGAGCCGTCCACGCCAGCCACAGAAAGGCTGTAAGGCAGCAGCTACAGGGTACATGGAGAGGAAGCCGAAGATTTGAGCAGGGTCCCAGCACATCGTGGTGCCATCTTCATTGCACACAGAGACACTGGAGGGGGGTGTGAAGTGCCACCTGTGCCCCCAGCTGAGCCAGGAGGAAGGTGCACCTCTTCGCACCCACAAGCTATTTGTTAGCCAAGCGTGTACCTGAAAGCTGCCTCCACCTACAGCGAGCATCTTTTCCTATTTCACTAGCACAGAGAAGCACCCCACCCTTTTTTAAATGAATGTGATTTTTAAAAATATTTATTTATTGTATTATTTATTTTGGCTGCGCTGGGTCTTAGTTGCGGCACGCGGGATCTTCGTTGTGGCATGAAGGATCCTTCGTGGCGGCATGCGGGATCTTTAGTTGTGGCATGTGGGCTTCTTAGTTGCAGCATGCGTGCGGGATCTAGTTCCCCGACCAAGGATGGAACCCGAGCCCCCTGCATTGGGAGCGTGGAGTCTTACCCACTGGACCACCAGGGAAGTCCCCAGAGAAGGCCCCTTTAACTAATTTCTAACAAAGGCCCTGTAGATGCCAGCAGTGGTCCTAGATTGAGCTATATTAAGAGGGTAGAACCTACAGGACGTGGCAACTGATGGAAGGTGATGGCAAGAGAAAAGCCTGGCTAACTCCCAGTATCTGCACTGGAAGGGCAGGGATAGAAAAAGAAAGACAGATCTGAGGGCGGAGACAGAATGAGGTCACAAGTGGAGACCTTGGAGCCTGTATGGAAGCCAGTACTCCTCGTTTTTGCACGAGGCCACTTCCCCTCCATTCTCTGACACAGATGCTCAGGCCACCGTCCGTGGTCCTCAGCCGGCAGCACCGCAGGCTCCTTAGGGTGGCTGGTCCCAGCCTGCAAGAGCCATAGTCTCTCGGGGCAGAATCGGAGTGTCTTTCCAGGGCCTCAGTGGCTCCTCTGGAGTCCAGTTGAAGGAAGGGCCTCCCTAGTGACTAGAAGGGGGTACTGTGAAGAGCGTTCCTAAAGGAAGTTTTTCAGGCCGTAAATAACATTCACCTCATTAGACCCAAATTTGCCACAAATTCTAGATTCTACTTTTCGAAATGTCTCAGAACTATAGAACAGGTTCAGAAAAGTAGGATTTCGGTGTTCTCTAGAGGGCAGACCTAAACCCTTTCAAAGAACAAAAGTCAATGGGTCATATAGCCTATGAATGTCAAAGGGACTTTCCATGTAGACTGTACATTAAATCATCCCTTGTAAAACTCCAAAGGAATTTCAAACCCAAAGATTATCGCCAGGTGTAAGGTAAACTTCAAACTTTATATGTGCGTGTTGAGGGGAGAGAGAGGGGAGGCATTTCAACCCCAGGCACTCAAATTTGCAAATAAAACAGCCAATAATGTCTCTGTTTTTAGAGAAGAGAAAACTGGCAAAAGTTGTTTCCCAGTGTTAACTTAGTCGAGTGTTCATTGCAGGTGAAGAGGATGTGACATATCCCAAGAGGGAAAGTCACAGGTGAGAAAGGAAGTAACTTGTCCAAAACACAGCTAGTAACTGTTGAAAAGAAGACTTAAACTCCAGCCTCCCAGTCTCTAAAACCCTGACACTTAAAAACACTTTTTTTAATTATAAAATATGTCAAACATACAGAAAAAAATTATATAAGTACCTATGTACATATTCTCATACCTCCCAGCTTTAACAACTGTAAACATTTTGATACATCTGCTACATAGCATTTTTTAGGAAAGAAAATATCACAGAGACAGTTGAAGCTCCAAGACAAGCCTTCCTGCCCCATCTCCCTCCTCCCTCCACAAGTTCACCCTTCCTGAAGCTGGTGCTTATCCTTCCCATACAAGTTCCAGTACTTTCACTGCCCACGTATTCATAAACAATATAAAGCAATGACTTACATGTTTTTAAGCTTTAACTAAGTGGAATTACTCCATACTTATCATTCTGGAACTTTCAAAGTTTCTTGCACTTACCCACACTACAAGTTTATTCTCAAACACATTCATTTATTCATTCATTCTTTCATTCAACTCTTGTTTATTGAATGTTTGTTACAGATCTCACCACTGAGGTTGACTCACAGATGAAAACCCTAGGTCTCACATTCTGATTTCTGATTCTGATTCTGGAGGAGCTGGTCCAATAAAACACTCTTTTATTTGTTTGTTTTTAAGTTTAAAAATTTTTTGTTTTTATACAGTGTTTAAAGGTTACTTTCCATGTATAGTTATTACAAAATAGTGGCTATGTTCCCTGTGTTATACAATAATTCCTTGAGCCTGTCTTACACCCAATCGTTTGTACCTCCCACTCCCCCCACCCCCAGTGAAACATTCTTAATGCCCAGGCTGTATAGCTATTTATTGGGGTGACGTGATCACTCAGAAAATACAGGATAGCATTCGTGTTCTTACCTGTTGGTGCCAAAGGAAGAGTAACTCTAAGGACCATGGCTCAAGTGGTTTGAGTTCCCACTAGTGCAGAAAACCATAGATGCATCAAAAGGTCCTCAGAACCAGCCTCAGAAGCTGGCCTGCTGCTGGGTCCCCAGCTCCTCATTGTGGGGATGTCTTCAAGATGGTCTCAGTGTCCTACCCTCCTGATCTGGCATAAACATTTGAGGATTTTAGTCTTCCCTCTACTTCACCCCACTAAGGAGAGACAAGTCTCATAGTGGTCCAACTCCCTGACCCGGCCCTGAGCAGAAACAGGGAACAAGAAGTAACTGAGGGACTTCCCTGGTGGCACAGTGGTTAAGAATCCGCCTGCCAATGCAGGGGACACGGGTTCAAGCCCTGGTCGGGGAAGATCCCACATGCCGCGGAGCAACTAAGCCCGTGCGCCACAACTACTGAGCCTGAGCTCTAGAGCCCACGAGCCACAACTTCTGCAGCCCGCGTGCCTAGAGCCTGTGCCCCGCAACAAAGAGAAGCCACCGCAATGAGAAGCCCACACACTGCCACAAAGAGTAGCCCCTGCTCGCCGCAACTAGAGAAAGCCCACGCTCAGCAACGAAGACTGAACGCAGCCCAAAACTAAATAAATTAATTAAAAAAAAAAAAGTAACTGACCGGCAAGGCCTTCATCCCTGTCCCTCTTTAAATGTGTCAAAACCAGACATGTGGGAAACTTCGCTGTTGGTCCAGTGGCTAAGAATACAGGGGATGCGGGTTCAATCCCTGGTCAGGGAACTAAGATCCCACATGCCGCGGGGCAACTAAGCCCGCCACAACTACTGAGCCCACGTGCCACGACTAGAGAGAAGCCTGCGAGTTACAACGAAGAGCCCCCACACCACAATGAAAAGATCCCATGTGCTGCAACTAAGACCCGACGCAGCCAAAAATAAATAAATATTTGCTTTATAAAAAAGAAACAACATCAGACATGGGATTTCTTTGTCCGTTTTCTATAACCTGTCATCCAACACAGAACATTCCGGTGGTTACTTAATGTTTCATTAATCCTGTCTCAGTATGAGTCAGCACACTTTTATTGGTAAATGTTGGAAAACACAACTTAAATTGGTTCAGTATTTTTTTTAAGGCGGGGAGAGGGCGTATTTGTTCATGGGACTGAAAACTACAGAAGAGCTGTCTTCAGACATGACTTGATCCAAGGCTCAGTAGTGTCACCATGATCTTAGTGTCTCTCTGTCTCTCCCTCTCTTTGTTTTTATTTTTTTATTTTTTTAAAAACATTTATTTGGCTGCACCGGGTCTTAGTTGCGGCATGCGGGATCTTTAGTTGCAGCATGGAGGATCTTCGTTGCGGCATGTGGGTTCTTAGTTGCGGCACGTGGGATCTAGTTCCCTGACCAGGGATTGAACCCGGGTCCCCTGCATTGGGAGCACAGAGTCTTAACCACTGCACCACCAGGGAAGTCCCTCTCTCTTTGTTTTTACCCTGCTTCCCTGGTTCCCTTTCGGACAGGTCTTTCAAATGATGGCACCTAGCAGTTCCAGACCTGCTACTTCGCCACTTCAAGGCCCTCAGAAAAGAAAGATCTTCCTTTCTCCAGCAATGTGAACAAAATCCCAGGTCTAACTCTCATTGGCCTGAATTGGATCACATGTTTATCCCTCAACCCATCACTGTGGCCAAACACATGGGATGTGCCTCCTCCCTGTACCTGGGGTCAGATGCCCTTTCTGGGAGGAGTCAGCATGTGGACTGAGAAGGGTGGATGCTATAAGGAAAAACCATATGAAGTTAACAAAAGAAGGGATGCTGAATGGCAGAAACAAGATGCCTAGTCACTCATGTTGAGAATATATTGTCATTCCAGCTACTAACAAGACACTAGTAATACAGGGGCAAGGCACATTTGGGGGGCCATCTCTCCTATTCTATCCATCACAGTCCTGCAGGAGCTGGCTGTCCTCTGGCTCTCTGCCCAGCTCACCCCTCCCCACCCAGAGTGGGAGCCCCCAGCAGCCATCTTTCCTCCATACATTCCAACTTAAGGGCCTAGAGGTGACTGTCCAGTGGAAGTGTCACCCTGACCCATGCAAAGCCAACCAGATCCTCTCTCCTGACACTTTTCGGGATTTCATGGACAGCTAGGTGGTGTCTGAGGGTGGGCGGCTGAAGCTGCATCTATCCTCTCCCACCATGCAGAGCAGAGTGAGGAGACCCAGACTGTGGAAAGGGGAAAAGATGCTGCCTGCCCTTCCTGCTTCCAGACCCTGAAGAGGCCTCATTACACGCATACTTGGGTCCCCTGGGATACATCCCCTTTTTCATTTCCTTAAATTAATCTCTGATTCTTGCAACAAAAAGCACCTACTATGTGCCAGCAGTGACTATAAGACATAGCCCTTCCCCTCACAAAGTTACAGGGTTTTATAATTCAATAAGAAAAACTCATCATACACTTAAAAAAAAAAAAAAAAAAAGGTCAAAGGCTAAAAATAGGCAGTTCACAGTCCAGGAACGACAGGTGGCCAGCACAGTGTAGCTCAACTTTACTTGTATTCAGGAAACTGCTAATTAAACAGCAAGATATTGTTAGTCACCCAATTGATTGGCAAAGATTTTAAAGTTTGATACTATCAGGAGTGGGGAGGGTATGAGGAAAGGGGGACACACAGCTGGGAATGTGTCAACTACTAGGGCCAAATTGTTTTTGGTTTTTTAATTTATTTATTTATTTTTGGCTGCACTGGGTCTTCGCTGCTGCGCGTGGGCGCGGGATTTCTCTAGTTGTGGCAAGCGGGGGCTACTCTGTTGCAGAGCATAGGCGTGCAGGCTTCAGTTGTGGCACGCAGGCTCAATAGTTGTGGCTCGCAGGCTCTAGAGGGCAGGCTCAGTAGCTGTGGCACACGGGCTTAGTTGCTCTGCAGCATGTGGGATCTTCCCAGACCAGGGCTCAGAACCCGCGTCACCTGCATTGGCAGGTGGATTCTTAACCACTGCGCCACCAAGGAAGCCCCACTAGGGCCACTTCGGAAAGCAATTTAACCAAATCTGTTGAAATCTAAAAATGCACATACTCCTGAAGGCAATGTGGTATCCTGGATTGGATCCTGAAACAGATAAAGGACATTAGTGGAAAAGCTAGTGTTATGGACTGAATTGTGTCCCCTCCTAAATTCATATGTTGAAGACTTAACCCCCAATGTGACTATATTTGGAGACGGCCTTTAGAGTGGTAATTAAGTTTAAATGAGGTCATAAGGATGGGGTCCTAATTCCATAACACTGGTGTCCTTCTAAGAGGAAGAGATACCAAAGAGCTCTCTCTCTCTCCCCTTGCAGGTATACACAGAAGAAAAGCCATGTGAGGACACAGGGAGAAGGTGACCATCTGCAAGCCAAAGAGAGAGGCCTCATAAGACAACCCTGTTGCCACCTTGATCTTGAACTTCCAGCCTTCAGAACTGTAAGAAAATAAATTTATGTTGTTTAAGTCACCCAGTCTGTGATATTCTATTATAGCAGCCTGAGAAGACTAATACAACTAATGAAATCCAAGTAAAGTCTAGAGTTTAGTTCACAGTAATATGCAAAAGTTGGTTTCTTAGTCTTGACAAATGTACCGTGATAATGCAAGATGATAACAGTAGAGGAAACTGGGTGAGGGATATATGGGAACTCTCAGTACCCTTTGCAACTTTTCTATAAATCTAAATTTATTCCAAAATTTTAAAAAGTTTATGTGCAAAGTGCACATACCCTCTGATCCAGCGATTCTACACTGGAGAAACGTACATGTACAAGAAGATATGGATAAAGGGTGTTCCTTGCATGTCAGGTAATGACAACCCAGGAATTACCTAACTGTCCTTCAGTAGGGAAAGAGCTGAATAAGCCAGAGAATGTTCATGCTATAAATACTATATGGCAGTAAAAAAGAATGAGGTAGAGCTATGTGTATTAAAGTGATAAAAGTAAGATGCAGAAGGATTTAAGTTAGTCAATAAAATACTATCATGAGAAAAAGAGGAAGAGTTGCGGGGAGATGGAGCAGCTTGGAGGCTGCTGGGGCTTTCAGGTGGGTGGGCACCTCTGCCCCCTTGGCCACTCGGTGCCCACTGCCCCTTGGGCGTGTCTCCTCCTTCCTGTTTCTCTGTCTTCTTTCTTCCCCTTAACTGTTCACTAAAAATAGTCATTGTATTTCATTAGGTTATATTTGCCCAATTCTTAGGGAAAGACAAGCACTTATTCTGATTATCTCCCCACTTATTCATGCAATATATACACAGTTACTATTTCTTGTATGTGGCCTTCAGGAAGTTCTATGAAACAGCAGCCCCGAAATGTCATGTTCTCTATAATCAAGGACTTGCCCAGTGTGCAAAGCTGGCAGCAGTGCAGGGATAATAGAAGCTGCCGCCTGAACTATTGGGACATTTACATCCTTTAGGGGGTCTTATCGGTTTTATAATGTTGGGGAATGTGAATGGTCCCCAACATTCCATGTCCAATCACACAAATGCCATTAGATTCTAACTCCTAAGTGTCTCTCCCCTGCTGACCGAACTTTCAGAGCCTGTTGTTAAAAGGTATTGAGGCGGACTTCCCTCGTGGCACAGCGGTTAAGAATCTGCCTGCCAATGCAGGGGACACGGGTTCGAGCCCTGGTCCGGGAAGAACCCACATGCTGCGGAGCAACTAAGCCCGTGTGCCACAACTACTGAGCCTGCACTCTAGAGCCCACGACTCACAGCTACTGAGCCCGCGTGCCACAACTACTGAAGCCACACACCTGGAGCCAGTGCTCCGCAACAAGAGAAGCCACCGCAATGAGAAGCTCACGCACCGCAATGAAGAGTAGCCCCCGTTCGCCGCAACTAGAGAAAGCCCACGCGCCGCAACGAAGACCCAATGCAGCCAAAAATAAATAAATGAATAAAAATTTTTAAAAAAAGATATTGAGGCACATTAAAATTTTAGGAATTTATTTGAGAAAGAATCCATCCAAATTGGTCATCATCAAATGGGAAGTGGTTAGAAGCACTCCACAGATGGGAGCTGAGGAAAGACTTTTATAGAGAAAAGGTGGAAGCAAAGTAAGGAAATTACTGATTGACTATAGCTTCAATGCTACTTGGCTGTTAATGATTGGTTGTCAGGTTTTGCTTTCATAACCTCGAGGTATTTACAGGTTAACATTTTGGTTTGCTTACGTAGGTGCGGAGGCACTAGAGCCACCTCAGTCTAATGGTCTCTTTGTTTAATTTAACAATTCTCCCTTTTGATCATCTGGAGGATGAACAGAAGTTTAGTATTAGCCCCATTCTCAGTCACTGTGAGAGTTAAATTGCTCTTATCAGGTTATGATGTCAGATCCATAGAAGAATTGCTTTTGCTGTTTATCCCATTGTACATCTTGTTTCTGTTTCTCCAAGCACAGTGAGACCATCTGATTTGCTGCTGATGGCTGCAAACATGCATTTGAGATCTTTGAGGCAACACAGCCCACCAGGGCGACTGCGATGATGACTCCTGGGGGATAATACCAAAAGACTGAAGTACACTTCTTAGCCAGGGTCCCCATAAACCAAACCAGTTGGTATCAAGTAAATCAAAGAATGTACCTGATGTGGTACCAATCTGTTTTAGCCAAGTAGCTTGTTTGTTAATTTCTTGTATTTGAGTTTTTACAACACCAGAGGTGTTAATTCAGGTACAGCAGGAGGTGTTAGCTATGGCACAGACCCCTCGTTCAGCCAACAAATAATCTAAAGCAATTTTACTATCTAAAACCACCTTAGCTAGAGAGCCTAGGTACTTTTGTTGTGCAGTCAAGGCCTTAGCAGTAGACTCAGCTATGGTTGCCAGCGTTAAGAATAAGTTTCTAAGCATATGTTTGTTTGTACTAACTCCAAGCCAAGGAAGAAGGGACCACCCAAATGATGCCCATCCAGGGGTGTTAACATCTCCTGACAAACTTCTTTTTGCTCCATAGTGTAAATTCAAGGCAGTGGCCAACGTTGAGTTTCTGAGGTATTATGAAGGGACAATGGAACACTAAATGCAGCAAGAGCACAGTGCCCTGGGACTTCCCTGATGGTCCAGTGGTAAAGAATCCGCCTTCTAATGCAGGGGACACGGGTTTGATCCCTGGTCAGGGAACTAAGATCCCACGTGCCGCGGGGCAACTAAGCCCGCGCGCCACAACTAGAAAACCCACGTGCCACAACTAGAGAGAAGCCCGCGCACCACAGCTAGAGAGAAGCCCGTGCGCCCCAACGAAAGATCCCGCATGCCGCAACGAAGATCCCACATGCTGCAACTAAGACCTGACGTAGCCAAAAATAAAAATAAATAAAATATTTTCTAAATAAAAGAGCACCGTGCCCTTTCATCCGCCAGCTGTCAAGACAATGAGTTGCTCAAGCATAGAGGCCAATACCAAAGCGTCCACATATAAAGCCACAGCCAGGAAGGGTACATAGGGCTCCCTCGTAAGTATTGGCATCTGTGGGCTCATTGGTTGGTACAGAGGTGTTAGCATCATCCCACCGAGACCACCTAAATACATGGGCCCGTCAGCTAAGCCTGTAAATGGTCTGACTTACATTGGCTGCTCTGCAGTGTTCTTTTTTTTTTTTTTGGCGGTACGCGGGCCTCTCACCGTTGTGGCCCCTCCCGTTGCGGAGCACAGGCTCCGGACGCGCAGGCTCAGCGGCCACGGCTCACGGGCCCAGCCGCTCCGTGGCATGTGGGATCTTCCCGGACCGGGGCACGAACCCGTGTCCCCTGCATCGGCAGGCGGACTCTCAACCACTGCGCCACCGGGGAAGCCCTGCAGTGTTTTATATATATAGAGAGAGAGTGAATCTCATTTTCCCATCCCAGGGTTGGATTAAATTGAAGCAAGGAATGGGGATATGTAGATTTAGTATTTTTACCTTTATAAAAGGGAGCTGCCGAACAATTTAGGCACACAGTGGCATTTGGGATTTCAGTGAAATTACTTATAGGGTAAACAAAAGGGTCTCTCCCTTCATGTACTGATTTTGGTTTAGCATGACAAATCCAGCAGTTAGTTAAATTTCCCGCAGTAGCTATTGTTTGTGAAATCCTAATTATAGTGTTATCTTTCCATGCATTAATGAAGAGAAAAAGCAGATAGCAAGGAGGTGAAAGGGATAAAGATTTCATATTGGAGATAAAGACCTTGATCTGTGACCTTGAGAGAGCTGTCCACCTCAAGATGTCATTTGTTTCTGGGGAGGAATCTTCCAATTTTAACTTTAGATTTCCGGCTAGTATGCAGTTCCAAGAGTTTGGAGGAGCCTTTTACAACTGGGAGATGTGGACCCAAGTTTTAATCTCTGAAGTTTGGCTACTATCTGGGTAGTCAGGAGAACCTGAATGGTCCCTTCTAACGAGGTTCAAGGGCAGTCATTCTCAGGTGTCGTTTCCTGAGAAGAAGACCCACTGTCCAGGTTCTAAGTTGTAGAAGGCTCGACAATCTGTAGGAGGGTCATGAAAAGCTTCTTTTACCTGGTGGAAATATACTTTAGCATAATACGTTAAAGCTTTATAATATTGAATCATATCAGAATTTGAGTACAGGAGACAGATGTGGTTCTATCACCAAGGGCACAGGTTTTCCTGTCACTATTTCATAAGGTATTACTTTATCCTTTCCCATAGGTGTTGATCTAATCACCATTAAAACGAATAGTAGAACTTCAGGCCAGGGCAGTCCAGTTGATTCTGTTAATTTAGCTAGCTTCAGTTTTAAGTTACCATTTGTCTGTTCAACTTTACCAGCTGACTAAGGACAACGATAACGCCATTGAGTCAGCAGTGCTTTATTTGTTTAATTTTTTGTCTGGTGAAATGAGTTCCCCTATCATTGAAGAGTTCTCTGGGGAAGCGCCATGAAGGAAATATATTTTCTAAAAGTTTCTCAGCCACAGTTGCGGCATCAGCCTTTCTGCATAGGAAGGCTTCAGTCAATCCTGAGAACATACAAGCAATTACAAGAACATATCAGTAACCCATTGAGGGAGGCAAGTGAATGAAATCCATCTGTAAGTGTCCAAATGGCCTGCCCAGTAGGCGGTGAGAATGCTCCATCTAATACCTTAATAGTCTTTCCAGGGTTATGGGTTTGACAAATCAGGTATCAGTGGTAAACCAAATTTGTGACCTTGGAGTAGTCATTCCACCAATACTTCTTCATAATTTGGATCATTTTATCTGTGCCACGATGAGTTGCAGAATGTAGAGCTTTTAGTAATGGCATTTTCAAGGATTCAGGAAGAACCAGGCGACTGTCCTGGCCCTCAGTGAATTGTTTAATATGAAATTTGCACCCTTGTTGGTCCCAACATTGTTGCTCCAGCTCAGATGCCTGATTTTGTCTTTTATATAAATTATCATAAATAATTTGGTTAGAATCAATCTTACGGAGTTCATTCAAGTTGCGTATTTGTACAACTTTAGTGCTGGCTGACTTAGCATGGAAGTCTGCTAGAGCATTTCCCTGATACTCACGTTCTGTCTTTCTAGTATGAGCTTCAGTTTTAATAACTGCAATTCAGTTAGACAATAGAATGACAGAGAGCTGTTCATTTACTTGGGGCCGTGGTTTGTTTTTTTCTTTTTTTTTTTGCCCACCCTGAGCAGCATGTGGAAATTCCCCAACCAGGGATAGAACCTGCACCCCCTGCAGTGGAAGCACAAAGCCCTAACTACTGGACCACTGCGGGAGTGCTACTTGGGGCCCATTTTTTTTTTTAAGATTTTTATTTTATTTATTTATTTTTGGCTGCGTTGGGTCTTTGTTGCTGCGCGCAGGCTTTCTCTAGTTGCCGCGAGCGGGGGCTACTATTCGTTGCAGTGCATGGGCTTCTTACTGCTGTGGCTTCTCTTGTTGCGGAGCACGGGCTCTAGGCGTGCAGGCTTCAGTAGTTGTGGCACACAGGCTCAGTAGTTGTGGCTTACGGGCTCTAGAGCGCAGGCTCAGTAGTTGTGGCACACGGGCTTAGTTGCTCCGTGGCATGTGGGATCTTCCCGGACCAGGGCTCAAACCTGTGTCCCCTGAATTGGCAGGTGGATTCTTAACCACTGCACCACCAGCAAAGCCCTGGGGCCCATTTTTGATCAGCCTTCCACCAGCAGTGAGGAACGTCTCTGTTTCCATAATATACCAAAGTCATGGACCACCCCAAAGGCATATTTACTATCTGTATAAAGGTTTACTGATTTTCCTTTGAATAGCTGACAACTCCGAGTGAGAGCATATTGTTCTGCTGGTTGAGCAAAGTTAAACTGGGGAAGGCTTCACCTTTCCAATAATTCCTATTGAGCTGTCATAACATATCCTGATTGATTTTTCCCTTCCGCATTCTTAGCATAGGACCCAGCGACAAAGAGTATCAAATCTTGGTTTTCTAACGATGTGTCCTGTAAGTCAATGCAAGGGGTCAATAACCATGACACCACGTCTACACAGTTACAGTGATCTGTACCACTGTCTGCAAGGGCAGCAGTGTTGAGAAAGTTGCAGCACTCAAGAAGCTTTGATGTATAGCACAGGGAGAACAGCTCGATGCTATGTGACGATATAGAGGGGTGGGATAGGGAGGGTGGGAGGGAGGTTCAAGAGGGAGGGGATATGGGGATATATGTATACACAGAGCTGATTCACTTTGTTGTACAGTGGAAACTAACACAACATTGTAAAGCAATTATACTCCAATAAAGATGTAAAAAAATATGTATATATATACACACGCATATATGGGAATGAAATAAAACTATAAAATGAAAAAAAACAAAACGATGGAGCTTAGAAAGTGAAAGCAGGGACTTCCCTGGTGATCCAGTGCTTAAGACTCTGCGCTTCCACTTCAGGGGGGATGGGTTTGATCCCTGGTCAGGGAACTATAAAATCCCACAAAAAAAAAAAAGTGAAAGGAGAAGGATCTCAGTTAGTCGGCTTGCTGAAAAATGGTGAGTCTGTTGGGAGTTTAATAGACTCTCAACAGCATGAGGTATAAGTATAAGTCATATCCTAATATGAAATGGACAAATTCTTAGAAAAGTACAACCTTCCAAGACCGAACCAGGAAGAAATAGAAAATATGAACAGACCAATCACAAGTAATGCAATTGAAACTGTGATTTAAAATCTTCCAACAGGGACTTCCCTGGTGGCACAGCAGTTAGGAATGCACCTGCCAATGCAGGGAACAGGGGTTCGAACCCTAGTCCAGGAAGATCCCACATGCCACGGAGCAACTAAGCCCATGCACCACAGCTACTGAGCCCGCATGCTGCAACTACTGAAGCCCATGCGCCTAGAGCCTGTGCTTTGCAACAAGAGAAGCCACCACAACGAGAAGCCCATGAACCACAAAGAAGAGTAGCTCCCACTCGCCGCAACTAGAGAAAGCCCTTGCGCAGCAGTGAAGACCCAATGCAGCCAAAAAAAAAAAAAACCTTCCAACAAACAAAAGTTCAGAACCAGATGGCTTCACAGGCAAATTCTAGCAAACATTTAGACAAGAGCTAACACCCATCCTTCTCAAACTGTTCCAAAAAATTACAAAGGGAGGAACACTCCCAAGCTCAGTCTATGAGGCCACCATCACCCTGATACCAAAACTAGACAACGATATCACAAAAAAAGAAAATTACAGACCAATATCACTGATGAACATAGAAGCAAAAATCCTCAACAAAATACTAGCAAACAATCCAACAACACATTAAAAGGGTCATACATCATGATCAAGTGGGATTTATCCCAGGGACACAAGGATTCTTCAGTATATGCAAATCAATCCATGTGATACACCATATTAACAAATTGAAGAATAAAAACCATACGATCATCTCAATAGATGCAGAAAAAGGTTTTGACAAAATTCAACACCCATATATGATTTTTTAAAAAACTCTGCAGAAAGTGGGCATAGAGAGAACCTACCTCAACATAATAAAGGCAATATACAAGAAACTCACAGCAAACATCATTCTCAATGGTGAAAAACTGAGAGCATTTCCTCTAAGATCGGAACAAGACAAGGATGTCCGCTCTTGCCACTATTATTCAGCATAGTTTTGGAAGTCCTAGCCCTGGCAATCAGAGAAGAAAAAGAAATAGAAGGAATCCAAATTGGAAAAGAAGAAGTAAAGCTGTCACTGCTTGCAGATGACATGATACTATACATAGAAAATCCTAAAGATGCCACCAGAAAACTACTAGAGCTAATCAATGAATTTGGTAAAGTTGGAGGATGTAAGATTAATACACAGAAATCTCTTGCATTCCTATACACTAACAATGAAAAATCAGAAAGAGAAATTAAGGAAACAGTCCCATTTACCATTGCAACAGAAAGAATAAAATACCTAGGAATAAACCTACCTAAAGAGGAAAAAGACCTGTACTCAGAAAACTATAAGATACTGATGAAAGAAATCAAAGATGACACAAACAGATGGAGAGATATACCATGTTCTTGGATTGGAAGAATCAATATTGTGTGGGACTTCCCAGGTGGTCCAGCGGATAAGACTCCACGCTCCCAATGCAGGGGGGCCAGGTTCGATCCCTGGTGAGGGAACTAGATCCCACATGCATGCTGCAACTAAGAGTTTGCATGCCACAACTATGGAGCCCTCCTGCCGCAACTAAGGAGCCCACCTGCCACAACTAAAGAGCCCACATGCTGCAACTAAGGAGCCAATGAGCTGCAACTAAGGATCCCTGGAGCCACAACTAAGGAGCCCACCTACTGCAACTAAGACCCGGTGCAACCAAATAAATAAATAAATAAATATTAAAAAAAAAAAAAGTATTGTGAAAATGACAATCTACAGATTCAATGCAATCCCTAGCATATTACCAATGGCATTTTTCACAGAATTAGAACAAAAAATTTTACGATTTGCATGGAAACACAAAAGACCCCAAGTGGTCAAAGCAATTTCTTTCTTTTTTTTTTTTGGCTGCGTTAGGTCTTTGTTGCTGTGCGTGGGCTTTCTCTAGTTGCAGCGAGTTGGGGCCTATTCTTCGTTGCAGTGCACAGGCTTCTCATTGCGGTGGCTTCTCTTGTGTGGAGCACAGGCTCTAGGCACGGGGGCTTCAGTAGTTGTGGCTCGCGGGCTCTAGAGTGCAGGTTCAGTAGTTGTGGCACATGGGCTTAGATGCTCTGCGGCATGTGGGATCTTCCTGGACCAGCGCTTGAACCCGTGTCCCTTGCACTGGCAGGTGAATTCTCATCCACTGCGCCACCAGGGAAGTCCGGCATTCACGCACTTCTGAGAGTTAAGAGCTTTCATACTTTAGAGTCTCAATTTCATCAATTCCTGCTTGCAGAGAGCAGAACACCTCAGGTTCAGGAGGGTCAGGAAATTCCTTCTGAGTTAAATTTTATGTAACTCTTTATTTTAGAATGCAAATCTCATCCTAACAGGCTTACTGGGGCCACATCACACAGAAGGAAAGTATGGTTTCCCAAAAATGGCCCTAGTGTCATCTGGGCTAGTTTAGTTTAGACACAAATACCCTTTGCCTTTGGCTAGAAACCCTCAGTATGGGAATACTTTACTCCAAGGGCTTTGCTGTTTTGTGAAAGTGGGTTTTAATATAGATAAAGTGACAATGGTAAACCCCGATACTGTGCCACATTCTGCATTGTTTATCTTAGTTTCCCTTTTCTCATTTAGAGGAATCCTGGGGAGCAACTTACCAAAGGATCCCTCAGAACCCCATCGATGCTTATTATTTCAGTAATCAAATTTTTTGACTTCCCCCAATGGAAAGGCAGTCTGGACTAAGAGGTGGAGGTCTCTTAAACGATGGGTTCAGCAGGGGGCATTGCTTTTTTCAGTGCCCCACTTGTTTACAGCAAAGGCAGACACTTCAGGGCACAGCATTCCTGAGTGAAGAATCTCTAGGTTCTAGCTTGAAATGTGTTCGTGGAGGTCCCCTTGGCCCTTGGAACTATTGTAACTTCAGGGCCATAAATTGGTTGGCTTTTTGGATTTCAGCTTGCTCCAAGGTTTTTTCAAAATGCTTAGCTAGGGCTATTAATCCAGCAAGAAAGAGGCTTCCCAGCACAGCTTGTGTCTCTTTATTAGGCTACTTAGTTCAGCCAGAGCTTGCTAATGAATAAGGAAGTGAAGGTGTTTTCTGAGCCTTCGTTTAATAAAGAAAGCCCGGAATTTCACAAACAGGGTTTCCAATTTTGTCTTATGATCTGAGACTGCTTTATGCTTTTTGTGTTGTTTGCAAGATTGACTGATAGACCAGTCAGTCTTTTGAGGAAATACCTTATCAATACTTTCAAATAGGCACTTCCCTGGTGGCTCAGTGGTTAAGAATCCGCCTGCCAATGCAGTGGACACAGGTTCGAGCCCTGGTCCGGAAAGGTCCCACATGCCGTGGAGCAACTAAGCCTGTGTGCCACAACTACTGAGCCTGCGCTCTAGATCCCGCGAGCCACAACTACTGAGCCTGCACGCCTAGAGCCCATGCTCTGCAATGTGAGACGCCACCGCAATGAGAAGCCTGCACACCTCAACAAAGAGTAGCCCCTGCTGTCGCCACAACTAGAGAAAGCCTGCGCACAGCAGCAAAGAGCCAACGCAGCCATAAATAAATTAATTAAAAAAAATTTTTTCATGTAGGTCTTGGGCTATTTTTCTAGAGCCTTTTGGGCCATCCCTGGCAGAGCAGTTTGCATGTGGGTCTTTGATATCACTCTTGGGGTCTTCCCACTGGGCTTCAGTCATTTATTTTGGGGCATTGCTAGGTCCTAATGTCATATGAATAAACTGGCAGCGATCTGGGAGCCCATGTCGTAGGCTGCAATTAGAATTCTAAATTCCTCATAAAAATTTTGAGGATTCTCTTGAGGATTTGGAGAACCTTTTATGATGGCCCTAATTCAGCCTTTGACCATGAGAAAAGATGGTTACATTTAGTATTCAAGGCTCAGCAGAGGGCCTCACTTTAAAAGGCAATTGAGTGGGACTTCCCTGGTAGAGCAGCTGTGAAGACTCCACACTCCCAAGGCAGGGGGCCTGGGTTTGATCCCTGGTCAGGGAACTAGATCCCATATGCATGCCACAACTAAGAGTTCACATGCCTCAACTAAGGAGCCCATGAGCCACAACTAAGGAGCCCATGAGTCGCAACTAAGGAGCCCACCTGCTGCAACTAAGTAGCCCGCCCGCCTCAACAAAGACCCAGCACAACGAATAAATAAATAAATTTTTAAAATAAAATAAAAGGTGTAAAGGGATTGGTAGGTTCAGAAAATTTAGGGAGGGGAGGTTCAAGGGAAGGAGCAGTTGGAGTCAAGTTAGTCAGTGTGCACTTCTTAGATTTTTTTAGATTCACTGTCAATTTGTTGCTTAAACTTTTCATTTGTTTTTGTAAAGAATCTTTTAAAGAAGCAATTTTCGATTCATTGAGTTTCTAAGATGCTTCAGCATACCAGTAAAAAAAAATGCACCCCATTGTTTTGGGGAGATTTGGGACCCTTTTTTTCTCTAGAGCACCTTGTAAAGATATGCTTGTCTAGGTTAAAAGTTCCCTACTGTGACCACTGCAATTTAAGGTTATCTTTGGTAAGTTTAACCCACTGGTTCAGAAAAACACAGATTCTGGGCCCATAATTTTATACATATAGTTAGCCAGGGTCCCAGACAGAGGAGTCCCAGATTTTTTGGACTCAGGGAACCAATTTTTCTCTTTTTTTCCCCCTTATTACCTAAGGCCTCACACTGGACCTGTTGCAGGAAGGGAGACCCCTTCCAGGGCCCGAGAGTGGGCTCTTGTCTAACACTTGGAAATGAATTGTCCAAGGAGACACACGTGCTGACAAAGCAGGAGACTTTATTGGGAAGGGGTACCCGGGTGGAGAGCAGGAGGGTTAGGGAATCCAGGAGGACTGCCTTGCCACATGGCTTGCAGTCTTGGGTTTTATGGGAATGGGGTTAGTTTCCGGGTTGTCTCTGGCCAATCATTCTGACTCAGGGTCCTTCCTGGTGGTACGTGCATCACTCAGCCAAGATGGATTCCAGTGAGAAGGATTCTGGGAGGTTGGAAGGAGAAATGGACTGGCATCTCCTCTCTCATTTTGACCTTTCCTGAATTCTTCCAGTTGGTGGTAGCTTGTTAGTTCTGTGTTCCTTACCAGGACCTCCTGTTTAAAATAACTCATGCAAGTGGTTACTATGTTGCCTGGTCAGGGCGGGCAGTTTCAGTCAGTATTTCCCCTAACAGACCCAGTCCAGCTTAAGTCAGACCTAATCTGACCCTGGACCCAGTCCAGTTTCTTTTCTTTTTTTTTTTTAACATCTTTATTGGGGTATAATTGCTTTACAATGGTATGTTAGTTTCTGCCTTATAACAAAGTGAATCAGTTATACATATACATATGTCCCCATCCCAGTCCAGTTTCTTTTAAGTCAGCTGGCCCCCAGACCCAGTCCAGAGAAAGAAATACTTGAATAAATTCAGGGAGCTCTTTCAAACACAAAACCTGCAAACCTCAGACATGAAAGGAACTTACCCATCTTTCAGATGTAGCAAGAAAGCAGTGAGCTCAATGGGCGCAGCAGGTACCTCTGCCTGGTTGCTTGTTGCTTCTGAGGGCCGTTTGGCATCTCCTTTGGATCCCACTTCTGACACCAGACCAGTTAAAAGATAAACTGAGGCATACTAAATTTTTAGGGAATTTATTTGAGCAAAAATCAATTCAAATAAAGCAGTGCCAAACTGGGTGTGGTTAGAAGTGCTCTGTTGATGGGAGCTGAAGAAAACTTTTATATGGAAAAACTGGAAGCAAAGTAAGGAAAGTATTGATTGGTATAGCTTAAATCCTAGTTGGCTCTTTGTGGTTGTTTGTCTTTAGGTTTTGCTTTCATAACCTTGCGATATTCGCAGGCTTAGATTTTGGTTTGCTTCCATAGGTGATGTAGCATTAGAGCCCCCTCAGGCTAATGGCCTCCTTGCTTAATTAATTTCACACCATCATCTCTCCTGCACCACTGCATCAGCCTCCTCCTCTATCTCCCTGCCCCAGTCTTGTCCCCTGCAATCCATTCTACACACAGCACTATAATGATCTTTCTAAAGCAAATCTGGTGCAGTACCTCCCTTGCTTAAAGCCCTCTGGCTTCTCATTGCCCTCAGAATCAGAATCCATTCCTTCACAGCCCAGCTTACCCCTTATCCTCATCTCTAACTACTAGCACTCCAGGACGTCTCAAGGAGGAGGCTGTACACATACAGCACCTGGAATGCATTTCTCCCTCTGCTCCTGGTTCAATTGTCCTCATACTTTAGGTTTCCTGTAGGCATTTCAAGGACCTATGGTGGTCTGCTGCAAAACCCAGTCAGGAAAACACAAGAATGTAATTACCTTCTTATTTGTATGTCAGAATAACGTACTGAAATGTTAATTTGTCTTCTGTTCTCACTGCAGTGGAAGAATTAGCAGGTCATTGATTTGAAAGCCTGGGTTCACAGAAGCAAAGCAGCTGGATTGTTCCAGAGGGGAAGGATATCAGCAATTGAAGGTAATCCTGGCAGGATTCCAGGGGAGGCAGGGAAGAGATACCTGTGGACATCTCCTAGGTCTTGAGAGCAATGGAGAGGGTCTCTGTGGACAGGAAAAGGCTCACCTGAGAAAGCCAGGGTAAAGGAAAGATCTGAAGGCAGAGCAGGAGTGCGTCAGGGGAGTGGAGGTGGGGAAGATCATTCTAGGTATTCCAGCATGTGCAAAGGTCCTGTGGTGGAAGGAAACAGACTCATATAAAGAGGAAAGTGGCATGGATGAGATATGGCTTGAGGCAGGGCCAAGCATGAAGGGTTTTAAAGGCTTTGTTAAGGATTTTGGTCTTTTTTCTAAGAGTAAGAGGAGGTAACCGAAGGGTGTTTAAACATTGTGGGGGATGTTGACATTATCAGATTTATATTTTGAAAAGATAACTGTGGAAAGATATTGCAGGGGAACAAAGAGTAGAGGCTTTGTTGGAGATGGATAGAAAGCCTTTGAAGTGGACCAGGAGAGAAAAGAGGAGCTGCTAGGAATACGACAGTGGACGTGGAAATGTAGAATGCAGGCAGATTCCAGAGTCACTGAGGAAGTTCAACAGAAATGGGGGAGGGACAGTGGGAGGAGAGGGAGGCTCCAGTGATGACGGTGAAGTTTTGATTTGCATGAAAGGAAAGGTGATGGTGTTAATTATTAAGCTGTGGGACGTTGGGAGAAAAGCAGGCTGAGGGGAGGGAGCAGATGAGCTGGGGAGCATGTGGCTGCAAGTACCAGAAGGCATAGGCTAAACTATAAGAGGCTGTTTATTGTTTACAGATGAAGCCCGGAGGTTGGAGTTTCCAGAGTTTTCTCAGACTCTTTCCACTCTTCAGCCCCGTCATTTTTTGCATGCTGGCTTTTTACTCCTGTGTTTGTTGTCTCATGACAGACATAGCTCCATATACCATGTGCTCACACCAGCATTCCAAATAAAAAGTAGGGTGCAGGGGCACAAGGTTCTTCCCTTCAGGGGCTCTGTCTTTTTATCTGGGAAGCAAAATCCTCTCCAGAAACTCCCCAGCAAATTTCCCCTTGCCTCTCATGGGCCAGGACTGGCTGCATGACCATACCTGGACACAGAGGAAGCTCAGAAGATTTGTATCAGTGACAAAGATTCTTCCTTGACAAACTCCAGTCAGGCTACTTTGAACTCTATTCTCATCTATGCCCTGACTTTTGGGCTTCTATATTCATCTCTGCATCATTCAGTTTTAGCAAGACTCTGTTAGGTCGGTTTAGCCACAATCCCACCCTCACCCCTGAGGTTTCCATTTAGTAAATTTCCATCCACTGACCCCCACCCTGCTCCTTGGCTATAAATCCCCACTTTTCCTTATTGTGGTCGAAGTTGATCCAGATCTCCCTCCCCGAATACAAACCCTCATTGTAGTAGCCCCTTGAATAAAATCTACCTGATCATCGTCAACAATTGTCATGAATAATTTTCTCTTTAACACCAGTCATTTGGCAAAAAAGAAAAGGATTATCATTGGTAGTTTAGAGTAATCATAATGTATCCCCCGGGGCTGAGGGCAGAGCCTATATTCCTAAAATCAAGGGAGTGCTATCTACTTTCCTGTACCAAATGGGGATCTCTCAGCAGGGATAAAGGAGATGGGGAAGGGCTAATGGGTTGCAATGAACTGGGTGTGCACAGAGAGTATCAAGGTCAACTGTCATTTGTGCAGTCCACATCCGTGCTTCTTTCTGGAAACAGCACCTCCATTTTTCCTTTTGGAATTGTGCTTCTCACACTTAAACCAAGTGGTTTGGGTGTGGCTGATCTCATCCCCCACATTGTGGGACTGGCGTATGACCCAGCTAACGTTGCCAGATAAAGTACAGGATGCCTACTTGGGACATATGGATCTTCACATTTTATTCATTATTTATCTGAAATTCAAATGTAACTGAATGTCTCATGTTTTTATTCATTAAATCTGGCAACTCCAGATCCAGGCCTACCAATAGGACACAGACATTGGTTTGGAAAAGGCCATGAGTCCTAAGCCAGGCAGATGAGAACCCCCTTCAAACATTTGATGGAGCGCTCAGGAAAGAGGCTTTCTTATTTCACTGGGTTGCAAATCTAGCAGAACATAACTTCAGCTGCAGGAGTCAGCCTAAGACCTAGACCTGGCTCATCCAAAGATTCCTTCTCCAAATTACAATGATTGGTTCACAGCAAGGCACAAAACGCAAGCAAAGTCAGCAAGACTCAAGCCTGGAGCTGATGATGGAATTGTTGGTAAAACAGAATCTCTGTCTGTCTGCTGGAGTCACTGAGCTGGAAGCATGTAAGTCTGTTGGTGCTGGTGACCATCTCACCCTAATGTGAGGAGGGTAAGCCTAGAAGTTAAGTCAGCAGAGGGAATTCCCTGCCAGTCCCGTGGTTAGGACTCCACGCTTTCACTGCCGAGGGCCTGGGTTTAATCCCTGGTGGGGGAACCAAGATCCCACAAAGTAAGTCGGCAGAGAAAAAAGCAGAAGCAAGAGATGGAAAAATGGATACTGTGTCTTGTCAATATCATTGAGCCTCTAATATCAATCAGCCAGGCCTGAAGTCATCCTACCCCTGGACTTTTCAGTTAACTAAACCAATAATTTTGCTTTACGGCTTGAACCAGTTTGACTTGGAGTTCTGCCACTTGCCACCAAGGGAATACTGATTAGGGGAAGATCCCTGGTTCGGTTTTGGACATGTTGAGTTTGAGATGCCTCTGATGTCAAGTAGGCCGTTGCATGTGTGAATCTGAGCTAGAGGTTTAAATTATTAAGCCTCCTTTGTATAGTTGGTGATTGAATTTCCCACGCCTAGAACCCAGCCTGGCATAAGGTAGGCATTCAGTGAATATTTGATGAATACGTGAATGAATGAATATAACAGTCTGATAAATCCTTAGTAGCCCTTCAGAACCAGAAGTGCTGATCAGTCCAGGTAGATGGGATAAATAAAATGAATACAGCTGAAGAAAATATTAGTGAACTGGAAGACCAAATTGAATAACTCTCCCTGAAGGAAGATTCAAAAAAAATTAGAAAATATAAAAGAAATAATACGAGTTACAGAGTATTAAAGCAGAAGTAAAAATATCCAGATGATAAGACTTCAGAAAGAGAAACAAAGTTGGAGAGGAGAAAATATTTGAAGAAATAATGAAAGTAAATTATACAGAATTTAAGAAAAGATCAAAAGACTTCTGTTTCCAACCAGGATATAGAGGTTTTCAGCAGACCAATTCTCCCACTGCAGAAGTTAGAAGAAAAACAAAAAAATTGCAAGAATCGTCTTTTTAACGTCAGCAGAGAGCTCTGACTGAATGAGATGAACTAAAATTCCAAAGAGAGAAGAGCCTTCATTCCTGAATAAGCTGAGGATCACTGGTCAAATATTTTTCTCTGGAGGCATTTGCCAATTCTGGACACAAAGGCTTAGCTCAGGCAAAGGAACATTACTGGGAGAAAGAGAAACCAGCAAAGATTTTGGTGGTCCTGAGGAGCTGGAGGCTCCTGGAAGCCCCTAAAAGCTGGAGGGAGCAAAATCTTCTGCAGTCGCGTGGTGTTTAGGAGCCAAAGTCTAATTACAGAAAGAGGGCCTGCCTGAAACAAAGGGGCCAGATTTTGAAGATATGTGGGGCGGGAGGTGGGAGAGTTAAACTCAAAACCTCCAAAAGACAGAATAAAACCTCCCACAGCCCACAGGCTGAGACAGAGAATGTCTAGGCTCTCATTCAAAAGCCCAGAAGGCTCATGCCTGAGAAATGAGGATGAAACAAAGGTAGATAGAGTATTCATAAAACTGGAACTTATCTCCAATCCAGCTCAATCCCTAACTTGACGTGATCAGTTTCTCAGCACAGGAGCCCAAAGAGTAAATGTAGAACATCCTCTGGTGAAAGATTAAAGTCATCTGGATAAAAGATAATGGTCCTTTGGGTGCAGCACCTAAGAAGCTTGCAAGTTGCTAGTCTGTCCTAACAGCAAATAAAAAGGTGAACAGGGCTTCCCTGGTGGCGCAGTGGTTGAGAGTCCGCCTGCCGATGCAGGGGACGCGGATTCGTGCCCCGGTCCGGGAAGATCCCACATGCCACGGAGCGGCTGGGCCCGTGAGCCATGGCCGCTGAGCCTGCGCGTCCGGAGCCTGTGCTCCGCAACGGGAGAGGCCGCAACAGTGAGAGGCCCGCGTACCGCAAAAAAAAAAAAAAAAGTAAGCGGATTGAGAAAGATATTCCATGTTAACACTAATTAAAAGAAAGTAGTAGTAGCTATATTAATTTTAGACAAAGCAGGGATAAAAGAGGGGCATTACATAATGATAACATAATATTGTACATTAACAACATTTCAATTTTTAAAAATTAACACAAAACGAATCAAAGACAAGTGTAAGACCTAAAACTATAAAACTCTTAGAGGAAAATATAGGGCAAAGTTTTCATGACATGGCATTTGGCAGTGATTTCTTGGATATATCCAAAGTCACAGGCAACAAAAGAAAAAAAAGACAAATTGGACTTTACAAAAATTAAACATTTTGTGCACCAAAAGCCAATATCAACAGAGTAAAAAGGCAACCCACAGAATGGGAGAAAACATTTGCACATCATATATCTGATAAGGGATTAATATTCAGACTATATAGAGAACTCCTAAATCTCAACAACAACAAAAACTAAACAACCCAATTCAAAAATGGGCAAAGGACTTGAATAGACATTTCTCCAAAAAAGATATACAAATGGCCAAAAAACACATGAAAAAAATGTTCATTGTCATTGGTAAGTAGGTAAATGCAAATCAAAACCACAATAAGATACCACTTCACATCCACTAGAATGACTATAATCATAAATACAGAAAACAGCCAAGTGTTGGCTGGGATGCAAAGAAATTAAAACCGTTCTGCATTGCTGGTGGGGATATAAAATGGTGCAGCCACTGTGGAAAACACTTTGGCAATTCCTCAGTAAGTTAAACACAGAAGTACCATATTGTTCCACTCCTAGGCATATACTCAAAAGTGAAAACAGGTGTTCAAATGAAAACTCGTACATGAATGTTCATAGCAGTATTATCCACAATAGCCAAAAGGTGGAAACAACCCCAATGTCCATCACTGATGAATGGGTAAATAAAATGTGGTATATCCATACAGTGGAATATTATTCAGCCTCAAAAAGAAATGAAGTACTGATACAAGTTGCAACATAGATGAACCTTGAAAACATTATGCTAAGAAGCCAGATACGAAAGGCCACATACTGTCTAATGATTCTATTTATTTGAAATATTCAGAATAGGCAAATGCAGAAAATACAGCAGGGATGGCCAGAGGCTGGGGCAAGGAGAATTGGGATTTCCTTTTGGAGTGATGAAAATATTCTGCAACTAGATAGTGGTAATGGTTTCATACATGGTGAACATACCAAATACCACTGAGTTATACACTTTAAAGTGGTTAGAAGGTCCCTGCTGGAGTGCCCCTGTGCCCCTGAACCGGCTTCTGGGAGCTTGGCAGACAGAGATGAGAGACATGAGAGCTTCATGGTTGTGCTTCTGGGGGCTTGTTCCCAAGAGAGCAGAGCCCCTGAGGAAGAGGAGGAGAAGCAGGAGAAAGAGGAAGAGGAGGAAGGAGGAGGAGGAGCAAAAGAAGGAGAAGAAAAATCCAAACAAAAGGCCAAGCTGCCAAGGACCGCTTGAAGAAAAGGATGCCATGACAGCCACGAGCTAATTCCCCTTAAGGATTTTATCACACCTGTGAAGTTCCCAGGGAAAGTGAGACACCGGCCTGCGGTGCAGCTCCCCTTGGAGGAGAGCGAGCAGAGAGCTCTGCTTCTGAAGAAGTGGTCGCTCTACAACATGGAGTTGGAGAAGGACGCCGTCAGGTCCATGCTTGAGGCCCGGCAGGGAATCTGCAGGAGCTGCAGCTCACACCCCCGGAACGCCACAAGGCAGCCACCGAGCGGGACCGCAGTCTACTCCCCTTTGAGAGACAGGGGCTAGAGTACACGCCGCCGATCTCCAACTACCAGCCCCCGGAAGGCAGGTACCACGACATCACCAAGGTGTACACACAGGTGGAGTTCAAGAGTTAGAGCTGTAGGCAGCTGTCCACAGAACACACTGGCCCTGAGAGCCGGAATGACCAGGGCTCAATGCTTGACTTGGGCCATTTGGACATCTCAGAACATATTGATCTATTATAGAGGGAGTCATTCTGATTGCACAGGAGGAGCAAGAAATGTCTAGTACACTGGAAGCGTGGTAAGATGCATGCAGTTTTTGTTGTTTTTTTAATGGAGGTGTAGTTGATGTACCATATTGCGTGGGTTGCAGGTGTACAGTATGGTGATTCACAATTTTTAGAGGTTGTGCACCATTTATAGTTATTGTAGAATATTGGCCGTGTTCCCTGTCTTGTACGGTATATCCTGTGGCTTTCTTTTTCTCTTTTTTCTTCTTTTGGCCGCACCACGTGAGTTGTTGGGTCTTAGGTCCCCGTCCAGGAATTGAACCCGAGCCCTCGGTAGTGAAAGAGCTACATCCTAACTACTGGACTGCCAGGGAATTCCCTTTATCTATTTTTTTAAATTGAAGTATAGTTGATTTACAATGTTGTCTTAGTTTCTGGTGTACAGCAAAGTGATTCAGCTATATACGTATATTATATACATACACACACACACACATATATACATATTCTTTTTCAGATTCTTTTCCATTATAGTTTATTACAAGATATTGAATATAGTTCCCTGTGCTATACAGTGGAACCTTGTTTTCTAATCTATTTTATATATAGTAGTGTGTATCTGCTAATCCCAAACTCCTAATTTACCCCTCCTGTCCCCTTTCCCCTTTAGTAACCAAGACATGAAAGCAACCTAAGTGTCCACCGACAGATGAATGGATAAAGAAAATGTGAGATATATATATATATAGATATATAGATATATATATAATGGAATATTACTCAGCCATAAAAAAGAATGAAATAATGTCATTTGCAGCAACATGGATGGACCTAAAGATTATCATGCTAAGTGAAGTAAGTCTGACAAAGACAAATATCATATATCACTTATATGTGTAATCTAAAAAAATGATACCAATTGAACTTATTTACAAAACAGAAACAGACTCACAAACATAGAAAACAAACCTTGTAGCTTATTTTATACATAATGGTTTGTACCTCTTGATCCCCTGCCTCTGTGTTGCCCTTCCCCATTTCCCTCTCCCCACTGGTAGCCATGGGTTTGTTCTCTATATCTGTGAGCCTGTTTCTTTTTTGTTGTGTTCACCAGTTTGTTTGTTTTAGATTCCACATATGGGTGATATCATACAGTAAAAACAAACAAACAAAAACAAATAAATAAAATAAATTGGTTAAAATGGTGAATTTGATGTTTTGTGTATTTTAGCACAATTTTTTTTTTAAGTCAAGAGAAGGTACTAAGTTTAGATAATTCAGCTTCTCAACTAAGGCAGATTGATGCATTGGCTTCTCTGTGAATCTCACTTTCTCTTCATGGTTTCAAGATGGCTGCCACAGCTTTAAGCTTCTCATCTTCCCATGATAATATCCAAAGAATGTAGGCAGAGGCTTCTCCTTGATGTCCTCACTTATTTTCTCAGGGAGGAAAATATTTCCCAGGAGCCCTTCAGCACCCTGCCCCTTAGATTCTCATTGGCTAGAGCCAGGTCACATGCAGACCCACAAACCAATCACTATAATAGGAATGGGATTCCAGGCCTTGGGTTAAACCAATTATGATTCATCCCGAGGCTGAGTGAGGGGCTCTCCTTCCCTTACCATCTAAAGAAATTTGGACTCTGTTAGCAAGGAAGAAGAGGAACACAGCTGGGACTTCCCTGGTGGCGCAGTGGTTGAGAATCCGCCTGCAACTTCAGAGGACGCAGGTTCGAGCCCTGCGTTGGGAAGATCCCACATGCCCTGAAGCAACGAAGCCCGTGCGCCACAACTACTGAGCCTGCGCTCTAGAGCCCGCGGGCCACAACTACTGAAGCCCACACGCCTAGAGCCCGAGGTCTGAAACAAGAGAAGTCACCACAATGAGAAGCCTGTGCACCGCAACGAAGACCCAACAATGAAGACCCAATGCAGCCAAAAAAATTAATTAATTTTTAAAAAAGAGGAACACAGGTATTTGGTAGGCGATGGTGTATACCACATCCTCCTCTTAAAATAATATCATCTCAAATATCCTTTGGAAATACCCATACATCACTCGCAAAAAAGTCGTTCATTTGGGGCGATCCCACCCGCAAAGCACCAGAAGTGGACAGTAAGCCAAAAGGGTGGTCCAAGGACGGGTGTACGACCTAGCCTCACTAATAATAGGCATCCTCTGAACAAGTTGCATTCACTCCCTGCTGAGCTTGATAAACTACCAGATTATAAACCTGAAGTCACTATGTGTTCATCTCTGCCACCACATAGTGGATTCTCGCTGAAAATGAAGCCAATACAGAAGACAGAGCCTGGAGATGGAGAGAAATGACATTCCCCAAAATAGGTGTGCTTCTGAATCCGGCTGTGCCTGAAGCCAGTGTAGCTCAGGACTTTTCGTATATATGGGCAAATACTTGCTCTTTTTCACTTGACTCAGTTTGCACTTGGTTTTTTATCATGTGCAGTTGAAGAGTCCTTAATAATACAGGAGACCAGCAGGGACGAGATCATAAAAGGCTTGAAAGTGAGGCTAATAATTTTGGACTTTATCCTTGAGTAACTGGGAACCATGGATGAATTTTAAGTAAAGGAAAGACATGACCAGATATATGAGACATGGTCCCCATTGTGGAAATGGGGAGTCCTTCCCTCTGCCCTAGAATAAGCCAAAGTCAGATCGGCCACATGTTGTACTGTTTAAATCAGGAAGAATTACCAAATCCCCCAATGCCACCACTATCAACTTTATCAGAGGGAGACTCTAAATCAAAAGAACTTAATGAAAACTACTCCCTGGGTCATAAGTCAAGCAGCCATTGAAAGTGGGTATGGATTGGGACTTCCCTGGCAGTCCAGTGGTTGGGACTCCGCATTTCCACTGCAGGGGGTGTGGGTTCGACCCCTGGTCGGGGAACTAAGATCCCACAGACTGTGCAGCGTGGCCATAAACAAACAAATAAGTAAAAGTGGGTATGGATTAATGATGCCCCCAAGACCCAAGCAGTGCAGGAAGGAATACTTTCTGAAAAGAGAGAGAGCCATGCAAATGGGGAAAACATTTTTTTAGACATTTATCCTTACTGCTTCCAGAAAATTTTGGGGGGTCTTTGAAAGATATGCTTACCTAGGAATGAAATCTAATAAGGGAACCAGCAGGCCCTGCAGCTTTCACTCTTCCAGCCGAGCTAATAAAATTGGTGGCTCCACTATAGGCATCCTCGCTCTGGGTCCTAGAGGCCGTTCATCACCCATAGTTGCTGGGCTGGCAGGAAGCAAACATCAGTGCCCTTCCGGCTGAAGCCCAGGACCCTGCTCTCTTTAGACAACAGGATGCAGGAAGGAACCCAGAAGGAAAACCTCCTGTGGAAGAGGACTGGAGCCTTCCTTAGGAAGACAGAAGTCGTCTTACATAGAGACTAAGAAGGAAGTTCATGTACACATGCTTGGTGCATCTGAGGACGGGAATGCCAAGTCAGAAGAGGAAAAGCATCCATGAAGATGGAGATGGAGACAGACAGTCATATAGTGCTTTTCTGTGTGATGCAAGGGAATGTTCAAGTGTGCCAGGGCTGTAATCTCTGCTCCTCTTATGATGTAGATTCCTTCAGAAAACACCCTAATTCAGTGTTTTGCAAACTTGTTTAGTGTGCATAGGAGTCACCTATAGGGCTTGTTACACGTATAGATTCCTGGGATCCTTCTATAGATTCTTTTTTAGTAGAAAAAGTGGGTAGCTGTTGTTTATACCTGTTCAGCATCCTTCACCCCTTCTTTTGGTATCTTTGGGGAAACAAAGTGAAGGACAAATGTGTAAGCACTTATTCATTAGCTCCCATCCCTTTTGGTCAACGATGGCCCCAGGGGCATTCATTCCACCCTCTTCTAGGGTGCGCATATATTAGTGCTGAGTGGGTCTCCAAGCATCCCACACTGAGGGGTCAGAGAAGCCCCAGAGCAAGAAGTGAGAGGTGCAAAGTATGGGCAAAATGCAGTCGGGCTGTACCTGTGCGAACTTGGCAACAGTGGCTGGTAAAGAGGTGTGTGCCTGAGAAGATGTGAAGTAATGCACCAGAGTTTCCTGTGTGGTCCACATCCTGAACTCTCAGATCTGTTCAGGCCCTCCATTAAGTCCAATCCATTACAAGAGCATATACAAGATAAGCTATATTAATTATCCTACTGGTCTATACCCATCCTTGATTTCTCTCGCCTACACCCAGCATTGTGCTCACCTGGCAAGCGACCCTCAGGTGAAGAAGACACCACCATTAAGTGGTAGCACTAGTGGGGATTTGAACCCACACAGTTTGTCTCCAGAGCTTGGGCTTTTAACCACTACAATGCCTATAGCACAGTGTTGAGGAAAGTTTCAAGGTAGGTGGCATCCAGTTTCAGTGAGAAAAAAAATGCCATAACTGCTTCGGGATGTCGGCCATGAACAAAGAGGCTGGTAGACACACCACCAAAAGCAAAAGTGACCAAAGAAAAATAAATTGGACTACATCAAAATTTAAAACTTTTGTGCTGCAAATTAAGAGAGTAAAAAGACACTCCACAGAATAGAAAATATTTACAAATCATATATCAGAGAAGGGTCTAGGTTCCAGACTGTATAATGAACACTTACAACTCAACCATACAAAGAGTAATAACCTAATTTTAAAACAAGCAAAGAATTTCAATAGACATTTTTCCAAAGAAGATACGCAAATGGGGAAAGAGCACATGAAAAGATGTTCAACATCATTAGTCATTAGGGAAATGCAAATCAAAACCACTATGATATACCACTGTGCACCCACTAGGATGGCTGTAATATAAAAGATGGACAATAACAAGTGTTGGCAAGGATGTGGAGAAATTGGATTCCTCTTACACTGCTGGTAGGAATGTACCGTGCAGCAGCTGTGGGAAACAGTTTGGCAGCTCCTCAGTAAGTTAAACATAGAATTACCGTATCACTCAGCAATTCCACTCCTAGGCATACACCCAAAAGAACTGAAAACAGATGTGCAAACAAAGACTTGTACATAAATGTTCATAGCAGCACTATTCACAGTAGCCCAAAAGTGGAAGCAGCCCAAATGTGCACTACTGATGAAGGGATGAGTAAAATGTGGTCTATATATACAACTGAATATTGTCCAGCAATGAAAGAAATGGAGCACTGATACCTGTTACAACAAGGATGAACCTAGGAAGCATGCTAATTAAAAGAAATCAGCCACAAAAGGCCATACTGTATGATTCCATTTATATGAAATGTCCAAAATATGCAAATGTATAGACAGGATGTAGATTAGTGGCTGCTGTGGGATGGGGGGGTGGGGACAATGGCTAGTGACCACTGATGAGTCTGGAGCCTCTTTTAGGAGGGACAAAAATGTTCTAAGATTAGATTGTTGTGACGGTTGTACAACTCTGTGACTATACTAAAAAAACATTGAATTGTACACTGTAAATGAGTGAATTGTATGGAATGTAAATTATATCTCAATAAAGCTTTTTTTTTTTTTTTTTGCGGTACGTGTGCTTTTCACCGCTGCGGCCATGGCTCACGGGCCCAGCCACTCCGCGGCATGCGGGATCCTCCCAGACCGGGGCACGAACCCGTGTCCCCTGCATCGGCAGGTGGACTCTCAACCACTGCGCCACCAGGGAAGCCCTCAATAAAGCTATTTTTAAAAACCTGCAAGTCCCATGTCCTAGGAAACCCCTCAATCATTCAGGCAAACCAAGGGGGTTTGTCCCCCTAATGCCACCCTCAGCCATATAAAATTTTTTTCAAAAGAGAACGAGGGGATTGGGGAGAAAATGCAGGATCTGGAGTGTTATTCAGCTTCTTGCTGTGGCAAGGCTGTGTAACAAACAACCCCAAAATGCAGTTGTTTAGAAAAGAAATACTGGGGACTTCCCTGGCAGTCCAGTGGTTAAGACTCCTCGCTTCCACTGCAGAGGGCTCGGGTTTGATCCCTGGTTGGAGAACTGTGATCCCGCATGCCGCGTGGTGCAGACAAAAAAAAAAAAAAAAAGAAAAGCAAACATTTATTTCTTGCTCACAGGTCTGTGGGTCAACTGTGCCTCTACCGGACCAGCTGGACTTGGGTGTCTCCCATTCTAGGACCCAGGCTGAAGAAACAGCGTTTCCCTGGGGCATGCTCTTCTCATGGTGGGTGGCACAAGCAGGAAAGGCCAAGGCAGGTCACACAAACATGCATGAGGCCTCAGCTAGGATATAGCTTACCTCATGCCCGCTTACACTCCATTGGACAAGGCAAGTCTGCCAAGCCCAAAGTCAGTGGGATGGATAAATATTCATTGCCTAATGAGAGGCACTAAAAAGTCTCAAGGCAGCGGGGCTGGGCCTGTAATTTTATTATGGGGGGAGTGGAATAGTTGGAAATAAGCCAATCTACCACAGCCAATGGGCCAAATACTTGCCATTCCTGCACTATGAGACATTTGTCTAATGTCTGCTGCATTGGGAGCCTTTTTTCTTTAATAGAAATGACTGTATATTAAATTCTGATTGTAAAAGTAAAAAGAATCAGACAATACAGAAAACTTTAAAATGTAAAAGCTATAATCCCACCATTCAGGGTTAACCAACAATAACAGCTTAGGGTTTATTGTTACATAATTTCTTACATATATATATATATATATATATATATATAATCACACTGATGTTATTTTTAACATAATTAGCATTACGATATACATACCGTTTGTAATCTCTATTGTCAGTTAAAATTTCATGAATACCTTTCTATATAAAAATGTCATCGCAATTTTTTAAAATAAACTTATTTATTATTTATTTATGGCTGCATTGGGTCTTCGTTGCTGCGCGGGGGCTTTCTCTAGTTGCGGCGAGCAGGGGCTACTCTTCGTTGCAGCATGCAGGCTTCTCACTACGGTGGCTTCTCTTGTTGCAGAGCATGGGCTCTAGGCACACGGGCTCAGTAGTTGTGGCGCACGGGCTCAGTTGCTCTGCGGCATGTGGGATCTTCCCGGACCAGGGCTCAAACCCGTGTCTCCTGCATTGGCAGGTGGATTCTTAACCACTGCGCCACCAGGGAAGTTCCTATCATCGCTATTTTCAATGTTTATATTTTTTCACCAATAATTCTGCCATCATAACAGACTTATTTCCATTTCTCATATTTACTTCCAATCTGTAGCAATGTTATTCAATTTTTTGCTTCAACGTAATCATAGTGTACAGGTGGTCCCTGGCTCACGATGGTTTGATTTATGATTTTCGACTTTATGATGGGCGGAAAATGATATACATTCAGTAGAAACCATACTTTGAATTTTGAATTTTGATCCTTTCCCAGGCTAGCAATATGCAGCCTCTCTCGTGATGCTGGGCAGCGGTAGCCACAGCTCCCAGTCAGCCACATAATCACAAGGGTAAACAAGCATTCTGTATTCAGACAACCATTCTGCTTTTCACTTTCAGTACAGTATTCAATAAAACATGAGATATTCAACATTTTATTTTATTTAGTTATTTATTTTTTCCGGTATGTGGGCCGCCCACCGCTGCCCGCTCCACGGCACACGGGATCCCCCCCCGGACCGGGTCATGAACCCACGTCCCCTGCATCGGCAGGTGGACTCCCAACCACTGAGTCACCAGGGAAGCCCAACATTTTATTATTAAATAGGCTTTGTGTTAAATGATTTTGCCCAACTGTAGGCTAATGTTTAAGAAAGGCTAGGCTAGGATACGATGATCAGTAGGTTAGGTGTATTAAATGCATTTTCTACTTACAATACTTTCAACTTGAAACAGGAAGGAAGGGGGCATGGCGTGATCTTTAAAAGAATGACATAGCCACAGGACATAACAAAAACTGGTTAGAACAAACTAGGTCCAAGATGGAGGAAGATTCGACTTCCAGTAGACCTTGAGCCTCATTATGTGCTCATTGTAATACATTAGCATATGCTAAATGACACACCCACCAGTGCCATGGCAGTTCTAAGACTAACCATAAAAGGTCAAAAAGTGGGCGATGTCCCAATCCCTGGAAATCTCTGCCCCTTCCCCAAAATAGTTGGAATAATCCTCCCACTCATTAGCCTATGAAATTACCCAGCCCATAAAAACTAACCATAAATATTTTGGGGCCTCTTGCCTTCTGAGATGGCCCACACTCTGTGAAGTGTGTTTCTCCCAAGGCCCTTCTCACCTTTTGAGACAGACCGCGTTCGTCTATGGAATGTGTATCTCTCTAAATAAGTCCACTTCTTAATAACTGCTTTGTCTCTCACTGAATTCTTTCTGTGATGAGACATAAAAAACCTGAGTTTCATTAAGTCCTGAAGCCAGCTGTGTGATCTCAATTAAAAGACCGTGGGTTCAAGTCCAAATCTGAGTTGCACCGTTTCAAACTTAAGAAGGGTTTATGGGGATGTAAATCGAGGAAGATCTGTGTATGTTTGTGGGTTTGCACACTTAACATTGTTCCATAAATGATCTTCCATGTTGTTACAATCTGGAAATTTGTTCTTTGTGGTGCTATCACACCACCATTTAATTAGCCAATTCCTATTATTGGGCGTTGTGGCTATTTCTAGTATTTTACTATTATATTAATTCATTCCAAAAATTCCTGTTGCATTCGATTGGCTGAGTTTTTTCTCCCTTCTTTTCCACCATTCTTCCCCTCATGTCAAGTGGAGGAGGGATGGCCATTGGCAGTTCCCAACTGTTGAGTTCAGTAGCGGTGTAGTAGTTCGGTAGCAGGGGCTTACTGGTACAGATGTGTATCGTTCGTAGCCACTTCCCTATACAGTTACTGACAGCTGTCCTGAGTAGGGATGGCTTCCAGAAACTCTCCTACTGCCCACTAAGCTGACTCAGGTCACTTTGTGACACCAAAGTGCGAGGCCAGAAGTCATCTGGTGATAGGAGTGTGGTCTACAGTGCCTGGCACCCAAGGCCCATGTGGGCAGTGGACGAGAAACAAGGTTTGAAATGTACTGAGCTAGAAGCTGGTGGATGGGAAATGGTGGGAAATCTCCTGCTAAATGGGAAAAAAAAAAAACCATCTAACAAGGAGAGAATAAGGTTGATGCACAGAAAGAGGCAGAGACTAAGGTGGAAAGATAGTACTGGTGGCGTTTGCATCCTGCCTGTCTCCCTGCCCTCCCCATGATCAGGCACTCAGCCCTTCCCTGAATTCATGAGCCAATAAATCCATTTTGTTTGAACAAGATCTTTGCGGTGTAGACACCGAGCTGGTGCTAACACCATAGCTCCTGGAACAGTGCTGGAACTAGAAAGGTGCATGAGAAATAAACCTGCCCTCTGGGAACCCACAAACTGAGGGACTGGGAGATGCTGACAAGTGATTATAGCACGAGTTACACAGTAGAGGTGAAACTGACTCAGGAACCAAGAGAAGGGGACCCCGGGCTACATGCAAGAACTGAATAAGATTTCAGCAGGGAATGACAGTCTAAGTTCTAGGGAATGAATAGTTCAAGCAGTGACCGCTATGACATCTTTGTTAGGTTATAATTTTTCTGCTTTCAGATGACTTTAAGGTAACCTATGGTAATAGGATTATTGAGCTAAAGAGCATGGACATATATTACGGCTTTTGTAGGCAGCTACAAAATGCCGAGGAAGTTAGGAGTGAAGCCACACCCCTCCTCTTAGCCTTCAAACAGCCCTCTCATCAGCTTCATTTCCCACAGCAGCCCACCCCACCCTCCCCGTCTCATCACCAAGGCCCCCAATGCCAACAGTAAGAGCTGTATCAAAAGGAAATGCTTCCATTCCACGTCTGGTAACAACCTATCATGGAAAAGTATATAAATGTATATATATATAGGGGCTTCCCTGGTGACACATGCCAACGCAGGGGACACGGGTTCGAGCCCTGGTCTGGGAAGATCCCACATGCCGCGGAGCAACTAAGCCCGTGTGCCACGACTACTGAAGCCTGCGCACCTACAGCCTGTGCTCAGCAGCAAGAGAAGCCACCGCAAAGAGAAGCTCGTAAGCGGCAACGGAGAGTAGCCCCCAGTCACCGCAACTAGAGAAAGCCCACGCGCAGCAACAAAGACCCAACGCAGCCAGAAATAAAATAAAATAAATTTATTTTAAAAAATAAATATATAAAAGTCACAACAACGATACCCATTTTAAAAAATATATACTGAATAAAATTTGAAACAGTTTGAATCACTTTGCTGTACACCTGAAGCTAACAACATTGTAAATTAACTACAATTTTTTTTTAAATGTTAAATTAAAAAAAAAGGCAATGCTTCATCCCAGCTTGGGCCTCCAACCCAGGGGGTGATGTGGGGAATGGGCTGGAGCAGCTAATTACTGGAACAGAGGCCATTGTTTTCAACTCTCCTATCTCCAGTCTGTCCTTCCCGTTTTATGAATCTCATAATCCAAGGCCAAACTCACAAGTTGCAGACATACCTGTCTAGTAAATCTCTACCCTCTCTCCTCCACATGGGGCTAGCTCAGCAATTAAAATTCCAATTCCTTCAAAAAGGACTCAGCACGGGGGCTTCCCTGGTGGCTCAGTGGTTGAGAGTCCGCCTGCCGATGCAGGGGGGGCGGGTTCGTGCCCGGTCTGGGAGGATCCCGCATGCCGCGGAGCGGCTGGGCCCGTGAGCCATGGCTGCTGAGCCTGCGCATCCGGAGCAACGGGAGAGGCCACAACAGTGAGGCCCGCGTACCGCAAAAAAAAAAAAAAGGACTCAGCACGGACTACGTAGCTGGGATGGGAACTGGTAACAACTCCATCTAAGATGGTCCAGAGTTTCCCCTCGGAGGCTTGGTGCAGAGAGGGCTCCCTCAGCAGCAGGCATGATGGAAAAGAGCTGAAGCTTTGCAGTCAGAATCGCTCTGTGACTTGCAAGTTGTTTTATCTCAAATGACTCCTCTCGGATTCTGTTTGTGTGTGTGTGTGTGTGTGTGTGTGTGTGTATATAAAAGCTAATAATATCTACTTTTTTATTCATTTAACAACTATTTAAAGTTCACTGTGAGGCAGCGTGGTGGTGCTGTAGTGGAAAGAGCAAGGCCAGGGAACTGGCAGAACCAGAGTTGAGTCTTGCTTTTGCAACTGATTGGATTTCATTCAGTCTAGGGAAAGATGCAACGTGAACCATTATTTTAGGCAACCCTAATAAAAAACGCTGCCAAGTTCTGACACAATGATTTCTTATCTCTTGGAATTGTATTTTATAGTTATTAAAAGAGATCTTTAGACTTACTGATATCTTGAGGTAGATTTTTATCATATATCATTCTTCATATATCTAAAAATAGAAAATGTAAGCAAAATAAATTGGTTAAGGTTGTCAAAGCCCTTGACCAAGGACCACCAGAAACACACTCATAGTCCAAAAAAGTCAGGTTTGTTTAACTTGAAGCAGTAAGGAGAGTGCATCCTGGGGACACCCTTGTGTGTATCTCCTTAAATCTGGGTTTTTGTTCCATGGTTCTGCGGAGGGATTAGGAAAGTAGGGACCAGTTGTGGATTAAATGTTGTCAAGAAGAAGAGGCAATTCAGACTGGGTATCTTTATAATGCTTACCTAGGAGGCAGGAGGATTCAGAGGGTTAGAGTTGTATCTTTGGTAAAGAAGCACCAATCGGGAATTCCCTGGTGGCCTAGTGGTTAGGATTCCGGGGGGGCCCAGGTTCAATCCCTGGTCAGGGAACATCCCACAAGCCGCATGGTGTGGCCAAAAAATTTAAAAAAAGGACCGGGCTTCCCTGGTGGCGCAGTGGTTGAGAGTCCGCCTGCCGATGGAGGGGACACGGGTTCGTGCCCCAGTCCAGGAGGATCCCACATGTCGCGGAGTGGCTGGGCCCGTGAGCCATGGCCACTGAGCCTGTGCGTCCAGAGCCTGTGCTCCGCAACGGGAGAGGCCACAGCAGTGAGAGGCCCGCGTACCACAAAAAAAGACCCAGTCACTCAGAGAAAGGCCAAGTCATTTTTGTGGTCACAAAGTGGCCCCACCTGAGCATCTAAGCGTGTCTCATTCTAAGCACTGATAAATAACAAAATTCAACTGAATAAATCTGAAGATTTAATTGGCTTTATTTAATGATTCAGCATCCTATCCAGTAAACAGAAAAGTGCTCTGCGGAACTGTACAAAATGGAAGGGTTTTACAGAAGGAAGGATGGATGGGTAGGGAAGTTATTAGCAAAAAGAAAGAACTGTTTCAGGCCAGGTCATATTCTTTTTTGGGGGAAGGGAACGGAAGGGGTCTTTATGCAGATTACCTCACTAGTGCTGATCAGGAAATTTCAGATTATCTGTTTATAGGTCACATTCCTGGGAGAGATTGAAAATGCAATTAAGTCTTGGTTTGCTGTCATGGGGGCAAATGACTCTGTTCTGGGGCCTGTTGTTTCTTCTTCTTCTTCTTTTTTAACAGCATGGTTTATGTTCTCCTGGTATCATCACTACCTGAATATCAGAAGGGCCATCTTACACTTTCCTAGTTCTGGACCAGGGATCCAACCCACGCCCCTTGCAGTGGAAGCACGGAGCCCTAACCACTGGCCCGCCAGGGAAGTCCCCACCTTACACCTTTTTGATAGTCTTAAAACTTCACGTTGATGTCCATTAGAGAAAAAGCACCCCCATTTCAAAGATGTTAACATGTAGGGAAAAATGCTCATGCTAGATTTGATGAAATAGGATTCATGCTGTATTACCCTGGGGAAGTAACTTAACCCTTTAAGGCTCAACTTCCTGCTCTGTAAAATGGGAACAACACAGTCTACTACATAAGACTTGTGAGGTCTAAGAAATAATGTCTACAAAGTGCCTGGTATAATACTGGCTGCATCGCTCAGGGTCCAACCACACAAGCAGGAACCCCTCTAAGAATGTAAAAACAGAGAACTTAATGCAGGGGATTGGTGACACGGGTGATGGAAGGGCTGAGAAACCCAACAGCAGACAATGAGGCAACCCAGAGATTAGCAAAAACCAGAAGCTGCCCACACTCCTTAACTGGAGGGACAAACAGAGGAGATGGAATTAGTGGAGCCTGGCAGGGAGGACCACCATGGGAAGTTGGAACCACAGCAGCCTATCCAGTAGGAGGTGGCACCACAGGGGAGCCTCGCCTGCTGCTGGAGACCTGCCAGAGCCCAAGCAAGAGAGAGAAAGAGAAGAAATAACCTGGCTTTTTCATACCTCCTAACTTCCAGTCTCCTGCCACTGTCTCCCATTGGCCAAACCCAAGCCTGAAAGGCAGCTGTCCTGGAAGCCTGAGAAACTGCACCCTGCAAGGCAATACAGAGCAAAGCAGAAACGCAAGGAAGGGATCTGTAGCAAAAGGGTAGAGAACAACCATTAGATAGAAATAGGTTAAACAGGCTTGGTAATACCTTTATTTGTAAAACCTTTAAAGTACTGCATACACGTGAAAGTAACAAAATCATTCACTTAAAACCATACTGTAGTCCACATAAACTAGTTCACATCTCCCCTCCCACCCCAACCTACTACATTATTCTGATGACTACTGTGTCTGGTCTACTACAGTGGCATTTTAAGACGGATTTTCAGCGTCAGGCATGTTCTCCACTGAAATTTCATGAGGGCTTCTACAGCAGAGGGAGATGCCCATTCTATGTCACAGAGGTCAAAGCTCAGCCACAACAGAATTATGCAGCAGCGTCATGGCAACTGGACGCTGGTCTTGGAGCTCTCAAGGACTTCTGCGTGACCTGTGGGGAGGGTCACAATCTCTGGACTCACTTTTTAAAAATGTAAATCACAACCCTCGGGGTGGTTTACGCGCGCCCCCAACACTCCACTTGGCTCTTCATCTTTCCATTCCCTTGTCCAGAAGGCTCCACAATGTTTTTTGAAATAAAGGATGAAATTGTCTAAGAAAACAGATAACGTACCCAAGATCACAGCGCTAGCAAATCGGAAGGAATTCATTCTCTACTCTTCCCACGCCAAGGCGCTTTCCGCTCCCCCACCGGTTCTTTTCGCGCCCCGTACATCCTCTGGCGGAGGAAGGCTTGTTCAGGGAAAGGCAAGAGAGACCCCGCTCAAAATCCTGGGGCACTTGGTAGCGCTCTTCGTGCAGCCAACGTGCCCAACTGGCGTCTCAATAAACGGCGACCCGCCAGGTTCGGCCGGCCGGCTCAGGACGCTTCCGGCTCGGGGGAGCTCAAGGTCCTCTCCCGTTGGCCCGAGACCCGCACCCCCGCGCCGGGGGGCAGCCGGAAGCAAGCTACCCTGCCCGCCTCCTGCGGGTCGCGGGGTTTCTAACGGAGCCGCGTGCCCGGGGCGGGGCCACGCGCGATTGGCCGCTCGGAGTCGGGGGCGGGCCCGCGGCGGGCAGGCCGGGCGGGCGCCGACAATGAGCCTCCATAAAAGGGAGCGGCGGGGGGCTAGAGCCCCGGATTGAGCCCTCCCCGCCCGGGGTCCCGACGCTCTAGGTCTCGGGGAGGCCCAGACGCGCCCGTCGCAGGCCGGGCCGGCGAGCGGCGGGCGGCGGGCGGCGGGCGGCGGGGAGGGGGCTGCACGGGGCGGGAGGCGGCTGCCGGCTTGCGCGCAGGCCTGCGCACCAGTCCTCCGGCGTCCGGTCACCGAGAGCCCCCCCGGCCGCGCCATGGCCCTGAAGGCCGAGGGCGCCGCGCTCGACTGCTTCGAGGTGACCCTCAAATGCGAGGAAGGGGAGGACGACGAGGAGGCCATGGTGGTGGCCGTAATCCCGCGGCCCGAGCCGATGCTCAGAGGTGAGAATGGGAGGGGAATCCCACTTCCGCGTCACGGTCCGGGGCTCGGGCTTCCCCCCCCACACCAGTCGGGGGTCCGGGTACCCCCTCCCGCACCTCCAGTCAGGGGCCCAAGCGCCCCCACTCCACTCCGGCCTGGTGCCCGGGCGCCCCCTTCCCCCTTCTGTCTGAGTTACTGGCGCTCTCTTGTTACACCCCCAGCGGGGTTTGGAATCTCAGGCCTCCCCGAATTCCCCCTCCCCCGCCCAGGGTCTGGAGCCTTCGATCCACGCCCCGCGAGCTCCGGATCTTCCGGTGCCCGAGCGCCCCCTCGCCCGGGCCCAGCACGACGGCTTCGAGGTGACGCTGGCGGGTCCCACCCCTCCCCCCTCCCCCCTCCCCCCTCCCCCTTCCCCCTCCCCCCCACCGCGGAGGCAGAGACAGAGGCAGGCCCAGGGGCCAGGCCGTGTTCTCGGCCGAGGGCCGAGGGGCGGCAGGGCCTCCACGCCGGAGCTAGGGGCCCCGCACCTTGGTGTCCGGAGTGATTCGGTGGGTGGAGGCAGGCGCCGCTGCAGCCCGCCAAAAGGTGGATTTTAAGGGCTCTCCATGCAGAATGCTTTCCTACGCCCCCCTCACCATCCCCGGGCCTTGCGCTTGCATAAGCCACAGGTGTCAGATTCTCGCGCTGCAAGGGTGAAAGGGGTTGCATAGGACACCTAGTTTTGGAAAAGGAGTGCTTGCCACGGGCGCCCTCAGCCACTCTAGAAGGGGATTGGCCTCGGGAAGGGGTTTGAGGAGCAGTCTGGGAGCACTCGCTTTCCCCTCCTCCCTCACCGATTTGTCCAGTCCTCAGGATCTTGCAAACCCTAAGAAAACAAAGAGCCACCTTAGTGGAAGACACACTATTCATGAAAATGCAAAATCTTTTCATTCCTAGATACCCCGTTCCTCAGGGGGACAGTACCCAAAAGGTTGAGAGCAAGGCCATTCATTTAGCCTCAGCAGGACATGGTGATGTCTCCCTGCACTGCCTCTCCTTTTTGGAATCAAGAGTGCTATAAAATGAGGGAAATAAAGGCCACTACCCTTCTCAGAGCTTTCAATCCAAAAGAGAGGTTCTTTCTGTACTTCTGCTAATATTTCTCGAGTGCTCAGTGCCAGGCTGTCTCAGTTAACCCTCTCAACAACCCTGCGAGAGCATCCTCCTTCCCCAGAGAAGTGAATTCATTCAACAAGTATGTGGGGGCACCTCTTATATGTCAGGCACTGTTTTAGGCTAGGCATGCTAATAGCTATAAAGAAAGTCGAAACTCTGCTATTCTGAAACATATATGTAGATACTAATGACTAAAGATAAATGAAGATAAATAAATGTATAGCATGTCAGGTGGTTCAGAGAACAGGAAATCAAAGTAAGGAGAAAAGAGTGAGGGTGTTTCATTTGGAATATCAAGTGGTAGGGAAAGCCTTCTCTAATAAGGTGAATTTTGAACACAGACCAAAGGAAGCGAGGGAGAGAACCCTGTAGATAATTGGAGGTTAAGAATTTTCGGCAGAGAGAATAGTAAGTACAAAGGTCCTGAAGCAGAAGCTTCTTGAAAGATTTGGGGTGGGAAAGAAAAACAGACGAATTCAAGGTTTTTGGCCTGAGTGACTGGAAGGATGGACTTCCCATTTGCCGAGATGGAAAGACTGGAGTGCAGGCCTGTGGGAGATGGGGAGTTAAGGTTTGAACATGGCAAGTTTGAGAAGTTTATGACACATTCAAGCACAGATGTCAGATGGTAAGTAAGGCATGTGAATCTAAATTTCCTGGGAGAGTCTGGTTAGAGGTATAGACATGGGAGTTGTCAGCAGGCAGGCACTGGGATGAGACCACCAGAGGAAGGAGGTAGATAAAGATGGGGTCCCAGGACCGTTGTGGAATGCTCCAGTGATTCCAGTTTAGAGACTGAGTCATTCCTCATCAAACACTGCTGAATGCCACTACATGCCAGGCACTGTGCCGAGTGCTGGAGATACAGTTGTGAAGGATCAAAAATCCATGCTGTCTTGGACCTACAGTACAGTCAGGAGACAAAGGGAACGAGTAGGAAATGAAGCAGTGAGGGGAACAGGGAGCTCAGGTGGGGCAGATGGCAGCTTTCTAAGGGATGGCAGACAAGCCTTGGGTGAGAAGACGGCTCTGTTCCGGAGAAGGGACTGGCACGGGTGCCCGAAAAATAGCTCCAGTGAAGTAAGAGAAGAACCAATAGAAGGTGGTGCCCTGGAGTCCAAGGGACAAAAATCCAGATGGAAGAAGCCATCTGTCAAAGGACGAAGTTGAAGAGCTGACCGCTGGGTTTAGCATTGGTGACCTTGACAAGAGCTGTTTTCGAGGAGTGGTGGGAAAGAAAGCCCAACTGCAACCAAGGGATTCCTGCCCACAGTCACATTTGAGCGGGGTACAACCCAGCCTTGGAGCTAGACCTTCTGAGACCAAGCCGGTTCTCAGACCCATTTCAAATGCCACCTCTTCCAGGTAGTCCCCAGGTGTTAGGGTCTCCCATATTTGTCTTTCGCTCCATCTTCTCAGGTGGGAGGGAGGTGCAGCCACAAGGGATCAGAAACCCTGAGCTGCCAGGCTAACGTGGGTCTGAGCCTGCATCCTTTGCTGAGCTGAGAAGGGTTCCCATCCTGTTGGAGCTTATGGTCCATGTGCACAGGGAACAGGTGCTGTGTCGACCAGTAGGGACGAGCTAGGTTATTGCTGCAAAGGCTTTGGGAGGGGAGGCTATTTCCAACAGGATGGGAGGCCTCTTGAAGGGACCTCAACAAGTGGAGGAACAGGCATGGATGCCATTCACTGACCCGAGAAGGCTCATTGAGCGTCTCCTCTCCTACATGCCAGGCCCTGCGGGGACAGTAAGATGACAAAATTTACCATTCTTGTCCTCAAGGAAGTGCTTCGCTGCCGTGGCCTGGTAGTCGCATATGGATATAATCACCTGCCAGGGGTGGGAGGTCAGGAAGGCTTCACAGGGCTGAGGTTTTGAGCAGGGCCATGAAGGAAGTAGAGGACTTTGCCAGACTGATGGGCTGCCAAGGCGGTAGACATGCAGGAACGCAGTCTGTTGGAAATGCCTGTTGGACCTGTGGTCGGAGACTAGATTGAGGTAGCAGGATGCCGAGGCATGTAGGCTGTGTTTATCGTGGCTAGTGCCTTGTGGGCTCCAGGGGAAGGGAGAAAGAGACTCTAGGTGGGAAAGTTCCTTCCCTACATATGCCACCAGGTTTGGGGAATCCTGTTCTCTGTGTTGTTGGTTGTGGGCACCTTTACTGACAGTCCCCGCCCCCTCCTCTCCCTCCGTAGTGGCCCAGCAGGAGAAGACCCCACCGCCGAGGCCCAGCCTGCTAGAGGCAGGCAGCGATGGCTGTGAGGAGCCCAGGCAGCAGGTGTCTTGGGAGCAGGAGTTCCTGGTGGGGAACAGCCCGGGAGGCAGCGGGCGGGCGCTGTGCATGGTGTGTGGGGCCGAGATCCGGGCCCCCTCGGCGGACACGGCACGCGCCCACATCCTGGAGCAGCACCCTCACACCCTGGACCTGAGCCCTTCCGAGAAGAGCAATATCCTGGAGGCCTGGAGTGAGGGGGTGGCGCTTTTGCAGGACTTCAGGGCCGAGCAGCCGTCCCCGCCCCATTCAGGTAGCTGGGCTGATGGAGGGGCGGAGGGGGAAGGAAAAGTCAGGACTCTTGTTGCTCACTGGCGTCTGCCCCCTTCAGACTCAGGCCAGGAGGTGGAAGTGGACCCAGACTCCGACCCGGACCCCGAAATGCCAGCAGAGATTGTCGTTCTCCTCGACTCCGAGGACAACCCCTCCCTCCCTAGAAGGAGCCGGCCCAGGGGACTCCGCCCTCTGGAGCTTCCTGGTCAGTCATCCCAAAGCCTCAGAGGCTGAGTTGGGGGGAGGGGAAGCATGGGCCCTGCCATCTGGGTGGAGAGAGGCTGCTGGGCAGGTACCTTCAGCAGCCCTGTGGTTACAGCAATCAGGCCTCTTAAAAAGGTCTTGTCTTTTGCAGCGGCCCCTGTCCCAGAGCCGGTAAGCAAGAAGCCACGTGGTCAGAGATGGAAGGAGCCCCCTGGGGAGGAGCCAGTCAGAAAGAAAAGAGGCAGACCCATGACCAAAACCCTGGACCTGGACCTGGACCCGGACCCGGACCCAGGTGAAGGCGAGGAAGGTGTGGGCTCCAGGAGGAAAGCTAGGACCCTGGGGGGGGGGGGTGGGGGGATGCGTGGCAGAGGGCACCTGCACCTCAGCTGAGGCCATGGGCTCAGCCCTTGGGAGTCTGACCTCACAGTTCCATCCTGTCCTCCCTTCCAGATCCCCCCTCACCTGGCTCACCCACCGAGACTTTTGCGGCTCCCACCGAGGTCCGACACTTCACCGACGGCAGCTTCCCCGCTGGCTTCGTCCTCCAGCTCTTCTCCCACACCCAGCTCAGGGCCTCAGACAGCAAGGACTCGCCCAAAGAGGGGAGAGTAGCAGAAGGAGGTCTTCTCCAGCCGGAAAGCCCCTCCCCAGGTGAGCTCGTGAGAGGGGCTGACAGGTGCGGGGTCAGGAAGGCCGCATCCCTGGGGTCTGGCCTCCACGAGGCTGCTTGGCAGCAGAGCCCAGGCTAGAGGTGGCTGGTGCTCCAGTCCCCTGGGAGAGGGGCCAAGGGCAGGTGGATTTAAATACAGCAGCCAGCCAGAGAGCTGAGTTTTTTTGCGAGCTCCTTGGGAGTGTCCTGGCTGGTTGGTAGGTTGGGTTAGGCCAGTGCTCCCCAAAAGCCCGACACCCATCACCGCAGTTAAGGTTGATTCCAGCTGGAGCCTGAGGTGCCCACCTTGGCCCCGGTGGACCAGGGGCCTAGATGGGACCGATAGCAGAGTAGACGGGGCGAGCACTCAGCAGACACCTCAGCTCAGTTTACGTCTAATAATAGCAGTAAGCGCTTGTGTTTTTATCACGTTCTCCGATTTTAAGAAACTCATATGCAGCTCATCTGGCCCTTATAAAAGTATCTTTTCCAGATGGACCAACTGAGTCTCAGAGAGCTGGTTCCTCCTCTACGGTCCTTGTATTCATTTCCTGAGACTGCTGTAACAAACTACCACAAACTTCGTGGCTTACAACAACACAGATATACTACTTTTTAGTCCCGGAGGTCAGAGGACTGGAACGGGTCTCACTGGGCTACAGTCAGGGTGTCAGCAGGGCTGGGTTCCTTTCTGGCTCCTACAGGAGGAAGTCTTGCCTCTTCCAGCTTCTAGCAGCCGCCTGTGTTCCTTGGCTTGTGCCCTCCATCCATCTTCAAAGCAGTCTTTCTCAGGATGCCACTGTTGGGTCTGACTCTTCTGCCTTCTCCTTCCCCTTTAAAGACCCTTGCGATTACACTGAGCCCACCCAGATTGTCCAGATCTCTGTTTTACTTTAAAGTTGGCTGATTAACGATGTCAGTTCCATCTGTGGTCTTAATTCTCCCTTGCCGTGTAAGATACCGTATTCACAGGTCCTGGGGATTAGGACTTGAACGTCTTTGGGGGACCGGTATACTGCTACCACAGTCACGTAACCTAGCAGTAGCAGAATTGAGATGAGACTGGCCTGTGTTCCAGCAGGGCAGGGCTGAGCCTGGTTCCTCTCTCTCTTCGTCTCGCCGGGCCAGGCCCTGCTCGCAGCATCTCAGACGCAAAAAATGGTTTTTCTTTTTTTTTCTTTCTTTTTTTTTTTGGCGGTGTTGGATCGTCGTTGCTGCACACGGGCTTTCTCTAGTTGTGGCGAGCGGGGGCTGCTCTTCATTGCGGTGGCTTCTCTTGTTGCGGAGCACAGGCTCTAGGCGCGTGGGCTTCAGTAGTTGTGGCTCGCGGGCTCAGTAGTTGTGGCTTGTGGGCTCTAGAGCGCAGGCTCAGTAATTGTGGCACACAGGCCTAGTTGCTTCACCGTGTGTGGGATCTTCCAGGACCAGGGCTCGAACACGCGTCCCCTGCATTGGCAGGCAGACTCTTAACCACTGTGCCACCAGGGAAGCCCCAGAAAGTGATTCTTGAAGGAGTGAATGTATGACACAGAGAGTGCCTCGTCCCGCCTGCCTGAAATGGGCGTTTGGAGTTGGAGCCCTGAGAAAGATGGCACATGGGGTGCTGGAGGCTCCCCAGAGCAGGGCTCTCAAAAAGGAGGTGTACTTTTTGCCTAAAGAAAAAGGCAAACCTGTCACTTCAGCCCACATCACTCAGTGGTGACCACTGTCAAAAATTTGGCTTGCGTCCTTCAGACCTTTTACAAAGCTCTGTGTGCACGTCTCTGCACGTGTGCTTTCATCTATTTATTTTTCTAGTCTGGAGGCAGGCCTCACCCCTGTGAGGTTGTAACTGTCTCAGGTTTCAGCTTGAGTCACCTTCCAGTCCTGCTTCCCCAGGACCGTGCTCTGCCTGGACTCGAGTGTTTCCCGGGCCCCCTCGTATTGTCAGTGGGCCCCTGCTCTAAATGGCTGATCTCTTCCACTGGCTGACGAGTCCTCTGGTTTCATTCTTGAAAGTGGGGGCTTTATTTTGACCCCTGGGGTACCCTGTGCCCAAACCCCACCTGTGTGGAGTGACCAATAGGTGAGAAGGGCATCCTTGAGATCTCAGGTTTATTTGGGGTGAGTGGGCAAAGCCTGAGATTTGGGGTTCAGCAAGCTGATTGAATGATGTGAGAGGGATGGAGAGGGCCGAGAGGTGTTCCCGGCAGAGGCAGGGACCTGTGGAGGTTGGAGACAGCCCAGAACCTGCAGGAGGTACTAAGTGACACAGCAGCAGGTGTTCCGCAGCCCAGCTATGGGAAATGACAGGAGCGCCACAGCCTCTGTCCCCACGAAACTCACAGTCTGCCTAAGGGTACAAGTCAGCGAATAGAGAATAGTGTGGTGCCCACGATGGTTCTGTGCAGAGCACAGGCTCCAGACCAGTAGTTTCAGATTGGTTTGGGGTTTTAAGTACCCAAAGCTCAGATTTCTCAGAAACCTGTGAGGCTTCAACCAGAATGTCTCTACTTGGAGTTGTTTTATTTATTGAAACTCTCCAAAGGTCTTATTTGAGTAAAGATCCTACCGCTTTAAATCAAGGATATAAAAGTTGGGGGGCGGGGAGTCACTATGGTCAGGTCAGCTGACCTGATGGATATGTGTGTCGAGCAGTCAGGGACGACTTGCTGGACTTTCAGGGGCCTCCCAGGCTGAAGGCGGGGACCTGGCCAGGAGAGGAGGTGAGCCCTGAGGGCCCGCTCGCACACAGTGGAAAAAAAGCCTCCTGCTGGTGTGTGTGTGTGTGTGTGTGTGTGTGTGTGTGTGTGTGTGTGTGTGTGAGATCACCTAGAACAGGGCCTGGGTGTGTGTGTGTGTGTCAGCACCTAGAACAGGGCCTGGTTGTGTGTGTGTGTGTGTGTGAGCACCTAGAACGGGGCCTGGGTGTGTGTGTGTGTGTCAGCACCTAGAACAGGGCCTGGTTGTGTGTGTGTGTGTGTGTGTGAGCACCTAGAACGGGGCCTGTGTGTGTGTGTGTGTCAGCACCTAGAACAGGGCCTGGTTGTGTGTGTGTGTGTGTTAGCACCTAGAACGGGGCCTGTGTGTGTGTGTGTGAGAGAGAGAGAGAGAGAGAGAGAGCACCTAGAACAGGGCCTGGCACCAAGAAAGCCCTCAGGGAAGATTTTTTGACAGATGAGTGGATGGCGGCTGCCTTCACTTGTCATCCTGGTGGTGACATTTCCAGAGTCTCTGCTCAGAGACAAGCCTTAGTGAGAAACGAGAGAAGTGGGCCGCAGCCACCCCCTGGAGAAGGTGTACACATTTACACACACATGCACAAGTGTGGAGGAAGGCGAGGGGAGGAAGCTGGGGAAGCAGAGCAGTTTGGGCCAGGAGAGAAGTCGGGGCGGTTCTGGGGTTGGGGTGCTGCAGCTTGTCCCAGGGACAGAGAAGTCCTCTTGGCTTGCTCTCTGATGGCCTGGGGCTCTGCTTATGCACTGCTTCTGAAAGAAGATCTCTCTACCGCACCTCAGGCCTCGCTCTCCTGAAACACCCCTCCCCACCACCCACCCCTTTGCCCTCCCTGCTATCAGGAAGAATTGGCACTTAATTCCAATGTACTGAGTTCTTTTAATGTATTTTTTCCTGAAATCCACAGGACCACCTTATAAAGGATTATTATGTCCACTTTACAGAAGAGGAAACTGAGCCTTGGGCAGGTGTGTTTCACCCATGCGACTCCCCGCCTGCAATGAGGGCCAGGAATCAGTTCTCTGTCAGACCAGGAGCTGTTCTTTTCTCTGGGTCTTCCCCATCAGCCTACGCAAAGCTGTTCTTTCTCCCTTCTTGACCCCTCATCCCATCGTAGCCACTGTCCCATTTATCCCTGAGCCTTTTCAGCAAAGCTGGAGAGCTCTTCCATACTGTCTCCAGGCTGTCTTTAGAAGCCACTTGAGTCAAACGCATGCTCACCACCCTACACTAAAATGGCTCTTTTGGCAACATTGCCATTGACTTCCATAAAGTTAGATCTGGTGGTCAGTTCTCAGTCCTTATCTTTCCTGACCTGGCAAAAACAAGGAACCCCTCCCTCCTTCCCTCCTTCCCTCCTTCCTGGAGACCCTTTCTGCCCTTGGCCTCTCGGGCAGCAGCATGCCTGGGTTGCACCTGCCTCTCTTGCTTGTTCTTTCCTATCTCCCCAAGTGGGATCCTATGGTTGTTTTTCTTCCCATTTCTGGAACATATGTTCCTTTGGGTCAGGATGTTTGCCTGTTTCATTTACTGTGATGTCCCCAGTGCCCAGCACAGAATAGGTGCTGCTTCTGTATTTGGTGGATGAATGAATGACCCAACCGTGGGCCAGGGTCTGCGCTCAACGCCCTGGGTGATCCCGTCCAGGCTCACAGCTTGAAGGACAGCTCCTGTGCTCACAGTCCCGCCTCTCTCCTCCACCCCAGACCTCTCCCTTCGGTTCCAGCCTCTCTCTTACCCGTATGACGTGTCTGATTGGTTGCCTAAAAGATCCCCCAAGCCCGGAGTTTCTGACGGCGTTTCTGAACGGAATCCCCAGTCTCCTCCCCTCACCTCCAGCCACTCTATTCGCCCCCAGTCTTCCCTTACCCAGGAAGCTGGCAGCCCCGTTCTTCAGTTTGCTTGGACCAAACCCTCGGAGTCATCATCTTCTGTCTCTCTCAGACCCCGCATCCGTCCATCGGCAAATCCTGTTAGCCCCACCTCCAGGATGCTCAGAACTGACCCCCCGTCACTACGCCTACTGCTGCTACTTTCATCCAAGCTTCCTTAACAACCTTTGAACTTGTCTCCTAGCTTCTGAGCTTTGCCCTCTGTGGTCGGTCTCATACAGCAGCCAGAGCCCCTGTTGAAACACAAGTGGGATCCTGGCACTGCTCTGCTCAGAGCTCTCCAGCACCGTCACTGTCGCACTTCAGATAAAAGTCACAGTCCTCGTGGAGACCAGTGGTCCTCAAACCAGGATCTTCACCTCTTCTGCCCACCAGGGCATCTGCGTTTGCTCTTCCTCCCGTCAGGAATGCTGTTCCCCAGCTAGACACGCCGCTGACTCCTCGCTTCCTGTATGTTTTGCTCACGCATCAGCTCTGTGAGGCCCTCCCTGCTACCCCGTCCCCTTCCCTGGTGTACTTTACTTTGCTTCTGTCTGTATATATCACGTTGCATTCTTGCTGTGTTCATCCTGTTTATTGGCTCTCACCACTGGAATGTAAATTCCAGGGAGGCCACTTGGCCTGCTCCATGTTCTGGGGAACCCCCAGCAACTGGACTAGTGTTGGGTACAGTATAGTTGCCCAGGAAGTTATTGTTGAATTAAGGAGCCAGTGAGTAGGCTCCGCTTGCCCTCGAGGAGCTTAGAGTTTGTCAGGGAGACAAACCAGCTCATGTGACTACAAAGCAGAACTTGTTCAGTCGCACGACCCAGTGGCAGCCATTGAGTCATTTTAAATCCCGGCAAACAGTACAGCAAAATTGTACCTGTTTTCTCTGCCAGATTTTAAATCATTGGGTCTCTAGAAACAGTGCAGAAGAAAACCACAAATAATACAGACACCGCAACAGTTACAGTCACCGTTTTCTGGCTTTGTTTTTTGATGTAACTTTTGCGCGTGCCCATGCCAAACCGGACATTTTGGTACCTGAACAGCGGCTGTCAGCAGTTCATGTTCCCCTGTCTTAAGGCCTGGTTTTGTCCATTGTGAGTAGCTCCTCCACGCTGCTAAGTTGGACATCTGACCCCTGCGTGGTAGGTATTGACTCGGGAGATGAAGAGCCTGGTTGAGGTTCCAGAGCAGAGCTGAATGTTAACCCAGGACTGTCTGTCCAGTGCTCTCTCCTCCGCCCTGCATATTCACCTGGTTGCTCCTTTGTGGGCACAGTCATGTCTTTTTCTGCTTTGGGGTGTTCCCCACCCCACCACCTCTGCCCACACAAGGCAGAACCCATCAGGCGTCCTAGATGAAGCGGAGTCAGCTGAAGGTAGTTGAGGGGGGTGGGGTACAGCACTAAGCGTCCGTGTGCCAGAATACATGAGGGAGGAAGGCTGCAGAGGGCCTGCGCTGATGCCTGCGGAGGCGCGATGCCCTTGCGGTTGGTGCTGGTCCTTGGATGATCTAGGAGCACAGCTTCCCACTGTCCCCAGGCTTCTCCTCAGACCACAGGTCCTGGGCTGTGGAATTGAAGGCCAGGAAATGGGGGTGTGGTTTACAGAGACCCTCGGGGGACATCCTCAAGGTGCGTTGTCTGGAGGGCCCTGACTCTCTCTCTGCTCCCATCCTTGCCCAGCTCCCCCTCCGGGGCTTCGCGGGACGCTGGATCTCCAGGTTATCCGCGTGCGGCTGGAGGAGCCCCCGGCAGTCAGCCTCCTGCAAGACTGGTCCAAGCATCCCCAGGGCACCAAGGGTGTGGGAGCAGGTGACAGCCCAGAATGGCCCGCGGTTCTGTCGGAATCCAGCACCACTGTCGGGGGGCAGCCAGAGGCAGGGAGTGGCCTGTAGGTTCTTGCTTTTCAGGGCGGGGAGAGGAGGCATTGTCACCCTTCGGCTTATCACTCAGAGCTGCCCAGCTCGGCCACCTGATGGAGAGAGTAAAACCAGGTGCCAAGGCAGGATGGAGGAGAGGAAGGTGGGCAGCATCTGCTATGACTCGGGGACGCTGGAAAATGTCTCCCTGAGTGAGGCGTGAGGCCAGGCCCTGAGGGGGACGGGGGTGCCGAGGGCTGTCGTGCGGTAGGGCATTGGGCCTTTGGAGAACACCCACCCGATCCTTTTGCTGACCCAGACTTCTCTGTCCCCCTGACCTCCTCCCACCTTCTCAGCCCCCCACCATTCTCCCTTGGCACAGTGCCTTACGCAAGAGGTGGTCGTGACGGTGTTGAACTGAGTCCCACTACCTCGGGGGACGCCTCTCCTCCCCCACCCGTTTCGGCTCCTAAACCAGGAGGCCTCCATTACCTCTTCTTCCTGCTCCATCCCTGCAGGTGGCTGAAGTAGCCTACCTGGGGGCTCCGTCACTCACGCTCTCCTCTTCACCCCTTTTCCTGTTGTATATATCTCCTTTGTTGACAATAAATTATTTTTTTTTATTAAGAGAGTTCCGTCTGGGCCGTCATTGGGGGAAGGGGTTTGCTAGCGGGATATCCGGCCTCCTGGAGCGACCTTGAGGAGGGCTAAGAGGTGGTCCTGGGTGTGAGCCAGAAAGCTGCTGCCCCAGAGGCTGGAACAGGGTCAGGGCAGGCTTTGTTGGGCCAGCAGACCGAGGCCGAGTCAGTTAGCAGGGCACCTCGCCCCCTCCCCTTACCCGTGCCCTCCAAATGGGGTCAGAAACACCTTTAACATGTACCTTCTGACTCACTTGGTAAGCCTCTGTCTGTCCAAGACAGGCCACACTGGGGGGCCCAGGGGAGGAGCTGAGACTTAACATGACCTTTACAAAGTACCCTGGCTGTGCCCAGTGTGCAGGGGAAGAGAAGCCTCCGCTCCCCCTGCCCCAGGAAAGGAAGGCAGGCGGTGGGGTCCTGAACGCCCCCAACCTTTCAGCGCTGAACGCTCAGCCTCATGGTCTGCCTGCCCTCTCCTCGGCTTAATTACACCAAGCCTTTGGCTGGTTTTCCTGTTCCCCAGACCCGGAGGTGGGTCCACTTGGATCTCTTCACCAGATTCCTAACCCCTTATCCTCCTAAATTAACCGTCACCAACCAAATCTGTGTAGGGTTGTGTTTTTCGTCTTTGGTGAGGGGGGCTCTCAAGAGAGGCACAGAGGGCTCTCAGATCCCAAACTTCACTGTCCCGTTCAGAATCCGGGGGTGAGTGGGATAAATAGGGCCATCCACCCTCTGTACCTGGACTGCTGGTGGATCCCGTGCGGCCGGGGAGGGGCGGGGCAGAGGCAGGGCTCACAGGGCAGTTGTTCCTGTGTGACACCAACCCCATCAGGTTTTGAGACTGACCAGAGAGCTGGTCCCTAAATAAGGAAGGGTGTGGGCTTGAGCGCGCTGTGCTGTGTGCCTGTCTGAGCTGGTGTCACCCGTGGGCTCAACCAGGTGTGAGTGATCTCAGCGTGGTTGACTCATGGGAAGTGGTCCTTTCTCCCCATCTGACGAGCTCGGGAGAAAGCCCAGGGACATCTGGGGCCCTCTTCCAGGGGAGACCAGAAGATTTGCGGTGTGGTGGGGGGAAGAGGGCAAGGATTCAGGACCCCTCGTGTCGAGGGCGGCCGCACCAGCGCGTGATGTCAGGGGGCCGTAGAACTACCCTGTATCTCTACCACCATTTCTGCAAATTGGCAAAACTTGTATCCTTCCTAATAGGAAGAAATAAGTAATGCTGAAAGTTTGGCTCTGAAACACAGACTATGAATTGTCACAGGTGGTCGCTGTCCGTCCTTTCAATCGTGTGACTGTGTTTACATTTATGCCAATGTGCTTTTAAAACAATGTGGCTGTGTTGCTGGGTGTTGACAGCTGGGAGAACTTACATAAAAGCTCATTGTGCAATTGTGAAGCTAAATGCACCTTCGCGGCTGTTAATTATGATTGAAGGTTTGGCCCGCTAGACTGTGAGCTCCTTTCGGGCGAGGGCTGGATTGCATTGACTTCATTTTCCTAGCGCCCTGCATAGGGTCTGGTGCATAGTAGGTGCTTAATAAATGTTTGTCTGCTGACATCTTGGTGTGTATTCCTATGCGACGTTTTTGCAGTGCAGGCCGGTCCCTGCAGTGTGGTCCTCTGCATGAGGTGGCTGCCATGGTGACTGCTGGTGACGTGGTTGTTCCATGGCTTAAGCCCCACATCCTGGGTGGCAGGGATCTGCCCAGCCTCGGCCAGGACCCCAGGGACTCCGTGAGCATGTGTGTCTGGGAGCTGCCTGTGGGCATCTCTGGGCTTCCAGGGAGAGGTGGAGAGAGTGGAGCCCGGGGAGTGGCTCCACCCAGAGTGCAGAAGGGAGTTTCTGAACGTAGGTGAAGGATTGCTTGGGGTCCGCCACCTGGGCCAGAGCCACAGTCCTAGAGCCTGTGACACCAAGAAAGCCTCCTTTGCAAATATCAGCGACCCGAGTGGCTGATGGTGGTGACGTTCTCCAGGTGTGATGCTGGAGTCCAGCCACGACCAGGTGAAGGAGCTGGGGAAGAGGATGCCGCCGCCCGACCCCTGAGCCGTACCCCCACCCCTAGTCCCCAGTACTCCTTTGTGCTCTGAAGGCGGCCACCTGCCACCCTTCACAACTGCCCTCCTTGGGGTCCAGTCAGGGAGCTCTTTTTGGAGACCAGTAACAGCCCTGAGGGCAAAGGCAGTCTGAGACCAGGGAAGAAGCAGCCCCTTCCCTCCTTGAAGAGAAACTGCAGTGTGTACGGCCGTGGTTGGAAAGGGGGGAGCACGGTTGGAAAAGGGGGAGGGTCACCGGCTGGGCCCCCGTGCAGCGCCCAGTCCCGTCACTGCTCTGGTGCGGACTCCGCGGCTCCTCCAACCCGCTCTCCCTTTCCAGGGCCCCCCCCACCCCATTCCTCACACACACAGCCAGGCTGCAGAGCGGCTGGAATGAGACTGCCTTCACGGTGTGAAGTCCTGCACACCCCTGAGGTGTGGAGGAGGCAGGGGGCTGGGGTGCGAGAGCGTCTCTGAGGGGATTGCAGCCTCTGTGTCTGTCCCCACGGAGGGTCTTTTGGGAAGGGGGCACCCGGCTGACCTCCCCAAGGCAGGATGGAGGCTGCTGCTTGCAGGTGTGACAGGTAAGGTGACTCCGCAGCCCACCCGTGTGTCTGTTTCCCACCTTCCTGGAACCAGGTGCCTTCATATCACCGAACCTGGCCAGTCCCTTTCTTCCCTCGAGCAAATAGCCTCACTCCGTGGACAGAGCACACCACGAGAAAGGAAGAGAAAGGAAACAGAGCCACCTTTCTGGCCTCCCTAACACCAACAGCAAAGCCTCAGGTCTCCTCAGGCCCTGCATCTAGGAGGCCCGGGGAAGCAGGGGCTGGGACAAGCACCCTGCAGGGTCAGCTTGCACAGCCGTGGATGAAGGCCCCTGGGCAGCCACGGTGCTGGGAACTGGTGTGCAGACAGGACACCTGCCCTGGTCTCCACTGTGGGTCACCCGACCTTGTGCCCATGATACAGGTGAGGAAACTGAGGCACCTTGAGCTGCATGTGGTACCTTGCCTGCCATCCCAGAGCGGCTAAAGGAGCAGAACCTGGCTGAGCCCAGGTCTGTCTGACTGCAGAGCTGTTGTCTCCGGCACGCCATGGCCTGTTTGTGCTTTAGGAAGACCCTGGCACACCTTCCCTCCAGAGCCTCGGGACCCACGGTGGGTTCAGGGGTTGGGGCTGGAGTGGACGCAGATGGGAGTCGGGAAGCTCGTTCGAGACAACAAGTGGTCACACCTCCTTTGCTCGGGAGCATGATAGTGGTGCCCAGTGCCCCTGCCTTGCCAACTTCCAGAGCCCTCCAGGGCCTGGCCCCTGCTGGGATCATGCCCTGTGCCTGGCAGTACCCACTGGAGGGGCTCACAGCAATGTGGAGGGGTGCTCATCACACCTGTCTCAGGTGACGATGTCTGGGAACCAAGCTGAGGGTTTTGAGGGTGTTGGGAGCCCTGTCCCTCACCTGCCTTTCTCCTGAAAGGCTCCTGGGCCCCTGGTGGGTCCCGCCTGCTGGCCCTGGCCTCCCTCAGCGACCTCTGACCCTGGCTCAGGCTGGACTTGGTATTTGGAGGCTACAAAAGCAGTGCCAGGTGCAATGATGTCCACATGAGCTCGGGCTGCCCTAGGGGACAGGGCAGAGGGAAGGGCTTCTCCTTTCCAGACCCTGCCCTGTCCCTTCCACTCCCTCTCCTTGACCCAACCACTTGCCCACCATGGCACCCACATCTTCCTGGGTGAGCAGTTGGCCTCAGAGAGACTAATCCATGGCCCTCGAAGGTTAAGATCACTGTGCTGTTCAAAGCTCAGGCTCAAGGGGCCACGCAGACTCGGGCTCACAGCTGCCAGCTGGATGAGAGGCATTCACGGTTCAGGTGTTTTGAATATAGCTGTGAACAAGAGAGAGAGCACCCCGGCTCTCCCCACACCCCCATTCCAGGGGAGGCAGACGGCAAACTAGGGGCTTCTCAGTGTGTCCAGCAGGGAAGAGTACTGGACGTGACGGAAGGGCACTATTCATTTTCTTTTCTTTTCTTTCTCTTTTGATCATGGACTTTTTTTTCCCACACTACGCGACTTGTGAGATCTTAGTTCCCCGACCAGGGATCAAACCCCCGGGCCCTCGGCAGTAGAAACACGGAGTCCTAACCACTGTACTGCCAGGGAATTCCCAATGGTGGACATTTTCAAACACACCCAAAAGAAGAGGTGGAGAGAGAGAGAGAGAGAGAGAGAAACAGTGAACACTGATGTATCCCAGCTTCAACAAATATGGCCAATTTTGGTTTATCTTTATCTCCCCACATCTCCTTCTCTTCTGGATTATTTAAAAGCAAATCCCAGACATTGTATCAGTTCATCTGTAAATAGGTCTGTTTGTATCTCTAGGAAATTCAGACTCTTTTCAGTAAAATATATATCACACTTTAAAAACTAATAATCCCTTAATGTCGTTTAATATCCACACAGTGTTCACATGCCCCAGTTGGTCCATGAATATCTTTAAAAAAAACTTTTTTTAATTGTGGGAAAATACTCATAACATGAAATTTACCATTTTCAAGTGTCCAGTTTAGTAGTAAGTACATTCACATTGTTGTACAACCGATCTCCAGAACTCTGCCATGAATCTTTATACAACTGACTTCTTTGAATCAGGGTCTAAGTACATTCCACACACTGCATTTGGTTGATGGATTTCAACCTGTAACAGCCTTTCTTTCCTCTTTTTCCCTATTTCTTTTCTTTTTTATTAAGAACACAGTGGCTTGTTCTGTGGACAGAATTTCCTCCGTTCTGGACTTGGCTGATTGCATTCCCATGATATCCTTGCCTGTTCATTCGTCAAGGGATGCAGTTTTGAGTTGGGGGCTAGAGAGGGCTTCCTCTGGAGACATTTAAGCACAGAGAGCCATGCGGTTACATAGGGAAAGGGAGTTGAGGGCAAAGGGAACAAGGAGGGCCAAAGTCCTGTGGCTTTCGTTCCCCAGAGATTCACAGCCTGCTATGTGCCCAGCACTGTTGGAACCACTAAGGACACCGCCAGGGCCAGAAAATGTCCCTGCTGTCCTTGGGGCTGGGGACCTCAGGCACTGTCCTCCCTAGGGAGGATGGTGAGGTGGTAGGGAAAGTGGGAGTGTTCCCCCAGACACACCTGCTGCCGGCCAGCCAGGAGCAACCATGCAGCTTTGGGTACGCGGGGACATCATCTCAGACACTGATGAGTCATTGGCCGGCCTCCCCCGCCCCTCATCCTCCAGGAAGCCAGTTACAGCCAGCTGGTACCGACTCCCCTCTGCCAGCTCCAAGTCTGAGGCTGCTCTTGGCCCATCCCTGTGAGATGGGAACTCCTTGAGAGCGGCCTCCTTCATGCCTCCACGGGCTGCTCCTATTTCTGCCAGGGCTCGCAGTCCTTTGCTTATCCTTGGGGTCTGACTCTGCATCACCTCCTCTAAGAAGCCTTCCTTGCTGCTTCTTCCAGTCCCCATGCTCCCACAGGCCCCAGATCATCCACTTTGGGTATCCCCCTCTGAGCCCCAGTAAAAACCGCCCACTTCTGCTTTCCCCTTTGCCTCCCACCGACGTTGCTTCTGCAAACGTGGCAGCCTGGCTTTCCATCCAGAATGCCCAACCTTCTTAGTGATGGAGGTGGCAGAACTCTGCCTGTAGACAGTGGCCCAGTATGGGAATGTGAGTTGGTCCAAATGGCACCTCCTACCAGGAGAACAGACACTGAAGGTGGCCTCCCTGCCTGATGCCCCTTCCTCTCCCCCTCTCCCCTCCTCCCCCCTTCCCCCTAAGTCGGTATACAGTGACCTCCGTGGGCAGCTGGACTTTCCTGCTGCGCTAGGCACATATGAGCAAGGCTGGCAGGAACACTGTCTCCTCCACCCCAGGCACAGTGCCAAGTCATGGGCGAAGAAGGACAAGAGTGACATTGTCACTGGCTTAGGGTTTGGGAGATTATCTTAGGCTGTCCAGGCTGCCGTCACAAAATACCATAGACTCATGGCTTATAAACAACAGAAATTTATTCCTCATATCTCTAGAGGCTGAGAAGTCCAAGATCCAGGTGCCGCCAGATTCAACGTCTGGTGAAAGTCCGCTTCCTGGTTCATAGACAGCTGTCTTCCTGCTGTGTCCTCACTCGGGGAAGGGGCCGGAGAGCTCTGTGGGGTCTCTTTTATAAGGGTCCTCATCCCATTCATGAGGGCTCTGCCTTCATGACATAATCACCTCCCAGAGGCGCCACCTCCAAATACCATCACCTCAGGGGGGTTAGGATTTCCACATATGAATCTTGGGGGGCAGACACACCCCCACATATGAATCTTGGGGGTCGACAGCATTACGGAAGACCACACAGAGAGCAAAGAAGAAGCCTGAGGCCCCAAGTGGGCGAGGGAGTTACCTAATGGCTCACATGATCCATTAGTGACAGAGCTGGGGCCAGGATGGACTCTTACATCTGATCCAGTGCTGTGCTTCTGGGACGTGGGGAGGATATAGTAGAGAGACTTAAAAGAAGCCTCAGGGAGGCTGGCTAGTCTGCCTAATAATAACAGCAGCCCACACAAAGCGCTGGCTGTCCACCAGGCTCTGTCCTGGCCTGTTTCATGTATCGTCTCATTATAGCCTCACAAATCAGCCCTGTGAGGTAGGTAATTTTATTATCCCCATTTAACAGATGGGGAAATTAAGGCAGAGAGACGTTAAGAGGCTTACTTAAGATCACATAGCTGCTAAGGAGCAGCCTGGCAGTAGGGTCTGTGTGTTTGCCCACCACCCTACACAACCCACCTCTCGTGGGCGGAGAAGCCCAAAGTTCATTCCCCTGTTCCCACTTCCACTGGCAAGGGACCAGGCTTCTCTATGCTTCAGTTTCCTTCTGAGAAAAATGAGGGAAATAACAATGCCTCCCACTTGTGAGTGTGAGTATATCCACATAGGATGCAGCTCTCCATGTGGGTTAGCCCTGAGAAAAGGGAAGGAGCCTGGGAGTTCCTGTCCTAGTGTAGCTCACATCCTGGTGGAAGAATAAACATATTCTAGTCCATCAGTTCTAAGATGCACATCTGCCCACACTCTAACATCTCTGAAATGTCCTAAATTCAATATGGTGTATGGTAATGGCGATAAAGTGCATGATGGGGCTTCCCTGGTGGCGCAGTGGCTAAGAATCCGCCTGCCAACGCAGGGGACACAGATTCGAGCCCTGGTCCGGGAAGATCCCACATGCTGCAGAGCAACTAAGCCCGTGCGCCACAACTACTGAGCCTGTGCTCCAGAGCCCGCGAGCCACAAATGAAGCCCGGACGCCTAGAGCCCGTGCTCTGCAACAAGAGAAGCCACCGCAATGAGAAGCCCGCGCACCGCAACGAAGAGCAGCCCCTGCTCGCCGCAACTAGAGAAAAGCCCGGGCACAGCAACAAAGACCCAATGCAGCCAAAAATAAATAAATAAATAAAATTTTAAAAATAAATAAATAAAATGCATGATGGGAGTTCAGAGACATCAAGAGAGAGCAAAGCTCAGAGAGATGGGAGGGTCTCTGTGAGTCAGAGGGCATGTGTGGGTTTGCCACACCCTGTTATCTGACTCTTGATCAGAGGGCAATTCTGGACCACTCTCCTTACCCCCCTGGGGTGGCCTGCCTGAGCAGGCTCTCTGGCTTCACTGGGTGGGAGGAGAAAGATGGAGAAGAGTTGCAATGGTTCACAGGGGTGAGAATGAAGGTGTCTTCCATCCAGCACCTTGGGCTCCCTTTGGCTTTTCCCCTCCTGGCCCATCCATGCAGGGGACTGCTATCCTAAGGCCCCTGTGCCTCTGGTGCTGGGGATCTGTAACCGCTGCCTTCCCTGATTCCAGTGGGCAACATGGCTGCCCTGGACCACAGGTCCTATCCATTGGTTTCTACCTGGTCTGGGGCTTGTGGTAGAGCCTTTACTTTTGTGTTCGTTTTGTTTTCAGTTATTCAGGTTGGAAAGCTTGGAATTATCCTTAGCTCTTCTCTCTCACATAACTCCTAAACCAATCCATCAAGAAATCCTGTCGGGGGCTTCCCTGGTGGCACAGTGGTTAAGAATTCACCTGCCGGGACTTCCCTGGTGGTGCAGTGGCTAAGAATTCGCCTGCCAATGCAGGGGACACAGGTTCGAGCCCTGGTCTGGGAAGATCCCACATGCTGCAGAGCAACTAAACCCGCGAGCCACAACTACTGAGCCCACGTGCCACAACTACTGAAGCCCGTGCGCCTAGAGCCCATGCTTTGCAACAAGAGGAGCCACTGCAACGAAAGGCTCGTGTGCCACAACGAAGAGTAGTTCCCACTCGCCACAACTAGAGAAAGCCGGTGCACAGCAATGAAGACCCAACGCAACCAAAAGTAAATAAATAAAATAAATAAATTTATTTTTAAAAAAAAGAATCCGCCTGCCAATGCAGGGAACATGGGTTCAAGCCCTGGTCTGGGAAGATACCACATGCCGCAGAGCAACTAAGCCCATGCTCCACAACTACTGAGCCTGCTCTCTAGAGCCCACGAGCCACAACTACTGAGCCCGTGTGCCACAACTACTGAAGCCCGCGTGCCTAGAGCCCGTGCTCTGCAAGAGAAGCCACTGCAATGAGAAGGCTGCGCACCTCAACGAAGAGTAGCCCCCGCTCACCACAACTAGAGAAAGCCCCTAAGAAGCAAGGAAGACCCAATGCAGCCAAAAATAAATAAATAAATTTATATATTAAAAAGAAAAGAAAAGAAATCCTGTCCGGGGACTTCCCTGGTGGCACAATGGATAAGAATCCGCCTACCAATGCAGGGGACACGGGTTCGAGCCCTGGACCGAGAAGATCCCACATGCCACAGAGCAACTAAGCCCATGCGCCACAACTACTGAGCCTGCGCTCTAGAGCCCGTGAGCCACAACTACTGAGTCTGTGTGCCGCAACTACTGAAGCCCGTGTGCCTAGAGCCCGTGCTCCGCAGCAAGAGAAGCCACCACAGTGAGAAGCCCGCACACCGCAACAAAGAGTTGCCCCCACTCGCTGCAGCTAGAGAAAGCCCATGCGCAGCAACAAAAACCCAACGCAGCCAAAAATAAATAAATAAATTGATTTTTTAAAAAAAGAAAGAAAGAAATCCTGTCGGCTGTATCTATCACAAATCTGACCAGTTCTCACTACTTCCACCACTGCTGCCTTGCTCTGAGCCATGGTCATCTCTCACTTGAATTGTCATAAAAGCCTCCTCAGGGTTTCCAGAAGGAAACCCTGCCCTGCCCCTTCACTCTATTCTCAGCCAGTCAGGTCATGTCACTACAGTGGCTCCCCACCTCACTACAAGAAAAAGCCAAAGCAGCGGCCCACCAGGCCTGACTCCACATCACCTTTCTGCCCTCTTCCCCTACTGTTTACCCCCACACTCTCAAACAGCCAGGCCCGCACCTGCCTCAGGACCTGTGTACTGGCCGCACCCTCTGCCTAGAATGCTCTTCCCCCAGACAGCGGCAGAGCTCACTCCCTCATCTCCTTCAAGTCTTTGCTCAAGTGTCACCTTCTCAGTGAAGCCTGCACTGACCACCCTAAAACTGCAACTTGTTTTCCATCCCTTCACCTCACTTCTGCAATCCTGATCCCCCTTAGCTGACTAGTTTTTTTCCCATGGCACTTAATATTTACTATCATGTATTATGTTTGTTGCCTGTCTTTCCCCAGTCGAGATGCAAGTTCCCCAATGGCAGAGATCTTTTGTTCACTGATATATCTGAAGAGCTTAGAACAGTGCCTTGCACATAGTAGATGCTCAACAGATTTATGAATGAATGAGTTTGCAGGTTAGAGAGAGGTAAATGTGTGGTAATAATTAATCTTTGAAGAGGACTAGGTGGGTATGAGAAGATGATTTTTTTTTTTTTTTTTTTTTTTTTTTGTGGTACGCGGGCCTCTCACTGTTGTGGCCTCTCCCGTTGCGGAGCACAGGCTCCGGACGCGCAGGCTCAGTGGCCATGGCTCACGGGCCTAGCCGCTCCGCGGCATGTGGGATCTTCCCGGACCGGGGCACGAACCTGTGTCCCCTGCATCGGCAGGCAGACTCTCAACCACTGCGCCACTAGGGAAGCCCGAGAAGATGATATTTGAACTGGATCTTGAAGGACATCTAGAATTCCAGGTGAGGGAGGTGACTGGCAATCGATCAGCCTGAACAAAAGCGTGAAGGTGAGAGAGCTTGGTGGCAGGGCACAAATTGCAGGGAGGTGTCAACCAGTGATACCTAGTTGGAGAGGATATTCACAAGGTAAGTTGAGGCCAGACTGTGCAAAGGTTTCAATGCAGGCCAAAGTCTTTTCCTACCACCAGGACCAGGTACAAAATTTGTGGGGCCCAGTGCAAAATGAAAATGCAGGGCCCCCTTCGTAAAAATTTCAAGAGGGGTGACAGTAGAGCATTAAATCAAGCTCAAAGCCCTTCTTAAGTGTGGGGCTTTTATGTGACTGCACAGGTCACAGGCCCATGAAATCAGCCTGCCTAACCCACAAGGGAGCTGGTGAGAGCCTTCTAGCAAGGCAGAGATGTAATTGGAGCTGGACTTTAGGAAGATTATTCTGGCATGGCTGGTGGGGCAGGTTGGAGGGACTCTAGGCAGGGAGACCTGTTAGACAGCTTTGTGAGGAAGAGGAGAGAACAGGTAGGATGGAGGCAGGGACTAAGGGGCAGAGTGCAGGGATGAGAACTTGAGTGAGTAGAAGCATGGAGGATGTAGAGTTTGCTTAGTCAAGTTTGATTAGACAGGGGCCAGGGAAGACCCCTGAGTGCACCTCCCTTTGCTCCTCCAACCCCCTCCCCTTTTCCCTTATTCCAGGGACCCAAGCCTTGGAGGTTACACAGGGCACAGGAATCAACAGTGAGTCTCCCTTTGGCCACCAGAGGGCACATCATTCTCATGGATTTTTCCGGATGAATTTGGGGTCGGGGAATGTCCTCTGGCTTCACCTCTTCCTCTTTTTTCCCTCTCACCTCCTTCTGTGTTCTTTCACCAACTTCTTCCTCAAGGGCTGGATGCCTGAATGGAGCTGAGGTGGGGCATGAGGAGGTGTCATGGAGTCCCGAGCATTTACTAGGACTGTAGGTCATACCTGTTGCCTTAGGAAGTATGTTCATACCATCCTCTCATTGCTTCTGTCTGGCTGCCTATTTCTCTGGTTGACTTAGCCAAGGGCTCTGCTCAATAAGCTGTAGCCGGAGTTGGAAGTCAAGTGTCAGAGGTCCAACCAGCACTCTTTCCCCACAAGCCCTTGGGCCTCTCTCCTCCTGTACCTTTGGGAACTTGTTACTTGAGCTTGGTCTCTGGCTCTTGTGGGGACTCTGGCTTCTGCCTACCTTATCTGCTGTTGAACTTAGGGTAGGTTTGGGAGTGGTGGTTTTTCAACATGTCCAGGATACAGTGGGTGGGGGCAGCTTAGAGCCCGAGGAATCAGACCAGTCAGCCTACTGCCCCTCCCTGGTGAGACAGTCTAGGAGGAAGTGAAGAGTGAACTCAGGTTGCCACATGGACTTCCTGTTAAAGTCAGGGGCTCTCCAGAGATGAGAGGGACCTCAGAGCTCATGAATCTAGTGACCTCAATTCCTTGATGGGGAAACTGAGGCCAGAGAAGAAAAGGAACCTCTCTAAGTGTCCATTCTTTGTGCCATCCTGAGGAATCCTCATTTTCAACCAGTTTCTCTTTTCTTTCCCATGAGTTCCTTGTCTTAGAAGCGATAACTGAAATGTGAATTAAGATAATGTCTCTCCTGCTCTACCTCACAGGGGTAGTTAAAAGGGAACTGGTGAGACTCATTGCCATAGTGCAATGCCGTTTTGTGCTATTTTGAACAAGCAAAAGACTTTTTCTGAAAGAAAAAAAAGGTAACAATTCAAAGTTGTTACTTAGAATGTCATCACTGGAACAAAGGCATGGATTCTGTCAATATAGGAACGTTGAGGAGTCTAAACAGAGATGTTATGTGATTTTTCCAAGATCACACAGCATTTTCACTACACACAGCTGGAGGTGGAATGCAGGGCTGGGGTATCCGTGCAGGTCCAGCAGCTGGGAGCCAAGGACGTTTACCTGGTGCTTGCCTGGTACCTTGAGGAGCCCTGTGGACTAGATGTGGGGTGCATGGATAGATAAATAGAAGCCAAGATAGATGACAGCAGGTGATGAACGGTAGGTAGACAGGTAATAGACTAACGCTGCATCTGACAGGTGACACACATGTTGATAGACAGGCTGGATGATAAACAAGATGTATTTAATGGGCTAGCTGAGAGACGAAAGGACACACAGACAGGAAGTTGCCTTAGAACCAAAGGATGCCAACAGCAGGGATGGCTAACAGCCTTATTTTCTATTTAGTCAAATGGTAATACGCACACGTGATCCACGCTCCCTGTTGAAGATTTGAAAATACCCGAAAACTGACGGAAAGAAACGAAGAGTCAGACTTTGGGTACCACCCGAGGGAATGACCCGAGGCTCGCCCGGCCTCGGGTGTTGCCGGAAATGGCCGACGACCGCCGGCGGTCGGCGGGGCGGGAGGCGGGCGGGGCCGGCTCAAGGCAAGCGGGGCGGCTTCGGGTGTTTCCGGAAACTGCCGAGAGCCAGTTGGAAGTGGGCGGGGAAAGGCCTGTGGGCGTGGCTGGAGTACCCGGAGTCCCTTCGTGGATTTCCGCAAACAGAGCCGAAGCTTGGTCTTCGGAATCGAGGAGGCGCGCGCGTCCCCGGGATTACCTTCTTCGGGTGTTTCCGGAATTCACCAGTAGTCCGTGGCCGGGAGGAGAAGGCGCGCCCCCCTCCCGTTTCTAGCCGCTTCGGGTGTTTCCGGCTGCTGCCGGCGGAAAGAGCCGAGGGCCGGCGGTGGTGGCGGCCATGTTGGGAGCAGCAGGTCCGGCGGCGGCAGCCTGTGTGCCGGGCGCGGAGCAGTGCCGCTGAGGGCAGGGGAGGAGCGAGGCAGGCGGCCGGCTGCGGCGGCAGAGAGTAGGCGGAGCGGCGCGGCCCGGCCGAAAGGCGGCACAGCCCAGCCGGGGGTCGGGGGGGTGCGGTCCGGAGCCGCTCGGAGCCGGCGCGGCCTAGCCCGAGCGGCGCATCCCCGGGCTGGCGTGAGCGGCAGTCCGGCCTCCCCGCACCCCCGGCCGGGGCCCATGCGGCGGGTGCCCCTGCTGTGAGAAGCCCCGCCCGGCCGGGCTCCGCGCCTTCCCTTCCCTCCCTTCCTCCGAGCTTCTCGGTTCCCTCCCCTGAGATACCGGCGCCATGTCCAGCGCCCGGACCCCCCTACCCACGCTGAACGAGAGGGACACCGAGCAGGTAAGGAGCCCTAAGGGCTCCCCGAATTCTCTGGCTGGGCCCCTGCACCTTGCAGAGCCTTCTCCCTCCTCAGCTCCCCTCGTGCCCCTGCTGCCATCCTGTAAGCCTCGGCTGCCCTGTCATCTGGCTCCTGGCCCCGTACATCTCCCTTCCGAGTCCTCTCCTGGGACCCACCTCGTCCAGACTCCAAGCTGTACACTTGTCTTTCTGCCGACCCCCCCGCCTTCTCCCCTCACCGCCCTCCTGCGCTCTTCCGTGTTACCTCCCCAGCTTCCTCTTCTCTTCCCTTTTTCTCTCGGGGGCCTTTCTGGTCTTCCTCCACCCACGCTTAAAGCAGCCACCCTCCTGTTCCTCGACTGGCACCCTGCGATTTGCCCCAGGTCGTTGTCCACCTCCTCCTCCATCCCTCCAGCCTCGCTTCCCCTCCGCCCGCACCGGTTCTCCCAGTCCCAGCTTTCACCCTCAGGGTCCTTGCCCCGGAGTGTGTTCTCGATGCCTATCCCCTTCCAGTTCCCCGGCTTTCTACCCTGCCTCTTGCATTTTCCAGATTGTGCTCTCCCTCTTGCTTGCAACCCACCAGCTCCACCCTCATCACCTTTCCAAATCTTTCGCCTACTCTTTGCTCATCACTTTCCCTTCTCTTCTCCAGGAGCTCCCTGGTGCCTCGCGCTGGCATTTGTCGCTTCCGTGTTTTCCCGTACAGCTGTCATGCGCATAGTTTTCCCACAGGTTGTCTTTGGGGTTCCAGTCTTCACTCCCTTCAGAGTCTTTGGATCCCTCACGTTCTCTTCCTCTGGGGTTTGTGTTTTTGAGTCTTGGCCTCCTGTTTCTCACTGTGAGTGCTGTACCAGCCTTCTCCCTGGGCTCTTCCTACCGAGGGAAAGACAGTCACTATTTCAGCCCCACTTCATTTACACAACCTGTTGCTCGGTCCTTTCCCCGGCCTTGCCACATCCCCGGCCTTGCCTTTCTGTCCTCTTACACCGCAACACAAACCGTGAGGCTTTCTTGTTTCTTCACTCCTGGATCTGTCACTTTACATAGTTTCTTCCCCCTTGCTTGTTGCCTTCTGGTTTCTCTGCCCTCACCCCATCTTACTTACTATGCTTCTTAATTAGGATTGCCTTTAATCTCCATATTAGTTTCCTGCCTTCTTCACTTCATGTTTATTTTTCCCGTATATGCCCCTATCCATCCCCTTGTGATTGGCTAGTCTTTGTAACCCCCCGGGCCAGGAAGTTTGCACGCTAGTTTCTTGAGCTACACACTTCCCCCTCATCCTGGCAATCACTGCTGTCATCTGTCACCCAAGCCTTAGCCTTTTCTGTGTCATCTCACCTCTTAGCCGAGAGGCGTCCACTTTCCACCCCTCCCCTTTCTTTCACCATCTCTAGTGTCCCTTGCTGCCTGCTCTGTGGAGAGTCTCCTGCCTGTCATACCTTGGTGGAGAACTTTACTAGGCCAAAAAAACTTGGTGGAGAACTTTACTAGGCCAAAAAAACTTGACCTGAAAAAAGAGCTCTTCTCCTGTGGGGCTTGAAGTGCTTTTTGCATCCTTCTCCCTCACTACATTATTTATGTTTTCATCTTGTTTCCTTCTTTCTCCTTAGTGCAATAGAACTGTTGTTATATTCTCTTGCATATTAACACCTTTCTCTGAAAAATCCACCCTCTTTTCATTTCTCTGATGTTTTTCTCTTTTGTTACCCCCTCACTCTCTGTCATCTGGGCAGTCAGGAACTCAAGAGGAGTTCTGGATACGTTTTTCTGCAGTGGTTGACCCTTTCATTACTGATGGATGGACTGCTTGCTTCTGGGGTTGAAATGGGTTGAGAGGGAGTGATGGTTGATTTCCGTTTCATCAGCGGGTTTGGCAGCTGGTTCTGTATGGGACTGAGGTGTTTGGAAACTGGAGCATGGTCTGTATCTCACCGTCTTTCCCTCCAGTGCTAGCTGTTTCTCTCCTTACTGGGAACCACTTTCTCGAGGCCCTCTTGAGGTTGCCTATTCCATTCCTTTTCCTATCACAGCCTTTATTTAGCAGGTAAACCCTGCTTAACCAGAGGACTTTCCCAGGCTGTTGATTCTGAGCTGGTAGGAGGAGGCCAAGTGACTGACTGGCACCCTCAGGCATCTGGGGAGTGGCGGTGGAGTGCCTACTCTCTCAGCAAGGCTGTGGGGGGCATTGTATTCAGCAAAGTAGAGTAACAGAGCGCCTCAATGTGGTTTCTTTGTGCTCTTTACTCCATGTAAATGTATTCTTGCCTTGGTCTTTCTCTTGTGATGTGTGCATTGATTTCCTCTCTTCCCTACAAGCCTCACATAATGCTGAGCGCATAGTAGGAGCCCGGTGCACGCCTACTGATTTTGTGATAGCAGAACTCTGTGAACCATTTGGGAACGTAAGCTGCTCCTGATAACTTTGTCCAGAGCACTGGCTGCATACATTGTCACCCTGTTCCAAATTATGAATTACTCATCCTGTTTCCACTCCATGGATTCAGGTTCCCCTGAGCCGCTTCATTGGTTCTTCTGTCATTCTCAGGGTAGCCGCACCGTTGACTTGATATTAAGTCTCATTCCAGTAAAAGCGTGGATTTCGAAAAACATAACGGGCAGATGCAGTATTTTTTAAAACAAGAAAAAAGACAAGTAGCACCTCCTCTGGTCATACGGCTAGAGAGGCCTGAAGCACTGGTCTCCTTTGGGCTAGATCATGCCACCAGGTGAGACCAGAAAGCTCTTCTTGGTCCTGTTGCGATTCTAGCTAAAATGGTCATTGCATAAGCCTTAATGTTGTGAAATAAAAAGCAAGGGATTTGGTTGGTTTGATTTCTTTCCCCCAAAGGCCCTCTATTATCTGGGCTTCCCTGGTGGCGCAGTGGTTGAGAGTCCACCTGCCGATGCAGGGGACGCGGGTTTGTGCCCTGGTCCGGGCAGATCCCACATGCCGCGGAGCGGCTGGGCCCGTGAGCTATGGGCGCTGAGCCTGCGCGTCCGGAGCCTGCGCTCCGCAGCGGGAGAGGCCACAACAGTGAGAGGCCCGCGTACCGCAAAAAAAATAATAATACTAAAATAAAAATAACAAAGTTCCTCTATTATCTTATTTAGATTTAAATTATTTTAATTGGTTTCACAAGAAAATAGGTAAACAAACTCTGTTGGTTGTCTTCGAGCTCCAATCTCTTGCTCTTTCTCTCCCCCTTTCTTTAAAACATGTGGCTGATGAGAAGCTGTTTCTAGGAGCTCTTTGATCCCATCTGAATTAAACAGACATACACACACACAAAATGTTGAAGCATAAAAATAAACCTAGTGTTGCAGAGAGATTGCCTGTTTGCTGTCGACTCTGCTTCTAACAGTGAAAGTAGGAGATAAAAAGAAAGTTAAGCCCTGTCTTTATTGTGATTTTTGTGACACCTGATTGCAGATGTGCTTTTTCACAGTCATAGACTCTTCCTTTTGCAGAAAGAGGGTTGTGACCTGGGGCTGGTAGTTTTGGGCATTCTTAATCTGAGAGCTGAGCTTTCTGTTCACTTTTCCAAATGGCTCTGTTGGCCTGGAGGCTTGGCAGTGGTGAAAGCAATCAGCAAGATGACTGTTTGTCTTCCAGCCAGCAGCAGCAGTAATAGGCAAGTGGAGAGGGGTCCAACTCGCAGAGTCCACCTGCCGCTGGCGAAAGCTTCCTGTAACACCTGGTAGAGGGCCTACATTGGCTTCATACCTGCCCCACCTCTGGGCCTCAGGAACCACAAGAGAGGGCTCCTGAGAGAAAGCACCTGAGAGAAAGCAAGAGGCTTTCACTGCCCACCCGCCTCTGCCTCTGCTGCAGTGGGCCAGGGAGGGGGCTGCTGTTGTCCTTCCAGGGAGTGAGTGGCATTGTTTCTTCTCTCAGATGATTCTGGGAAGAGGAGTTTGGAAGTGTGGGTGAGAGAGCAAATCTAACTTTTAGAATCCCGTACAGAACAACTGAGCTACTCCAAACACACATATCCCTTGGATCCCAGTGTTGATTCTGGCTGAATGTTTCACTGAGTAATCTGGTTTTAGTGTTGTCTTGTAGAGAGCTCGGTTCGCTCTCCTTTCACTCCCTGTCCTGCAGGCTGTGCAGCAAGCCCCATGCTCTGGGTGCTGACTCCGACCCCTGACCTTTGACCCTGGCCAGGGGCTCCTTGGTGGTGCTGCCTTCTAGTCAGGGGTGTGGGTGAATGTCAGACCATATAGTCTTACTTTCTGCTTCACCCTCGAAACAGGGAAGAGGTACTGTTAGACCAAGGGCTCTAGGAGCCGCTGGAGTTCATAGAGTTGCCATACTACAACCTTTGAACCTGGTAAAGGTAGCTACCTAGTAAATTGTAACGATTTCTCTCTAGTCTGTGGACTTTGGGAAGTAGCTAAACAGATGGATACAAGGCAGTCATTGAAATTCGACCTGCTTCAGATTAAAATCAAGTTTGCACGGGGATAACTGAATCTTTCGGATGGCGACCAAAGATTGGGCTTGAGTTTTCTTCAGCATAAATGTCTTAAACAGAGTTGATGCCTGTGAGGCAGGAAAAGACTGAGAATTTGTTTTCTGAGAGGTTTGCATGGTTAGAGCTCTTGGGAGTCAAAAACATCTCAGACTAGACTGCTTCCCCTTTGGACAGAACAGCCTAATTCTCAGTGGGCGTTTGACCAGGACTAACCCATGCCTTCATGAACTCTTTCCCATTGAGCACTTAGCCACCTGGCTGGCATTCCTCTTCTCCCAGGAGCTTCCATGACTTTCCTCATATGTACTATGTCGACTTAAATGAATATTTTATGCCTAGAGTGCAGCTAAGCGTTGGACCTTGTGGCCCATTATCGACAAGCGAGGTGGGGGCTGGGCGCCACCCTTGGCCCCAAGATAGCGTCTCTGCTAAATGGACTCCCCCCAGCAGCACTTTGAAGCTCATTAATGGATTGGGATGAAGTAACCTCAGCAGATGGAAAGGGCAAGGAGGGTGGTCATCCTTCCTTCCCTGAGGCTGCCTGATGAGGCTTTCCTGCAGTAACCAGGTCCAGCCCCAGCTCCTTGCGCTGGGTTAAGCTGTAGACTGACCACTAGGCCTCTGCTTTGGGAGGAGACGTGGAAAGGGTTTGGTTCCCTCTTAGCCATGGTGACGCTGCCACATTCGCCACTTTCCTGCGTCAAAGCAAAAATTGAGAGGGCTATGGAAAGGGTGGATGGAGTTTAAACCTGGCCCTTCCTCCTTCAGCGGAAGTTCACCAAAGTGACAAACCAAATAGGTGGCTGGGTTTCCTTTTCTTGATGGTAGATTCCAGTATTTGTACATTTTGCACCTGAAGCTTGGATTCTCCAGGCTTTCTCCCAGCCTTCATCAAGTATGAGTCACTGAAGTGTTATCTATGCATTTTCCCCTTCTGTCTCAGCAAAGGGAAGAGTAAGGCTTTACAAACCTTGTGGGGGAGGAAACACCCATTTCCCACTTGTGGCATGGGAAGAGGCTGTCTATCGCCATGTTAACTCTGAAAGTTCTAGCGCTCGGAGCAGAGCGTCACTACCCCGCCACAGCCCCTTTAGTGCGGACTATTGAATGTCTTTGCTGTTTCTTAGACTTTGAGATGGTACATCTGTTTCTGAAAAGGCACCAAGAGAACATCTGGCCCCCTTGGCTTCCAGTTCTCTCTCAGAGGAGGAGGGGTCCCAGGGCCTTCTCTGGCCCACTCGACCTGCTTCTCCTTTGCCGGGTATAAATAGGCTAGATCCCTTCATCTGAATGTCCGTTTTGTCTAGAGTGTTTGAAGTTTTTTTGGTCCCTGTGGGGAGTTCTTTCCACAGATGTCCGTCTTTGGGTTGGCACTCATTCCCCCTTACTTTCATTCCCCCTTACTTTCATTTATTCCTTCTCATTGGAAAAGGGCAAAAACCAAATATATTTCCTCTTGTGCAGCAAATGATAGACTTTAGGCTTATGAAGTCATAGTATCACAAGGAGGAGGGAGGGTGAGATGGACACTGGTCTTGGTGGCTAGGTGGATCCTGTGGGACAGTGAAGTGGGGGAGGGGGAAGGGGGGGTTCAACGACTGGCTCCAAGCCACCTTTTTCTTTTTAACATAAGGAAGGCGGAGCAGACCAGCGGCTTCTCTGTAGAACCAGTCAAGCTAGTTTTGAGCCGCCTCGGCCTCTTTTCCTCTGTGCTCTTTGGGAAATTGGCAATACAGAGATCTGCCTCCTCTGGGGCTCTGCTCATTGAGGCATGAGTTTGGAGGAGGTCTGTAAACAACCACCTTCCCTCCTAATTCTGAATGGGTCTCTGAGCTGGGCCTCTCCAGTGAGTGGGCTTTCTCCACACCTCATGCTACTCAAAGCAACTTGGTCTTACACACCTTTCACTGGAAGCTCTAAGATAGAGCTCCTTTTCTTTGCAGTTCACAGCTTGGCAAAAGGCCCTTCGCCTGGCCAGGAGGTCTGTGCTTGGCTCCCCACGTGTGGATCTGGAAGGGAGTCGGGACTCCTGACTCCTGACTGCTAAATCCAACCAGACCCCAGACCTTTTGGATCGGTACATAGGTACTGTCTGTCCAGGCCCACTGGCTGTCCAGGCCCGCTGGAGAAGAAAAAAGGAGAGAGAATAGTTTTTGATCTTTGGCAGTTCAACAGGTACTTCAGCCATGGGGAACAGTTTGAGTGTCCCTGATCAAGGTGCCTGTAGGGAAGGTGGGAATCTTCAGTCACCACGTACTGGCACTTCCTGAACACAGCAGGGAATCTTTCTCAGGGAGGGGACAGAGCAGGATTCTGAGCCCCCTGCGACTGGACTGCAGGTGCTGCTGACGTAGCCGGATTGTTTTCTCAGTCTCCCACTAAGCAGAAAGCTCCCAAGTCCAAAAGCTTGGTGATTAATGAGTGCAGCTACCTGCAGGCAGAGCTCTAGCTTATGTCCTTGTTGCTGCTACAATGGTTTACTCATTGCTTCTCCTGAGGACCATTTTACTGAAGGTTTTGTTTTGGTTACTCATATCCTATACGCAGGGTGGCCCCCTTTTTCCTTCACCTTCTTTAGACCCGAGTGTCTGCTGGTTTTCCCTTACCCCATCACTTCCTCACCTCCTCTCCACAGATGGCCATCTTTTGACTGCCTTTGCACATAGCATTGGCAGCATTTTTGGCTTCTTGCTTTGTTTTTGCCCAAAAGAGTTTGAATTACTGGTTCTCCAGTCACAGGAAGTGGGGTCCCTTAGGCCCTCTTGGTCTAGCATAGCATTCTGATTGAGTCGAGCTTATGGCAGTGTTGAAAGGAGGTCCCAGCACTTTCGGACTTCCAATAAATGGTGTCACTGTGGTCAGAGCAGGCTCTGCAGCTAGAGTCCTTGTATTGGAATCTTGGGTCAGCCCCTACTGTGACCTTGGGCTTATTTTATCCCTCTAGGCCTGTAAAGAAAAAGGAGTAATAATAATACCTATCTTACAGATATAGTTGTTGTGAGCATTAAAAGGGTTAATGAATATAAAGCGCTTACATTAGTGCTGGCAGGACGTAATAATTATCGTCATCGTTGTTTCAGTTGAGCAACTTAGTAAATTTTCTCTGAGCGCCACACAACTCCAGGTCAGTATAAGGGACGTAGTTTGGAATGTCTCTGTAATGACTGGAAGAATCTTGGCCTCTTCCAGCCATTGGGGTTCCATAGGTGCTTTTCCTAGCATTTCTGGGTTTTTTAATTTGTTTATTTTAGCTTTCTTTTTTAATCAGATATCTGAAAGAAAATAGGATGCTGTTGGAGAGGTTTATGTACTTTTGAAAGCACTTTTTAAAAAATACTTCGTTTATTTACAAGATATCAATATTAGGCAACTTTATTGATTAAAGGGGAAAAAAAACACACCACCCTCTGCCTGCCCATTATTTCTGTGGTGTGAATGGTGGTGGTGTTGGTGGTGGATGTGCAGTCTCTTCATTGGCTGGAAGGCCAAATCCAAAGTTACTGGAGCATGGGCTTTTCTGAGCTGTTGGGATCCGGGTGTTAGAGGAGGCCCCACCTAGTGCCAGGATTTCTTTCATTGTGTTCCTTTATTCACGTGCAGTATTTACCCTTTGGCAACAGGAGAAAGCTCCCTGTTTCTCTTAAAGACCACATGGGAACTTAGCAGCTGATTTTAGGTTCCTTTTTCACTAGCAGAGGGGCCTTCAGGGCAGGTTCTTGTTACCTTTGTTGGCTTTTCTGAAGTGAAAAGAAAGCCTCCCCTTTGTGAGGCCTGGGAGAGAGGGTGACAGTCATTTCTCAGCGGCTCCTGTGGATTTGTGGACTTTGAATCTTGGGCCGAGATTTTGGTCTCAGTTGGTTCCTGTTGATGTTCCTTGCTTGCCACCTCTAGAGCCTGAATGCCTTATCAGAACAGCAAGTAAGTTGCTCAGTTTTTTTCACACTGCCACTGTGGCCAGGGAGAAAGGTAACAGTGTCGCCGCAGAGCTCATCAGGGAATGTTTCTGTCAGTGTATTTTCCTCTTCCTTTTGACCCCTCTGCTGACTTGTGTCTCACTTCCTTTTTTTTCTCTGTTTGGTTTCTTTGAACTCTGTTCCTTCCTTTTCACTGTCCATCTTGGGTTTTCATCTCCATGTACCACTGCCTTACCTGTTTGTATGCCTGTGTGCCTCTTTTTTTTTTTTTTTTTAAGGGAACTTCTAAAATTATTTATTTATTGATTGATTTTTGGCTGCATTGGGTCTTCGTTGATGCGCGCGGGCTTTCTTTAATTGCGTCGAGTGGGGGCTACTCTTTGTTGCGGTGGGCGGGCTTCTCATTGTGGTGGCTTCTCTTGCTGCGGAGCATGGGCTCTAGGCACGCGCGGGCCCAGTAGTTGTGGCTTGCGGGCTCTAGAGCACAGGCTCAGTAGTTGTGGCACACGGGCTTAGTTGCTCCGTGGCGTGTGGGATCTTCCCGGACCAGGGCTCAAACCTGTGTCCCCTACATTGACAGGCGGATTCTTAACCACTGTGCCATCAGGGAAGCCCTGTATGCCTCTTTTGTGGCATGGCTCAGGAGAGGAATTTTGCTAGTCTGAGATCGCCTTCATGTATAAAATCCCAGAACCACCCAGTCCTTTCTTTCTCCTATTCCTCTGATTTCTGTAAAGTTAAGGACTCACTGCTTTAGAAAGCATTTTATTTTTGTGTCTCTGGAGCCACGTTCCTCAGTAAATCCAGGCTTGGCAACTTGACAACTTATTAGGGATGGCATCCCAGTTTCCCTGGTGACAGGGTCTAAGCTAGTTCTAGGCTGTTTCCTCTGACCAATCAGGAATGCCATAACTCTAGATCCTGTCTTGGGAGAGATCTGGGGAGGCACTTGTTAATTTTGGTAGCACAATATTGAACTTGGTTCTCAAAGTGTAGTCTGGGGACCCTTGGGGTCCCTAAGACCTGTTTGGTGCTATACAAAGTCAAAATAATTTTCATTGTAACATTAATGCAGTATTTGCCTATTTCACTCTCATTCTGTCACCAGTGTACAGTGGAGCTTTCCAGAGGCTAAATGATGTGTGTTGATGTCATCACTCTTGGCCAGTGGAATGTGTACTTCTTTATTTTTGTGTTTCCTAGAATTTTTAAGGTAGTACTTTAAGGCATAAACGTGGAAGTTTTCTGGGACTTCCCTAGTGGTGCAGTGGTTAAGAATCTGCCTGCCAATGCAGGGGACACAGGTTCGAGCCCTGGTCCGGGAACATCCCACATGCCGCGGAGCAACTAAGCCCATGTGTCACAACTACTGAGCCTGCACTCTAGAGCCCAAGGGCCACAACTACTGAGCCTGTGTGCCACAACTACTGAAGCCCACGCACCTAGAGCCTGTGCTCCGCAACAAGAGAAGCCATTGCAATGAGAAGCGCGCACCACAACAAAGAGTAGCCCCCGCTCGCCACAACTAGAGGAAGCCCGTGTGCAGCAACAAAGACCCAACGCAGCCAAAAATAAATAATATAAATAAAAATAAGTTTATAAAAAAAATATGGAAGTTTTCAGTGATGAACTCGATTTGTTCTCAGTACTTCTGCTGTGCTCTTACTAGTTTTCTTCGGTTATACCTGCTAATCTCTGTAAACCTCATTATTGTACAATAAGTAGTTATTTTAAAATCCCAGCATTTTCCTTCACCTTTGAAGAAACACAAGAAGTAAGTACAACCTGCAACACTTACTTGTAAAAACTTTTTGGAAAACTAATAATTTTTTAAATTTTATTTATAGTTTATTTTAGCACTTCTGTTTTATTCTCAAATAGAAGAAAATTTATAGTATTTCTCTTATATTTAAGGATTAATTGTTGGCTTAAAAAAGGGAGGTTGGAAGTCTTGCTTTCTCAACGTACCTGCCAGCTCTGTTTACTGCAACTGGACATATCAACAAGTGAAAGGGAGAGATCTACTCTGAAGAAACTGGGCGAAACTGTAGACAAGAACTGAAAAAAAAAAAGAAATGAAAATCATAATGAAAGTTATCTTCTCAGCTTTATAGATGCAAATAATGTACTTTATTGTATCTTATGCAACAGAGCGTTTTCATGTAGTATTAGGATGCCAGTTAGGTTGAAGCATCATTTCAAGACCAATCAGTCAGAGTTTAAAGAAGAAGGAATTACGTGTTTTAAGCGTACACACCATGGTCTCTTTAAAAGCCAAAATTTGTTCCAGCTTTTCCACCTAGAAATGACAGAGTCACTGAAGCCTCTTACAGGATGAGTTTTTGCTTTGGCTGGAATAGCCCACCCAGTAGCTGAGAGACTAATGACGTTTTGAACAGCTGACGTTCCTGAATGCCCACTGAATGAAAAGTCAGTAAAGTTCAGGGTAGTGCCACTTCGTATGTTACCATGACTTGTCGAATTAAAGATTTAGCTGCAAACATGAAGACTGAGGTAATATTTATAAAATTTTACTTTCACCTTACAAATGAGCAGATTTATAGACATGGCTCAAGTTGTATCAGCACCAGGTATGCTTCAAAAAATATTTCCTTTTGTGTGAATGCTCAACAACAAACACAAGTTGTGATAAATATGCATAGGGTTGAATAACTTTTTTGACTCTCATGGTTTATCCTGAAACAATTTCATTTCCATTTGCACTGTTGGTGCAGAAGCAGTGACAGTGAAAACTGCTGGTGCCATAACATGGATCAGGGCAGTGGCGCAAAACTGCTGGTGGTCGTAGTCATGGACTTTCCTGCTACACACTTGTGGTTTAAAAAAAAGCTATTTTCACTTAAGAATGCCTTGGATGAAGCACTAAAAATTATTATTTTTTTAATTAAATCTCAACCCTCCAATAATAAAGGTCTTTGATGTTCCAAGTGAAGAAATGCAAAGTATTCATGGAGCATTGCTGCTGTATACCGTAGTCCAGCTGTCTGGAGAAAATGCACTTGCGTGTTGGAGCCGAACCATCTACATGGATCATCATTTTTACTTGAAATAACAGTTGATGGACAAACTATAGTTGTTCGTACTGCAGTATTTAGTGGACGTTTTATTGAAATTGAACAAAGCCTGTCACCATTGCTGGTGATAAAATTCAAGTTTTCAAGCAAAATTTAGAATTTTGGAAAACTTGTATTTGTCAGACTTTTTTGATGAGATCGGTGATAAGATTGATGGAATGTGATTTTTCTGATGTTGTATGAAATGCCAGTATTTGGAAATTCTGCATAATTCGGTGAAAGAATGTTTCCTAGATTGTCAGTGGGTAAAAGAGCCATTCAAAGTGCAGGATGACCAGTGGATTTTAATGTAAAAGTACACAAAAGGTTCATTGATAAAATTTCAGATTGCACATTGCAACTAGTCTTTAAAAACTACTACTTGTGGAGTTTTGGTCTAGTATCAAAGAAGAAAATCCTCAATATTTGAAAGGCTATTAAACTCCATTTTCCAACTACACATCTGTGTGAAATGAGATTTTCTTTATATCTTTCAACCAAAACAGCATGTGGAAACACACTGAATGCAGAAGCAGATATGAGAAGTTGGCCCTCTTCCATTAAGCTAAACATTAAAGAGATGTACAAGAATATAAAGCATGTAACTCTTGTTGCAAATTTCATTTTGTTTTAGAAATAGTTTCTTCATTTAAAAAATGGGTTAGTTGTGTAAACAGGTAATAGGTTTATTGTTGTTTTGAATGAATAAAAATAATTTTAAAAATTACCAGTTTCAATTTCTAATAAGGTAAACTGTTGATATCTATGACCCACATAAACAAAAGATCTTCATAGTCCTTGATAAATTTTTTAAGAGTTTGAAGAGTTCTTGAGACCGAAAAGTGAGAAAACCTTTGTTGTAGACAAAACCTGAGTTGATTTTCCTCAGTCTTGGGCTGGTTACCTGTGATGACTTCACAGGGAGCCCTTGTTTGCAGTTCCCAGCCCTTGTAATAATCCCTGCCTGGGCCTCAGAGACTTTGACCCGAGTGAGCTTATTTCCTTCTTCTAATACATATAGCATTGGCCTTGTGAGGTTTTTTGTTGTTTTATCTGTGGTTTATTTCCCCCGTTTTTTCTCTTTATTCCCTAATTTTTCTTTTTCTCATTTTCCCTTTCTCTTTATTCTTTTATTTTTCTCATTTTTTCTTTTTTTATTCTTTAGTTTGTTAGGTTTTTTTGGTGGGGGGGGTCTGGCATTGTGTTTTAATTACATGATAAAGATCAGTTCATCAGGTGGACTTCCTTTAGTATGTGTGAAGTTGTGGTTTGGAAAATATAGTTTCTTCACTAAAAATAAGTAACATGTTTATATGTAATGGGTTTATTAATGTTCTTTTAAATGAATGGAGACACTGATGGATATAACCCATATAAACAAAAGCTTTTGGGGAGCTCAGTTATTTTTAATACTGCAAAGGCTTTCTGAAACCAAAAAGTGTAATAAGAACCACAGCTGTAGACAAAACCTGGGTTAATTCTCCCTGGCTTTGTTTGGTTGATTTCTTGGTAATTTCATTAAAAAAAAAAAAAAAAAGAAAGTTTTGCAGTTCCCAGCCCCTATTTAGTCCTGGCTGGGCCTCAAGAAGGCACTTGCTACCTTGGTTTGCTGTTGTTCTAGCCGAGGAAGCTGGTTCTCAGTGACCAGAGGGACTTTGACCAAAGTTGGCTCCTTTCCTCCTCTGAATACATAGCATTGACCTTGTGATTTTTTTTTTAAACAGTTAAATTTGATTTTTTTAAATGTTGAGATAATTTTAAGCTTAGAAAAGTTGCAAAAATAGTCCAAAGAGTTTTTGTACGTTCTTTATCCAGCTTCCCCTTATATTAACATCTTATATAACCATAGAACATGTATCAAAACTGAGAATTAATCTTGGTATCATACTGTTAACCAGCCATCTTCAGATTTCATCAGTTTTTCCACTGATGTGCTTTTTGTGTTGAGGATCCAGTCTGGGAGCCCACATTGCATGTAGTTCTCCTGTCTCTGTAGTCTCCTTAGTCTTTCCATGTCTTTCATGACATGGACAGTTTTGAAGAATGCTGGTTATTTTTATAGAATGTTCCTCAGTTGTGGTAGTCTGAAATTTTCTCATGGCCTTGTGCTTTAATTCTGATTTTTCATTGTGGTCAAATACACGTAACACAAAACTTATATTTTAATAAATTTTTACGTGCATAGTCCAGTGGCATTAAGTACATTCATAATGTAGCCAGCGTCACTATTTGTAGAACTTTTTCATCATCTCAAACAGAAACTCTATATCAATTAAGCAGTAATTCCCCATATTCCCTTCCCCCAGCCTTTGGTAACTTCTTTTCTGTTTTCTTTCTCTATGAATTTGCTTGTTCTGAGCACCTCATATAAGTGGAATCATGCAATATTTGTCTTTTTGTGTCTGGCTCATTTCACTTAGCATAATGTTTTCAACATTCATCTATGTTGTAGCTTTAATTACATTTTAAAAGTTAACCTGGATTTTACTGTGATGGTATGTGTTAACTTGATATGTTGGAAAATATAGTTATTAAGACATAGTTGTAATGGGTTTAGTAATATTATTTAAAGTGAATTAATAGATTAACATTTTCTCTTTTTTTTCTGTTTTAGTTACAATAACAGTAGCTATAATCCACATCAACAAAAGCTATTTGAGGTCCTTAATAATTAAGGCATAAAGGATTGTCCACACAGGAGTGTGAGAATTGCTTTTGTGGATCATCCCTGTCCTTGATTGGCTGGTTACTTGCTGTGACCTCATAATGAGCCTTTGTTTTGCAATTCCCAGAGTCCTGGCTGAACTGCAGGAAGGCACTTGCTGCCTTGGTTTGCAGTGTATCTGTATGAGGAAGCTGGTTCTCAGTGACCTGAGGGACTTTAACGAAATTTGGCTTATTTCCTCCTTCTAATACAGAGCACTGGCTTTTTTTTTTTTCCCCATTAAAAAATCCTTTGGCTTACTTGGATTTCATTATGACAGTAGATTTTTTCTTTTAAGCTTATATGTAGGCTATTGGTCAATTCCAAATTTGAAAACTGCAAAGCTTGCTTAGTCTCTATCCTTGAAAAACCTTGGTGCCTATAATAGCTGAAGGCTGGTAGGCTCCAGGCACTCACTGAGGCCAGAACACCCAACAGTCTGTTCTCAGGGTGGCTGCAGAGCCTACACACTTTGTTCCTATTTCTTCTGTACTTAACTCTTTGTTAGTCCTGTTTCTTAGTGAAACACGCCTGCCAAATCCCGCTTTTATGTAAGAGCACTTTATTTTCTCCTGGAAGAGATAAGCAGATTTGTTGTGTATGTAACAGCGTGGGAACTTTATCTTTGCTTGAAGCATCTTTAAGAGATACAGTTGCAGTAAATATATTTCTGAACTACTATATTATTTTCCACCTCGTTCTTTTGCTTGTATTCATTCTCCAGTTAACATAGCACCTCTTTTTTTAAAACTATTTATTTATTTATTTTTGGCTGCGTTGGGTCTTCGTTGCTGTGTGCGGGCTTTTCTCTAGTTGTGGCAAGCGAGGGCTACTCTTTGTCATGGTGCGTGGACTTCTCATTGCGGTGGCTTCTCTTGTTGCAGAGCACGGGCTCTAGGCACCCGGGCTTCAGTAGCTGTGGCACACAGGCTCAGTAGTTGTGGCGCACAGGCTTAGTTGCTCCGTGGCATGTGGGATGTTCCCGGACCAGGGCTCAAACCTGTGTCCCCTGCATTGGCAGGCAGATTCTTTTTTTTTTTTAGTTTAATTTTATTTATGTTTTTGTACAGCAGGTTCTTATTAGTTATCCATTTTATACATATTAGTGTATATATGTCAGTTGGCAGGCAGATTCTTAACCACTGCGCCACCAGGGAAGTCCGTATCTCTTACTTTTAAAAGCTCTTCTTAGTACCGCTAATAGTAGACCTTTGGGCCTCCTATAATAGTCACTCAGACCAACTTTAAAGCAAATCTTTTTATACTCATCTTATTTGCTCAGAATCACTTCTCATCAGAATCATTAAAAAAAAAAAGTTTAATCAAGTGCTTACCTTATGTCAACTTGTGTCTACATATAGACTTGCAGGATTGTAGCTCCATTTCCCAGCACTCAGCAAGTCCCATAAGCCTCTGCTTTTTACACAAAGCATATTTCTTTCCAGAATTCAACTTGATGTGCTTTTTTCTCTCTCTTCAGCCACTGGTCTATATGGAAGATAGACTTGCTTTCAAAGGAGATTTGTTCACTCTATTAGCTAAGGCAGTGACTCAGTAACAGTGCCTCCTGGATGGCCCTCTAAGTACATTACTCTGTTCCCAGTGGTTGGGAAACTCTTAAAGGCAATGGACTGAGTACTTGAAGGGTAGACGTCTCACAGGGCACAGTTTGCCCTGAGGCTAGTGTCTTCAGCTATAGACATGATAATAGCCAGCATTTATTGAGCACTTAACTTTGTCCCAGATACTTGTTTAATTAGCTGTTTTACATTCATTAACTCATTTAATCTTTGTGAGATAGTAGGTCTTATTATTTTCCCCACTTTGCAGATGAGGAAACAGAAATGTTGAGTAACTTAAGGTAACTTAAGGTAACAAACTCATGTGGTTCAGAGTGTTTGTTGGTGTCAGAACAAGACTTTCTTGACCGTGGAGAGCACTTTGGCTCTGGCTTCAGTTGTGTCCTGGCAGTGGAAGATAGATCCCTTAGGATGAGCTCACAGCCAGTGTGGGGCAAAACATGGCTCCCAGGCCGGCTTCAGAGTTGTGCGTGCTCTCCTCTGCCCCACCTTGTTTCTTTCTGCCCTCTGTGGCCTGTTGTAAAGGTGGCACAGTGCTGGAGATGCAGCTCTTTGGGTTTAGCTCCCTGGTCTTAACAGCTGTGGGAAACAGTTTTTTGATCTTATTGTTTAATCCTGGCTTCTGGTTTTCCTCTTCATCTCTTCTTACCTTCTGGGATTCCAAGAACTCCTTTAGAAAAACCGGAGTCTTGAGATCTGAAATTGGTAACCAACAAGTAAATACCTCACAGCATAGGACAGTTTGGATTCTTAGATTTGACTGTCCTGCTCAGTAGCACCTCACTAACCCCCAAAAAGAAAACTTTTGTTTGTGGATCTTAACTATGTACATTTTATCCTTACGCAACTAATATTTTCTTTTTCTTTTTTTTTTTTTTTTAATATTTTCTTTTTATATACCATTATGTACACTTACACACGCAGAAGCCCAGAGCTACTTGCTTTTAGCCTTGACTGCCAAGGACACTGAGAGCACTGTAGCTGGTAGTGCCAGGCCTCTGTGTGTGTTTGGGACTTGCCAGTCCAATCCTGGTAGCTGAATTCTGTCCGTCCTGCTGTGTCTCTTTATCCCATCGCTTGTGTAATATGCCACTACTTCCTGTTTGCATTTGTCAGTCTTTCTTTTGGTTCACTTCTCTCTCCTGAAGCTGTGCATGTGGTCCTCCTAGACATCTGGAGTTGTTTCTTCGTGAGAATGAACCTCTGAGGAATTTCAGTTAACTTGAGTTTATGAGTTTTTGGTTTGATTTACTTGCTTGTCTACCCCTGGCAATATAGTGCCTTTTCTTTTATGCTGTTAGAGGTTTTGATTTTATTAGCAAAATTCTGAAATTTTGAGCTGATTTAAAGATGCCCGCATGGGGCATGGGTAAAGGGGGTGAGCTGCTGCCCTTGATTCAAGCATCACTTATCCACTTGCGCCCCTATTGCTGCCCTAGCAGAAAAAGAGGAGGAGTTCAACTTATATGATTGTATTTGTGTTCAAGCCTGATTCACTTCTCTAAGATCACGGTTACATGCCATTTCTAAATTACTTTAGAATCCATCTTTTTGTTACAGTGGAAAAACCAAGGTCCATGTGAATTACTTTGAGAAGCACAGCCTGTTGGGTTTCTTATGAGTGGTTCTCCCCCTCCCCACTTCCCACCTCCAGCACTTTTTTAAAAATTTATTAATTAATTTATTTTTGGCTGCGTTGGGTCTTCGTTGCTATGTGCAGGCTTTCTCTGGTTGCGGCAAGCGGGGGCTACTCTTCGTTGTGGTGCGTGGGCTTCTCATTGCGGTGGCTTCTCTTGTTATGGAGCATGGGCTCTAGGCGCCTGGGCATCAGTAGTTGTGGCACGTGGGCTCAGTAGTTGTGGCTCAAGGGCTCTAGAGCGCAGGCTCAGTAGTTGTGGCGCACGGGCTTAGTTGTTCCGTGGCATGTGGGATCTTCCTGGACCAGGGATCGAACCCGTGTCTCCTGCATTAGCAGGTGGATTCTTAACTGTTGCGCCACCAAGGAAGTCCCTCCAGCACATTTTTATCTCTCCTCAGAGGTGGCTGCTGTCACATACAGGTGTTCTTTAGTGATGCAGGCCACTGCTTCCTTGGAGAGTGCATGGCAGTGTTCTCTTGCTAATGAAAAGGCTGTCATAATGGGTTAGGTCCATAGGGGCTCTGCCCTTCTGTACTTGTATTCCTAGGGAGAAAAATCTCTACCTTAATTACCACATCATGCTGGCAGAGAGGTGTGGCTGCTAATCGATTAGATGACAGTCCTTTGCATTGGTGTGGAACTGTTGAGGTTGTTTTGTTTTTAAATAAAATAGATTTGAGCCAGGTAAGTTTATTTTGAAGAGATAAAGATTTCCCTTTATTAACCTCATGTCTTTTTTTTTTTTTTTTACAGACTGTCTTTTTTCTCTTTTTTAAAATTAATTAATTTTTGGCTGTGTTGGGTCTTCATTGCTGCATGTAGGCTTTCTCTGGTTGCAGCGAGTGGGGGCTACTCTTCGTTGTGGTGCACGGGCTTCTCATTGCAGTGGCCTCTCTTGTTGCGGAGCACGGGCTCCAGGCGTGTGGGCTTCAGTAGTTGTGGCACACGGGCTCAGTAGTTGTGGCTCACGGGCTCTAGAGTGCAGGCTCAGTAGTTGTGGCACACGGGCTTAGTTGCTCCGTGGCATGTGGGATCTTCCCAGACCAGGGCTTGAACCCGTGTCCCCTGCATTGACAGGCAGATTCTCAACCACTGAGCCACCAGGGAAGTCCCAGACCTCATGTCTTTAGTGCCATTTCTGTGTCCTTATCTTCTAACTTGGTAGTAAGAAGCACTAAGTTGGCTTTTCTTGTCATTTTGGTGCCGGTGGCAGTGTCTTTTCCTCTCCTGCACCTTTGGTGTGCTTTCTTTCTGTTTGGTAGCACCAGATTCCTTTATTTGTTTTGGTTTTCCTTCTCTCCTCCTGTCTTGGAGTGGTTGAACCCTATTCTGAAATATATTTTTAAGATAGTGTTTAAAAGCAAACACCCTGCCTTTCTTGAAACCACAGAAACTGCTTGTGAAACAGCCGATAGAGCAAGCTGCCAAATCCACACTGTTAAAACCAACCCGTAACTGACAAAATGTCAGACACTGATGTTAAACCTTCTTTATGATTAGGGTGTGAGGGTTTTTCTCATTAATAAATGTTTAGGTGCTGAACTCCCAGTTTCACATTTGGAATGCTTTACATTATAAAATTCTGCATAGTAAACCATTCCAAAAGAATCTTGTGCAGCTAATCTGCTATCTGCTGTAGGAAAGGTTTTCAACAAAACAATTCCCATTCCCCCTCCCCTACTTATTTATTTTTTTTAATTTCAGAAAATGATTTTCTTTGGAGGTGATTTGGGCCAAGTCTCACTAGCTTTACCATTTTTAAGATAGAACTATATATAAAATATATAAACAACAAGGATCTACTGTATAGCACAGGGAACAATATAACTATATTCAGTATCTTGTAATAACCTGTAATAGAAAAGAATCTGAAAAAGAATACGTATATATGTGTGTGCAGACACACACACACACACATAACTGAATCACTTTGTTGTACACCTGCAATATTGTAAATCAACTAAACTTCAATTAAAAAAAAAATAGAACTAGCTTCAGAATTATTTTTCCCCCAGCAGAGGAAGACTGGGGCCTTAATCTTTATCCTTAGGCCCTGAATTACCTTTTTTTTTTTTTTTTTTTTAGGATGGCATAGAATCTTCTGTTTGTCTAGGGAATTTCTTTCCAAGTACTTTCAGGAATAAGTATTCGTTCCTTCTTGAAACCTTCCAGAAGAACTCTGACAGTGCTGGTAGCCTGCTGAGTAAGGGCACAGTTTAAAAACTGGTACTAGTGTATACATCAAGCTATAGCACTGCTTGAATGGGAGTTGATGAGGGAGACCAGGCTTGACAACCAATAATTGGGAAAGAAAAGGAAAAGTATATTAACGTGCCTCCAGAGTCACAGCCAGCACTGAGATATGGGCCTCTGGATGCAGAGCTTTACGAAGCCCTTCCAGGTTTTCCCCAAGAGCACCCTCTTCTGTTCTAATGCTGAGGGCTTGTTTTGATTTCATTTCCATGACCTTAGCCCTGAGCAACTTTTCTGACTTTGTGCTTCAGCCCTTCCTGTATCTTCTTTGCTTGTATGTTGGGCCTGTCTCTGGTTTCTACATGGGGATGAGACAAGGAAGGCTAAATGATTGATTCTTCAGTGAGTCTCCCGGGTTGACTTCCTTTCATACCAGCATCTCACAGCTCTCATCATGGTCCACTCAGTGGGTGGGCATCCCCATTCATTGAAGTCCCAGGGTTTAATATGTATTACTTATTTAATTATTTGGCTGCTCCGGGTCGTGGTTGTGGCATGCGGGATCTTTTAGTTGCGGCATGCGGGATCTAGTTTGCTGACCAGGGATCGAACCCAGGCCCCCTGCATTGGGAGCGCAGAGTCTTAACCACTGGACCACCAGGGAAGTCCCAAGCCTCAGGGTTTAGATAGATCCTGGTAGAACTCATGGTCGTAGCTAGAAGCGAGACCCGGGATCTTCAAATCTCTCAGCGCATAGTTCCTCTGAAAAATAACAAAAGCTACAGACTTCTAGTAAATTGGAGGGCACAGGCAGACTGTAACTTTAGTTAGCTCCTGGATTTGGTCCTACGTTGGACAGTGTGATTTGTGCTTATCTCTCCAATTAGGTAGTCAACTTTTTTGAAGGCTGGGCTGTATTTTACCCTTCTCTGTATCCCTTCCTCCCCCATAGTCTCTTAGAGTGCTTTGCACATGATCATCTCTCAGTGAATTATTTGTGAAATAAAACAATAAGAAAAATTACAACATGGGTATTATTCTTCATTTACCACCACCCTTGGGGAAGTGTGTCCATATTGATTTGTGAATCAGACATTTGTCTATCCAATTTTTGGCCATATAAGTCACAAGTCTTAATTGGTGTCTTAATAGGTTCAATAATGACTAAAAAGAACAACTTTTTCAGGATGAGAGGATAAGGGGGACTTTTTTTTTTTTTTTTTTTTTTGGCGGTACGCGGGCCTCTCACTGTTGTGGCCTCTCCCGTCGCGGAGCACAGGCTCTGGACGCGCAGGCCCAGCGGCCATGGCTCACGGGCCCAGCTGCTCCGCGGCATGTGGGATCTTCCCGGACCGGGGCACGAACCCGCGTCCCCTGCATCGGCAGGCGGACTCTCAACCACTGCGCCACCAGGGAAGCCCTAAAGGGGACGTTTTACCCTATTACTGGATTGTGTTAAGAACTCAGAGAGGAAACCACAGCGGGGGAGTGCACTGCTGAGGAAACCCTGTCTGGCTTCCCGAAATAGGGAAGAGAGTGGAAAAGCCAGGCCCTCCTGGTTTTGCTGAATTCTGTTCTTGCCCCTGACATACAGTATCTCTGGCTGTGTTGTTGCTTTTGGTTAAATTGGCCTCATCTTCCCTGCTTCTGCAATGGGTGAACAGAGGTACACTGGGTGTTGGGAATTTTGTCCAGAGCTGGAGAGATCATGTGGTCTGTATCAGAAGGCTGGAGTTATTTATAGTGGGAGAGAAGCTAAGGAGCATGGCACAGAAAGAACTGATTTCACACCACCTCAGCACTTGGTGGTGGTGCGGACCCAGATTTCTTTTTGAGCATCTCGGGGGAGATCAGGTGCTTTTCTGAATTGACCAAGAGCTGTGAGGTGTCAGGGACCACATTTTCCAGGACCATTTATGGGTAGGGCAAGAATGCGATGACCGTTTCCTACTTTCCTCTTGATTCCTTGGTCTTTGTGACTCAGGGTGTGAGAGCTCCAACTGACTTTTTTTTTTGGCGGTACGCGGGCCTCTCACTGTTGCGGCCTCTCCCGTTGCGGAGCACAGGCTCCGGACGCGCAGGCTCAGCGGCCATGGCTCACGGGCCCAGCCACTCCGCGGCACGTGGGATCTTCCTGGACTGGGGCACGAACCCGTGTCCCCTGCATCATCGGCAGGCGGACTCTCAACCACTGCGCCACCAGGGAATTCCTCCAAGTGACTTTTGAAGCTCCTGGTTTTGAACCAGTGCAGAAGGCAACAGCTGTGTAGGATGGTGGAAAAAGGACCTGTTGGACTGGTCTGCTTGGACCCGCCTCCCCCTTCCCCCACTCTGGGCAGCAAGGCTGAAACTGCTGCTTGCTGGGCTTTGCCAAGTTGGTTTCTCCTTATGGATCGGCTACCATGGCAGGCAGGCAGGCAGCTCCCCATCCGGGAGCCCTCCAAGGAGCCAGGCTGCTAGGGAGTCATGCTGCGGGGGCGGGGGGGTGGGGGGCAGGTGCTAGGCACCAGGTGTGCCACCTACCCTACCAGGGGCTGTGCCTACTCAGAGCTGCTCAGACTAAGGCTGCAGAGCCCTGAGGCCTGCTGGAAGTAGACTGTGTGTCACGGTACCTTTTCCTGCACCTTGTGGCCACATTCGTGGTATGCAGAGAGGCTGGGAGTGGTGAGGAGCTTGTAAGTTGTGGGTAAATGAAGTCTAGAGAGGGAGCGGATTCTTGCCTAGGGCACACTGAGTTCAGGGTTGTAATGTTTCTAAGTCCAGAGTTGTCACCTAGCTTAACTTTAATTTTCTCAGCCCTAGGTGGAAGAGATTTTCCAGTGTGCGAGCTTGGTGTTCAAGACATGTTAGATGAGGTTTACTTATGGAGCCAGACTTCTGGCAGGTTGACTCGATGTAAGACAAGGTCAGGATGTGGTCTTCAGGACGTGCAGACCATGCTCACTTCCTACTGTGGTCTCAGGGACAGGGCTGGAAGACTTATGAGCACAGAGGCACTGAGAGCCCTCACATCCACCTAGGACAGACCCTCAGAGCTCAACTCCAGCCCCTCATTATACAAGTGGGGAAACACAGGTCACAAGAGGGTGAATGACTGGCTCAGGATATGTAACTTGTTTGGGTGGAGCTGGATCTAAATATGCTCTCTCTTGAGGACTTGGAGCTGTATCCCCCGTTGCTTCCACTTCAGAAGCAGTCCTCTTGCTTAGAAGACCTGTGCGGGGGCTACCTGCAGCCCTCATGGCAGAGGGGAGGCTGGGGAAGGACAGGTGAAAGGGCAGTAGGCCCCAGCTCCACACACTGGCCATGAGCTCTGAAATCCTGCCAGAGTCTGCATCCGTAGAGACACCAGAAGGCCCTCGAGAATGGATTAAAAGCAGTGGGCACCAGCATTCTAGCCCTGGCCCAGGGTGAAGTAGTCACGTGGAGCAGCGATGTGCTAAGAGCTATTGGGTAAAGAGTCACTCCGAAAAAAGCAGGAAGACCCTGACCTTCTCTCGTGAATTAGGAAAGCATTGCTTGAAAGCCTGTTAGGTGCCAGGCGCTGTGCCTGGGCACTGAGGACACAGAGTTGACTTAAGCCCTGGAAATTTCTCTTAGGTCGCTCCCACTCTTGTGCAGTGGTGAACAAGACAGCCACCGAGAGTTGTGAAGGAGACAGGCCGTTCGGCAAGAGCGAAGTCCTAGTGCAAGAAGGCGGCTGTCTTTGGGACACCTGGAGTGATGTGTCAGGGACCCTGTAAAGTCAGAGAGGTGGAGCAGGGAAAAATTCCTGGAGGACGTGATGTCTGAGCTGAGGCTAACCAGGAAGAAGAATGGGAACGGAGGATGGAGGCAAAGCGTTCCAGGCGGTAGGAGGCCGTGGCAAAGGCCTGGAGGTCTGAGAGAACACTTGAAGACAAGTGGCAGGAGCCCAGAGTGAGACTCTAGGGCGGGGCGAGGGCAAGGCTGGAGCTGCAGGCAGGGAAAGGGAGCTGCCAGCTGAAAGAAAAATCCAGAAACGATTTGGGTCTGCAAATCAGTTTTACAGTGTGTGTGTAGATATATATGTATATAGACATTTACCCCATGTATGTGTACGTATACATATAAATCGTGTGTGTGTGTTTAAGGGGAGCTTTGAATATGAAGCCATCACTTCCTGTTCCCAGTGCTGGGCGTCCTGCTGAGGTGACTGTGGATGCCCCCCGCATGTGGCAGAGTAAGAGGACTGGTTTTTGTACATGCAGGTGTGGGTGGAGGGTAGGCTGTCCGAGGTTTCTGTCCTGGCAGGTGGGAGTGGTTTTAGCTTTGGAGCAGAGCTGGCTGAGGACACTGTGGGGCTTCTTCAGGCCCAGGGACAGGACCAGTTTCCCTCTTCTCATGGGGGAGTGACTCACAGGCCGTTGCTGACACCGGAGGTTCTGCAGGCTTTTCAGAGGCAGCCTGTGGCGGCTGGTGGTAGCAGTTGGTGAGAAAGAAGTACGTGGTGGCCATTTCTCCTGCCACTCCTGACAGACATTTCTGTCGCTAAATAGCACCTCTCTGTGGCAGCCTTGGGCTCTGCTCTGGCAAAGGAGGAGCATTTTCTCTCGGTGAGAGGGGCCATCTGAGGCTTCTGCTCGACCCTATACAGCACGCCAGCGAGAGTCCCCCTTCCCTCCTGCCACTGGCAATCAGGGGCACAGGTCCTTAAGTGGTGGACCTTAACTTACAGGGTCATAGAAATGACCATGCTCCAAACGGCAAAACCAAAGCATGTGAAAAGCGACCTGAGGTTAGAGTGTGGACTGTCTGTCTCCGAAAGGTGGAACGGGGACAGGGTCTCGCTTGACTGTATGTGGCTGCTGCCTTGCAGATAGCTGGGCTGTCTGCTCTCCTGCCAGGGAGCAAGTTTTGTTCCCATGCTAGTCTGGCTTTTACTGTTTCCCCTCCTGCCTTTCCCCAGAGACCATAAACCTGCCTACCTCCTGTTATGTTCTAGTTCTGATAGGAGTACCATTCAGAGTTCTTGGCAGGAGACCAACTCACTTCTCTCCGGGTTGGTTTCCCCTCCTTTTCCCAGCGTGTTGGATGTGCATGTTCCCCAGAGTTCTCCATATGCAGCTGTAGTGCCCAGAGATTGGAGCTCTCCTGCAGTAGGAACCCAGCTGCTTCCCTCCTCGGTTTTAGGGGCAGGGCTTGAAAATAGAGAATCATAATCTCCCTTCCTCCTCCTCCTCCTGCCCCCCTCCCCCCACAATACACCAAGCAAACTGGAGTGACCGGCTCAGGGGCTCAGAGCGGGACTCAGCCCGCCTCACTGCTCTGCATGACAGCAGCGATCTGGAGGAAGATTAATGGACGCGTGAGTATGTGAACCCTGGAGCACGTTACCATCTCAGGCTGGTCCTCGGTGGCAGGTGTGGACTTATTCTGGTGTTAGGGACACCAGGGCTTCTGAGGGGAGATGATGACCCAGCCAGGTGTGTGTCTGCCTGAGGCCACCCTCCTCTCTAACAAGTGGGGAAATGGAAAGCGCTTCTAAATACCCCTGCTCTTCAGAAGAGCTTGGTGGGTGGTTCGGGGAGTTTGTTCTTGGAATCCTTTGCAGCACAATATCCCTTTCTTCCCTAAGCCAGGTTCTTTAGCTCCTAAGCAGGACTTAACTACCTTCACTTCTTGTAGGATGAGTGCATCTCCTTGGCCGGGGTGAGACTGTGGGTGGAAGCTTAGGAAGGGGTAGCTGCTCCTTGCTAGAAAGGGGAGCTTGGAGAGGGAGCACAGGTTGCCAGCAGGTATTTCGCATCCCCTTCTGGCTGGCTAGAGAAGGGTGCCACCCCTAGTTCCTGTCTGCCGACCTCTCCAGACAGCCAAGAGAGCACCCAAATGGAAACATCCTCTTTCTTCCGAGGCTTGAGTGCCTAAGGCAGAGACCAGATGGTAGCAGCTCAGGCCTGCTAAGAGGGGAAGATTGGTTATTTAGGGGCTGTGACAAATGGTTTTGCAGAAGAGCAGGGGAGAAAGGATCTAATTTAGCAAAGCCAGGGGCCAATTTCTACAGTAACCCTGTGGAGAGCCCAGACGGCCTGGAACCACAGGGCCACAGGCTCAGGTGCTGACTGCCTTCTCCCTTCCTTCCTGTGTCTGGTGGCTAGTGATGTCATTGTGAGGTTAACCCTCTGGTCAGAGAGGACGACCCTGACTCCCTGCTGCCTGAGCCCTTCTGCCCTGGAGCTGTACCTAAATGGCCTCCCAATTCTGACTTTGTATAGGGCAAGAAATGGCCATAGGAAGTTCTGTTTTGATAGTTTGACTTCTGATTGGGCATTTAGCCATCTGAGAACTGAGTGCTTTCTTTCTTTTTTTTAAAAAATAAATTTATTTATTTATTTGTTTTTGGCTGCTTTGGGTCTTCATTGCTACGCGCGGGCTTTCTGTAGTTGCGGCGAGCAGGGGCTACTCTTCGTTGCCGTGCACGGGCTTCTCATTGCGGTGGCTTCTCTTATTGCAGAGCACAGGCTCTAGGCGTGTGGGCTTCAGTAGTTGTGGTTTGCGGGCTCTAGAGCGCAGGCTCAGTAGTTGTGGCACATGGGCTTAGTTGCTCTGCGGCATGGGGGAATCTTACTGGACCAGGGTTCGAACCTGTGTCCCCCGCATTGGCAGGAAGATTCTTTTTTTTTTTTTTTTAATGCACAGATCTTTTTTTTAAATTTATTTTATTATTTATTTTAGTTTTGGCTGCGTTGGGTCTTCGTTGCTGCGCGGGGGCTTTTCTCTAGTTGTGGAAAGCGGGGGCTACCCTTTGTTGAGGTGCGAGGGCTTCTCATTGAGGCAGCTTCTCTTGTTGCAGAGCACGGGCTCTAGGCATGCGGGCTTCAGTAGTTGTGGCTCGCAGGCTCAGTAGTTGTGGCTCGCGGGCTCTAGAGCGCAGGCTCAGTAGTTGTGGCGCACGGGCTTAGTTGCTCCGTGGTATGTGGGATCTTCCCGGACCAGGGCTTGAACCTGTGTCCTGCATTGGCAGGCAGATTCTTAACCACTGCACCACCAGGGAAGCCCCTGAGTGCTTTCTTTATGCAAAAGTACCCTGGAAACACCCTGCTTTCTTAAGCCCTATGCCACATATATTTCTTGGTGAGACAGAGAGCCTCTGCTTGGGTATTATTTTAATTTGGGACTCTTAATGGGGCCCTATATTGCTCATCCTTCTAATCTCCCGGACCCCCCCCCAAAAAAAAAAACCCAAACCTTTTATACAAAGAACTTTGGAAAGATGGAGCAGTGCCTCAAAGTCACTGGATCAAAAGTGGTATTTGGCATAGTTAGCTGGTTTGGTGTTTGGTGAGAGATTTCTGCTTTATATTTGAGCAAAAGATCTCTTGGCAGGAGGCCTCTGTGTGGTGTTCCCAGTGCTTGCCCTGTGTACAGGGTTTGCCCCCTTCCCTCCCCTGACAGGTTGTTTGAATCCTCTTGCCCATAAACAAGTGCAGCAGAACATGTCGGGCCAGCTCACGTGGCCTTGGTTATCTCTTAATGGGGTAGCCAGCATCAGCTTTATTTTTTTAATTATTTTTTTAAATTTACTTATTTATTTATTTTTGGCTGTGCTGGGGCTTCGTTGCTGCTCACAGGCTTTCTCTAGTTGCGGCGAGTGGGGGCTGCTCTTTATTGCAGTGCGCGGGCTTCTTATTGTGGTGGCTTCTCGTTGCGGAGCACAGGCTCTGGGCACGTGGACTTCAGTAGTTGTGGCTCGTGGGCTCTAGAGCGCAGGCTTAGTAGTTGTGACGCACAGGCTTAGTTGCTTCGCGACATGTGGGATCTTCCCGGACCAGGGCTCAAACTCGTGTCCCCTGCATTGGCAGGCGGATTCTTAACCACTGCGCCACCAGGCAAGCCCCAGCATCAGTTTTAGATACCACAGTATCTGTTTGGCTTCAGGGGCAACCTAGACCTAAAGTCAAGCTGCCATGTACTCAGTCCCAGTGAGAAACTTGTGCTTTCCAATCTTCTCCACCCAGCTTCTGACAAATGAGCCCTCCTCCGTTTATCCGACGAGCTAGCCAAGGCACCTGCCCAGGTCATGGCCACTTAGTAACAGGATTCAGCAGTCTCTGCCCTTGGCCCAAGGTTGAGACTGCAGTGGTAGCGGCGGGCCCAGTGAGGTAGAAAGGAGGTACCCAGTAGGGAAGACAGTCACTTGACGTGTTAGAGCTCCACAAAGATGTGGAGATGCCAGGAGGAAGCCTGGGTCTGTCAAGAAAGGGAAACAGGAGTGTTTATGATTCCTTAGTGAGGACCAGGTAGGAAAAGTCAGCTCTTGTGGGACAGGAGTGAGAAAAGGACAGCTAGACAGTTTCATTCCTTCTTACCTTTATCATCCCTGAATTGCTACTTCTGGTATCTCATTTATCTTTCTCCTGTATCTCAAATCCTGTCTGCCGGGGCCCATGACATGCAGCTGTTTCAGGAAACTGCCCCTGAGACAGATGCATGACCGCTTATGGGATACAAAACCCAACACCGAAAATCCCATCTTCCCAAACAGTGATCTTGTTATGTTGTGTGAAGGACAGCTGGTGGTGGGAGCCTGGCTGCCACGAAGGCTGCTGAGTCTCCAAGCCAGACACACTCAGGAGCTGGGGGTGCAGCTAAGTTTTCACCACCACACTCACCCCCACTACCCTGGCTCTGAGTTTCCCTCCTCTCACTACGGAAGAGGCAGTGCTCTTCAGTACATAACAATCAGGGACTCTAGCCACACTGTGTGAGTGTGTGTGTGTTTCTTAAATACCGGTCACATTTCCCATTGTGACTATTAATTTGCAAAGTTTCCAGTTCCACATACCTAGAAAATCTTGGCAAGATTATTGACATTGTGTGTCTCAGGAGCTGTGGTGTGTACTCTGGATTTTCCTAGGGATGGATGTGTGTGTTTAAAGTGCTTTTTATCAGGGACAAGTAGAGTGGCCTTTTATGGAAGGGATAAAACAGTTGAGCTGCTGGAGCCTTTTCTGGCTCTGCCAGAAACCCACGTCCAAGTCTGAGCTGTGCAAATAGGTGACCAGAACTTGGTCTTCCAACTCTAGCGCTCTCCTAGGCCGGTTTGAAAGATCCATCTCTTTTTGGAGAATAGAGAATTTGTGGTAAGCAGTGGGTAAAGAAGTTAAAGCCAAAAGCCGTATCTGGGCTTCCCTGGTGGCACAGTGGTTAAGAACCTGCCTGCCAGTGCAGGGGACACGGGTTTGAGCCCTGGTCCGGGAATATCCCACATGCCTCAGAGCAGGTAAGCCAACGCACCACAACTACTGAGCCTGTGCTCTAGAATCCCTGAGCCACAACTACTGAAGTCCGCACGCCTAGAGCCCGTGCTCCACAGCAAGAGAAGCCACCACAATGAGAAGCCTGTGCACCGCAAGGAAGAGTAGCCCCCGCTCGCCGCAACTAGAGAAAGCCCACACGCAGCAACAGACCCAATGCAACCAAAAATAAATAATAATTAATTTTTAAAAAATCATATTAAAGAAACATAAAAACTTATGTTTTTCTAGCATATCTTTTTCTAGCAACCTACAGAATAAGTTGGGAAAGCATATGGAATTATAGTAATAATAGCTAGCATGTCATGAGCATTTAATATATGCCAGGCATTGTTCTAAGTGTTTTGGATGGTGTTGGATAATTTCTGACTTTACCCCTTTGTTTTCTCTTGTTAGAAACCCCGTTATGACTATGGGGTCTTTGTCCTTGTACTCGGTGTTTGCATGGACTAGATAGAACAACAGGATGGGTAGCAGTGGCCTCCTGCTACGCAGCCAGACTCTTCTGACCGGAGGTATCCTGGGTGGGTTTTTTTCTCTCAATCTTCCGGTCTTTATTTAAGCCACCATGCCTGTTGGCAATTAGAGCTGCCCTTCAGGATTTGTTGGGGAGGATCTGTATTCCTTTTGCAGGCATCCTTTCTTCCCTGCTCTCTCTGAGTGAATTCGGAGGTGGAGAGCTAGAAACTTGGCTGCTTGCCTCCTTCAAAACAACCAGCATTCTCTTGTCTGCAGTCTGTGTAATAAATAGTGCATCTAACAATGCCCCAAAGTGGCCCCCTTCCTCCCCAGCACCACCGGTCAGTTGGTGGATCTAGTTCCTGAGGGCTTCCACCAGCACATGAGTTAATCTGTACCAAAGGGCCCTGCTCCCGTGTTCAAATCACAGACGTTAGAAAGCTCAGAACCTCCAGCAGTGAAGTCTGAACCCACATCTCCCCGTTGCCTTAGCCAGGGCTAAACTGGCCTTTTCTGGACCACTCCTTTCTCTTAGAAACCAGTACAGTCAGACTCTCTTCCTCGGACTCTGTCTCTGAGAAGATGAATTAACTATAAAAGTGTTTTTTAAGAAGGCACTTACAATGGAAAATAGCTGCAATCTCATTTACCATATTCTCTGCTCCTAGGTCACGCACACAAACAGCTAGGGAGGAGAACTGTCGTTGCTGCCAGAAAACGAACAGTGTTTGACTTCAGAGGCAACCTAGGCCTAAAGTCAAGCTGCCATGTTCTCAGTCCCAGTGAGAAACTTGTGCTTTCCAATCTTCTCCACCCAGCTTCTGACAAATGAGCCCTCCTCCATTTATCCGACGAGCTAGCCAAGGCACCTGCCCAGGTCATGGCCACTTAGTAACAGGATTCAGCAGTCTCTGCCCTTGGCCCAAGGTTGAGACTGCAGTGGTAGCGGCGGGCCCAGTGAGGTAGAAAGGAGGTACCCAGTAGGGAAGACAGTTCTAAAGAGTGTTTCCCCTGATATGTCAGGGGACTGTCCCAGGCTGCCTTCTCTCTCTCTGGAAGTTCTACTTGGCCTTCCTTTAATTAGCCCTTCTCTCCTGTAAGGCAGTGTCCATTCAGAATTCCTTTCCTCCAGCCTTATTCTTCATCTCCACCTAGGTTCATATCTCCTTAGACCCTCCCTCCTGCCCAGCCACCCCCAGGTGCTCAAGTCCTTTTATGTCAAGCCCTCACGCAGGGTTTGAAGGTTAAGAAACCCCAGTTTCTATGGCCCACGCTCCTTGGAGAGCAAAGATATGTTCCTAGGTCCCATGTTGGAACACTGAAGCCATTGTCCTATTCTGAGCTCTGGTTTAGGTGTTAAGTATGGTTAATACACTACTTCAGATACAGTGGTGGGCCCTGATGGGGTGGGCTGGCCTGAGAATGCAGCCGCCATTGGTAACGTGCTTCTATGGAAAAATAGAACAGAACTTTTGGTAAGTTGGGGATTTCTTTTTTTAGTCTTTTGCCTGTTTTCTTAAGATTTTTTATGTATTTATTTATTTTGGGCTGCATCAGGTCTTAGTTGCGGCTCATGGGATCTTTGTTGAGGCATGCTGGATCTTCTGTTGCAGACTGCGGGCTCTTCGTTGCGGTGCACGGGCTTCTCTCTAGTTGTGGTGGATGGGCTCCAGGGCACCTGGGCTCTATAGTTGTGGTGCACGGGTTCCAGAGCGCGTGGGCTCTGTAGTTTGCAGCACGCAGGCTGTCTAGTTGAAGTGTGCGACCTCAGTAGTTGTGGTGCGTGCGGGCTTAGTTGCCCCATGGCGTGTGGGATCTTAGTTCCCTGACCAGGGATCGAACCTGTGTCCCCCGCATTGTAAGGTAGATTCTTTACCACTGGACCACCAGGGAAGTCCCACGTTGGGGGTTTCTTGACTAATGTGCTGCAGCAGATTTGCATGTGCCTTGTGGGAGCATTCTCATTACTCTGTAGTCATAGCACCAGCTATCACAAAAGTTGTCTTTCTAGATGCCAAATGCCAAAGATAAACACGCACACACCACTTCCTACCCAGAAAGTTTGCTAGAGAGCTATGTGCAGCTCCTGTGATTGTTCTGGGAACAGGTGAGACTGAATTCTCAATTTTGACTGATTCGACCCATTGTCAGGTAGCACCGGAAACAGGGGCGTCCCTCATTCCACAGCTCATGTGTCCTCACCTGCTTGGGTTTTCAATGATCTGTTGTAGGAGGAAGATAGCAACTCTCCCTGTGAGCAGGAACAGCTCAATGGGGGTTTGCTCATGGAAAGAGCAGCCAGTTGGAGTTTTAGTGGTCATGTAAGTGGAAGAGCCACATTGCAGCCCGGCCAGGTGGAGACAGGTTCTGAGAGTGGTGGTGCCAGCCTTAGGTGGTTTCTATTACTTCTTGTCCTGCTGGAGCTCTGATCTCTGACCATGGTAACTTCTGGGGCAGCAAACTTGTCCCAATCTTTTTTCTGATATTTCCTCCTCCTTCTTCAACTCCCTCTTTGAAACTGGAGGAGTAGGAAGGTAGTAGTTTTTCCACTTCCAGAGGAAGATGCAGTGGAAAGAGGCACATGTCTTATTCAGCACCTTCCAGTGTAGAGCTGGAACCAGATAAGACCCGGAAGGCCTGTTTCCCGGCCTCAGCATAAAAACATTTTAAGGAAACCGCATTGGAAGGGGCAGAGACAAAGGGTTAAATCTGCACCCAGGTAGAAAGGCTGTTGCATAAACGCTGAGAGAGGGGTTTTTTGTTGTTGTTGTTGTTTTAGATCTCGTGCTTCTTTTTTATTTTGTGTTGGCAAAAACCCCAGGAGAAGATTGGAGATTCTGGGAGGAGGTGATTATGCTGGGTGAGTCACCTGAGCTCCCCAGCTGCCGTTTTTAGTCCCTCTGCTTTTCTGTAACAGGAGGCAGTTTGGGGAGGGTGGCGGCTGGGTGGGAGCGCTGTTTGTGCATTGGACAGAAGGCAGGTGTATATGGGTGAATTTTTTGGCTCTCTAGGGTTGACGGGGCCTTGCAATCAGTACATTGGTTCAAAGAGGAAATATTAAAGCAGCTCTCGGTGTGGCAAACAGTAAGTAAATGTCTCCTAAAGTCACTGTCACTTCCCCAAATCAGTAGCTCTTAGAATGGCTCAAGCTGCATTGCATTGTCACAGCAAGACACAGTGGTTTTGGTAGCAAAGCAGTGGAGGGATTGAATGTGGAGAGGCAGAGAGAACTGTCTGAAGTGGGAGGGCCTGGTGGTTGTTGGGCAGCAGGAAGTTCGAGGAGAGGGATCCCCCTCTGTGATGAAAGGAGGGCTTAAGCTTGATTGAGGGGAGCCAGGGATGGGGGTGGGGGCTGCTGGTCCTCAGCTGTGCCTGTATTCTGAGCCTGCCTCCAGTTCTCCTCGGTGACCACCTTTGCCTCAAGCTTTGTGACAGATGAGAGTTCCAAGGGGCTTGTCCCACCTGAGAGAAAGCTTGTTAGTAGAACTGACGCTCCATGGATGTCATCCATTTTTGGGAGAGAGGATCTCATGACCCACTGCCCACTTGGATGTTGTGTACAGAGTACACTGATATGGGTTATTGGCGTGTATCCCAGAGACTGTCACGAAGATGCCCCAACATGTTTTCTTATTTATTCATTCGTTCACGTTTATTCATTCATTACCTTACTGAATACTTCTGCTCTGTGTTATAGACATTGTTGTGAGCCATGAATCAGACGGACCGGGGGCCTTCCCTTTATGGTGTAGTCTAGTGGGAAGGACAGACAGTAACCAACCAACTTCAAAGGGCAGTAAATGCCCTGAAAGAGGGGAAAGGGGTCTTCTGGCCAGAGGTTTTGATCTTCCTTCCTCTGCCCTTGCTTATCTCCTTGGGGGACAAGGGGAGTAACTTTAGGGATCAAAAAGTTGTGCCACTTTTATTCTGTATATATTCCATGAGTATTATAACGTGGGGCACTGTTAGGCACTAAGGGCATACATCGGTGACCTCTGACTTCTCAGAGCTCAAAGAGGGGGTGATGGCATAGAGGCACAAAGTCAGAAGAGCTGAATGGATACAGATAGGGTGCTGTGAGAGTCAGAGAAGGGAGAGACCACTCTCAGCTAAGAAGGTGTCTGGATAACTGTTTGAACAAAGGGATTTGGGATAAACAAGGGATAAGAGGGTTTACTTACCTGGATCACTTAAAAGAAGGTATTATGTGAGATCTGGAGCCTTTTAGTGTGTGTGGATCTGTGTAGCTCTTCATACCACAGTTCCAGTCCATTCCCTACGCAGCAGACAGAGTGGTGGGGCTGGGGTCCCCCCGCGGGCCTGTCTGACTCCAGAGTGACACCCTTCACTACCACACCACATACGGCCAGACAATGAATGTGCTAAAAACAAACTACTGGGCAAAGAAAAGGAAGTTGGAGGGAGGCCCAGGCACCTCAGCTTCACTGGTTAGTCTCCCATCAGCTCCCCACAGTCCTCTGTTAAGCGAGCCAGACCTTCCTGCTGCAGGCTGCCTTCTGCCTCCCCCAGAGCCCTGGGCTGCTGGCAGGCAGGCTCTCCTGTGATATGGAGGAACTTGTTGGTCTCCATGGTTACGGTAACCCACTGGTAGGGAGGAGCCGAATGGAGTGCGAGGCTGGCAATGTGAGCTTCCCCCAGCCCTTGGCACCATGTGGTACTGGTATGTTGGCCGTTTCTTGGACCTTTTCTGAGAGGAAGGAGTTAAGGAAATGATGAGGAAGGGAAGAGTGGGCACACCTTCCTCCCGCCCTGGGCTGCTCAGAGGGCAGAGGCGTGGCTGCCTTCTCAGTCACCCACTTCTCTTGGCAGGAGTGGTGTTAGGAAGGAGGGTCCTTTTTGTCTGACAGCCCAGCCATGGTAGAAATTTGACTTTCCTCATTCTAGAAGGAATACCAGCTTTGCTACACTGGTACTTGTAGTCAAGTTCTTAGAGATTATAGCTCTTCTCAGGGCTCAGAGAACCCCTGTAGATGGGAAACAAAGGTCCCTGCCTGAAAGTGAAGAGAGATCTTAGAAAACATGGTCGAGACCTTACCGCGCACCAGTGACCGTGGTCAGCGCTGGCGTGGATTTGCTCATTTCACCTTCACGCTAATCCTGTGAAGTGGGAACAGCTCGTGTCCTCGTGTCCCAGGTGAGGAAACTGAGACCTAGAGGTGCCAAGTGATCTTGCTGGTGGTGTGCGGTGAGCTGGTAAGGAGCGAAGGCAGGGCCCCCACTGCCTCCGGCTGCCTCCAGAGCTCTGCTGTGCTATCGTGCCTGCCTAACAAGTAAGCAGAGATACCGTCGTGAGTCGAGACGTGTATGGTTCCCCTCCTCTCAGTCTCTAGAAGGCAGGAACCAGATCTCTTTGTACTTTGCAACAGGCTCCAGAGGTGGGCGCTCAATGAAGGTTTGCTGAACAGGGCAACAGTAATTGGGGACTGAGATAGAGACCAGGCCCCAGTGAGCAGATTCTCAGGGATAAAGTGTGGAAGCTTCTGAAGCCGTGGTTGCTCAGTAGAATCCACCATTTTTGAAGAGGAGCCCAGCATTTCAAGTGGCTCAGAAGACAGGAGATTTGAGGGGTGCTCCTTGCACCGCAGCTTCCGTGCATGAAGGGGCTGTAGGTGGCTCAGCTCGGATCTCACTCCAGGTCAGTTCTCGCCTGCTGGACTTCCCAGGCAGGCACTGGCTCTGCTGTGGCAGCTTTGAGGCGCGTGGGCTCCCTGCATGGCCCAGGCTGCAGTGCTGGTCTCCCAGCCTTGGGGTGAGACTTGCAGCTTAGAGAGCTGGAGGGCAGCGAACCACCTTGCTTTTGGCTTTGCTTCAGTCACAGGCTGTGCTGGCCTCCTTTGTCAGGGAGGCACCTACCCTGGTTGGAAAAAGGGAGCAGCCCTTTGGCAGTTTTACACAAGCCCACCTCCGCTCTGCGACGGAGTATTAAGGGATGGTGGGGGTTCCCCAGGTGGAGACATCACAGTTCATTCTGGGGCTGGGGGTGTACATCCAGACTCTCCACTGGTCACCAAGCTTTACCAGAGCTCTCCTACCCAGAATGCTCCGCTGGTGTATTGACTCGTGACAGTTGCTCAGGATCAAAGGATGCAAAGAAGACTCCTGGATGCAGTGAAGGAGGAAGGGTTAAAGAACTAGTGATTTGCCATGTGACGTTTCAGCTCAGTCCCATCCTGTCTCTCCCCAGCCTCTCTGAGGTCACTGCTTGGTACTTCCTCAGTTTACAAAGCCCCTTACTGCCCCCCAACAAATAAGATTGAGGAAACAGTCCTTCTGTCACATTGCAAAATCCTGGAGACTGGAAAATGAAGCCATTTGATCTCGCTCTGGCATCTGAGTGGAGGGGCAAGCCTGAGCCCAGGGTCCAGAATAAAGCCTGACCTCTTCCACTGAGATGAGGGCCCACTTTGGGAAGGAGTGAGAGCAGGGGGTGCTGTGGGACCACCTGGGTAGGCCTTTAAAACAGCCCCTGCCCCCCACTGGCCTTAACCCAGATGTTGGCCTTCCTGCTGTCCCAGGCACCTTTCCGGAATCTTCACATCTTTCCCCTCTTCCTAATCTGTGGAGGAAGAGCGAGGGACTCATTCTTCTGGGATAAATAAGAGCAGATTAGGCTTCAGAAGCATTGAAGAGGAGCTGGTGAAGGGGACCGTGAGGAACAGCAGAGTGCTGGAGTGGGCGCGAAAGCCCTGGGCTCCAGTCCCAGCTCTGCACTGGGAGGCTGACCTTGGGCAAGTCTCTTAACTTCTGTGCTTAACTTTCTCATCTGTAAAGTGAAGATGCTCCCTACCCTGTAGGTTTACGGTGTGGAGAACATGGGAAGTACGTGCCAGCAGATGGTAGTACCAGAAATGCCGAATCTGTTGACCAGGGTTCATACATAAGGTGAACACTGAGCAGCACGGTCTCCCAGGTGTCTGTGCTCAGGTGCTGTGAGGTCAGTGGGAGGCTTTGCCCTTCCCTAGAGGGGCTTATGGCTTCCCAGCATGAGATCTTTAAAGAGTTGCCTAGTGGGAAAGACCCTAGCCTCGAGTAGTGGAACGAATGTGAAGTTGATCTGGCGGCCAGAAGAAAGGCCGAGACCAGAACACAAACGGGGAGGGCTCCAGTTTGCCACAAGGACAGCAGATGCCTGGACAGCAGGGGCTTGGCTGGAGGCAGGTGTGAGGAATGGCTTCCCCTGCTGCCCCCAGGCCCTCAAGAGTTCTCAAAGAAAGCAGTATTGGGGTGGGGTTGGGGGGTGATGGAGACCTGGAGGTGGGTGGGAACCTGGAGATAGACTCCCAGAATCAGGGCTGGAAGGGGTTTAGAGAAGCATTTGGTTTGTTCCCAGCCTTTGGGCAAAATTTAGGATTAAGGATCTCATTCTCTATCAGTGACAAAGGTTCTTAGTCTAGAACCCATGGACCTAAGGGGCTTCACAGGGTTCCTGAATCTCCTGATATTATGTCCAGAATACTATCCGTATAAGTGGAATGTGCATTTTTCTAAGGTTAAACACTGCTTTTTGTGAAGTAGGAGGTCCACGTGCCACTGTTGGATGGCTAGTTTCTGCTCCCACCCTGCCCCATGGGTGGTTTGCTGGCGCTCTCTGGGTCAGCATGTCTGATTCACACATACTCCTCCTGCAGATTTGAGCCCGTACCCCGGTCCCACCTGCTGCAGGTGAGATAATGGCTTTATGACAACCTGGGCTGGCGTAAGTCTCCTCCTCACCCTCTCCCAGCTGTTACCCAGCAAAGCACCTTGGGGAGGGTGGGGCAGCCCACTTCCGGAGAGGGGGAGGGGAAGGGAGAAGGAAGTTGCTCTAAACCCGCCTCTTACTCTCTCTGTCTCCCTTCCTACCCGTTAGCCTTCTGCCCCTTTCCTCCCACCTTGCTCCTGGGTAGTGTCCGAGGACTGCATGCATCTTCTGGCTACCAGACCCTGGCCCACAAGAAGTCGCAGCGCTTTGTCCCCGTTGCTCTCCTTGCCAAGCCTGGGCTCTCTCTGCTAGTGGTGGTTTCGGTTGCGACACAGTCCAGGTTCCCAGGCAGGAGCCGCTTGGCCTGGCTGCTTCGCTGCTTTTCACTGACGAGGTGGTGGAAGGAGTCGCCTGCTTCAGCTGAGTAAGGGTGGCTGACGGAGCCAGGAGCCCCCGCCCTGGGCCTGGCTCTTCCCGGCCTCTGTACTTTGCCCTCACTGCCTGACAGATCCTGCTGTGGGCTCTGCTGAATGGAAGTCGCTGGTAGCCCTTGTCCCTTTCTCCAGCCGGGTATGTTTCCCCCCTTTTTTTTTGCTGTGGAATTGCCCACTCCTCTTTCTTCCGTCTCACCCCAAACACAGGATCTTTGAAGGGTTGCTAAATGGAGCCAGGCAGCAACTAGCACAGGGAAGTGCTCCTCCTGGGAAGAGGCATTTGCTGAGAAAGGAAGAGGCGGCAAATGCCCAGAGAAGACTCTCCCCTTAGGTCGAGTGAGCAGGCCCAGCCAGAGTGAAGGGGACGGGCTGGTGACAGGCAGAGGCCCAGGGAGGGCGCACGAGTGCTACAGTGAGGGGAGACGGGTCTGGGGCGGTCGCCCAGGGCCGGTGCCCAAGGGACACTTTTCCTCCATTCCACAGTGCCCAGGCTCACTCTGCTTCTGGCCAGGGAGTACCTGCCTATCCCCCTTCCCAGCTTGGCCCCCTCCCGGCCCCAGGGAAGTCTCAGGACACTCGAGGCCAAACCTGAGTGCAGAGCCCCAAAGCGTGAGCTTTTCTAGGGGAGAACTGTTGGTCAGGGCCTCCAGCATTAGGGAAGGGGCCCTGCCTACCTGAGTCAGCGCCGGGCCTCTCGGGGTGGAGGCTGTCTTCCGGGCAAACGTGGCAACATGCCTAGGCTGAGTTCTGAGATCCAGGTTGAAGGGCCCATTGGATATAAGACTTTTTTTTTCATCCTCATGTCCTGCCTTCTCTCCTCTCGATTGAGCACCTCAAAGCTGTTTAGGCCCTAATTCTGAATCAGGCCTGCTTAGTAACCTGCATGTTCTGCCATTTGGTTCCAAATACTGCCTCACAGGGTGACCCCTTGTTCTTTCTGAAAGCTGCCTGACAGCCCTGGTGTCTGCTTTCAACAGACTGGCCTCAGACCTTTGGGGCCTGCCTATGGTGTGAGGTCAACCAGAGCTTTGAGGATGTCTGGTGTTCCGTGTCTTACTGTGTGCAAGGAGGATGGAGGTGGGGGGCAGAGCATGGCTCTAGCTAGATCCTGCTTAGTTGGCCCAGAAGGGCAGCTAGTCTTCAGCCCCCCCACCCTGTTGGTGAGATCTGGGTCCAGGTTACATGGGCCTAGTCGAGAACCAGGGATGGGACTCTCTCTCCATGACAGCCACCCACACCCCTACCTCCTCTTCAGCCTTCAAAGAAGCTGCCTCTCATGGGGCCTTGGTCCAAGGAACACTTCCTACTAGAGACTTTCTCCTTTCTCTGCTTCCTCACCCTGTCCCACATCCCTGCTGTGGGAAATATCTCACAACATAGAAGAGGCAGAAGGGGGTAAGAGAAGGACTGTGTCTTTTGAGTCCTGAGAGTTGGGTAGTTCGGTCCTGAAAGGGGAGTGTGTGACTTTTAGAGCAGGGGATCAAAGAGCGCGCACCGGTGCTCTCTGCGTCTCTGGGTCCCAGACTAGCAGAACCTTCTCTTTGACTGTCCCGGATACCTAGCTTGGAATCAGCCCTTCACAGCTGCCCTGTCGAGTCCCCTCCCGTGGAGGCTAAAGGTGCTGGTGTAGGCCAGGTGGCTGATGCTCAGCCGGGGCCTCTCCCCAGCCGGGAGGGCCAATACATAGCATCTCTTGGCCTCCAGGTAGGCTGCAGCTGGCTTAGGAGGGCTTGACTTAGATGCAGAAGTCTTGTTGACAATGAGACTTCCGGCTTTGCAAATAGGCTTTGTAGTATTTAGGAACTAAAAATAATGGTATTCATGGTTGTTCTTTTTTGAGCATTGGATAAGGCATTTTACATATTTTCTGTCACCTAATGAATGTGAAATAGGGACTACTTTATCACCACTTTACAGATAAGGAAACTAATGCTAGTAAGTGGGGGAGCCAGGACTGGAACCTAGTTCTGTTGGACAGAGCTCCTCGGCACCCACTAGACCATCTCCTGACACCCACGTGTGGGATCATCCCACGTCGGTCATCTTTTAGATGATTTCCTTCCTGCTTTGTAATAATCTCATCTCCATCGTAAGGATGTTGTTGATGATAATAGCGTTAACATGTGTTGAGTGAGCGGCAGATTCGGGGCTTGAAGCTGGCAGCTGGCCTCTGCATCTGTACTCTTAAGCGCCCCTCTCTGTCCCAGGAAGGAGGAGGGTTGTCGCTGTTCCTTGAAGTTCTGTGTGCGGCTGAGCCCCTGGGTGTGGGGAGGATGCTGTCCTGCTGGGCAACACAGCGGGAAACGTGGAGAGGGATGGGCAGAGCAGAGCTCACGATGGGCAGTAGGGTTCCCAGATTTGGCTTCAGGGAGCAAAGGACCCAAATCCTCAGGTAGACACTAAATTCTCATTGCAGACTTCGAGGACTCGGGGACTGTCAAGACCCTGTTGCCTTTGGCTCATATCCTCAGAAAACAGGAGAGTGACAATTTAGGAGGTGATTTAGAGGTTGCCAAGGAAACTTTTCACCCATCTTCCTATCTTGGAAGTTGGGGCAGAGGGAAATGTTTCCCTATTCATAGCCCCTTTAGGGCTGAAAAGCAACAGGTTGGGGAAGCATGCTTCTTGCCAAGGAACCCTGGACAGTTCCTTGGGTGGTAGCAAGTCATTTCTTTTCTCTGTGGTTTTTGAGGGCTTCACTTAGAGCCAGAAAAGGACCGTGAAAGGAAGAATTTTGAGTCACACTTCTCTGGTCGCCCTGCTCCCTCCAGACGGTTTCCTTGGAGTCTCAGGGCAGCTCTGGGTGGCTCTGCGATGAGGCTGTGGCAGCGCTTTACCCCATCCTGCTGGAGCAATGGCGTCGGGTGTTCTGGAAGAGGCACATCCGTGCTCTCGACCAGAGTCAGGCCAGACGCTCCACAGTGTGACTGTTCACCCGTTAGAGTGTACAATTTAGTGGCTTTTACTAAATTCTCGGAGCTGTGTATCCATCACCACAGTCAACATTTCATTAGAATATTTTCGTTACTGCAGAAAGAAACCTCACAGCCCTTAGTTGTTACCCCTAAGTTCCCTCACCCTCTTCAGCCCTCCTCAGCCCTAGAGTAATCTCTTTCTTGTCTCTATGGATTTACCTACTCTGGACATTTCAAATAAATGTAATCATATAACCTGTGGTCCTTTGTGAGCAGCTTTGTTCACTTAGCATAATGCTTTCAAGGTCCATCCATGTTGTAGCATATGTCAGTTCTTTTTTTTGTTTTTAAGTTATTTTCTCTCTTTTTTGTGGGGGGCGGGCGCTGCGTTGGGTCTCCGTTGCTGCACACGGGCTTTCTCTAGTTGCGGTAGGCAGAGGCTACTGTTTGTTGCAGTGTATGGGCTTCTCATTGCGGTGGCTTCTCTTGTCGCAGAGCTCCGGCTTTAGGCGCGCAGGCTTTGGTAGTTGCAGCGTGTGGGCTCAGTAATTATGGCTCACGGGCTCTAGAGCACAGGCTCAGTAGTTGTGGCACACGGGCTTAGTCGCTCCGTGGCATGTGGGATCTTCCCGGATCAGGGGTGGAACCCATGTCCCCTGCATTGGCAGGCAGATTCTTTAACCACTGCGCCACCAGAGAAGTCCCTTCTTTTTTTTTTTTAATTGCCAACGAATATTCCACTATGTGGATATTTCACTTATCAATTGACAGACATTTGTGTTGTTCCCACTTCTTGGCTATTATGAATGTGTGATACTACGAATGTACATGGGTGTGCAAGTTGCTCTTGGGTATGTAACTAGGAGTGGAATTGCTGGATCACATGGAACTCTACATTTAGCCCTTTGAGGACTGTACAGGTCTTCATACAGATGTATGTTTTCATCTGGACCATACCTTTTTTGTGTTATGTTTATATACCTGTTGGTGCCAGTTGTCATTTCTGCTTCCTCACACCCGTATTTGAGCTATGGGATATCTAAGGAGGGCAGAGGGTGGCCTTGCGCAGACCCTGTCATTCCATTTTCAGTGTACAAGTATTCATTGAGCATCTACCATAATCCAGTCTGTCTAGGTGCAGGGATGTATCAGTGAATAAATGATACATGCCTGTCTTCATGAGCTTCCATTCTTGCTGGATAGACAACAAATCAATGTAAAGTGATACATAGTAAAGAGAAATGTGAAGTGTTGGGAGGCAGTGAGTGCTTTGCAGTAATTCTGATCATGCTCCTGCGGCTTTGAGATGTAGCCTCACCAAAGTGGGAGGACGGTAGACGGCGCTCTCCCACGTGAGGCGGAGGAACTCTTGGGTTGTTACAGCGGATGTGTTGCCAGGCAGTGGAGCCAGTGATGGGACAGCTTAGGTCCTAAGCTCCAGCGCCCACAGGGTGTTGACGTTGGACCTTAGGCTGTGCTCTTTTGGCATGAAGGTGGGCGCTCTTCCCATCTCCTTTTATCCCACTGCCTTATGATTCTTTCTTTGCATGCCTACCAGCCTCCTGGAGTCTGCCCCCATACCCCAGCCTCTTGCGTTTTTTGCAGAGAGCTAAGGGCAGTAGTATGGGGAACCGGAAGGGCAGCATACTCAAAGGTGTACATGTTTCTACCCTGCAGCCCACCTTGGGACACCTCGACTCCAAGCCCAGCAGTAAGTCCAACATGCTGCGGGGCCGCAACTCAGCCACTTCTGCTGACGAGCAGCCCCATATTGGCAACTATCGACTCCTCAAGACCATTGGCAAGGGTAACTTCGCCAAGGTGAAGCTGGCTCGGCACATCCTTACTGGGAAAGAGGTGAGCTTTGGGGTTGGGGACGTGGCAGCGTCTCCCAACTGTTGATACCCCAGCAGGTAGTAGTGGAACTTCTACCACAGCCAGCCTTTTGTTTATCAGGCAGAAATGAGATCTGAACAGATAGGGGTGCTAAGAGGGATAGGGCCAAAAGGAGGCAGAAATATAAAGGAGGAAGTAGATTCGAGTCCTGAGTTTAGTCTGGTCAGAGAGGTAATCTTGGGCTTTTTATCTCTTGTTCAGGTAGCTGTGAAGATCATTGACAAGACTCAACTGAATTCCTCCAGCCTCCAGAAAGTAAGCACACAGTACCTCCTCTCCCTTTCTAAACCTCTGTCAGGAGTTAATGATCTGCTGACCCCATTTGGACCTCCTCTTGAACCCCTAATTCAGAATCTCTGGCCGTTTCACTGTCCCCACCATCCCTTTCCGTGGCTCTGCTGTCTTTAGGGTTTGGGTTGGATCACCTGTGTTGGCTCCTCCTGATTGAGCTTCCTGGCCACAGGCACTGGCTCTTTTAGAAGTCTTTCTGCCCCTTTCCTGCCCCTTGGCCTACCTGTCTGACCTACTTCCTGCATCTTGTTTTCTTCTGGCCTGTGACCAGCCCTATGCAAAAACACATGTATATAGCCATTACTAGAAACACATGCAGTTAACTGTAAGATCTGAATGATCCAGGGGAGTGGCTCTAGAAGTACAGGGATAAGAGGAGGCAGAGAACCTGCCACTGGATTCTGTGCCAGCTACATTTCAGAGAATGGGTATGGAAGGCTGGGGTTTTTCGAAACTAAACTCCAGTTTCAAGCCTCTTACAGTACGTGCAGATTAATGACAGGTCCTCCCGGTTTTCCTTCTCACTTCTAGGCTTCTTTTGACTAACAGTTGCAGAGTCCTTTGCATGTAGTCTTTGCTAGATGAGGTTGAACTTTCCTTCCCTTCTTGACTTACAGTGGAAAACTGAGGTCTTACCTAGCTGGTCGGGGAACCCTCCAGGTGAGACCACATATGTAGGAGTGAGAAAAGAAGGCTTTCATTTGCAGAGGAGGGACGGCTTACCAGTGACTGGTTGGTGTAGAACTGGAAACTGTCTGCCCTCTGCCCCCACCCTGGGCTCCGTCAGTTAGGGGAAGGAAGAAATCTCCCGTCAGGCTCCCAAAAAGCTGTCCCTATTCAGGTCAGTCAGATTTCCTCATACTCCAGCTGACCCTGGCTCAGATTTTCTGACCTTGATTAACCTAGTTCTTTGCATCTTGTGGCAGATTGAGTTTTTCTTTTCACGAGCACATTGTTACTTGAGTTAGGAGAGGGCATAACCTGATGCTAACAGCCAACTACAGTGAGATTGGGAAGCTTGGGACTGGAGGTTGGGAGCTGTTGCTGAGAGAGACACTCACAGAATTAGTGTGAGTTGAGGTGCCCTGACATGCTGACAGCCAAAACCAAGGTGTTTCCTATTTTTTGTTACCCCTGGGATCCCCTCAGAGTTCTTTGACTCAAAGGAAACATGGCTGTCATCACCAGGGCTTCCCTGCTGCTGGGAGCTTTCCGGAAGAAAGGGAAAGAGGGCTACTCTTGACATGTTGGCTCAGACCCCACAGAGTAGAAGCCAGCTTGGTGTGGGCCATTTGGTCTTTGGAGCAGTTTAGCCTGCCAGAGTCAGCTAGGCCATCTTATTTCCCACCTCTTTTTTCTCCCTGCCTCTTCCTGACTGGCTGGAAGCAGCAGCACCAGACAAATGCAGCCATTTTTAAAGCCTTTGAACACACTCCATTGCCAAGGCCAGTCTGATTCTGGCCAAATCACTCTGTTTAAATTTGATCCCAGCAATGATCCCTAAAGGACAAACGCTGAAGAAGCTAACCTCTTCGGGGTTCTAGACAAGCTCAGAAAACTCCACGCTCTCCTAGGAGAACGCCCTTTCCAGGCCCATTATTGCCCCTGAGGTGGCGTCCAGGATTTTTTGCCTCTTCATCCAAGATAACTATTGGGCCGGGGAAGAAAGCAAGAAAAACCTGGGCCCTAACAAGAAAAGGGAGCCAAGGTCAGAATCAAGTTCTCGAAGATTGGAAAACCTGTGTCTTCTTTTCCTTTCCAGCCCACAAAAGCTCTGGGATCTCATTAAAGGAAAAAAAAGAAAGATGTGTTCACTTTTCCCCATAAAATATAACCTAAATTAGGTCTCCATACCTCCCCTCTCCTTAAAAACAAAAACAAAACACAACACAACTAGTTCTGCTCCTTGTGCAAACGGTGAGGCCTAGAAGTTGCAAAAAACCCCACCTCCAGTTCTCTGGCCCCCGCAGAGGGGATGGAGTTCATTTCTGTCATCTTTCTTCATGGAAATGTATGGTTTGGAGTCCCTGATTTTGTTTCACAAAGAGAGCGTGAGTGTGTGGAGGTGGATTTGATTAAAATTGGCATCAGCTATATATAGGAGTGGCTTCTTCTGTCACCACCCCGAGGCCCAGGAGAGAAAGGCGTACCCACTAGCGCAGAGCCCTCTGACTTCTGTAAGTCAGAAGGTGCTGGGCCCCTTCAGAGCTCCCCTACCTCTTCACACAGACCAAGCTAGAGTCTGCTTTGTCAGTGAACTGTAGAAGCAGCTCAGGTTCTAAATGTTCATGTACGTGGGCTCACGCTCCCTCTTTCAGAGGCATGCAGCCAAAACCCGTCTGCTGTTTGGGGGCTGGATTTGGGGAGACAACACCCAAGGGTGCAGCTGGCTCGTCCAGATGCTGCCCCTGAGGGTACAAGTCATGAGAGCCCAGCTTTCCTCGCACTGACCCTTCTTGCTCTCCTTCCCCGCCATGTCCTTCTCAGCCACTGGGGATGGGCATGGAGGATCTGGACAACTACTCTATTTCTTTTCCCTGCCTGTTTTCTCTTTTGGAAAAAGAATCTTAGCAGTGGCTCTGTTTGGAGGGGACCTGAGGGGAGCAAGCTGAGCAAGCATGACCCCTGGTATTTTATTTTCCAGCTGTTCCGTGAAGTAAGAATAATGAAGGTTTTGAATCATCCCAACATAGGTGAGAACCAGTCATCATTCCTTTCCTCTTCCCCCACAGCAAGGCTCCACTTCCCAGCATGTGGCCCTTCTCCCTGAGGCACATGGCCTTCTGGAGTCTGTAGTCTTCAAGGATGCCTCTGGGGAACCCAGCTCAAGATCCAGCTCTGCCTCTGGAGCACAGGGCTGTCCTTAGTGGTGTGGCTGCCTCGAGAGGAACCTGTCTTTGGGAGAGGAGGAAACTTTCTGATTCCTAGGATGCCCCTGTACATGTTGGGGCTCGATGTGTGGCCCCTGCTGCTTCTCTGACTCATAGCTTGGCCTTTTCTCTTGTAGTTAAGTTATTTGAAGTGATCGAGACTGAGAAAACTCTCTACCTTGTCATGGAGTACGCTAGTGGAGGTAGGTATGGAATTGCCTCTTCCTACTGTGTCCCCACCTTCCCCAGCCCCAGCAAGCTCTGATGTAGACCCTGCCCCTGTCACTTGCAGGAGAGGTGTTTGATTACCTAGTGGCTCATGGCAGGATGAAAGAAAAAGAGGCTCGAGCCAAATTCCGCCAGGTGGGTGTGACTCCCTCCATGGAGTGTGGGCCCGACCTCTGCTTTGGGGGGTTTGGCATACAGGGAGGAGCTGCCTGTCTGTAAGCGGCACCTGGAGGGTCCTTTGGGCTTTGCTTATCTATGTGGCTGCTTCGAACTCGGTCACAGGATCACAGCTCCACCAGCCCCTGTAGCCCACCTTCAGGTGCCCCTGAGCTGACCGCTCTTCCTTCCTTTCAGATAGTGTCTGCTGTGCAGTACTGTCACCAGAAGTTTATTGTTCATAGAGACTTAAAGGTAAGGCGTGCTCTCATCTCCGGTGTCTTTGAGTCAGGGCTGGGTCATTCACCCTCTGTTAACTGTGACATAACCATTACACCCTGAGTGTTCAAGGAAACACCAGCCTTTAATTTTTTGGAGATGATGAGGAAGCCCCTAGGGCTGCTTCTGACATAGGCCTTATGGCTGGACTTAGGATCCCATTCCAGCTAGCGAGGAGAGGGTCTCTGCCATTTCACCTCTCAGCCCTTCACCTTCTGGTGCAGGCAGCCTGGCGGCTGACCGAGGAAGCAGTGCTGACTGTTCCACAGCTGCGTCACAGCTGCTTTGCAGATGTGCAGCACACTCATCTCTTTCACTGAGCTATTAGCATGTGAGACTACCTATGAGTCTTCCTGGCCCCTGCGTCCTCGCAGATGTGACCGTGATTAACCCAGGCCTGACAGGGAAGCTTTGCACAGCTCACCACGTCTCTGAGCCTTCAGATCCCAGCTCTCACGTGGCTGCCTGTGTGAGGAGCGGCCTGCGCGGCCCTCCTCCAGCCCAGCCCAGCCTCTGCACACTGATTGGAGGCCTGCCCTGGAGTTGGTGGGAGAAGTTCTAACATTGAAGATGACTTCCTGTTTGTTCTTCCATTCCGCTCAGCTCCTTCCTGTCCGGTGCCTTAGTGTGATCCACTTGGTTCCCTGACGTTTTCCTTCTTACCTCCCAGGCAGAAAACCTGCTCTTGGATGCTGATATGAACATCAAGATTGCAGACTTTGGCTTCAGCAACGAATTCACCTTTGGGAACAAGCTGGATACCTTCTGTGGCAGTCCCCCTTATGCTGCCCCAGAGCTCTTCCAGGGCAAAAAATACGACGGACCCGAGGTGGATGTGTGGAGCCTGGGAGTTATTCTATATACACTGGTCAGCGGATCCCTGCCTTTTGATGGACAGAACCTCAAGGTGGAGTGAAGTGCAGGCTTAGATCATTTGTACTCTCATTTCTTCTCTTGGCCTCTGGTTTTATCCCCGACCTCTCACCTTTGCTGCTTTTCTACATTTTTCCTGAGCCAGAGCTTCAAAGAAGGGCTTGCAAAAGGTAGCAGCTATTAAAAGCCCTCTGCACCCAGCAAAATAACCTCAGTTCCTCTCTTGAGGGCTGGGATAAATTGTATGTCCGTTCACCCCTCCAGGGTCCTCAGAATTGCAAGCCTCGGGCTGATCAAGCCAGAGGGCGTGGGGTATTTGACATCACCGCCTCTCGAGTGAGGTGCCTTGTCCCAGGCTCTCTGCCTCTTAACCATATTTCATTTATATCTGCCTGGCCAGTCTTAAACTGTCAGGAGCCTGGATATTAGGTTCCTTCCCTTGGCCTTGGGTGATTTAAATTTCCCTCCTACAGGAGCTGCGGGAGCGGGTACTGAGGGGGAAATACCGTATTCCGTTCTACATGTCCACAGACTGTGAAAACCTGCTTAAGAAATTTCTCATTCTCAATCCCAGCAAGAGAGGCACTTTAGAGGTGAGCAGCCTGAGCCCAGCTGGTAGGAGGTCCTGGGTTCCCAAGGAAACCTCCAAGCTGAGTCTTCCTCTCTGCCCTTCCCCTTCCCTTTACTCCCCAGCAAATCATGAAAGATCGATGGATGAATGTGGGTCACGAAGATGATGAATTAAAGCCTTATGTGGAGCCACTCCCTGACTACAAGGACCCCCGGCGGACAGGTGAGGCTGTGCTGGGCCGTGAGGTTGAGCCTGCCTAGGACTCAGGACCAGCCTTAACTGTATGTCCCCCCACGCAGAGTTGATGGTGTCCATGGGTTACACACGGGAAGAGATCCAGGACTCGCTGGTGGGCCAGAGGTACAACGAGGTGATGGCCACCTATCTGCTCCTGGGCTACAGGAGCTCCGAGGTGTGTGCCCCCTGCTCCATTCCCCGTCCAGCCAGCCTCTCTGCCGGTAGTATCCCCATGCTTCTAGCAGCTGTTGAGGGCAGAAGCTCGTCTCTCAGTAGGTGTGCTCTCTACTGACTAATTTTAAGCCTCATCTCTGGTGGTGCTAAGGTCCCCTGGCTTTTGCTTTCACTAATTTCCATCAATAGTTCAATAGGGAAGCTGGTGGGGTCTGGGCCTGGGTCTGGGTTTCCATACGGGTGAGTAGATCTGGCTCATTCTGTGTTGGTTAGACTGGGTCTAGGTAATTCTGGCTGGGTCAGCTCTGTGTTGGCTCTAGAAGTCTCTGACTGTTTCGATATGTTTGTGTCTCTCTGTATCTGGAAGTCTGGGTTCCTGGGTGCTCTGTGTCTGTCTTATAGGAATCTTGAGCCTGTGTGTTGCTTCTGCCTAGAGCTTGTGTCTGGGTATGTGCATCTGTGTGCATGTACGTCCATCCTCCCGTCTGTGCATCTGGAGGCTTCGTGATTATTGTTCTGCTCGTATGGGTACCCATGTCTGCGCCTGAATCACTGGGTCTCTGTGGGAGTAGGGCCTTGTTCACCATCTGTGTGTCCCCACATCCACTCGTGGCCTCCCCGTCCTGCGCTCCGCCTGGTGGTGCTGGACGCCCTTTCTTGATTCTTGACTTAGCCTGTTCAGGAGGTGTTGGGGGGTGTCTCTCAGTCTGAATGTGCACTCTTATGTGTGTGGTGTGTGTATCCCACTCTGAGGGCGGGGTTCTTTTTGGGGAGGTTGATGTGTCTTTGACTGTGTTTTTCAGGGTCTGTGTTGGGACTTGTCTCCGTGAGTGTTTATTTAGATGCACGTTGGTCTTGCAGGGGGTATGTCTCATGGGAGCCTGGGGTGGCTTTGTGTCAGGCAGGAATGTGTAAGTGGGATCATCCATAGGCAACTCTTCATGACTTCTGCCCTCCCTTTCGTGTTCTTGCAGCTGGAGGGCGACACCATCACCTTGAAACCCCGGCCTTCAGCTGATCTGACCAATAGCAGTGCCCCTTCCCCCTCCCACAAGGTACAGCGCAGCGTCTCAGCCAACCCCAAGCAGCGGCGCTTTAGCGACCAGGGTGAGTACTTCTGGGAGCTGCAGGTGGGGGACTCACCCCTCTCCTGATGGGTTCTTGGGGCTTTGGATGACACAGCTGAGTTTCCATCCCTGTTCAGCCCTTATTAGTAGCATGTCCTTGGGCAAGTCACTTAACTTCCCTCCAACTTGCCCTTACCCATTCCCACTGTCCTCTGGCCCAGCAGCTGGTCCTGCCATTCCCACTTCTAATTCCTACTCTAAGAAGACTCAGAGTAACAACGCAGAAAACAAGCGGCCTGAGGAGGACCGGGAGCCAGGGCGGAAGGCCAGCAGCACAGCCAAAGTGCCCGCCAGCCCCCTGCCTGGGCTGGAGAGGAAGAAGACCACCCCCACCCCCTCCACGGTGAGCCACGCCCACCCCCTCCCTCCTCCTGGCCAGCCCCACCTCTCCTCCCCATCCTCCCGGCTCCTGCTGTGGGGCCTGCCCTCTCCAGGCAGCTCTTTCCTTAATGCAGACCCAGCTCCCTTTGGCTGCCTACCTGACCTTCCGCCCCGGGGCCACTTCAGCTTACTGTAGAAAACCCTGCCGCACAGGGTAAAAGCGAACTCCGTTCTTTTCCCAGCCTGACTGCTCGTGGTGGAAGGGGGAGGGGGAGCAGGTTCTGTGAACCTGCCAGTAGAACACTTTGGCTTTCTGTGATACCACTCTGCCCTTTATTCCCCACAGAACAGCGTCCTCTCCACCAGCACAAATCGAAGCAGGAATTCCCCGCTTTTGGAGAGGGCCAGCCTTGGCCAGGCCTCCATCCAGAACGGCAAAGACAGGTGAGCAGGCCTGGGCCCTGCCTGCCGTATTTCCCGGGAGCCACCTCTCCCAGCGGTGACGTCTGTCAGCAGCACCGTCTCCCGTCCTGCCCCCTGGAGTCCCATCCTGGCTCTGTCCAGTCCAGCCTTCCACACGCCAGCACCTCCTCCCTGCTCTCCCCACCCCCCTCCTCCTCTCCCCTGTGCTCCTGTGACCGCTCCTTACGGTGTACCGAGTGTGACTCCATGGTCATCTCAGCTGTCTTCTTGCTTCTTGACTGCAGCCAGGGCGTGGCAACTGCACTCTTCTGGGCATCAGTGCCTGAGGGGCCCCAGCTCAGGGCAGGACCGAGAGATGCCCACCTGAAGCGTGTACACATTGAGGGTGACTCTAGCTGTGCCCATGAGAACAGAGCCCCCCTAACCTTGACCATCATGTTGAGTTCCTGGCTCCTTGTCTTCTGAGCTTAATGAAAATTCCCCTTAGCAACACGCTGCTCTTTCTGGCGACGACACATCCTTGTTCTTAGAATTTCTAGGAGACCAGTGCAGCCCGGAGACAGTTGCCTCCTGTTGGCTTTCCTGCACTCTGGGTTTCCTTCCCTAGGCTCTGGCCTGCCTCGCCTTCCTTACTGTGCCCTCCACTTCCCAGCCCTGCCTCCCTCGGCTCTGACTTGTGCCCCGTTGCTGCTCCTGGGCCTGACCTGCATCCTGCCGAGGCTCCCCAGCTCTGGCCCTTCCCGCCCTGCCTGTGCTTCCTAACCGGAGCCTCCTGCCCCCTCCCACCCCTAACCCAGGCCTCTCCACTGCTTTTGTCTCCTAGCCTAACCATGCCAGGGTCCCGGGCCTCCACGGCTTCTGCTTCCGCCGCGGTCTCTGCGGCCCGGCCCCGCCAGCACCAGAAATCCATGTCGGCCTCCGTGCACCCCAACAAGGCCACTGGGCTGCCCCCCACGGACAGTAACTGTGAGGTGCCGCGGCCCAGGCAAGTGTGCTGGGGCAGCTGATACACCTGCTGCCCTCAGCCCACCCCCACCCCCCCGCCCCCCACAATTTCTTCCCACCTGGGGGTCCTGCTCTGTTTTTGGCATCTTAGCCACAAGAGATGGCTGTCCCCTGCAGCCAGGAAGTAGAGGACACAAAAAATAGCTTAATGCCCCTCTTTTCCTCCAGTTCTCCCTCTCAGAACAGATATGCAAGAGGCCGTCCCGAGGCTCCAGAAGGAAGCCTTTTTGTTCTGAGCCTTCCTGGACTTCCTTAGGACCCCGGGGACAGTCAGCATCACAGGGACTCAATCCTTGAGGGTTGGTCAACCTTGTCCCCTTGAGGTTCCAGACTGCCTAGCTCCCAAGGAGCCTCTTCTCTCCATCCTGTACTGCTCTCCACACACGTATCCTTCCCTGCCTCCCCTCCCTCCCCCAAACCATCTCCTTCCCCCTCCACCCAAACATCTTCCTTACTGGTGCCCTCAGTGGCCACACCCCTTCCTTCTGTGTCCTCTGTGATGGCTGCCTCTGCCCTAGCGTCCCCCTTCCCTTTCCCACGCCAGGGAGCTCCAGATGCTCGGTGCTGATGGCTTTCTCATGCCCTGACGCATTTCCCCGCCCCCCACCTCTTTTCTCACAGCACAGCCCCCCAGCGTGTCCCTGTCGCCTCCCCCTCCGCCCACAACATCAGCAGCAGCGGTGGAGCCCCAGACCGAACTAATTTTCCCCGGGGTGTTTCCAGTCGAAGCACCTTCCACGCTGGGCAGCTCCGGCAGGTGCGGGACCAGCAGAATTTGCCCTACGGTGTGACCCCAGCCTCTCCCTCTGGCAACAGCCAGGGCCGGCGGGGGGCCTCGGGGAGCATCTTCAGCAAATTCACTTCCAAGTTTGTACGCAGGTGAGTAGGGGGCCTAGGGCGGCAGAGAGGCTGAGGCCAGGCCTTCCACCTTGCCTGGGGGTGGGGATGAGGACACCTGGGGGTTAGAGCTGGGATCAGGTCCAAGGGTTAGAAACCTCAGGAAGCCTAAGAAATTGAGTCTTTGTTGGCACCTGAGATGCCCAGACCCATCCGTCCCTCTCAGGCCTCCCCAACTCCTTGTTCTCTGGCCCGAGCAGATGGCCGATGCCGCCTCCTCTCTAGGAGAGTGTGAACTCAGATGCTAAAATAAAAGCCCCCCTCGTCTCTCCTGGGTTCCCATGGAAACTTATATTTGGTGACGCAGCTGCAAAGTCATGAGGCCTGAGCCAGGCTGGGCCGGCAAGGAGAGTTTCTCCTGGTCTCTTGTCTTGCCCCCTTTGACCTCCTTTCTCCCCACCCAGTCGGTTTTGTCTGGCTGCAGCCACTCCCCGCTGCCACGTTCCTCTGCTGGGGGGCTGGGGGTTGCCAGGATGAAGGCCATAAATGAAATAGCTGGTGGGGGCCTAGGATGCCTCCCTTGCAGCCTGAGGCACTCTGACGCTTTCCTACGTGGGAACCAGGGTGAAGGTTCTCTTCGTGAGGTTTCTCACGCCTGGCCCCTGATGACCCAAAAGGACAGCGTTGATTCTTGAGGTGCATCCAGTAATGTGGCCTCTTGGGCTGCTCCCTGTCTCCATCCCACCACTTCCTCAACCATCTTAGTGTAGCTCAGGAAGCAGCAGGAGCCTTGGAGAGAACAGGTTTGCCTGCCCTTCCTCCTGCACTTCATTCCACTCAGCTGGAGCAGCCAAGCCGTGCCCCTTCCCAGCCCCGGAACGCAGGTGTAGGGCTGCAGGGTGCGCGTGAGCAGGTTGGGATGTCTGGGACTCCAGTCTCGCTGAGCGGCTCTTCCACAAGCGGGGTGACCCTTGAACCTGTAAAGCCCACTCCCCACCTGCTTATCCACATACCGTCTTGTTGGTTTTTTTTTTTATTTCTTTTTTTATTTTGTCTTTTTTTGTTTGTTTTTTTAGAAATCTGTCTTTCAGGTTTGCCAGAAGGTAGGCGTTGAGCCCGCTGTGTGTGCGTCTGTGTCCTGTGTCCTGCCTCCATCACTAACTCGCCTTTTCTGGCTCTTGCTCCCTCCTGCATCTGCTAAACCATGTCTGTGGGGTCCTCTCTCTGCCATCTTAAAGGGATGAAGATGGCCTCTGCCTGGGCGGCCCACAAGGCCACGTTTGCCCACTCAGGGCAAATGACTCTGAAAACGATGGGCCTGTCCCCAGGCAAGGGGGACCTTCTCAGGGAATTCTCCCTTTAAGATTGTCTCCTTCCCCCCAATCCCCTACCCTGGGTTTTGGTCACAAGCGCGTTGGGTTCCTTTTCCAGCCCTTTCTCGTGTCTGTGCATGCGCTCTGAGGAAGCTCCACCGGGGGTCGAAAGTGCATCTGGGATGGTATCTCATTCTGGGTCTCCTGGGCTTCCCCTTCCCTGGTGCCCTGAACTTCAGGGCTGTGTGGCCTCTTGCCCCTGTCCTCTGGGATGGCAGGACTTTGGAGGCACTGCAGGGACACTGGGGTCTCAAGACTTCAGCCTGACGCCTCCAGGCCCAAGGAGCCTTTGCCTCACGAGCGGGGCACAGCACCCCCTTCTGGCAGCTCCTGCAGAACTAGGCCGACCCCACCCCCACCCCAGCGTACCTCCTACCTCCAGACGTTTCTGGATGAATCAAGCCGCGTCCTCTCTGGGCTGTGTTCTCCAGTTATGGCCTGTGACTTCCGAAGAGCCAGAAGCTGGGACATTCTAGGGCAGGGGCCGTCTACCCCTAAGCCCTGGCCAGACAGTGGGAGATCCCCCCTCCCTCAGGCGTCTCCCTTCCTGGGCCAGCTCCTGGCTCTGCCACCCCTGGCCCTGTCTTCATCCTCTCTGGTGGCCTGGGTGGGCCAAATACCAAGCTGAGGACCAAGGGCCAGGTTGGGAGCCCTGGTTCCCCAAGGCCGTCAGCCCAGCCCCTTTGGTGCCCCAGCTGACAGAACGACGGCCAAGACAGGGTGTTCAGGCTTTCCCCCTTCCACCCGCTGCTCACCACCCAGCTCTTGACTGCATGGCTGGCTGTTGACTCATGGGGCCCCAGTGGGGGCCTGCCCTGCAGGGTACCTCCACCCACAGGGCAGGAGCCAGGTGGGGCCGGAGAGAGCAGCCAGGCTCCTTCCCCTGCACGGCCCAGGCTCCCTGTTCGCAGTGCACTTGTTTGCATTCGTGTGTCTGTTGTGTCTTTGTGTTCCTTTTACATGTGCTGCCGCTGCTCTCTCTCACTCCTCCTTACATCCTTGCCCTCCTCTGCACTCCCCAATTTCCCAGCTCCAGGCACCCATCTTCCAGCCAGGAGCTGGAGAAGCCGCTCAGCGGGGCCAGACCTCTTCCCCACCCACCCTCCCAAGGTGTCTGCCCTGCTCTGCCCTCTGTCCTCCCTTCTGTATCAGCAGATGGCCTGGCAGGCAGGGGAGTTATAAAAGAATGGGGGAGGTGGGCTTGTCTACAGCCGGCCTCAGGGCCCATCTCCTCCCCCCACAGTCCCAGGCACTGAGCCCCAGGCGTACTCAAAGCAGGTCCGGCCCTTGGCCGTTTGAGCCTCCTGAGAGAGACCTCTATTTATCCCCCCCACCCCACCCCCCGGCCCTTCCCTCCAAGAGGACTACGGCTCTGAGACCCGCTCAGGGGGCGCTAGTGCAGAAGCCGCCCTGCGCGAGCCCTGGCTGTGGGCTGTGTGCGCCATGCGTGTGCCCGCACGTCCACACCCTCCTCCTCCCCCGGCTCCTCCTGGCACCCATCTTTGAGAGTGTGGGGAGGGGCGGGCCCCGCGTGCTGGGCTCCCTGTTGGAGAGGGACAGTTGAGCTGCCAGTGTGAGGTGCCATGTTGGCCTGCTAGGTGATGGGCGAGTGGCCTTTGGGCTTGGGTCCCGCCCACCCACCGGCGGCACCTCCCCCGGACCCGCCCTCACAGAGGTCCCAGCACTAAACTCTCCCTCGCTCTGTTTTTTGAGGAACCTGAATGAACCTGAAAGCAAAGACCGAGTGGAGACGCTCAGGTGAGAGGGGGCCGGAGCCAGCGCCCGCCCTGCCCGGGCCACCGGCCCTGCCACGAGCCTCCCACTCCTCTTCCTTCTGCCACCCGGCTCTTCCTCCCATGCTTGCGCCCTGTCCTCCCCCTCTTGGGGCCTCCCTTTCCTCAGAGGACCCCCACAGCCCCGCTGCAGTGGGTGTGGGCCCTTCTCCTCAGGTCTGGTGTGTTCTGGGAGCAAGAGCCCCGCCTGGGCCGGGTGGTTGGGCCTCTAGACTCCTATCCCTCGACAAGCTCACTTGCCTGTGGATCAGTCACTTCTTTCTGTCCAGTCTGTGAACCGCTCAGGGCTCCTGAGCGCGAGCTCCCCTTTCTTCCCTGACCCTGCCCTCTTCCCAGGAAAGCATGGCGCTGTCACCTTGTCACCCCCTGCCAGGGGCTGGCTTCTCGCCTTCTCTGCCCTGAGAGACCAGACCGCCCACCCCTCTCGCCCTCCCTCTGCTCCCTGGGCCAGGTCTAACGCTCCCTCTTCCAGCACTGCCGCCTCCCGGGCACCCTCCCGCTCTCCTCTCTGGTCTCGGGGTCCATCTGCCAGGGGGGCTGTCCTGTGGCTGGGGCGCCTGACGCCCGCCTCTGCCCTCTCCGCAGACCTCACGTGGTGGGCAGCGGCGGCAGTGACAAGGAAAAGGAGGAGTTTCGGGAGGCCAAGCCCCGCTCGCTACGCTTCACGTGGAGCATGAAGACCACGAGCTCCATGGAGCCCAACGAGATGATGCGGGAGATCCGCAAGGTGCTGGACGCGAACAGCTGCCAGAGCGAGCTGCACGAGAAGTACATGCTGCTGTGCATGCACGGCACGCCGGGCCACGAGAACTTCGTGCAGTGGGAGATGGAGGTGTGCAAACTGCCGCGGCTGTCTCTCAACGGTGTTCGGTTTAAGCGGATATCGGGCACCTCCATGGCCTTCAAAAACATTGCCTCCAAAATAGCCAACGAGCTGAAGCTTTAACAGGCTGCCGGGAGTGGGGGCGGCGGGGGGCGGCCAGCCGGACTTAGCTGCCGGGGCCGGCGCTCCGCCTGCCCGGGCGGGACTGCAGAGACGGATTGGTGTGTCTCCCCTGCTGGCACTTCTCCCCTCCCCGCCCTTCTCAGTTTCTTCTTCCATGTTCGTGGGGGTTGGGAGACGGTTCTCTCCCCCCCACATTTACCCCTGCCCAGATAGTCCCCCTTGCCCCCTCTCTCCCACAGGAGGCAGAGGAAGGGGCGGGAGGGGTGGGGGCGGGGCTCCCCTCGGTACTGCGGTTGCACAGAGTATTTCGCCTAAACCAAGAAATTTTTTATTACCAAAAAGAAAAAAGAAAAAAAAAAATCCCAGCGGCCACCTTTCCTCCTTGCCCCATTGGGACAGTCGAGACTGGATCTGTGGGGTTTCCCGGGAGGGTGGCTCAGGGCTGGAACACTCTCAGGCAAGAGTGGTGGAGTTCCCTGTCAGGCCCTCCGCCAGGCCCACTTTGGGCTTCTCCCCTCTCCTCTCCTCCTTCCCCTCCAAGCAAACCACCAGAGGTGGCCTTCCCCGACCTCAGGCCCCTGGGCTGGAGGCCTGGGCGGCTGGGGGCTGGGGGCAGGGGTGCCGCACAGCCCTGAAGCGGTGGGACTGGCGGCTGCTCTGGGGCTGGCAGGCTAGGCGCGGGGCTCGGCCTCCCTCCACACTGTATCCTCTGCCCCTCCTTCCCCAGAGGCTGGGCATTTCCTTCCACAAGCTGCTGTGGGGACTTTTGTTCCCCTCCTCAAAAAGTCTGTGCCATCTTCTCCCACCCCCTCCTGGGTAGAAGGCGGGGCTGACCCCAGGGCTGGGAGAGGGGAGGGGACCGCAGGGCAGATGGGCTCCTCGGCCCCCAGGGGGCCGCCTGGGCTGCTAGTCTCCAGAATAGGGACGCTGGGCATTCTCCGTTCTGGGAGAGCCTTTGTCTGAAAGCACAGCCCCCCTCGCCGTCCCTCTCCCCACTGCTCCCCTTCATTGGCATTAATCTGGGCACCAGCTAGTTCCATAGCAGTGACTTCCCTCACCACTCATCTCTCGGCCTTGCCTTTTCTTCCTCACACTGTCGCCCCTCCTCTCAGGAGACACTGCCCGGGGGCCCCCGTGGCCGGCCGCCTGGCGGGAGGCTGGACAGGGCAGCAGGGCCGGGAGCCTCTGCCCTCCACAGGGTGGGGAGGACAGATAGGCCAAGTGACTCCCAGCTTGCTAACCTCTGCAGCCAGCGTGGGAGTGGCTGGTTATGGGCGCTTGGCTGGTGGCAGCCGCTGCATCCCTTAATTTATTTCTCTGCTGTTTCTGTTCTTGAGAAATTGGGGGAGGGGGTCCTGAACAGAGGCTGCCTCTACCCTCACCTGAGTTGTACATTTTTTGTGATGGGTTTTATTTTTTATTTTATTATTTTATTTTATTTTTTTTTTTTTGATTTATGATGACTCCACTCCTACTCATCACCCCACTCCCAGGCCTGGCTCCGTGGCAAGTCGAGCCCTTGGTTCCCAGGAAGGGGCCTCGCCAACCTCAGCCCTCCTGCCCCAAGCCCTGAATGCGGGCTCCGGCTCCCACCAAGGGCTCCCCCTCCCTTCTTCCCTCCCCCCTCCTGCCCTATGGAACAGCCCGGGTGCTCCGAGGGGCCGGGAGGGCAAGGCTTGGCTCCCAAAGGGGGTGGTGGCCAGGGGCTGGGGGGGGGCCTCCCAGGCAAGGTGGCCCCTCCCCACCCAGCCCCCCTTCCTGCACTTAGTTTCTCCTCTGGATCAAACACGTAATAAAGAGAATGTTTGGAATCTGAGCTGCCTCCTCCTGTTTCTTCCTACCGGGCAGGGACCCAGTCCCCCTGGGCAAGATGTGGCCCAGCCTGCCTGCCTGCCTCGCAGGGGAGAACTGATTCCTGTCTGGGGCCTGGGGAAAGGCCGGTGCTGGGCGGGATCCCTCCCCACCCTCCCCACCCTCATGGCACAGACAGGAAGCAAAGCCCAAGACCCTTAAACCAAAAGGGAAAGAGGATTCAGTGAGCTTGAAGGTTTTATTTATTTTTAAAAAACATTGAAAAATAAACCCATGTCTGCATATGTTCCCAACCCTCCTTTCTCTAAACTTTTGGGCGGTGGGCACAGTGGGCACCCTCAGGGCTCCTCGGCACTTTTCACCCGGCCCCCTGAAGACTGGAGAGCTACCTCTTCAGCCTCTGCTGCTGTCAGGCCCCAAGGAACCTTTCTGCCCACTTCCCCCCTCCAGCTCCCTCCCCACCTCACCCCAGACTTATTGCTAAAAGAAGGGGAAGAGGAAGAACAGCCAACACACTAAACTGTCCTCTCCGCCCCCCCCAGGCTATGGTCACTACCCCCTACACACGAAGGGCAGGACCCCTAGGCCAGGCCCTGGCAGACTAGGAGGCAGCCGTTCCAGTCCCAGCCAGGAAAAGTACCCTCGGGCCAGCTCAGAAGGCCCCAGACCCTGGCTGGGGTGGGGGTGGAGACAGGCTGGCTGCCAGAAAGACGTGCAGAACCCGCGGGGGTCCAGGCTGTGCCCCCTGTCGGCAGCGCTGGGTCTTCGAAAGACCTGGCGAGAGCTCTAGTCTCTTCTGTCATCAGTGAAGCTGGAGGTCCCCGAGGACGTCCGGCAAAGGGGTTCTGAAGCCTCCGGTTGGCGGAGGGCCTCGGGGCTCAGAGCGAGGGTGCTGGAGGCTCCAGGGGGGCTCCAGCCAGGGTGGGTGCGGGCTGAGGGCCGGGGCGGGCACCGTGGCGGGAGGCAGCCAGGGCAGGGCGGATAAGAGGTGGTGGGGGCTGGTTGGGGGCCAGCCGGGGCTGGAGGAAGCGGCCCTGCTGGAGTGGGGGTGGCTGGCGGAGCAGGGTGGGAGCCGTGGGCAAAGGTGGCCTCAGCAGAGGCGGCGGCTGGGACAGCGAGGTGGGAGGCGGAGGAGGGGGCGGCGCAGGGGGCCCCGATCGGGGTCCTGATGTCGACACAGATGTTATCTGGACCTGAGAGGGGCGAGAGAAGAGTGAGAAACCAGGCTCAAGCACACCCTCAGCCCAGTCTAAGGACGGAGGCAGTTCCCCTCCTCTGTTCTCTGAAGCGTCTCGGTCTCTCTCCCCTTCTCACCTCATCGTCTTCCTCCAGGGCTGGGGCTGGCAAGGGAGCCCCTCTCCTAGCCTCCTCCATGGGGACCGGGGGGGCTCCAGGGGCCCCATCCTGCTCGGCCTCCCATTCCTGCAGCACCTCCTCCAGATTGAAGCGGCGCCGGTAGCTCACAAAGAAGGTCTTCACCTGGGTCAGAGTCTTGTTGCCAATCACCTCTGCAATAGCCCCAAAGTCTTTGCCATACCTACGGATGGCTGCAAGGGTCAAAAGGGCAGCAGGTGTGAATACCCCCTTAGAACTAGTTACTTCCCTGATCCTCCCCCTCCGCCCCAGCTCCTCGGAGGGCAGGAGAGACTCCTGGGGCCCTCTATTCTCCCGAGGCTCACCCACCTTGTACTGCCAAAAGCTGCTCATCCGTGGTCCAGCGGGAGTTGAACTTGGTGTTGGCCTGGGGAGCAAGGAATATATCCTTGAGACTCAAAAATATGGGAACAGAGGCCCTGCTACCCAAGAGAAACTCCCCTTTCTGCTGTGCCACCAGAAGGAACCCCCTCCTGCACCCAGACTTGAAGCGCAGCCTCACCTCAGGGGGGCGGAGCGGATCGATGCCCCCCTCCAGGGCTTGGCGGAGGCTGCTGTTGGTCTGTTTCATGCTTTGCACCTGGGAAGGCAAGGCAAGGAAGGGACATCAAGTTCCAAGCCAGGGAGGCCGTCAACACCAACCCTCACCAGGGCCCCACTGCCCAGCAAAGCTCTTTGCCACCCACCATCTACCTCATCTCTCCCTCACAACCATTCAGTAGGGGAGACACTGGGGTTTGCCCCTTTTCAAAGACCAGGTTTGTTTTTTTGGTTTTTTAATGTCCAGAAAAGAACGCTAAGTTACCCAGAAGCCCAGAGGATGGGGCAGAGGCAGGCTTGGCATCCACACGACCTCCCTTACACCTCCAGCTGCCCCCAATCATAGTTCCCAGCTGCCGACTGTCCCCTTTGCCTGGCCCCTTCTTTCCTCGGGCCCCCCACCTGGCGCTTGAGGGAGATGAGCTGGGAGTCGAGGCCTCGAAGTGTGAGGTTGGCAAGGTCCGGGCTCCCTGACACGGCAGTGAGGCCCTCGGGGCTCAGGTACATGCCCTTGGGAGGGCGCCGCCGAGTTCGCAGCGGATGGTGGCGGTACTGAGACCCCTGGGCCTCCTTCTTTCCTGGACCTGGGCGGGCATTCAGGGGCCGAGAGGGCAGAGGCTGCCAGGGAAAGGAGAGGAGGTGGGTGGTGCAGAGCCCAGGGAGAGGGCGGGCAGGCGGGCAGGGCCAGAGGAGCTCTGGGACCTCACCTCTCTCTTGGGGTCTCCAGCGTCCGGCTCCCCCTCACTCACGGCTCCTCGTCCCTCTTCAAGCTCATCACTGCTTACACGGGGGCCAAGGCCAGGTAAGGCAGGGGCCAGGGCCCCCCCAGGAGCTCAGTTTACCCCCACCCAGAGCCTCCCCGAGCCCCCCACCTGTCTTCTTTGTCCTTTCGGCCCCCCAGCCGCCGAGCCTGTCTGTCCATCACACTGGTCCGGCTGCGGGTCTTCTTCCAAGAGTAGTAATACTTCACCAGGCTGGGTATCAGCTTGTCAGGCAGCTGGAGGGGCAACGCCAGAGGCTGGGGCCCACCTAAGACTCTGGGCCTCGGGCAGGCTTAACAGAAAGAAGGGGCCAAGGAGCACTGGCGGGGGTGGAGGGCTTTACCATCTGCTGGATCCGCTGGAAACATTTGCCGTGGAAGCCGAAGGCCTGTTCAAACAGCACCTTGTCCTCTACCGTCCACTCGTCCGGGAACGGGGTGAAGTTGGCCAGGTCAGCCAGCGACTTCTCTACGTCGTGCTTATGCCACAGGAGCATGCCCAGTGCCTGGCCCAGGAGAGGGGACAACTCAGGTTCAGCTGCCCGCAGCACTGTCCCGTCTCCACCCCAAATCCCTGCGAGGCCAAGGCTCACCTGCTCGATGTTGTAACCATGCTTCTCCTTGGCCATCGCAATGTACTTGTCAACTGCAGGGGCGGGAGGAGCCAGGTCTTGGAGGAGGGGTTACAACCCCTAAGCCAGGCCTGCCCGGAAAGGGGTATGCCCCCAGGGGCTAGGCCCCTGAGCCTGAGCCCCAGGGCAGGGGCTGAACCCACATACCTCAGCCTCCAGCCCACTTCTGAGAAGAGCTGGCTGCCAGCTGGCATGAACCCCAGGCCCCAGCTCCCAAGGGTATGCATGAGCCCAGGGTCCCACCCCACTCACGCTTGGCATCTGACACACAGTGGTTGGGCGACCACACCAACATCCCCTTCAGCTCCTTGTTACTGTAGCGTGCGGGGCTCTCTGAAAGGCAACGGAGCAGAGAAGGGAAGACATCATCAGCCTGGTGGCGCTGGCCTGGACCCACGGCCAGAGGGCAGCGGAGGAGTGGGGCCCGCGAGGCGAGGCCCAGAGGGGAAGGAGGGACAGAGACCCAGACAGGAAGGCAGAGCAGGAAAACTAACCATGCCACAGAGCCGGCCACCCACCCCCGCCTGTCCTTACAGTGGGCGCCAGCCAAGGGTTCCCCCAGGTGGGGCTCAGGGCCAAGCCATGGGCCCTCCAGTCCCCTCCCTTCACAGCCTGTCCTGCCACTCACCAGGCTTGCACTCCGGAATTACGGCCTGGTAATTGGTTCCAACGCGGATCATGCTGTCTGTGGAGCCGGTGGGGGGTGGGGGGAGGCAGTCAGGACTCCAGGGAGGGAGGGAGGACGGGAGGATGTGGCGGGGGAGGTGGCTGGCCTGGAGTTCTCCTTCCTGACCACCCAGGGCCCCCATCTTCCAGGAGGCTCACTTTTCCCTGATCTTCCCCTCAGTTACCCTCAGCCACAGAAGGAACTGGAAAAGGGAGAGACCTGCCTAGCCATAGCCATGGGGGGTGGGGGAGAGGACAGGGGCCAGTTTTCAAGCCCAGGCCCAGCAGAGCCCTTTGTTCTGACGGGGGGGGGGGTGAGTTGGGGGGGTTGGAGGGCTGCCCCTAGACCTGGACCACAGCCCTCCTGCAGAGAATCCAAGGCTCCTCCCCACCACAGGAACCCCACAGCTCGGTGTGGAGGTGTCTTTCCAGCTCCTGCCCCAGTCAGACCTCAGTCCCCTGCAAGGTGGCAGGGTACGAGGAGCCCAAGCTGTGAAAGGGAGGGACGCCTGAGTCCTTCGGGGACTGAGGGCAGGGAGCGGGCAGGCAGGACCGCCTCCTCGGCAGCTAGGGGCCCAGCCTCCAGATTCCCTGTGCCGGCTTGGGGGAGAAGCAAGGCACAGGCTCCAATACAGGCAAGGCAGGAACCATCCGTATAATACCCCCGTGGTCGGCAACTCTCCCCCACGCCCTGCTCCGCGCCCCCCCCCCGGGCCGGTGCGCCTTTAACCCTAGGCCTCCGGGCTCACCGTGCGAGTGCTCCTCCTCGCTGCTGTCATCCTCCGAGTGGGGTTGTCCGCCGTTGGGCGCCGTCTTGGCCCGGCTGCGGGACAGGATCCCGGAGCCCGCGCTCGGCTTCTCCATCACCGAGGGCATTACCCCGCCCAGCTGCCCCGGGGGGCGCGGGAGCCTTCGGAGAGCAGCGGTCGTTGCCGCGCTCGCCTGGGGTGCCGTGCCCGGCCCGGCCTGGAGAGGTCGCCACTGAGGCTACGAGAGGCAGGAGGTCAAGCGTGGCTAGGGTCCGGCGGGGCAGGAGCCCAGCGGGCAGCCCAGCGCTCTCCGCGACCCCCCCGGGTGAGGGTGTCAGAAAAGTTTGTGTAGAAGTGGGGTACGCGGGGGATGAGCGCAAGGTCCGGTGGGGCTGGGGCGCGCTCGCTCTGGACGCTCCACGGAATTGGGGCTCCCCGGAGAAGTCTGGGCACTCTGCCCTCGGAGCGCCCTGGAGCCCCAATGCCCGCCTGCCCACGCAGTTCAGCGAGCGGGCGCTGCGGCGCGATTGCCGCCCCCGGCGGGCTCCGCGCCTCTCGGCTGCACCAGGATGCCCCAGTCCCCGGGAGGGGACCCCTGCCCGGACCAGACCCCTGCCTGCGACGGCAGCCGGCGGGGCCCCGGCGCTGGCGGCGGCGGCGGCGGCGGCGGCGGCGGCGGGACGGCGCGCACGGCGCGCGGTGCTGGGGCAGAGTTGCCGGGAGGCGGGGGAGCGCAGCCGCGGGCGCCGCCTCGCACCCTCCCCGGCGCGCTCGCTCTCCACGGCGCGCTCGGGCTGCTGCTCGCTCGCCCGCTCTCCGCCGCCGCTCGCTCCTCGCGCACACAATGAAGCTGCTGGCAGGGAAGTAGTGCCGGCTGCGGCCTCAGCACCCCTCCCCCAGCCGATGCCTCCGCCAGCTGAACATCTGGCCCTGGGGTGGAAGGGAGGGCCCGGGGGGCGGGGCCTGGGGGCCGGGGCTAGACCTCCAGGGGGTGGGGTCAGGACCCGGGTGGAGAGCGCTTTCCTCTGCGGGCCCCCCGAGCTCCCAGACTTGCCCCTGGGGGAGACCACCCCCTACCCCCGAGGAGTAGCCGGGGGTCAGCCCCACCCAGGCGCACACCAGCCCCACACACCAGTGGGCTCGGGTTACCGCCGCCTGCCCCGGGGGCCCTGAGGCCGCCTGCCCGCCCGCCCGGGTGGAGCCCAGCTTTTCCTTCCATTTCCCTTCCTGCCAAGGAACTCCCCGCCCCCCTTCCGCAGGGGGGACCCCCCCCTTCATGCGCCCTTGGGGGCCAGAGCGGATGGGAGGCCGGACAGGCGAGGAATGAATTCCTCCAAGAGCTACCGGGCCAAAGCCTGGCTTCTGGTGCATCTGTGGGTCCCCAGGGGTCACCTCAGTTCCCTTTAACTGCTGCAGCGCGCACCCCAAAACAGTGGCACAAGGGGTTGCGGGATGGGGAGTGGGAAGTGTAGGGAAAGATCTGGACTGCAGGGTGAGGGAGGAGCTGGGTGTCCTCCCTACTGGGTTCACTGTCACCCCAGCTGGGAGCAGCATCCCCCTCCCCCAGGACGAGCACGGGCAGAGTGACAGACCGGGAAGCGGGTAGAGCGGCACAGACGGAGATGGGGGAGGGGGGTGGGCAGAGACTTTCAAAGCCAGACCCAGCCACCCTGCCAGGCACACAAAGAGCCAGCACACACACACACCGGCGACAAGCTGCGCCGGTGCCCGTCCCCGCCGCCGCAGGCACGTGCGGCCGCGCACACAGGCCGAAGCCCCCTCCCACCCGTCGCCCCTCCCACCCGAGCCCCAGACTTCTAGACACACCTCCACCCGGGCACGCCCCGCTGTGCCCAGACTGAGCCGAGCTTGCGCTCGCACCCTCCTCTCCCTTCCCTTCCTCGGCCACTCAGTACTCAGATTCCTAAATTTAGAAGCAACCCAGGGCCCAGCCAGGGATGGATCCCCGCCCCCACCCGCTGCCTGCGGCCAGCCGGCCGGGGTCCTGCGGTCGGGCCACGACCCGGCTGGGGCCTCCCGGTCCTGGGGGCTCCTGCGGGCGGCCGGGCAAAGTCAGGCACAACCCCACCCGGCTGCGGTGCTGTCGGGCCACATGGGGCCACACTGGGGCCACCCAGCCGGCAGCCACGTTGCCCGCCACACCTCCGGTCAGAGCTATGGGGCCTTTTTCCTCCTCTTAAATCATGGATTGGGCACCAAGCCCCAGGGTGGGGAGGTCTGGATAGAGGAGAACGAGTGGGCCAAGGGCAGGTCTGAGCTAAGGGCTCTGCTACAAATGGAAAAGAGCCTCCGCAGCCTTACTCCTTCTGAGTGGCCACCCTGCCCCCAGAACCTCCAGTCTTTAGGGAGCCTCTCATCTCTGTCCCCTCCTGCCTGGCCGGCAGCCATCGCTGCTCACGGCCCTCTCCTATGATGGAGTCTTCCATTTTGCCCACACCAGCCCCTCTTGAAGCAGGGCCTCAGCTGGGTCCCCCCTTTCCCCCTTGCCACTTTTCCATCCTCATGCTTAGGGTCCAGGGCCCAGCACCTCACCCCACCCCCAGGCCTCAGCATCATGCTTATTCTGGGCTCCCTCCTCCTGGGCTGCCCCAGGTACCCCCAGCCACAGGCGTCCCTCCTTCCTTAGCACCCCTCCCCCCAATAAGAACCTAATTCTGTTCTCACTTCTCCCTAGGGCCTGGAGCTCAGGGCCAGAGGAAGATTCTGCTCTGGAGGAGGGGGCAGGGAGGGGAGGCTTATTCCTTGGCGTAGAGAGGAGGGGGGGAGTCCCTAGGCCCTGGTGTGATGAGGCTTCCGCCTGGGAGGTGGGACGCGACATGGGAGGGGTATCCTAGGAATCTGGGGATGACTCTGGGGTCCATAGCGTCCAGGGAGAGAGAGGAGGCACATTCCTAGTGAGCAACCTCCTCCCCAAGGGGCAACGGCGCAGGGTTAGGAGGGGGAGGGGCAAGGCCCCACCCTCCCACCTGCTGCAGCCGCCCCCTCCCCAGCTGGCCCCCTCTTTTGTGCAAAGCCACACAAAGGACAAGGGGCCCCGGCCGGCCTGGCCATCTGCTCCCAGCAGCCTGAAGGCTCTTAAAGAGACAGCACCCCCTCCCTGCCCTGGGGCTGTGCGGCGGGATGGACCGGGTGCGCCACAGGACCTGGTCTCAGCGGTACCCCACGTGCCACCCACTTTTCCCTCGCTCCCCCAGCCCCAGGTCGGGAATCGTTCTCCCCCAGGCCAGGGGCACCGAGGTGCCACGTGGCCCAGAACAGGAGGCGTGGGAAGGGAGAGAAAGGAGGCAGCCAGGGACCAGCCCCCCCCTCCTGCCTTAGGCAGAGGGGCCAGGGGAGTTCAGTAGTAAGCACCAGGACTGGGGTCCCTCGCCTCCCTGAGGCCACCTCTGAGCTTTGTGAGCTACTGCCGGCCTCCGGGAGTGCCCTCCCCGCCGTTCTCACTGAGGAGCTCCCCCTCGGCCTTCCTCAGGGAGGATGCCAGTGCCTGCTTTTTGAGGGCTGAAGGCCTCTGGGCAGCAACCCCGTGATCCGGGCACATTTACTTCCTGCGTTTTCCAGTTGAGGAAACTGAGGCTTGGCCGAGCCCCACCCCCACCCCACCCCCCCGCACAGGCCTCCACAAAGCCAACGCCCCTGGCTGTGTCCGAAGCCTTCCTCCTGCCCCCGACTCCCCCCCACCCCACCCCGGGGCCAGACAGGGCTCCTCACCCCTGAGATCCCCCGGGAAGCCAGACCAAGGTGCTCAGAGCCTTTGCCACACTGCTGGGGACACCAGTTTACATTATTTGTGTGATTGTTTATTTCTCGACTGTCTCCCTGCAGGGCGGCGTGGCAGGGATTGGGTCCACTGTGTTCACTGCTGTGTTCTCAGTGCCTGGCATATAGGAGGCACTCAAATTTGCTGAATAAATAAATGGCAGAAGCCCCAGAAGCCTTCCTCTTCGCTGGGCCCCTCTGTCCTCTGCGTGTTGGGCATCCTGCCTCCTGACTCCTCGAGGTGAGGCAGAGGGGACGAAGGTCGAACAGGGATGCTGGGAGAGAAAAGGAGGGTGACCTTGAACAAGCCACCAGCCTCCCCTCTCCCTCCTCCCAAAGGCGGGGGCAGCTCCAGCCAATCCTGAACCCGTAGCCCTGCCAGACAGACTGGGACTGTCCTGAGCTCTGGCCAGGCAAGGCTGGCCGCTGCGGTGTGGTGCCTGGGACCCCGGCCAGGCCCTCAGTGGCTAGAGCCAAGGGGCTCAGCTTGGGGAGGGTGGCAGGCAGGCGGGCCCTTGGGTGGGGGAGGGAAGGTGGCAGGATCTAAGGAGAAACCTGGCCGAGCAGCGGGGGAGTCGGACTGGAGGCCAGGGGGAGATGAAGCTGGAGAAATGGTGAAGGTGGGCTACAGTGTGAAAGGAGCATGGGGGCGCTCCCTCCAGGGCCCTCACGCCCTCAGCCTGCCCAGAGAGGGCTTCAGTTCCTCCCAGGCCCCTGGGGCTCACTGGCAGACGGTGTGGCCCAGGGCACTGCCCTCCTGGGCCCAGTTAGTAATCTCCTGAACTGGCCCACCCTCCCACCCGGGACTGTGAAGAGGCTGAGAGAAGGTGACAGAGGTGACGATCCGGTGCTTGATATCGCCTCAGCACTGTGGCCACGTGAGGGGGGGGGCACTAAAGGAGCCCAGGCCAGCACATCTGTGAGTGGTGCTGGGGGCGGGCAGAGCAGAAGCAGGCGGGAGGTCAGCAAGGAGACCCCAGGCTTCCTGTCACCCACGCTGACGAAGGCTGACTCCCTGAGCAAAGCAGGAACTAGGGCGGAAGGGTCAGGGAGACCTTAGCAGAGAGACACGAGAAGGTGACAGGGGCTCCCTGGAGCCACGAGGGGGCAGCTTCCAGACCTGGGAGCCCCCTCTGTTTCTCCGGAAGCCAGGAAAGGAACCTCGCCTCACGCTCACCTGGGCAATAGCTGGCGCCCTCTAGTGGTCACAGCGTGGACCAAGGGGGTCCCACCTAAGCTTGGCCACAAATGTCCTCCCAGGGAGTCTGAGCACGGCACCCTAAGGAGCCCATTCTCCTGGGGCAAGTGCATGCGGCCAAGATCGTCTGGGGCCAACTGAGTTTTAGATCCAATCCCCAGCATGTCTCCTGGGCCCAGAGCCACCCAGAACCTCCCAGAACAAAGTCGGGTGGAGCAGAAACCCCTAGAGAAATGGCAGAGGAGAGGGGAACCGCAGGGAAAGTGCAGGAGCACTGCAGGCCAGGGAGCTCAGACCTGGAGTGAGTCCTGGCTCTGCTTCTTGCTTGCTGTGTGGCCTGAGGTGAGTTACTTGGCCTCTCCGAGGCTTAGTCCCTCCATCTCTCAAAGGGAACAATAACGCTGAGCTCATCTGATTGTTGGGAGGATCCAACGTCATCTCACATGGAATGTAATTGGAGTCTCCATCAATGCTGGTTTCCTTTTGAAGCAGGGGTCCCCTCTTGAACACCCCTAGCTGGGCTACAAAACCACCCTTCACTTCTCTGTGAGGCTGCCCATGATCTGTGGACCAGCTGAAGGCCATTGCCACCTGCAGCTCCTGGTTCTGGCCTCTGGAGCTAAAAGCTCTTCCTCTGAGACATTTGACACTTGACAACCTCCCTCTGACTTGTCTACCGCTTCAGGTTCCTGCCTTCGGTCTGATCTCGCCAACCCATCACACAAACATAGCTGGATACAGATTCTCAAATACTGCTTTGATCAGGTCTCACTCCTGCTCAATAACCTTCCATGGTTCACCGTTGCCTTCCAGGCAAAGTTGGAGCTTCTCCTCTCCCAGCCCAGTACTCAAGGCCTTTCTAGCCTGTATCTGATCCAGCTGAACAGGTCTGCTCGCTACTTGCTGAGCCCTACCTGGTGCCCCAGAATACCCCATCCACCCTGCAGACCCTGACCCGGCCCACCTATTTTCATGCCCCATACCTGGCCAGTCCCTTGGGACTGCTGGCTTCTGCTGGCCAGCTCTGCTGTGACAGGGCACATCCAGGGTTCCTGGCTTGGCTACAATGACCCTTCTTGCTTCCCCCAACCTGCCCCCCCCATACTCCTCCTCCACCACCCCATCTGCTGCATGGCTCTTAGCCCGTGACCTTGCCTTCCGCTTCCAGAGAGAATAGAGGCCTCTGGGAGGAACCCCCTCTAAGGCCTGCCCCTGCACCCAGAGATTCACTCCTTCCCTGTCACCTGCAGTTGTAAGTGTACCTTCCCCCTTCAAGGCCAACCTCCCTCCCAGGCTCTGCATCTCTCAGCGAGACACACACACACACACACACACACATTTGGTCCTCATTTACCTCTCCTCCCTCATTATTCTCTTCCCTTCGACATGTCAACCTGCCTAAGGCCCTCCATCCCAAGACACTCCCATCCCCCATGTACACCAACACACACACACACACACACACACACCTTCCTCCATCCCAAGTTTCACCTTTAGCTACTCCTTTCAGCTACAGCTACTGAAAGCTAGTGCTACCTTTGCTCTCAATCTCTCTCTCTCTCTCTTTTTTTTTAAAGCTGAGCTTCTTAGGGAATTCCCTGGTGGTCCAGTGGTTAGGACTCTGGGCTTCCACTGCAGGGGGCATGGGTTCAATCCCTGGTCGGGGAACTAAGATCCTTCAAGCCGCAGAGTGCAGCCAAAAAAAAAAAATTAAAAAATAAAGATAGGGCTTCCCTGGTGGCACAGTGGTTGAGAGTTCGCCTGCCGATGCAGGGGACACGGGTTCGTGCCCTGGTCCGGGAAGATCCCACATGCCGCGGAGCGGCTGGGCCCGTGAGCCACGGCCGCTGAGCCTGCACGTCCGGAGCCTGTGCTCCTCAACGGGAGAGGCCACAATGCTGAGAGGCCAGCGTACCGCAAAATAAATAAATAAATAAATAAAAATAATAAAAAATAAAGATAAAGCTGGGCTTCTTAAAAAAGTTGTTCACACCCCTTCATCCTTGTTCTCACCTCCCACTCACTCTGCAACCCACTGAAGTGTTGTGTCACCCTCTGCCACTCCACGGAGACTGCTCTTGCCGAGGTCACTAGTGGCTGTCATCTCTAAACCCAAAGGACTTTTTTTTTTTTTGCGGTACGTGGGCCTCTCACTGTTGTGGCCTCTCCCGTTGCGGAGCAGAGGCTCTGGACGCGCAGGCTCAGCGGATATGGCTCACAGGTCCAGCCGCTCCGCGGCATGTGGGATCTTCCCGGACCGGGGCACGAACCCATGTCCCCTGCATCGGCAGGCGGACTCTCAACCACTGCGCCACCAGGGAAGCCCCCAAAGGACTTTTGACGGGCCTGGACTCAATCCACCTCTGGGCAGGACGGACAGAGAGGGCTACCCCTGTTCCTGGACATGAGCTCCCAGCTGGCGCTCATCCTCTCTGCCTCCAAACCCTTGCTGTAGATCCTTCGGTCCCAGGCTACATCCTTAACTCCCCGGGCTGTGGACACTGCAACCTCCATCTCCAACCCCGACCCCTGCCCCTGGCTCTGGACCCCCCATACCCAACCAACTGCCTTCTGGACGTCCGTGGTCAGTTTTCTCTCAGACGCAACAAGCTAGGCCTGTCTGAAATGGATCTCCGCCTCTTGACTACCCGTTTGCTCTGCCTGCCCACCTCTTCCCACCAGTCCCCGACGAAGTATAGAAACTTAGGAAATGCCCTGGACTCCTCCTTCTGCTTCACTTCCGAGTCCAACAGCCTCCAGCTTGTGTCAGTCTCTTCCCCCATGGCCACTCCCTCTCACCCCGTGTATGAAACAGCCTCCCAGCAGGCCTCCCTGCCTCCTCTCCTGGCCCCCTCTAATCTGTTCTTTATTCAGCAGCCAGGGCAGTCTTTCTCACATCCAATCTAATCAAGTCAATCCGCTGCTTTTCATTATCCTTTGATAATCTCCTTCAAAATCTGGCCTCCTGATACCCCTTCCCCCTTTGCCTTTCTCCTTTGGGGATCCATGTGGTGCTGTGGAGTTGATCCCACGCCAATGTCAGCCTTTCCCAAGGCCCTGGAGATCATGATTGGTTCAGAAGTGGACTAGAGACCTAAGCTGGCCCAATCAGCATGTTACAAATATGGGATGAAGGTCAGGAAGCTGAGCCTGGAGGGCACCACAAAGAGATGGGAAAAAAACTGGCTTCCCAATGACATCAGCTTTACCTGAAGCCACTGAACCTCTGAACTTTTTAGTCACGTGCGTCAGTACCTTCCTTTGATTGTTGGAGCCTGGTTGATTTCAGTTTTCTGTCACTTGCAACCACAGCCTCTGAAATAAGACATCTCTCAACATTACCCCACTTGAACTTACGCTTTAGCCACGCCCGACAACCTGCAGTTCGCTTGGAGTCTGTAGATGCGATTCCTGATACCTGGGATGACCATCTTCCTTGCTGACTAATTCTCATTTGCCTCACAAAATGAAACTCAGTTTCACCCTGTCTAGGACCTCTGCTCTTCCCCATCTCAGCACGGATCACACTCTAAGGTAACCACATACCTGTTTACCTGTCTGTCTCCTCCTTGAGGCTGTGAGTCCTGAGAGGGCAGAGCATCTGTCTTACTCACCTGTGCACCCCCAGCCCCTCTCACTCCACAGGTACCTACACTGCCAGGTCCCAGGAAATCACTTCTGCCAAATCTCCCCTGATTTTACCAACGTATTAGGATCTCCTTGTAAGCAAAGATTTACAATAATAATAGAGAATGCCAACTTCTGTGAGTGTCTATTATTTCTTTTTTCACAGCTATATTCCCCAGACCCTAGATTAACACAAGTACATAGGAAATGCTCGATAACTATTGTTGAATAAATTAGTGGATGAGTAACAAACAAATTGAATGCTCATAGGTTCCAACTTGCCTAAATTATCTCATTTTCCTCCACAGCAGCCCTGTGAGGTAGGTATTCTAATTGTCTTCATTTTACAGATGAGGAGCTGAGGCTTCAGGAGATGATCTGCCTAAGATCATAAAGCTTGAAAGTGGCAGGACTGGGACTGGTTTCAAGCCAGCTGATGCCAGAGTCCTGCTTTTTATATTCCTGTGTCCATATCCTTCCAGTTAAGATGCATTTGGCTGCGGCAAGAGGCACCATCATTTGATGGTGCTTTGAGCAAAGTGGACACTTTATTGTTTCTCCTAAGAAGTGTGGGGGTCAGTGTCACCACTGACAGTGCTCAGTGGTCACCAAGGCCTCAGGTGCTTCTCATCTCTCAGCTCTGCTTCTTCCATGCATCACAAGGTTCCCCCTCATGGTCCCCAGATGGCTGCAGCTGCTCCAAGCATCTCACCCTCGGAGGACAATTTCCAGAGTATGACGGAAGGGACATAGAGCAGGGGCTTTCTCCTTGGCATGTCTCTTTCATCAAAGAGGAAAACCTTTTTCAGGAATTCTTGAGCAGGCCTGTGCCCCTTAAGCCAATCCCCTGCCATGACGCCCATCACCTGAGCAGTTGGGGCTCTGTTAGCAAGGAAGAAGGAAACATGGCTGTTGGGTAGACAGGCAACCCTGCCCTCTGCTGCCCTCCCCATCCCCCTGACACCCTCTGTGCACTAGAGTTTTCAGAGATATTTGTTGGCTGAACTACAAACAGAAGAAGCAGGTAGGGGGGTTCTCTTCCCTGGCAGACTTGGGTTATAGCCCTGAAGTCACAGCCTCCAGGTGCCCACATTTCCGAGGATGAAAACCAGCAGAGAGGGCTGCAGTTCCTGGTGGAAAGCAGGCTCACTGGATCCAGTGGTCCAGTGCAGAGACAGATAACCTGGAACAGACAGACAAGTGGATGGATTTTGCAGGTTAGATGTATGCAATCATTCATTCAACAAGGGTTTATGGTCCATCATCTCCTCTGCCTCCTCCCTCTCCTCCACAGACCAGCTGATATTGGTGGACAGGTTGCCTGGGGACTACTGATGAGGACGCAGAGTCTGTACCTTGCTTCAGCAGAAAGGATGCCAGGAGAGATTAGCAATGTCTGTCATGGGCACAGCATGAGCGGCAAACAGCAGAGAGAAGGAGAGAGTCCAGGAAACAACAAATTATGGAATGACTGTGACCCTAAAGAGGGGACCCCGGCGTGTTATAGGTTAACTTGTGTCCTCCCCCAAATTCATATGTTGAAGGCCCAGCCCCCAGTACCTCGGAATGTGACTTTATTTGGAGATAGGACCTTTTGTTTTTTTTTTTCCAGTACGCGGGCCTCTCACTGTTGTGGCCTCTCCCGTTGCGGAGCACAGGCTCCGGATGCGCAGGCTCAGAGGCCATGGCTCACGGGCCCAGCCACTCCGCGGCATGTGGGATCTTCCCAGACCGGGGCACGAACCTGTGTCCCCTGCATCGGCAGGCGGACTCTCAACCACTGCACCACCAGGGAAGCCCTGGAGATAGGATCTTTACAGAGATAATCAAAGTGAGGTCAATAGGTGGGCCCTCGTCCAGTTTGACTGGTGTCCTTATAGCAATGGGAAATTTGGAACAGATAGCCATATACGGGGAACAGCATGTGATCATGAGGACAGCCATTTACAAGCCAGCGAGAGAGGCCTGGGACAGCTCCTTCTCACACAGCCCTCAGAAGGAACCAACCTTGCCAACACCTTGATTTTGGACTTCTGGCCTCCAGAACTGTGAGACAATAAACTTCTGTTGTTTAAGCCACCCAGCCTGGGGTGCCTTGTTACAGCAGCCCTGCAAAACTACTACATGGGGAAACAGCCTCTGGGCTCAGGGGTGTGTGTGTTCAGATTGGGCACGACTTACCTGGACCAAGACGTGAAGAGGCCCTGGGCCTCCAGGTCAGGACATCTCACCCCCTTCCCACCTTTGGGCCCATCTCTGGCCTTGGCATCCTTGGCTGTCAAGGAGGGATAGACTAGATGACTACCTGGCCTCCTAACCAGCCCTGAGGCTGATCAGGCCAGCTGTCACTGTTAAATCCTGCCACCAGTTGTTGCCTTCTAATGCCAAGGGTGGGGCCTGTGGACCTTGAAGTTGAGAGTAACAAGTATGACGTTTAACTGCCTTGTATTAGTTATGCCACAACAGTGCTGTGTAACAAAGGACCCAAAACTTCTGGGAGTCAGAATCTCAGGAATGACTTCACTGGGTGGTTGTGACTCAGGGTCTCCCGTGGGGTTGCTACCACGATGTTGGCTGGGCTTCAGTCCTCTGAAGGTTTGACTAGTGTGGGACAATCATCTTCTAAGCTGGCTCACTCACTTGGCCAGCAAGTGGAGACCGGCTGTTGGTGAAAAGCCTCAGTTCCTCACCTCCATGCTGCTGCTTGCGCATCCTGACAGCATAGCAGCTGGCTTTCCCCAGAGGGAGCAATGCAAGAGACCAAGGCAGAAGCTTGGTCTTAAGTGTTGATAACCTGACCTTGGGAATTACACCCTGTCACTTCAGAAGTATTTTATTGTCACATACGTCAGCCCTACTCAGTGTTGGAGGGGACTATGTAAGGGCATGAATACCAGAAAGTCACCGGGACCATCTGGGTGGCTGGCTACCGCAGGCTGGATAAGAGATCTGGTACCAGAAGGGATTACGGGGCAAAGGGTCATGAAGGAAGAGTCTTACGCATTGATCTTGGGAAAGATGGAGCCTTGGGAGTGTACTAGTGTCCCGGGGCTGCCATAACAAGTTACCACAAACTGAATGGCTTAAAAAAACAACAATTAATTTGGGCCAAAAATCCAAATCAAGGTATTGGCTGGGTTGGTTCCTTTTAGAGGCTCTGAGACAGCTTCCATTCCGTGCCTCTCTTCTAGCTTCTGATAACTCCCAGAAACCCTTGGCATTCCTTGGCTTGCAGCTGCTTCCCTCCAATCTCTGCTTCTGTCTTCATATGGCCATCTTCCCCCTGGATGTGCGTCTCAAATCTTCCTCTGTTTTCTGTTATAAGAACGCTGGTTCTTGGAGTTAGAAGCCAACCCTGAATCCAGGATGATTTCATCCTGAGATCTTTAACTTAATTACATCTGAAAAGATCCTATTTCCAAATAAGGTCACATTCACAGGTACCAGGGGTTGGACTTGGGGACACTATTCAACCCACTACAGGAGGCATCCCCATGGAGGGGCTGGTTGATGCCATGTCCTAGTATCTCCATCTGCTTTGGCTCGGGTGTCACCTCCTCTAGGAAGCCTACTACCTCTCCTTTGTGCCCCACAGCACCGGTGCCTGGTACCACCAATGCACCGTTATTCCTTCAATGAACATTTCCTGAGCACCTGCTCTATATCAGGCACTGAGCTGGGTCCTGGGAGTTCAGAAGTTCAGGTTGCCAGATTTAGCACACAAAAACACGAACACCCAGTGAAATCTGAATTTCAGATGCAGAGTGAGTTTCAGTTTGCCCCCGTATTGTGTATTGTATCTAGCAACGCTAACAGCAGCGGGGGAGAGAAGCACAGCCTTCAACTGAAGGAAGCCTACAGTCTTGTGGGGGAGATGGCAGGGTGCAACAGGGGGAGAATAAGGCATCAGGAGACCCAGGGAGTGTGCCCGGGCCAGCAGGAGTGAGGGGAGTGAGAGGAGGCTTCCTGCATCTAAGCTGGGACCCCAGGGGTGAGGAGGAAAAAGAGTTTCCAAAGGCGGGGAGATGGGGCCCTTGCCAAGTGGGCAACACCGAACATGCAGTCCCTAACCCTGAACAGAGCCTGCAGCCTCCGAGGGCTTTAACTGGCCCACCAGATGTGCATTTTAGAAAAAGGGCAACGTATGGGGTCACAAGTGCCAAAGAAAAAGAGTGTTTCAAGGAAGGGGGAGAGAAGAACAGGCCAGATGTGGCAGGGAGGCCCCGAAGGATCAGGACTGAGACGTGTCCCTTGCAGGTAGCAAGGCTGCTGGAGGCCTCGGGAGAGGCTTCCGTGGGGCGCTGGGAACAGAAGCGAGGCTGCAGCGGCTTGAGAGCAGGCAGCGTCAGAAGCGAGGAGGAGGTAGAGACAGGGAAGGCCGCTTTCTCCAAAGGTTTTTGGGTGGAGCGAGGTGGAGAGCAGGAGAGCAGGGTTGAGGAAGGCTGGGGGAGGGCGGGGTGGCTGAAGGGACGGACCCTGAGGGGAGGAGTCTCAGCAGCTCCGCAGGTGGCAGGGAGGGGAGGGTGGAGTGCATTCAGAGTCTTTTCTGGTCTTTTTGTCTTTTCTTCTTTTTGAAATGGAAGGACTCTCCTTGGCCAGCTGATCACAGGGTGCAAAGTCTGCCCATCCATCCCCCACTGTGCTGTGAGTGCCGTGACAGGCCACCTGCTGGGCAGGGCTATCTCCCAAGGCTGTTCCCCAGCATGGAAGACTACAGTGTAAGGCAGCCCCCAGGCCTCCGCTGAGCATGTGAGTGAATAAATAGTCGGGAGCGGTTGAGAGCTGTGGACTGAGGAAGGCGAAGCATGGTGTTTGGGGGAGCGGCTGTCTTGGAAGGAACGGGAGTCCAGGAAGGAGGTGGGAGGGGTGCAGGGCCTGGGAGAGAGGGGAGACAGTGTCCCCATCCTGAGAGGTCAGAGGAGGGTGGAGAAGGTCGCCTGGGTTCCCTGCGTGCACAGGAGCTGGAGGGCGTAGCTAATGAGTCCGGCCTAGACAACAGCCTGGTCACTAGGAGCAGGGGTTTGGCAGAGAAGGGAGGGAGGGTGGTGAAGGGGGTGGGGTGGGGTGTGTGTAGGGGTGGGGAGATGTACTTTTGTCCCAGGGAGGGGGTTCCTTTCCTGCCCCAGGCCATGCCAGGTGCCTTGCAACCTCATCTCATTTATTTATTTATGTTAAAATATTTATTTATTTGGCTGCGCCGGGTCTTAGTTGCGGCACATGGGATCTTCGTTGCAGCATGCGGAAATCTTTAGTTGCAGCATGCAGGCTCTTAGTTGCGGCATGCATGTGGGATCTAGTTTCCTGACCATGGGTTGAACCTGGGCTACCTGCATTGGGAGCACGGAGCCTTAACCACTGGACCACCGGGGAATTCCCTCATCTCATTTAATCTCATGAATTCTCACCACCTCTCCTGGAAGATGATGCCGCTGTTGAAGATGACTGCTATTGGCGATCTCACTTTATAAATAAGGAAACTCGAGGCACCTTCACTAAAGTCACAAAGGATGGAAGTAGCACAAAGGACATTTAAACACAGGCCGATCTGACTCCAAAGCAGGCTCTGTCCTCCACCCCATGAGACCAAGGAAGCCCTGAGCAGGAGTGAGCCCAGAATTGGGGGCAGCCCCCAGGGAGAAGGACACTGCTGTGGGGCAAGAATAGGGCATTGGGCCTTCTCAGGCCTCTCGGGGGCCTAGGTGATGTCACCTCCCCAGGGGCCTACTGGGCTCACCTCCCGGGCCTTGTCTGGTGTCCAGCAAATTCCTGCAGCCTGGGGAAGATGGACCCAAGAGTGAGGAGTGGCAGAAGAGACAGGGCACAGGGCATCACAGTGGCGGGCATCTGTTCCCTGAAACAGCTGACCATGAAGTTCAGTGTGGGTGAGGAGACAAGAGAAGCCAAAATAGGGTGGGGAATTGCACTTTGCCCCTCCTCCCTCTGTGAATCCCCTTGCCCCACCCCTTCATGCTTCCTTGGCTGGCAAATACCGTTTCCTCCCCTGGGATCTGCTTGCCTTCTTCTCCTTCTCCTCCTCCTTCAAGGGCAAGCTCAGAAGCCCCCTCTTTCTACCTTGGCCACCCTCCTCCCCCCCTTAGCTCCCTCTTCTGGCCCCCGGCATGCTAGCAACCCGATTTTCTGACCCAGGAATGGGATGTAGGCCAAAGAGTCATTCATTCTAGTCTACCTACATTCCCTCCACGGTCTCACCCAGTCTCATCCAGCTTTAAATACCATCCAGACCTGATTGCGCTGAAATTTGTAACTCCAGCCTGAACCTCTCCACTGAGTTCCAGACTCTGATTACTCCACATCTCCATGTGAATATCTAAAGAGACATCTCAAGGGACTTGCCTGGTGGTCCAGGGGTTAAGACTTCGCACTTCCACTGCAGGGGGCATGGGTTTGATCCCCGGTCGGGGAACTGAGATCCCTCATGCTGCTCGGTGTGGCCAAAAAAAAAAAGTCTCATACCTGACGTGGCCAACACTGAAGTCCTGATCTTCCCCTCCCCCACCCACCTTGCTCCTTCCAAAGTTGTTCACATCTCAGTTGAAGTCACTCCATTTTTCCAGTAGCACAAGATACCTTGAAGTTATCTTGACTCTTCTCTTTCCCTCACACACCACATCCAGTCCATAGGCACGTCTTGTTGGCTCTACCTTGAACACGCATCCACATCCTGAACCTTTCTCCCACCTCCGCTGCCATCCAGCTGCTGCAAGCACCATCACTCTCGCCTGGATTGTAGCGGTGGCCTCTGCACTGCCTTTCCTTTGACCTTGCCCCTACACTCTTTTCTCAACCCAGCAGCCAGGGGGTCCTATGAGCACATAAGCCATTCCTAATACTCCTTCCAAACTCTCTAATGGCATCGCAACTTGCTCTAGTCCCGGCCAAAGTATTTTTTAAAAATACATTTATTTATTTATTTTGGCTGTGTTGGTTCTTCGTTGCAGTGCACAGGCTTCTCATTGCGGTGGCTTCTCTTGTTGCGGAGCACGGGCTCTAGGCATGCGGGCTTCAGTAGTTGTGGCGTGTGGGCTTCAGTATTTGTGGCACGCAGGCTTAGTTGCTCTGTGGCATGTGGGATCTTCCCCGACCAGGGCTTGAACCCGTGTCCCCTGCATTGGCAGGCAGATTTTTTTTTTTTTTTGCGGTAGGCGGGCCTCTCACTGTTGTGGCCTCTCCCGTTGCGGAGCACAGGCTCCGGACGCGCAGGCCCAGCGGCCGTGGCTCACGGGCCCAGCCGCTCCGCGGCACGTGGGATCTTCCCGGACCGCGGCACGTGGGATCTTCCCGGACCGGGGCACGAACCCGTGTCCCCTGCATTGACAGGCGGACTCTCAACCACTGCGCCACCAGTGAAGCCCCAAAGTCTTTTAAAACATACAAGCCCTAAATGATTCTCTCCTTACTTGTCTGATTTCACCTCCCACTCTTCTCCCGCGGGCCCACTCTGCTCCAGCCACATTGTGCTACGTGTAGTTCTTCAAACATTCCAGTCATGCACCTGCTGGGGAGTATTGCACTAGCTGTACCCCCAGCCTGCAATGCCCTTCCCCCAGATAGCCTCACCTCCTTCAGATCTTGACTCAAATGTCACCTTTTGTTTGCCTTCCCTGAACATCTTAGTTTAAAACTATAAACCTGACTTTCCCCATCTGCCTTCCCTGCTTTATTGCCTCCATAGAACCTATATCATCTAACGTGTTACGTATTTTACCGGTTCATTCATTTAGTTTATTATCTGCCTCTTCCTTCTAGAATACAAGTTCTATGACGGCAGTGCCTTTTCTGTTTGGTATTTTCTTTGCTGCCTGCAACAGCGCCTAGCATATGGTTACTGCCAATGTTGCTTGAGTGGCTGTTTGGGGGCCACCCCTGTGCTGAGCACTGATGATGGGATAATGAGCAAAACCTGACAAAGCCTGTGAAGCTTGTCTTGGGCAGCGGTTTTCTGATTTTCTTGAGTACGACCCTATCTGGGAAGTCCTAGAAGAGAAGACTCTGGCTCCACCCCTGGAGATTCTAGGGTAGGTCCCGTGGTGTGCACAGTGCACAGGCTCCCCAGGTGATTCTGATGCCGGTCAAGTGGGGGTCACAGTGGTCTGCTGGGATAGACTGAAGTTAATATTGTTCAGGACGCCTAATGTCTCATTTTCACAGCACCTTCCACTCCCCAGTAAACAGTTGTTACATGCCTGTCTCACCTCTAAACAGTAAGTTTTGGACTGGGATGGCATGTTGCTCCTTTCTGTGCCCCCTGGGCTCTGCACAGCGTAGGTGTAAGTGCTAGTCAGTGTTTGAGAGAGCGAATGAATGGAGGGTGAATGAATGGTTAGAAGAAGGATGAATGACTCTGGTTAGAAAAGGAATTTCAAGAGTTCACTATCTAGAAGGTGGGAATTTTCCAAAGACTTCCCCTGTGCCAGAGGGTTGTAGGAGGGACTGGTATTTAAGAGGTCGTGACGCGTTTGGTTGTCTGGGAAGGTGGCTGCTGCGCAGGCTGACCCAGGCGGGCGGGGGAGAAGCGGAACAGAGCGCAGAGGCGGCGCTGCCACCCACCCAGCTGCCCAACGGCGCGCTTCTCTCGGGGCGGCGCGGCCGTTGCCATAGCTACAGACACAGCCAACCGAGGAGGGGGCGGGCCCGGGCTACGTCATTCCTAGAGCGACGCTGCTCCTCGCCTCCCGCCTCTTTCGGGTGCGAGACCCTCCGCCCGCCCCCCCGGCTCTCCACCTGCGCGGCTTCCCTCCCCCCCGCGCCGTCCCCTCCTCGGGCTCTGCGCCGGCGCGGTGCCCGCCAGGGCTCGAGGGGGAGCCTGCGAGGCGCATGCGCCGTGCGGGGACCGCCGCCGCTCTGGTGTCGCTGCCGCAGCCGTTGCCGCCGTTGCCGCCTCCCTGCTGGCAAGTGTGGGAAGGAGGAGCTGAGGGCCACCGCCGCCGTTGCCGCCATGGGGGTGAGTGAGGGAGGGAGAGGAGACGCGAGGGCCGGGAGGGCTCCCCGCTTACCCCCGTCCCCTGCGCCCCCATTGTTCCTTGAACCCCCTCTCACGTGACCCCGAACCCCTCCGGCCTCACGTGACCCCCAGCCCCCACATGACTCGACTCCCCCAGTCTAGTGTCCCGACGCCCGGCCCAGCCCGGGAATCTCCTGGGGAGCCCCGTCTCCGGGCCCCACCCCCTCCGGTGCCCCCAGCCTCTCGCGTCGTGCCCGCCCTTGCCTTCCTCTAGGACGTGTTATCTTCTTGGCCTCCCCTCTACCCCCGCGCGGTCCCTGGGTATCCCCCCCGCCCCCAGGGGTCACCCATCACCCCGCTGTCACCGGCTTCGCGGCTTCCCATATCCTAGGCCTACACTGGGTTAGAGGGAACCGAGGCCCAGAGAAAAGAAGGCACCCAGCCAAGGTCACACGGGCAGTGACTGGGCGCCAAACCCCGACTCAGGGCTCTCGAATCCCCGGCCGCCCGCTTCCCGCTACTCGGCTTCTCAGCGAAGCTGGTTTCCCCAGTCTCTTTCGAAATCTTTCCACCAGGTTCCTCCTGCTCCAAAAACATTCTCTTCCTTTTCGACAGAGGCCTGCCTTCAAGGCCTCCCAGATGCACCGAAGTGGGTCTTATTACTTGGGTTGTTAGTCTTCCTACTTCAGGTGGCTTTGGGTGGGGAAGCTGTGCAGAAGGTGAGCAGGGAGACGATGGAGGAGTACTGGTGATGGCCCCAGCCGGGGATGGATAGTGACCACCTGTTTTGCACAAGGCAGCCTGGAGGTGCGTTTTATGCCCTTCCTGGCATGTGCTGATAGAGGGTTGAGCAGAAGTTATTCTCATGTTTCTGTGAGATCACCTTCCTAAGTCCCAATTAGAGTAGCACAAGTCACTCTCCTAAAAATGTAACTGGCCCTCCCTGGTACCATGTATCTTAGTTTTTACATGAAATTTCCACCACCTTTAGGGAGTCCTGACTTTGGAGCCAGAGAGACCTCAGTTCCAGCCCCACCTTCCCCGGCTAGCGGCATGATATTGTGCCAGTGACCTGGCCTTTGTGGATTTTAATTTCCTCTTCGATGTAATGAGAATGATGATACCTCCCCTTTAGGACAGATGTGAGGATAAAATCAGGTAGTGGATGTAAATAGCTACATAGGTGCTTCTTAAATAGTGGCTGTTATTTTTGCCTGTATTCTCAGCCTTTAGTCATCTAAAATAGATTTGCGCTATTTTTAACTCATTGGGTTTGTCCCTACTATTATTAATCTGGATTTGTTTCCTCTCCACTCAAATAGTTATTGACTGAATAAATCAACTTGTTAGACAAAAATAGTTGTCTTGTCCATGTCGAAGCACTTTATGTAAAATCCATGTCAAACACATTCATCATGTTTCAACAAGGACTTTTGGATACTGTGTACTTCATGTATAGAAAATCAAGTCTGGAAACCTTAGGCATATTTAACTTAGATTTTAGTGAAAGGTCCCAGACCCCAGGTCTTGTTGAAACTAAATAAAATATTGAGTCCCTGGTATTACTTGGTAAACGTCTACCCGGCATCAGCCACTCCAGGCTGAGCAGAAAACAAGAAGCATAACATGCCATTCTCGTTCAACACTTCCTCATTGGTTGAGTTGAAATAGCAGGCCTCAGAGATCCTGCGATCCTTGCTGCTTCCTTAAGGGCCCTGATCTTATTACTCATACTTCACAGATGTGTTTCTCAGAACAGCCCCTACCTAGTCTCTGCAAAAGTGAAATTGAATTTTCCTCCCTGAAGCAGAGCTGGAGCCCTCTCATCATACTCAATCCTGATGGGTGGGGGCTGTGGACTCCCACCTCAGTGTCAGGAGCGTCATGGTTCCTAATGATTACCCTCCAGAAGAGGGCCCTGCTCCATTTGACAGCCTGACCACAGGCTGAGAGAGTGGCATCAGCTGGAGCACTGTCCACAGTTCTTTCACCCTTGCTGCCACACGTGTTTTAGGAATTAGAATTTAGAGCTCTGTCTCCCTTTGCCAAAAACTGAGGGGTTTTTTCCTGGATTCTGGATTCTTTGTGGGATGGAGGCATTGATACTGAAAACCTAAGGGTTGCCAAATCCTTTTTCTGGAAGGTGCCTCCTGCCCCCATCTGGGCGTTTTTTGTTTTTTAATTTCTGTGTGTGACCCCTAGCAGTCATGGAACTACTATTATGACTAGCAGTCAAAGAGGTACTCCTTTGAGGGAATTCCCTGGTGGTCCAGTGGTTAGGACTCCACGCTCTCACTGCCAATGGTGCGGGTTCAATCCCCGGTCAGGGAACTAAGATTCCACAAGCCATGAGGTGCGGCCAAAAAAAAAAAAAAAAAAGAGAGAGATACTACCTTGATAGGAATAGCAAGGGGAGGAGTTAGACAGCTGCATGTGAAAACAACATTTATACCACACTTTGTAATAATAAGTGTCATACACATTTAACTGATGTAGTGGAAGGAGCAGGGACTTTGGGGTTCAGACCTGGATTTGAATCTTGGAGGACTCATTCAACAGGTATGAATTGCGTACCTGCTGTTTGCTGAGCACTGGGTATACGTTGGCAAATAAAGCAGATGTGACCTTCCTGTACCTTGTGGAGTGTACAGTCTGGTGGGAGTGGAGGGAGAGGGTGGCCAGAAGACCTCTTTGAGAATCCTGTTCACAGGCTCTGTGACCCTGAAAGTTATCTAATCTCTCTGGGCCTGTTTCCTCATCAAAGAAGTAGGCAGTCATTCCTCGCTGAGTTATTTCAAAGATTAAAATAAATCATCTTTATTAAAGCGCTAGCTGAGTGTTTATCATTAGCAGGTCCTTGTACACAGAAGTCCTTACAGTAAGGAATTTTTATATCTAGTACATTGTATCATTTTGTCCTTAACAACAGTCCTGTGAGGTATAGGCATTGTTAGCCCTCTTTTATGGATGTGGAAATTGAGGTTCAGAGAAACTGAGTAACTTGTTGGAGAGAGAGTAAATAACTTGCTCAGAGTCACACAGCTATTAAGTGGAAGAGCTGAGAATCAAATGTGGGTTTCTTGACTCAGAATCCCACACTCTTTATTATATAAAGCTCCCTTGGGAAAGACACTTAACCACAATGAGCTTTACTGTTCACTGTGCTTATTTCCCATTTTAATGAGGAGAATTTTCCTGTGCCCCTGCAGGGTAGTCTTACCTCCACGAGGCAGGACAAAGCTAATTGGAACAGTAGGAGACTACTTTTCCTAGCCGGTGCTGCGTTTGAGGGAGGGCCCCGCCTGCCGCAGCCTGCCTCATACCCCGTGTGCAGGCAGCGAAGCGCTTGAGGGGCTCTTTCATTATCCGCGGCCTCTGGCCATGGCGGCCCCAAGAGTCACTGCTAGTTGCCTGGCTCACCTGTTCCCCTACGTGAATGAGCCCGTGAACGTCCTGGAGGCCCGAGCTGGGCCCTCCTGCCGCCTGTGCTTAGGAATTGCTTCTGGTGCTTAGAAATGAGACGCTATGGAGGGAACCTACACTTCAGTGCTTCCGGGGTCCTGGGAGTTACTCTTTCCTTCCGGCACCTCTGATCCCTCAGCTCTGTGCCATAGAGCTAACGTGCAGGGTGGAGGCAGGCAGCTGGCACCGACTGGGATTGTGTGCTGGCTTCTGACCTGTCCTTGGCTGTTCTGTGAGGCCAGCAGTTGTGTTCCCATTTTCCTGGAGGTGGAGCTCCTTTCACACACGGGGGGTGGCAGGAGGAACAGTGGCCTGGCCTGTTTGGTGCCAAAGCTCATATTCTTTCTGCCCCCGTGCACAGCCCTGGCGACCTTCCGTCTCAAGTTTCCATGTCCCTTACCCCTACCTCAGTGTGGATGTAGGGTCTGGGGTGGCACTGTGCGGGCATGTCACGTCAGCTGTTACCAAGCCAGAAGGGTAATGAGAAGTGAATCACCAAGTGGCTGCCTTGAGGCTCCTGAGGTCTTGTCTTGACCTTACCTTGGCGGAGCTGAGGAGGCCTTGGACGCTGGTGTAGGCTCTCCCCGAGGGAGGCAGAGTGGCTGGTGGGACAAACACTGAATCTGCACCCAGCCCTGGGGTTGAGTCTCCCCTCTGCCGCTTACTCTCTGGGGAACTTCGAACAAGTCGCGCCAGCCCTTTGAGCCTCAGTTTCTTGTGTAAAGGGAGGTGATGGTTTCTGCCCGGAGAATTGAACCAGGTAGTGTTGGTGAAAGTGTTTTGCAAGATGAGTGTATCTCTCAGTGTTGTCTTGAAACCCAGATTCCCAGAGGAAAAAAGGTGGATGATGTAAAACCTCTTTGTGGTAGAGAGGGGCTAGTTCTGCCCCGAGATCCCAGTGTTGTGAAGACAGTCTGTTCTCTGCTGTTTGTCCCTCTAGGGAGGTAAGAAATGGGCGCTAGCGCTCGGCTTTCTGCACAGGGCTCAGCCTGCAGATAGCAAACAGCTGGTGCTGGGCGAGTCTATGCCTAGGAGAGCCAAACATCCCTGTGAGCTCCTAGTGTCTGAGCTCTTGCCTTCTGGGTGCCTGAAATAGGAGTTAAGCAGTGTCATTCCTTGAGGAACCGAGGGTAGAATTTATCCAGCAGCTGGGTATTCAACTCACCGTTTCCTGGGCCAATCAGTGTCAGGGCTACTGTGGGATCGGAGGTGGCAAAACCTCTCTCTGGTGAGGTCCGGAAGTGAGGGGTGGGGGCAGAAGAGGCAGTGCGGTTGGTAAAAAGCAGAGCCACCTCCCCAGTGCTTTTGGGGTACCTTCAGGACTTGGGCTGGGTGGGCAGGCACCTCCGGATGCCTGTGTTGCTCTGCTCCTCCTTGGGAGTGAGAATGAAAAGTGTCATTTATCGAGCACAGGCCATAGTAACCCTCATGGGCTTAATACTTCAAAGGAGGTATTAAGGGCCCTGCTCATCAGATGAGGGAAGGAGGCTCAAAGAATGGTTGTGTCTTGTCCTAAGACCAGAAGGGAGTAAAGGGCAAAAGGAGGCTTTGGACAAGGTCTGCTGGACCCCAGAGCTTGGGCTCTTTTCCCTGTGTTACCAGTTTTTACAAGAGGGTAAGAGGGTCCATTTAGATTTGAGAAAACCTCACGTGAGCCCCCAAACAGGGTCTGCTCCGTTTGGAGTTTATGGGCGGTTTGCAGTTTGCTTCTCTGTGTAAGGACAGCCTCCCTTTGCTCCTCCTCTGCTGCCTATGTGTCCTGCAACTTGGCTTTGCTGACCACGTGTCAGTATGGCCTCTGTCCCCAGGTGAACCCCTTGGGGCCCTTCACTCTGCCCTGTCGCTACTAGGTGCTCGGTGTGTCTGCCACTCATTGGCCTTGGCTGAGCAGCCGTTTCTGGGAACAACTCCATCGCCTTAAGCCAGAGTGCCCAGCCCTAGCTTAGAAAGGAGACTCAACTCCCAAAGAGGCTGCCCCCAGACCAGATCTTTGTTTTCTGAAGCCAGAAGACACTGAAAAGGCTTACTGAATGAATTTATACTTAGAAACAGCTGTCAGCCACTACCTCAGATGCCATCACCTCCCTGAAACCTCCCCCGAATGTCTCTAAACTTACTTTTTCCTACCTTAGGAGGGAATGAATGTGTGAATATTAGGCAGCTGCTGGGAGCCCAGGCTCTGCTTCAGGTGTTGTCACATGCTCTCACTGGGTCCTCACAGTGACCCAGTGGTCCCAAGGGTCAGTACTCTTCCTGATAGAGAAGCTGAGAAGTCTAGTGACGCTCCCAAGGTCTCATGACTGGGACGCGCTTGGGTCTTTCCTACCCTACCAAGCAGGATCCGGCAGCCAGGATCCGGAGTTTCTGCTGTGGATTGGGGACTGACCCTTAGGGTCTCCAAAGGGAAAGTCAAAGTCAAGTCTTTGGTTGGTCACAGCCTTCCAGCCCACTTTGCTTTTCCCTCTTGCAGAGGAAGTCGAGCAAAGCAAAGGAGAAGAAACAGAAGCGGTTGGAGGAGCGAGCAGCCATGGATGCTGTCTGTGCCAAAGTGGACGCCGCCAACAGGGTGACTCCCCTCCTTCCTAGTCCCTTCCTCCTGGAACTGCAACTTGGTTTTTAATTTGATTTCTTTTGGCGCCACCCTGTGGCAGAATTGTGTTACTACGCATCCATACCTCTGCTGCCTCCTTGCTGCTGGGGAAAACTAGCCTGGCTGGCAGAGAGCTGCGAGGAGGGCCAGCGATTGGCCCAGGCGTGCAGGGAAGTGTGGATTGAAGTGGAAGTGGCGGGAAGTGTGGGTTGAAGTGGAAGTGGCGTCTTCTCTCTGTGGGTCTCCTTCCTTAACACTAGAAGAGGGTCTGCAGAAATTTTTCCTAGGGTTTTGCATTTTGGGGAGGAAACCTCCCTGGTAAAATGTGGTATAGTTTTCTCATTCTTTCCTTCAAACATTTATTGCCTGCCCATGGGGTACTACAGGTTGTGCCAGGGATGCAGCAGCCTGGTTTCGAGGGGCCGCAGTCGGGGGAGAAGTAGCTGAGATTCTGGTGGACCTGACTGGGAGTGGCTCAGCTTTCCAGTGGAAACAGAGAGATTCTGGTCACCCTTCCTGCCGCGGTTCATGTCCCAGTTTTTGTTATTCTTTTAGTCCACTCGGTAAACATTCACAGTTACAAGGGTGTGGCGCAGGGACATGGTTTTTCATTTTGGGTTTTGACCAGGGGAGGTTAGTTGGGGGCCTCTCAAAAGCATGTGAGTGGGGCTTCCCTAGTGGCACAGTGGTTAAGAATCCGTCTGCCAGTGCAGGGGGGCACGGTTCGAGCCCTGGTCCGGGAAGATCCCACATGCCACGGAGCAACTAAGCCCATGCGCCACAACTACTGAGCCTGCGCTCTAGAGCCCGCGAGCCGCAACTACTGAGGCCCGTGCACCCTAGAGCCCGTGCTCCGCAACAAGAGAAGCCACCACAATGAGAAGCCCACACACCGCAACGAAGAGTGGCCCCGGCTCGCCACAGCTAGAGAAAGCCTGCGTGCAGCAACAAAGACCCAATGCAGCCAAAAATAATAAATTAAAAAAGAAAAACTTATAGCATGTAGCCAAAACTAAAATCAGAAGAAAATATATCATTTTTTTAAAAAAATATGTGAGTGGAGCAAGGGACCTGTCTTCTCTCTTGGGTCAGGTGGGTGCTGAGTAGGTTTTATGCCCAGAGGCCGGTATTAGAATTAGGCAGTAAAGTCTCTTCTTACCTGTCAAATGAAGCTAAAACCCTGTTGGGCCTCCTTCCCAGAGCCTCCCTCCTACGTGTGATTTCAGAGCTAAGGCAGATGGAGGGTCCGTATATAAGGGCGGCTCCTGGCCCTGGGAGCTGAGCCTCCACTCGGGTCCACACAGCGTGGTACTTCAGGGTGGAGCCTGTGACTCTGCTAGGCGAGTGTTTGTGCTACTCCTCTTTTCTTTCCCTCCACAGCTTGGAGACCCATTAGAGGCTTTCCCAGTGTTCAAGAAATATGATCGCAATGGGTGAGTGTTCAGCATTCCTAACTTGTCTCCTTGAGTCTCTTCAGGAATTCACCTTTCCAGAGTAGGCTTCCTCAGACCCAACTTGTTTCATTCTTCGTTAATGAAAAAGCAGAAAAGATGGCTAGTACCCTGTTGATATAAAATCCCCCAGTTAGGGAGACAAAGGAATCTGCAAATGAGCAAAGATTGCCTAATCTCAGACTGATGTCTCTGTGGGACTTGTTATTCTCTCCGACAAAGAACCATAGAGCTGAAACAAACTTGAAAAATCATCTAGGCCGACTCCCTCATTTTATGCAGAGGGAAACTGCGAGAAGCTGAATGAGGTGTTTGAGCTTATGGAGCTTCTCCCTGGCCGCAGGGGGGAGCTTTTAATTCCCAGTCCAGCGTTCTTTCCCTGGGTCTGTAGTATAATTGTTAAAAGCCACTTGCTGGCTTTGTGACCCTGGACAAATTACTTAACTTCTCTGTGTCTCAGTTTTCGAATCAGAAATGGGTACCTTCCTCATGGAGTTGTCAGGAGGATTAGTTGTAAAGTGTTACTGCCTGGAGCATACGAAAGGCTAGGTCAGTGTTAGTTGTTATTACTACTGTTTTTTTTTACTAATCCAGTTCACTGCAGAATCTAGACTAAAGCCCCCTTCCACTTTCTGTTCCTTTGGTTTGTAAAATAGGTGGCATTATCGGTCTTACCCGAGATGCTGTTGGCTGAGGGGAAAACAGGGGCTATGATTTTACAGAATCGTTGCTATGGGTCTGAATCATAACAGTGCCTCTTATTAACTATATTTGGTTAAGTGAACATATTCTTCAAGCCTCGTTTTTCATCTGTTAAATGGAGCGATGATGCCAAACTTGCAAGGTTGTTTAAGGAGGACAGAAACTATATCCAGCTCTGTAAGTTGCAGCTGGTGTGAGTATTTTAATGAACAAGATAAGACAAATGTAAATGCATGGATTATGAAGGGAAGACTATAGTAGGTAATACTACATTTGCCTTTCATAGCTGTGTCTGAATTTCATAGTATCATATTAATTTATTCTTTCTGTCTGAGATCAGATGCATTATGCTTCCTCTAGAAGCTTTGTCATCATTCATCCTCTGGGAAGTCCTTTGACACAGTTTAGAGATTCCTTGCTGTGATCTCTCTCAGTGTTCCCTATCCCACATTCGCACTGACTTCCAGAAATATGGACCAGCTCTGAAGCAGGCGTTGCCAGCTGACTCTGGGCTCACTTGGTGCCTGGAATTGTGTGGCTGTGATCCTACTTTCATGTACTTAAGGAACTCAGATTAGTGGAGAATTTATACTTGCAAACCAGCCTTGAGAAAATTTATAGCTAAGACAGTTGCAGTGCTGTGCGTGGGCATTTCTGACCACTACATGGCCAGTACTTGGAAAGAAAGGAAGGCTGTTCAGAGCCAGGAAGTTCTGAATTCACAAGGCCACACACACGTGCAGCTCGTATGACATACCAGACAGCAGAGGTGACCGTGGATTCCAGTGGTGATGTCCTCTGAGGAGTCGAGTCAGTCCTTTCAGAATGTGGCACTACCTGGAGAATATGATTTCACAGTTTGGCCAGGGAGTTTAATCGTGATTTATTTAATTCATTTAGACCTAAATAGCAGATTGAGGGAACTCCCTGGCCGTCCGGTGGTTGAGACTTGGCGCTTTCACTGCCGCGGCCCAGGTTCGGTCCCTGGTCGGGGAGCTAGGATCCCGCAAGCCACGCGACGCGGCCAAAAAAAAAAAAAAAAAAAAAAGGTCGATACCTTAACACCTACATCATTCGTTAGTTTAGGAAAACAGAGCATCGGGGTGAATCCCGATCTACCCTGTTTGATCAGCTGAGAGCACCCACTGTGTCCTCAGAGGAAGCAGTGGGCAGGACTCCTCAGGGGGATGTGGGCCATAGTCTTCCTGAAGGGCCTGAGGTCCTCCAGCTGCTTTTGCAGGCAAGGTTGGTAGATAAGAAGGAAGAGTTCCCCTGGGAGCCCAGTGAAGACTTGATTCCAAATGAAAGCAACAGGAAAAATGCCTAAGGGCAGGAACCGAGGGAACAGAGAGGACTCCGGGGTTTATAACAAACTACAGAAGAGAGGGTGGAGAGAGCAAAGAGCTAGCAGAGAGGGACCGAAGTTTACAAAGTGCTGCCTCTGATAAGGGCTGTGCAGGGAAGGCAGGAAATGGGCTTGTGGTCAGGGCGGTGGGCTGGTGATGACAGTTGTTAATCTCGGCTTGAACGGCCTCGTTCCTTCACAGGCACCTTCTGTAGTCACGTCCGGGCTCGGCTTTTCTCTGTAGATTAACTGAGACCAGGCGGGCCTCGTTGTCAGGCTGTCAGGGCAGCCGGTGGTGCCGGGCCTGTAGCCGGCTCCAGACGCCTCCTTTTCCTCTTCTCAGGCTAAATGTCTCCATTGAATGTAAGCGAGTGTCTGGCCTGGAGCCGGCCACCGTGGATTGGGCCTTCGACCTGACCAAGACCAATATGCAGACCATGTAAGCACGCCCTCTCGGGCAGGGAGACTGGCCCTCCTCTCCAGAGCCCCTGTCCTGACTGCCCCCCACCCCCACCCCCACCCCCACCCCCGTCTCCCAGGTATGAGCAGAGCGAGTGGGGCTGGAAGGACAGAGAGAAACGCGAGGAAATGACGGATGACCGAGCCTGGTACCTCATCGCTTGGGAAAACAGTTCGGTTCCCGTAGCCTTTTCTCACTTCCGGTTTGACGTGGAGTGCGGGGATGAAGTCCTGTACTGGTAGGGGCCCTGGCCTGGGGGTGGGCGCGGGGGGAGGAGGCACCCCAGCCAGTGGCAAAATCCAGCACGCCCGTCTGGGTCTGTGGCAGGCCTCGCAGCCGCCCCACGCTCACTCTGCTTTCCTCCCCCAGCTACGAAGTGCAGCTGGAGAGCAAGGTGCGGCGGAAAGGCCTGGGGAAGTTCCTCATACAGATCCTGCAGCTCGTGGCCAACAGGTGAGGGCCCTCCGTGCACCGCTCAGTTGGAGGGAGCTGCCTCTGAGGCATCCCCCGTGGGGGACAGGGCTCACGGGACTGTTGTGAAAGAAAGGTGTCTAGAACCCTCTCAGTAAGCTTCTCCCTGCCCGGCCATGACTCCAGATTTTGTACACTGGGCTCAAGGAGGCAAGCACCTCTGAGTGCCTGCTCCGCGCCTGAGTAATGGGGTGCAGAGAGGACCTGGAGGAGAAGCCAGTCAGGTGGGGGCCTGATTAGCCCTGTCACAGGGGGCGGCACCCAGTGCTGTGGGTGCCCAAGGCAGGCTAGAGTCGGGCCTCAGGAATACTTCTTAGGAGCAAATGGGAGACAGCAGGCAGACACGAGAGAGCAAGTGGGATTTAGCACCTGTTTCTCTTTCTGGAAGGTTCTCTCTGCTTTCTTCTCAGCACACAGATGAAGAAAGTTATGTTAACGGTATTTAAGCACAATCATGGTGCCTACCAGTTCTTCAGAGAAGCGCTGCAGTAAGGAGCTGGGCCCCGGCGTGGGACGCTCTGGGTGGTAGCAGCTGCCTGCCCCAGTGTCTTTTCCCCCATCCTGGCCCCGTTTGTCCTGACGTTGAGCTCTCGGTTCTGAGGTCCTTGGGGCTGGCAACTGGGGAGATGGTGTGGGAGCGCCTGTGGCTTGGTCCCCTGCCCTGCTCCTGAGCCCTGACTCCTGGGGAGGAAGGCAGTCAGCTGCCCGTAGCCAACCCTTTCCTCCTGCCCGCCTGCAGATTTGAAATCGACGACTCTTCCCCAAGCATGTCCGGTTGCTGTGGGGAGGACTGCTCCTATGAGATCCTGAGCCGGAGGACCAAGTTTGGGGACAGCCAGCACTCCCATTCGGGCGGGCACTGTGGTGGCTGCTGCCACTGAACCCCCAAGCTCTCTCCAAGGCCTGTTCTCTCCCCGGTTTCAAGCCGCTTGCCAGGTGCCCTCAGAGCTGTGGCCTCCTCAGCCCCAACCCTGGGGAGGAGTGGTCCGCGCCGCCCCTCCTGCTCTCTCCTAGAAGAGCAGGGTGCCGGAGGGAGCAGAGAGGAGAGGATGCTGCCGGAAGAGCCGGCGGAGGCCGGGGCACGAGGTGCATCCTCTCACGGTGGCTGCCTTCTCGCTCGGCTCTCGGCCCTGAGCGTGGGTTCTCCGACTTCCCTACAGCTGGATTCCTGACAAACCCCCCTCCCCGCCACACACACTGCTGGACAAATGGAGTGTTTATTCCCACCTTGATGAAAGTCCTGGAGCCCTGGGTCAGGGTCTGGCTGGTTCCCAAAGAGGAATGGGCTCAGTGTAAGATCTGGGCGTAGAGAGAGTCTTCAGAGAGATTCCTGTTTCGTGGATGGGATGCTCCAGTGGAGACTTCAGGAAGGTCTCTTGTGCCATGACACAGGGAATCGAGGGAGCTCTTTCTGGCTGTGCCTTCGCGGATCCAGTTAGAGTGGAGTCGTCCCAGGGGACCAGCCGACTCTGGGAGAAAGGCTGCCCCCCCTCCCCATTGCTGTCAGCACGGGGCCGAGAGGACAGGAGCAGGTGTGAGTGGGGCCTGCCGTGGGGGCTGTGGCTTCTCCGGGCTTTGGGACCTGGCCGCACCCTGAGCTTAACCTCTTGATCTCATGGCAGTGACTCGAGATTTTTACTCACAGAAAAGAGCTGGAGCCCTGCCTGCTCTTCTCCGTCACCTCTCACCACTGTTTCTGCCCCTGCCTCTCCCCCCACTCGATACCCCTGTTCTTACTCTCAAGGGGGAATAACATCAGGGAGCCCCTTGTCTTCCCCTAGAAGGCCCCTTGCTCCTGCCATATTTAGTGCCGTGTCCTCTCATATCTTGGTGCTGTTAGCTCTCTGAAGGTGGGTACCCCCCACCGCCACTGCCCCCTTTGGAGAGCCCCCAGCCAGCAGCAGCCCCTTCCTGCACTCCCCAGCCTGGCCAGACGCTGCTCTTCTCTCTGGTGTCACCTGCGGCAGGCGGGGCGCGGGAGAAGCTTCCTCTCCCCTCCTGGGATAGAGAGGGCGCAGGGTCAGAGCTCAGACTTGCCCTCATCCCCAGACCGTTATCCCCTTCCAGGGAAGAAAATGACCAAATCCTTAGCCAGGAAGAAGCACCTACCGCCTCCCCTTGGACAACCTTGAGCTCTGCCTTAGGGAGCGTCTCAAAGGTTCTGCCTTTGCGAGGTTGTTCCGGAGGAGGTCTGTCAGTCCTTCTGACCTCGGTCTGCTCACGCCCCACCCTCTGCCCTGACTCAGGCTGCCTGTGCCGGCCATCTCCCCCATCTCCCCGGAGCTGTTCTGGCCTCTCGACCTGCCAGCAGTGGACGTGGCACTCCCTTGGAGAGGGCCTTGCAGCTTTACACTGGAATAAGCCCACCTTTACCCCTACCCTGCTGACTCCCAGGAGATTTTACCCAAGGGGGAGAGTTTTCATTGCTGGAAGGGCATTGGAGGGCTCCTTCCAAGAATCATGGAATGACAGAATCACATTTAGGAAGAGCTTTTCCTCTGATCCCTGCTGTCTCTCAAAGGACAGAGAATGAAATATTTATTGTCTTAGATCATGGGTTTCTGATACCTCCCACTCAAGGGGACCAAAAGGGACCCCAGCGTAAATCCCACATAAAGGGAGTTAAGTGTGCGTGTCTCCCCTCATTGGACACCTGGCACCGAGCCCCATTGGTAGATGGGCACTTGGTGTTAGGCCCTGCTTGTCCAGCCGCCTGTGCCACTTCCCAAGGGCTGGCTGGGTGGGGAGGCGCTGCCTGAGACCCGCAGGTCACCCTGTTGTTGGTGTTGAACCCACTCAGTTCTCAGCCATCAGTCTCTCCATTTCCCCAAGGTCTTGGTTTTAAGAAACATAGCAGGCCTTTTGTACCAGGATTTTTGGTTTGTTTGGGGCATGTTAAAATATTAATTTTGAGATTTGTTTTTTAGTTGTATCCACCCTATTTCAGGTTATTTTCATTGATGTCAGATGTGTATGACATGTGTATGGTTCTTTTTAACCCTTCCTGGTGTGTTTTTTTTTTTGTTTTTTTTTTAGAGGAAACTTTGAAGATAAACTCCTTGATATATATATATATATATATATATATATTTTTTTTTTTTTTTTTTTTTCTTTAGCAACTTGTTATCACTGGAATCAAAGGGAAAAAGTGATCTCTTTTTGCATTGGTTGTATTTGTATGTCACAAATAAAAGACACTTTGTTCAGCTGCTGGGACGGCTTCCTGCTGCTGGGGTGCCATCGGCAGCGTGGGCTCAGACCATCCCAGCGTTGGGCCTAAACCCTGGGGCGCACGTAGCTGTGACGCCCCACGCCTCTTTCTGTGAAGGAAGCTTTGGGCTGAGAAAACCTCAGGGTGTCTGGGGCGAGGAGCCAGACGTGGGAACTGAGACCGAATGCATGTGTTTGTGCCACTTCCCAAAAGCCCTGGGTAGAGGTCAAAAGCCTTCTCCTGAGGGCCACCTGCTCTGCTGCTGGAGAGAGTCCCAGGCCAGGCGTTGTGACATTGGACATATGTGGGTAAAGGTAAATTCCAGAACACTTGTGTGGGAGTCGCACAGACGAGAGTGTTGGTGTTTCTTTCCTCCCTTTTACTTTATTGGGTTCCTCAGGATATTCTGTGTCTCTTAAAAGGACTCCAGCCCCTTCTTCCCTCCACTCACGAAAGACGAAGGCTCAAAGGAAGGGTAACTCATGTCAGGCCTGACAGGGCAGGAAAGTTATGAGCTGGGGGAGGCTCTGGCCCCTCGAGTGTGACAGATGGAGCTGTGCACTTCTCTCCGAGGCCCGTGCCTGGCCCGGGGAGCCAGGAGCAGAGGGAGGAAGTGGGCCCGGAGCCAGGGCTCAGAGCGCTTCCTGTGGACACTGGAGGGGCCAGCCTCCTTGCGCTTCTGCTTGGTGGTCACATCTGCCGGAAGGCGGAGAGGGCGGCCGGGATGGAGACCCAAGCCCTACTGAGTCTTCGAGCTCTGGTGGGGCAGTGATCCGGGGAGAGAGGAGCAGGGTTAACAGCTGTCTCTCTCGTGGGTGCCAGCATGTTGTGGCCTCAGCCCCGTGGGTGGGGACACAGCCAGGGCCTGGTTTCTGCAGCTGCCTTACCTTGGAGGCGTGAAGAAAGGCCTCCCAGTCCTTGGGAAAGGAGACAGCATTTCAAATGCTGGCGAATCAGAATCATTCAACAGACTTCTCGTGTGAGGGAATTCTGTCCCCTCCCCACCCCGGAGCTCTTTGTTCCTTGAAGGCTGTCTTAATCCCAGGCAGGAATTCCTTGGAATGACCATCCCCTTGCCGCAGTGGCGGGCTCCCTCTTTGGTCCTCTGAGGTGGCTGTTCCCACCCCTCCCTCCACCTGCAGCTCAGACTTTGTCACTCAAGCGGCACTGGCTGGAGCGCCACCCCTTCGGTGGGCGGATGGAACCAGAGGCACAGTTGCTGCACGAGAGGGCCTCAGTTTCGGTCAGAGCCTGAGGTGGTCTGAAAGGGACTGCGTTTCCCCAGTGTGCGAAACCTGGCCACCAGACGTTTCTGCCGCCAGGCTTTGAAAGTGGTCAGTTCAAACACAGCAGGTTTATTCTCGTTTTTTCTGCTTTTCCCTCTCCAAGTGCAGCAGAGGTCGTTTCTCTACCGCCCGAGGTCAAGGGTCTGGGACTGTAGGGGAGGCGCTGCAGAGGCGGCTGGGAGACTGGACAGCCCCATGCAGGCGTCTCGTTACTTGGCTGCGGCGAGGAAGGAAACTGGCATTTGGTGATTCGCTGCTCCGCCAGCGACCACTCACACTTGACCTTACGGTGCTGGGCGCCAGGGCCGGATCTGCATCCGCCTGCAGTGCCCTGGCACATGGTCATGCCCCCGGACAGGACGTTGTTGACATCCAGGTCCTTGTTGATGTCGATGTCTCCCTTCACGATGCAGTCGTGGGTTGTCTTGTTGGTCCTGGTGGGCTCCATGCCTGGTCTTGAGGTCTTGTCTTCCCTCTCAGGGCCTGGCCAGTAGGGGCGCTTTCTCCTGAGAGAGGCCTGCCTTTTCTCCCATGCAGGGGGCTGCCCAGAAAGACGGGGACTGGAGTTGAGAAGGCCAATATCAAGGAATGTCTGCCCTGCGGGAGCAGAGACTCACCCACGGTGGAGGGCTGGAAGAGGGTCTTAGGACAGGGGTAGGGCCAGTGGTGATGACCTGCCTTCTCCAAGGGAGGAGGAAGCAGCCACAGTCATCTCATGCTCAAAGTCCGGGGCCACAGACCCCAGCTTTCCCTCCATGTCCCCTCATGATCTCCTGCCAGAGCCCTGGCTCCAAAGCCAGCAGCCCAGCTTAGCCCCCTCTGACCCAGGCCCTCTGAATCCCATCCCTGCCCGGGGTGGGAGCGCAGCACCCGCGGGGGCCCCGCTGCCACGTGCGCATGCACACGGTCTCTGCATTGCCCGGGTCCTACCTGTGCAGAAGTGGACAAGGTGAACATGAAAGTCTGTCCTGGGGCTTTCGGGATCCCTGCTCTAAGAAGATGAACGTCTGCTACAGGCTGGCAGGGAAGGGCTGCCCTGTGCTCAGGGTAGGCCACCCCAAGGTTGGAGGGAGGAGGCCCTGAAGGAAAGGGACCAGGTGAGAAGGCTTGGAGCCGCCGGCAGAATGGGATTGGGGGGTGCAGCCATGAGCCAAGGTGTGAGAGCCGACCTGGAGGTGTCTGCAGCTGCCCGCGGGTGCCACCTGCCCTCTTCCGCACATCTGAGGGTGCTGCGACCCCCGGGGTCCAGCATGGTGCGTGGGGGGTGCGTTACACAGGGGCTTCAGGCGGAGCTGGGGAGGGGGTGCCAGGAAGTGGCCTGTACTCCTGGGGCAACCCGTGTCCTGAATGCTGGATACAAGGAACAGGAGGGGCAGGGACGTGGCAGGAGGGGTGTGGGGATCAGGGATGGGGCTCTCAGGTGCAGGGCCTTAGGGCCCTCTGGGGGCCTGGCTGTGACATGGGGTGTGGAGAGCAATGAAAAGTTATGGGGGCTCGCCCGGGGCTGGGGATCGCACGTCAGGAGCCCAGAGGTGGGGGGGGGGCAGGGTTTGGAGTAGTGAGGCCAGCCTGGGGGCCCGGAAGTCAGAGGGCTCTGGACACGGGGTTCCAGCACAGTAGGGGTGAGACTGGGGGCCTGGTCCTCGCTGGTGTGGCCAGAGGCACACAGCCTCAGCACTGGCTTGGATGTCACCCATGTGGCAGGAAGGTTCAAAGTCTTGAACGTGACCTGAGTGGTCCTCATCTTGCTGTTGGCCTTCGAGTTGAGTGGGGCCTTGATGAGCAGTGCCCAGTGCCCCTCCCAGGCCACACACAGCTTGTAGAAGCTGTGGTGCAGATCTCCGTGTCGTCTTAGTTGGTGATGATGCCATGCTCCGTGGGGTACTTGAGCAAAAAAATGCTGCACTTGCTCTGGGCCTCTTGCCCACTTACGAGTCCCGGTCCAAGCCCATCGTGACGCCCTGGGGAGCTGGGGAAGGAGACCTTGGGTGTGCTTGGGGGGGTCGCCCATCCCAGCAGCCCTCCCCTTCTGTGGGTCTCCAGTTTACCCATCTGTACTATGGAGTAGGGGCAGTGGCAGGCAGACTTGGAGACCTGAGTGCCGTGACTGCACAGGTGTGGGGGACCTTCACCAAGCCAGCACCATAGTCACACCCGAGCTGGCTCGTCACACTTGGCTGCTGGCTGTGGGCTGCAGGCAGAAAGGGGTCAACTACCACCTGGCTCCAGGCGGGCACCCCCCACCCCAGCCCACAGCCTCCTTGTGCCTTGGCAGCTGCACCTTTCCAGCCAGCTGTGGGATGCCTAGGCCAGGACAGCTGAGTCCCCCCTGGGGAGGGCAGCACCCTGGCCCTGCCCCCTGCCCTCACCCTCCCATGTTGCTCCGCCCCCGACAGCTGTGTCCTGGCCTGCCCTGGATGTCTGGCTCCTGGTGACAGCTGTGCCCCAGGAAGAGCAGATGGGACCCTGCTCCGTTCGTGTTCCACCCCCGCCCTGGGGGCTCTTTGCTCCTTGTTGAGGACAACCCAGACCAGGGCCGGCTCTTCCTAACCCTTTCTCCCCTTTTTTGCGTGAAAGCCCCCATTTTTAATTTCTCTGTGCGACCCCTAGCAGTTATAGAGCTACTATTGTGACTGGCAGTAACAGAGATACTACTTTGATAGGAATAGCAAGAGGAGCAGTTTCACAGCTGCGTGTGAAAGCAACATTTATGTCTCACACTTTATAACAAGTGTCAGTTACATTTAATTGATGTAGTGGAAGGAGCATGGACTTTGGGGTTCAGACCTGGATTTGAATCTTGGAGGACTCATTCAACAGGTATGAACTGCGTACCTGCTGTCTGCTGAGCACTGGGTATACGTCGGCAAATAAAGCAGATGTGACCTTCCTCTACCTTGTGGAGTGTACAGTCTGGTGGGAGTGGAGGGAGAGGGTGGCCAGAAGACCTCTTTGAGAATCCTGTTCACAGGCTCTGTGACCCTGAAAGTTATCTAATCTCTCTGGGCCTGTTTCCTCATCAAAGAAGTAGGCAGTCATTCCTTGCTGAGTTATTGCAAAGATTAAAATAAATCCCCTCCCTCTTCTTGAACCCTCCTCTTTGGACACTGGGCTCTTCCTGAGGCTCTATGAGGGCATCCTGCTGTTACCCCCACCGTAGGGAGACAGTCCCCACCGGCCTATAGAGAGCCAGCAGTTGCCCTCGGAGGCCTGGGAGGGGTCTCTTCACACTATAGCCCCGGGGCTCAGTGCCCAGCACTCACTTGACGTGCCAGGTGGGGAGTTCAGGCCAGTGCGGAGACTGGAGACCCCTAGCTCAGGTTCAGACCAGCTCTGTGTCAGATGCTCTGTGAGGTAGCAAACTCCAGAAGGTGTGTGTGTTCGGGGTGGGGGGGTCAGGTCTGACCCCCTCCCTAGGTCTCACAGCTCCATATTTGGAGAGATCAATGGTTGAGCCAGAGCCTTTAATGGACGGGGACCAAGCCAGGGGTGGGGTCACCTGGTGTTTCTCTAACCCATGTATGGCCAGTAGGTTCTGGGGGTCAGCCCTGGGATGGGGCATCTGGGATCTTCCCAGTCCATATATGACCATCAGGGACTGGGGACCTGGATTGTGACACGGGTCTCAGGAGTAAGGACCAGCTCCTCCACCCATCCCCAAGGCTTGGGATCTATTCCTACTGCTCCATTCAGGGAAGGGGGTGGGGTGGGGGGACAGCTTGGGCCCTTGGATCAGAGCCAGGACCCAGGCTGGGATCTCTAGGCCTCATCATGACGCAGGAGAGACTCCCAGCAATACGAGCGTAGTGGGCAGTCCTGGGGTAGGAGAATGAGGTCCCCATCCTTGCAGACAGCACAGCAGTTGCCAGGGTGTTAGAAGAAATCCCTGCCTCCCAGAGAGTCTGTCACCCACAGGGCAAACTTCCCTCCCTGGAACAGTGAGCCCCCTTCTCCATGCTTGCTTTTTTTTTTTTTTTAATAAATTTATTTATTGTATTTGTTTATTTTTGGCTGCATTGGGTCTTTGTTGCTGCACGCAGGCTCTCTGTAGTTGCGGTGAGCAGGGGCTACTCTTCATCGTGGTGCTCGGCCTTCTCATTGCAGTGGCTTCTCTTGTTGCAGAGCACAGGCTCTAGGCGCGCGGGCTTCAGTAGTTGTGGCTTGCGGGCTCTAGAGCACAGGCTCAGCAGTTGTGGCGCAAAGGCATGTGGGATCCTGCTGGACCAGGGCTCGAACCCGTGTCCCCTGCATTGTCAGGTGGATTCTTAACCACTGCACCACCAGGGAAGTCCCAATGCTTGCTTATTCTAATGCCAAAGGAAGTGACCAAAGCACTGGCCTCATGATCCAGTGGTTAAGACCCCGCATTTCCACTGCAGGGGGCGCAGGTTCGATCCCTAGTTGGGGCAGTAAGATCCTGCATGCTGCAGGGCGTGGCCAAAAAAAAAAAAAAGTGCCCAATGTGCAATATTGGAAAATGCAGCAGAAAAAGACCATTTTCCTGCCATCATCTAGAGAGCACTACTGTTCACAACTTGCGTGTGTCCTTCCAGACTTTTATCTCTGCATATCTATTTCCCTAGGGATGTTTTCTTTGTTTTAGAAAAACAAGACCCTATCACACATTATGTTTTCCTTGCTTTTTTCTTATCTGTTTTAAAACTTTTTTAACTGAAGTGTAACAGGCATACAGAAAAGTGCACAAGTCGTGAATGTCCAGCCACTCATGATGGAATTATCACGGGTGGACGCATTGTTGTAACCAGCCCCCAGAAGCCCCTTCATGCCTCTCCCGATCCTATGCCCTCCTTCTTCCCCCAGGATCCCCACCACCTGACTCCCCGCCCACCACAATGGCTTAGTCCTGCCTGCAGCTGCACTTTATATAAACAGGACCACACAGTCTGTGCTCTTGGACATCTGACCTCTTCTGCTCCACATTATATTTGTGGGAACCATCCATGTTGCAGCTGTAGTTTGTTCATTTTCACTGCCGTATAGTGTTTCATTATATAAAATACCACCTGGGTTCACGCTCTCTTGTTGATGGACTGTCCCTAGTTTTGGGGAGGGGTGGGCTGCTGGGGGACTGGGGAGAGAGCAGAGACGTTGGTATTAATCCAGCTGCCTTATTTAACCTCTGCAAGCCTCCTTCCTCCTCTCTGACAGGAGTTCTGAAAGAAGTCACATCACAGGGGCCACGAGGAAAGCCCTGGAACAGAGCACAGGGGTACCAGCTCGACATACATTCACTCTTTTTCCTCCAGACGCAGGCGGAGGAGAGGAACATGAGATTCCTCAAGGGAGTAACCCAGGGAACCACAGAAAGGCTATCCCTTCCCAAAGCCTCTCCAGGGCTCTTGCCTGGCAGTGCTCTAATCTGGGCGTTATTACTTTGTTCACAGGACAAAAGCCTGACAAAGCCCCCGTAGGGCCGCAGGGGGGTCCCTGTCCCTTCATTCTCCCAGGGGCAGGCAGCTGGGGTCTGGGTCTCCCAGCCCTGTGTGCCTAGGCTATGCCCCTTGGGATGTGGGGGGAGGTGCTTAGAAGCATCTGTCCTGGGCTGTTTGCATCTGTCCTGGGCTGTTTGCCAGGGCCCAGGGCAGGGTGAGGGCAGGGGGCCTGGTAGCTGGTGGTGAGGCTGGACCAAGACTGCTGGACATTAACAATACCCACAAATAGGGTGGGGGAGATGGGGAGGGGTGGAGAAGGGCCCTGGATGGCTCAGGGCCTGGGAGCCCACCTCTCCAGAAGAAGCTCAGACACAGACCGCCCTTTGGGGCACTCTGGGTCCATTCCCACCTTTCTGTGAGTACACCCCTTCTCCTGTGGGGCCAAGGCTTTTCCTCCAAAGCCCCTGTTTTCCGGGTCCCTTGATGCCTCACCTCATCCCCATCCCCTTTAGCAGCCTTTGATGCTATTGACCACAATATCAAAACTGGAACTGCTGGAACTTCTCCCTCTTGGCGGTAACTTTTGTGGTGGTTAAAAGCATGGGTTTTGGAGTGGATAGACCTGCCCTGGAATCCTGGCTAGGCAGCCTTGGAGCTGCGTGACCTTGAGCCGGTCACCCAGTTCTCCAGGATTATTTCCTCATTTGTAAAACATTTGAAATAATAACAGCATCTCCCTTGTGACATTGTTGTGAAGGTGGAGTGAGATTATATAGGTAAGGCCTGGCTCAGTGGCTGGCCCCTCACCCCCTTTCCTGTTCTCCTCTACCTATTGTTCAGTCTCCCGCAATTCATAAACGTTCTCTGAGTGTCTGAGTGTGTGCCAGGCCCTTTGGAGACAGTGGTGAACCAGATACAGGCTCTGCCCTCACATGGCTCCCAGCCTAGAGACAGGGATCACTCCCGTGGGCAGGGTCTGCTGAGCACAGAGGCGGCACAGGCCTGGGGTGGCCAGGGAAGGCTTCCTGAGGCAGTACCACCCCTGTTACTTCCTATCATGTCATGGCACTTTCAATAGCTTCTCATTAAGTGTTGGTCTCTTGTCTGTCTCTTGCCTCTGGAATGTCAGTTCCGTGATAAGGGAGTCCTTGTTCACTGTGTGTCTAGAACAGTTCCTGGCAGATGGTAGGGGCTAGGAAACATTTGATGAATAAAGTAAGCTGTAACAGTTAGTGGAAGCCTGGGAGTAGGAGCTGGAGTGTTGAAAAAGGAAGGCTATGTAGGTAAGAGCTGAAAAAGTGTTCTGTAGAACGTAAGATACAAAGAAGCAAAAGGCTTGGGGGTGGGGGGAGGAACCAAAGAGGAAGGAGGAAGGTGTGGAATGCTTAGAGATGAGGCTGGAGAGTGACGTCCAGGAATTGGGACTTTGTCTGGTAAGCAATGAGGAGCTTTCAAGTTAGGTGTATGACTTGGTTAGATTTATGTTTAAAGAGAAAGGAGGAAGGGAGGGAGGAAGGTCGGCTGCTACTGCATGGAGACTGGAATTGGAGAGGGTAATAGTAAAGGCGGAGAGTTCATTTAGGAGGTTAGTGTCAGGCGGTCGGACCAGAAATAATGGAGTCCTGGCAGGGAGAGGGGATTTCTGAGTAGAGATTTGAGAATGAATGGAGGGAGGAGTCAAGAGTGCCGCCTAGGTTTCTGGCTTATGTGATTGGGTGGACCACGGATGTCACTCACGAAGATAGGCGGCTTTGGAGGCGGGGCATAACCGAAAGGAACGCCCCCTCTGTGCCCCGCCCATCGGTGGTAGGATGGCGTCGATTGGCTGTTTCGAGGAAGGCGCCAAAAACTGACAAGGGCGGGCGAGAGGTGTATCCTTACGTCACTTCCTAGGGACATCCGGGCCCCTCTTTTCCCGAACCCACAGCTGCGGAACTTCCGGCTGGGGCCGCCACCTTGACTTCGCGACCTTGGGTTCCGGCTAGCAGCTACCTGCAGTCTCCTCAGTGTAGTCATGTCCGTGCTGACTCCACTGCTGCTGAGGGGCCTGATAGGCCCGGCCCGGCGGCTCCCCGTTCCGCGGGCCCAGATCCATTCCAAGCCGCCGCGGGAGCAGCTCGGGACCACGGTGAGGAGCGGGCCGGGAAGGGCATGGGAGATGCCGCCGGCCGCACCTGGTGTCCCGCGGCAGGTTGGGGGCCCGCCGGGTCTGGCGCGCTGCACCTCGCGGCCCGCAGCGTAACGGGGAGCGGCAGTGCTGGTTTGGGTCTGGAGGGGGCGAACGAGGGGATGGTGCCCGGCGACAGTCGCTGTTCAGTCAGCCCCAGGGTCTCGGGTCAGACCGTGTCAGTGCAGCCCTGTCGCTTCCTCGCTGTGCGGTCTCGAGCAAGCTTCCTTAGCCCTCTCTGAACCTGTTTACCCGTCGGTTCATTGGGGGATGCCTGACGGCTGTCAGCGCTGTCACTGTTACCGCTTTTATTTATTTGGGGTGGGGAAGAGGACCCCAACAGGCTTTAATAATTCCCAGAAACGTGGGAGAGTTTAACCCTTAGTGACTTTCACCTGTTTGGCGCATTTCTACATTTGCCTCAGTGGCAGAACTCGGTCTTGAGTGCGAGTCTTCAGTGTCCAGGTTAGTGGGCTTCCGGTTAGGAGCAGAGCCCGGAGAGCGCTGCGGCGGAGGAAATAATAGTGACGGTAATTGCAGCTGAGCGCCTGCCGGGTGCCAGGCGCCGTGCTAAGACTGCTGTGCTGGGCTCATTCGGTCCTCCCAGTCACCCCAAGAAAAGGCCCTTTTCTCCATTTCGTGGCTGAGGGAGCGGAAGTTTAGGAGCAGTGTATTGACTTGTCAGAGTCACACCTTCAGTGGCAAAGAAGGAATTTGAACTCCAGTCTGACTCCAGGTTGTGCTGTGATCTTAACTGCTATCGGGAATATGGAAGTGGCTTTAAAAAACGCTTACCTCTAGCCCCAAAGGTTTGGGAAGGGAGGGCTTTTTAAGACAAGGAAGGGGAGGTGCATTTTTTTAGAGTTATTGGTCTGTGCGAGGTCCCTGGGTCCCAACAGACCAGCTTTGTTCCTGTCCCTTCACTTTATCATCTGGTGGTGGATTTACCCTAAGCCAGGCTGACCCCCACCCCATATCTGACCCTTTACCTTAAGGCCTAGAGTGGGCCTTGGATGCTCTGGCCCTCCTCTGGAGCCTGAATCTTGACTCCTGGAGGGGGCTGTGTGGGCAGACTGCTCGGACTACGAGAAGCCTGGGGGAATCCTGACTCTGAGGGTTCCTTTTTTCTTGTGCTCTGTGTAGGATATCGCCATTGGGCTCACCTCCTGCTTCCTGTGTTTCCTCCTGCCGTCGGGCTGGGTCCTGTCTCACCTGGAGAGCTACAAGAAGCGGGAGTGACAGGAGCTGTCCTCCCCCTCAGCCTGTGACCTGAGCACCCGACCTGTCCTGATCATGTCTGCTGCCTTCCTGGCCGGCCTCCCCGGGATCCCGTCCTTCAGTGACAGGGCCCTCTTCTGCAGTCGTGACCTCTTCATTCCTCCATGTTGACATCCTGGGACCACATGTATCCGTTTAGAAGGCCCTGCTCTGTAGGGCCTCCCTTGTAACAATAAAGTCTATTTAAACCCTGCTTCAGAGGGAATTCCCTGGCGGTCCAGTGGTTAGGACTCCGCTCTTTCATTGCTGAGGGCCCAGGGTCAATCCCTGGTCAGGGAACTAAGATCCTGCAAGCTGTGTGGTGTGACCAAAAAATAAATACATAAACCCCGCTTCAGAAACTCATCATGCCTTTGGCCTGGGCTCCTGCCTCCATACTTGAGCTGAGAATGGTGTTGGGTGGGGTAGGGAGAAGAGGGCCTGGCTGGCTGCCTGGCCCTGCCGGCTTACTGCCCTGTGGTAGGTCCAGGGTGCTCAGCCGTTCTCCTCGATACCTGGAAGTGGTGCTTCCATTGCGTGCTTTCCTCTGTAAATGTTTTCTGGCTTCTGTGGAAAACAAATCCTGTTGTCGTCCGGCAGCCTTTCTTGCTCCCCCTCTAGTCCTCTTGGCCGTACCAAGCTCGGGGCTCTGTGTCTGTGTCTGCCCTCTCCCAGTGGGGCCAGCTCTGCAGCTGGAAAGCCCGTTCTCTGTGGGGCCAGCCTTCCCTGTCCTCTTTGGTCGGTGGGCTTCAGCCATTTCTCAGGTGCTTGTTGCCCTTCCTAGTTGCAGGTGGGCAACGTTACAGTATCTTGCATTTTTATGTCAACCTGGGGCCCCTTTTGTTTTAGCACCGTGTCTGTGCACTGACTGGCTTCCTTGTTCTCTTCCTGCCTGCTTCCCTGTGTCCTCCCCTACTCGGCTTGGAGAGTTTGCTGCTTTTCCATCCATCCCAAGGGCCCTTCCTCAGTGATTCTTCCTGGGGGCGCCTCTTAGCTGGGACAGGCATGTGAAGCACTTCCCACTGCGCTGGAATTCTGACTGCCAGTGTCTGGAAGGAAGGCTCTGACCTGCTGGACCCACCCCTGGAGGAGGACATGGCTTTAGTTCTCTGCATCCTCTTTGCTGGGGTGACATGAATGATTTCTGAGCAGACACAGGTTCAGCGTCCCCTGTGGAGCTGCTGGATGGTGGGCAAAGACGCCAGGTGAGAGCTGAGGGGCTCTAGGTTGTGGGTGCTTTAGACCCTGCGAGTCAGAACATGCGTCTCGCCAGCCCCTTTTGCAGGGCTCGCTTTATGTTGACAGGAGCTGAAGGGGGACCCTGCTCTCCCTCCCTTGTCTAGTCTTTCCTGGCCTTTTTGTGTGGTGTCCAGTGACGCCTGGTTGCTGTGGGCACACATTAGGCTGTGAGCTGTCTTGAGTTTCTGTGGTAGCTCCACTGCCCTGCCAAGGTTTGATTGGGTGTCCCCCATTTTTGCGCCCCTGGATCCCAAAGGGGCACAGTGGTCCGCTTGGCCCAGGAGGGCTACCTTAGCCCGAAGCTGTGCGTCTTGAGCCACCTCTGAGACTGATGGGAAGCCAGTGGTTACAGGCCAGATCTTCAGGACCCGGTCTGAGAAAGCCCTTAGGAAGCCTAATAGCACCTCCAGCCATTGTGCTCCCACACCTGCTGGGTGCTGCAGCGTGCTGAAGCGGGGCAGGGTCGTAGACTTGTGGGTGGGTGGGAGAGTTTTGGATGTGAGTGAGCCGTCATGCTTGGACCACATCTTCCTTCCCCTTGTTCTCAGTGGAGCCACTAAGCTTAAATCTGGTCACCTTTCTGTGTCCCTCTCTTATCCCTAACCAAGTCAGAGGCCGAGGGGCCATTCTTTGTAGCAAAAGCAAGGCTCCTTGTGCTCCCAAAGGGCATTTTCTGTGTCTGAGGGTGTCTTGTCAGATCCTGAGTCCGGACGGGTGGAGGTCTGTCCTGATGTGCACACCGGGCGGGGTGGAGGGGTGCGGGGGTGGTTACAGTCATGGCAGATGATACAATGCACAGAATAGTGGGCTGGGAGGAGGCCTGGGTTTGAGGCCTGGCTTGGCCATTTACTATATGACCTTGAGCAAGTCATTTAGCCTCTCCGAGTCTCAGTTGTCACAATTGTAAAATGAAGGTGGTGATGTGGCAGGAAGAATAATGTCTTCCCCAAGATGTCCGTGCTGCCCTAATCCCTGGAACCTTGTGAATATGTTACGTTCATGGCAAAGGGGACTTTGCAGATGTGATTAAAATTAGGCATGTTGAAATGGGAGGTTATCCCCTGGGCCCAGTGGAATCATATGGGTCCTTAAGGTGGACGGGGAAGGCAGATACTTCGCATCTCAGAGATGCCACCTGGAGGACTCTGCCTGCCTTGGGGCTTTGAAGATGGAGAAAGTTGGCCGTGCTCCAAGGAATGCAGTGACCTCTAGAAGCTGGGAACAGCTCTCAGTTTACAGCCAGCAAGGACATGAGGACCTCAGCCCCAGAGCTGCAAGACACTGAATTCTGCTAATAGAATCTGCATGAGTGGGAAGCAGATTCTCCCTCAGAGCCCCTGAAAGGGAACATAGCCTACAGATACCTTGATTTTAGTCTGATGAAACCCATTCCAGACCTCTGACCTCTAAGACTGTAAAATTATACATTTGTATTGTTCTAAACCACTAAGCTTGTGGTGATTTGTTGTGACAGCAATAAGGAGACAACTTTGTCACTCTCCCGGTGCTGTGAGGCGCTCAGAGGAGAGCTGGCACCAGTGGCTGGATCCTCAACAGACTTGAGGTGAATTGCAATGTGAGGCATTTGCAGCAGGAAGGTGCCCCAAGGAGCGTGGGTGGTGTGAGTCGGGGGTGGGGTGGGGTGGTGGCGGGGCTCTCCCTTTGCCGCCTCTGCCCCTCCTCTGCTTGCTTCCTGCCTTAGGTGGTGTGAACCCTGCAGGCAAGTATCCACCCAGCCAGTGGCCCTGAAGTACAGCCCCTGCTCAGCTTCATCAGCCTGGGTGCACCATCAGAGCCTCCCTAGACCGTGATTTTGGAGCTGGCAGCCTGTGGACCGTTGTGCGTTCCTGCAGCGGCATATCCAGAGGTCCCTTTCTGGGCTGAGCACGCCCCCACGCCTCCCACTTGGGCAGCTGCCTGACTCCCAAGCCTGTCTTGGGAAGGATCACTGGGGCCTCATCTTTGGCGCACCTTGAGCCTTTCTCCTGGCCATGACCCCCCTGTGAGGACTGTGGCTTTCCCAAGGCCCATACCATGTCCTGTTCCCTGGCCCCTTCCCCTGAGAGGTTGGGTGGGCCTGGAAGCCTTGTGGCTCTCTAGGGCCTCTGTGCCGTTCCATAAACTCTTCCTCTGTGGCTGAGGTTTCAAAGTCCCTGGGTCCTGGTACGGGGTCTCCTCTTCCTCCACCTGACAGAATCCTAGGGACAGGGATGTGGGGTCTGGACACGTGCCAAGCCTGTGAGGAGGCATCTATGCCTTGTCGGTTCTATGGAAAAAGTCCTGAGCAGCTGCCTGTCCCCTTTGTGACTATTTCCAACAGCAGCCTGAACCCAAGCACCAGTGCTGCCTATTTCATTATAGGCTTCAGCAGGCAGGACCAGCAGTGCTGGACCATTTCTGGGTTTGCAAATTGGGAGGCAGAGACGTTTATCGTCTGGAGCTATGCTGGTGATTCCTGGCAAATATGCTGTTGGGTTTTAGACGCTTCAGGATAGAGAATCAAAACCCGAAAATGGTAAAAAGTACCAGGAGAGATGGAATGAGGGTAAGAGAACAGTTGTTAACTACTAAATTAATTGGCATGGAAAAGAGTGGGGCAAAAGTTGACCATCCTGGGCTGGATTAAGAGCCAAAGTTTCCCCCTGGGCATTTCCTTCCCATTCTGCCTGACAAGAGGGGGAGAGTGGGCAGCAGGTAGGAGGACCCCTCATTTACACACCCTGCATAGATTGAGGGTGCAGGTCTGTTCCTCAAGCCCCAGACCCTTGTGTGGGAGGGAGGCATTTACTTGGCGTTGGCAGCCCGCCTGCAGTCCAGCACTGGGCCACAGATGGATTCCTTCTCACTCTCCAGAGCAACTGTGTTCTCTGTCCCCGCCATTAATCCCAATCCCAACTCCCCCTGAATGCCTCTCACCCCTCAGACTCCCTAGTCACAGTAAGGAGTCGGGGTAAGGGTGGAGTTGTCTTATAGTTATTTTCAAGATTTTGTAAAGCTAAATAGAAATCAAGTTTTTGTCATCAACTATCTTAGCTCATTTGGTAATACCAGTGCTACTGACTGAAGATCTGATTGGCAGTTACAGATTGCATTGTTAAAATTGGGAAAAGGAATGAACACTTTGGTAGGCATGGAATCCAAACAGGGTGGCCCTTTTCTTCCTTGAGTTTAGAGCAACCCCAAGGCTCAGTGACCCAATAAATAATAATTTGCAATGCGGCTGGGACACAGACTTGGCATTTGTAGCGTTGCTGTGAGAGAGCCACTGTGGGCTGTGTGGTGAGCCTGGGCACCAAATGCCCCTGCTCCAGGGCTGGATGTAGCTGATAAAGACATTAGATCACATTCTGCTCCTGTATTGTCACGAACCGAGGGATTTGATTGGAGCTCTGGCACGGCCTTCTCAAGTGCTACAGACCACCATCACTTCATGAAAAAAGGCCCTCCATAGTGAGAAGCTGACAACCAGAGCCCCAGACTGTAACCTCTCTAAATAACAGCATCTTTAGCATCCAAGCCTTGCTACTTTTTAAGTTTTAGTTTTAGATAATTCACAGACAATTTTAATAGAATACACAGAAAGATCCTGTCTACCTTTTACCCGCTTTTCCCCTCTGGGTAACATCTTGCATTTGAAACTATAGTACAGAATATTCCAGGATACTTATATATAATCAAGATAAAGAACATTTCCATCTCCACAAGGATTCTCTCCTATTTCCTTTTTACAATCACACCCACCTCCCTGCTGCCCCCTACTCCTCCCTAGCCCTTGGCAACCACTAATCTGTTTTCCATTCTTATCAACTCCTTTCTTTAAAACACCCAAAAAACCAAACACCCTGATTTTCTCATAATCAGAAGGGCAAGGAGTCCAAAGTTAGGTCCTTGACCCCAAGGGACATGTTCTCCCTGTCGTAAGCGGGACACCAAAGCCCGCTCAGAACCGGGGCTCGGTGGAGAGGGGCGGTGAAGCCCAGGGCTCTGATATTAGCACGGTTCCTGGTCTTCTCCACCAGGTGATCCTCAATCGCCTGCCACGAGTTCTGGAGCCCGCAGCAGGAATGTTGCCTTGCGTGATTTTAATTTCATCTTCCTGCTTATCTCAATAACACAATCCGCGCTTCAAACTCCAGTGAAAAGAAAACTGAAGTGGCCCCAGGAGACTCTTATCACCACCCGGCACCTTGGGAGCCTGGAAAGATGGAGCCGAGCGAGTGTGCGGGTGGACGGTGGGTGGGGACTACCTTTCCTTTAACCTACTTCCGCGGCGGCCCCACCGGACTGTGTGCGCCCCTCAGGTGACGGCGCCCGAGGGTATTCCGTTGCTAGGGGCGTTACCAAGGAGGGGCCACGAGGAGGGGCTCTCTTCCGGGAGTAGGGCAACTGGTAACCCGGAAGCGGTCGGCAGTGCGGCGCTGTTTAAAGATGGCGGCGGAGGAACCTCAGCAGCAGAAGCAGGAGCCGCTTGGCAGCGACTCGGAAGGTACCGACCGGGGGAGGGCCGTCCGGCCTGGGCTAGCGGGGGCGATGCTGGATGGCCGGTTCCCGAGGAGAGGCCAGGGGTGGGGCGGCCGGTGGCGAAGCGCGCGGACGGCCCCTTCCTCCGCCACCTCCCCCCCTCCCCCTCACAATGGAAGGAGCCTCTGTCGCGACCCCCGGCCCGGCGGGCGGGCGGGCGGGCGAGCGAGCTGGGCGGGCCCACGGCCTCGGCTCTTCTCCCTCGCTCGCTCCCGGGGCGGGGCCTAGGCCGCCCCGCCCAGCGCCCAGCCCCCTCCGTGCCGGGGCCGGGCGCCGGGCTCCCGGGTCCCCAGCTCTCCCGCCCCGGTCCTCGCAGTCAGCCCCGGGCGTCCTCCGGGCCCGGCTGTCCGCCTTCTCCAGAGCAGACCGAGCCCGGAGGGGCGTCGAATTACGCCGGGCTGCGGAGCACAAAGGACTGGGTGGGCCGCTGGGGATGCTGCGGGCGGCCCGGGGTTGTGAGCGGCCGCAGGTGTGTGCCCCTGAGGGCAGCAGCCTTCGTTTCCGGTAGAGCCCCCTCTTCTGGCTTTGCAGCCTCTTTCCGCCTGTCTAGGCATTGTTTTCTTAGACCCCTGAAGAGTTGGACCTTTCAGAACGATCCCACCCTCTTCTTTTCACCCCTGAGTTAGACGCGGGGACTGAGTAGGTCACTAGGGTGGGAGGGACGGCCCTGTTGCGGGGCAGCATAGGGGATGGGTGGAGGCCCAGCTGAGGATCCGGGATGCTCAAGCTCAGAAGGATTGGCCTTAAAAATCATTCAGCACCCACCTCCCATTCTAATCGCACACTCGAGGGACTGAGCTTTCGGAGACCCAGCCTCCTAGAATGGACTTGTTCAGGATCATGTAAGTTAAGAAAGAGCCAGGGCCAGGATTCAGATCTCCTGGCTCCTCACCAGTGGCTGCTCAGAGCGGGGCCCACAGGGTGGACCTGCCCAACTCACTGATGAGCATTTAACACTGTGCCTCTAAGGTAGCACCTCCTCATGACACTTCAGTGAAGGGGGAAGATGGTGGTATTAGTCCCCATTCACAGCTGAGGATAAGCCTCTGCAGTGAGGTAGCAGAGGAGGGTTTTTGTGGTGAAGAGTGCAGGCTTTGAAATTAGACAAACCTGGGTTTGACCACAGGTCTTAGACCTTGGGCAGATTTCTTCACCGGTCTGCATTTGTTTATCTGTAAAATGGGCACCATTAAGAATACCCAGGATGGCAGGTGGAGGAAGGGTGTGATTGAGCAAAGTGCAGGCTCACAGGAAGCTCTCATCCAGCCCGAGGCTCTGCCTCCTTATCTTTCTTTCCTCAGGAGACCCTGCCTGGCCCCAGAGCATTCCCGGGCTGCTGGGAAGTGATGTTAGAAGGCAGGGAAAGGGTTTGTTAGAGCTTTAAGAGTGTACCTTGGGGGTCATCACCTTGGCCTCCTCACTTTAAAGATGAGAAAACTAAGGCCCAGGAAGGGAAGGGACTTTGCCAAGATCACACAGTTGGGGTGGAGCAGGGTGTGACACAGGCTTCCAGATTCCAAGTCTGCTTTCCTCGCCTGCTCTTGTCCTCCGCCCAGGCTGCCTGGAGTGGGGATAGCCAGGGCCCACCGTAATCCTTGGCCTTCTTCCTTCTTCCAGGCGTCAACTGTCTTGCCTACGATGAAGCCATCATGGCTCAGCAGGACCGAATTCAGCAAGAGGTGAGGGGCTGTGGCCAGCGGCCCTACTTTGGGGATGCATAGGGTGGACCTGAGCCCCCTCCTCTGCAGGCTGAGCTGGGTACTAGATACCTTTATGGGGGCGGTGGTCACTGTGCCGCCGGCCTCAGCAGCTCTCATGTAGGTGCTGTGGCTGATAGGTGGGGGTCACTCCGTTCACCTGTCAGCGCGTGATGGGTCTCCTGCCCTCTGCAGATCGCTGTGCAGAACCCTCTGGTCTCGGAGCGGCTGGAGCTCTCTGTCCTATACAAAGAGTATGCTGAGGATGACAGCATCTATCAACAGAAGATCAAGGTGGGAGCCTGGCTGGGGGGCAGGGAGAGCTCTCGGGTAGGGACAGGGCGGGAGCGTGCCTGCTTTAGACCTGTTCCTCGCTGGGTCTGGCCTCAGAGAGGGTAGGATGTTGGGGGAGCCCTCTGGTTCATAAGCATGCAGACTCTGGAGGCAAAAAGACCTCGATTCAAATCCTGACTGCCACACAGCAGCTGTGTCCTCAGCTGCTCCTTCGATGTCTCTGAGCGTGCGGTTTCTGAGTTGTGGGGTCTTCATCTGTGGAATCAGGATGATGAAAGCATCTGCCTACAGGGTGGTTGTGAGGTTGAGGGAGGTGATGCCTGTGGGGCCTGGTGCAGGCTGCGGGGAGCTGACGCTTTCAGTGCTCGCAGTGGGGCCGAGAGGGCTGGGGCCGGCTGCGGGACGAGGGTGGCAGCGGGGACACAGTCCTGCATCCTGCTTCTGGGATGTGTGGAGAGGTAGGCAGCAGTGGGGAAAAGGGGCCTACAGACCTTTGTGCAAGGCCCTGCTGCATCACTTACCAACAGGTAAGTCCTTTAACCACTCACTTCCTTCTCTTTGAGCTGGGAGTTTGAAACGCGACAGTATGTGTAAACTGTCTAATCGGCACAGCCTAAGGGTTTAGTATTTTTTATTTTTAAATTTTATTTACTTATTTATTTATTTTGGGCTGCGTTGGATCTTCGTTGCTGCGCACAGGCTTTCTCTAGTTGCGGCGGACGGGGGCTACTCTTCGTTGCGGTGCGTGGGCTTCTCATTGCGGTGGCTTCTCTTGTTGCGGAGCGTGGGCTCTAGGCAGGCGGGCTTCAGTAGTTGTGGCATGCGGACTCAGTAGTTGTGGCTCGCGGGCTCTAGAGCGCAGGCTCAGTAGTTGTGGCGCACGGGCTTTAGTTGCTCCGTGGCATGTGGGATCTTCCTGGACCAGGGCTGGAACCCGTGTCCCCTGCATTGGCAGGCGGGTTCTTAACCACTGCACCACCAGGGATGTCCCAGGTTTAGTAAATATTACTCCTTCCCACTCTCCCCCAAAGATCAGAGATGCTTAGAACCTTCCACCTGAACGGAGGGACCTTTGGGGTTAGCCATTTCAGGGGCCAGTCAGGCAACCCAGGTGATTGAAGGTGGCCGGGTCAGCCAGTAGCAGGCAGTAGAAGCTCATGGGGCAGATGGGAGTGTCCATGCCTGTCACTCCATCGGTGCTTCCAAGACAAGCCAGAGGTTATTTTGTTGTAAAATCTCCAGGCTCCTAATAGTTGGCAGCTTGTTCAGATTTAAAATGTGGGGGCCAAACAGTGCACACAGATCCGCTCTGTGTGGCCTGTGATCTCCTCTGACTCCTTGCTCAGGCTGTTTATGGTTTACCCGAGAGGCCTGTAGAGAGAGGAAAGCACGGGCTCTGGGGCCCAGTAGACCTGGGTTTGAGTCCTGGCTTCACGCCTTCTGTGTGATCTTGGGCAGCACCCTGGGAGGAGGAGGAGGATGGGTACTAGCCCGCCGCAAAGGGCCTGGCAAAGAGTAAGTGCCCAGGATGATTCTGGTCGCTATTCTGGTAGCGGCAGTGATTTGGGCTCTTTGCACACATTTTGCCCGTTCATTTAACATTTCTGAGCACGTACTGTGGGCCAGGCACCGCTTTACGTGCTGGAGATAGACTGATGACTACAGCTGTCAACTCCCGCCCCCAAGGCGATGGTTCGTAGGGGAAAAACAGCCATTAAATGAGAGGTAACCCTAATGTATGTCAGAGGTGGTAGGTGCTGTGGAGAAAAGTGAAGCGGGACGAGGAGATCAGGAGTGGGAGGGTTTGTGGTTTTATTTTGTTTATTTTTATTTTTTATAAACTTATTTATTTATTTATTTATTGCCGTGTTGGGTCTTTGTTGCTGTGCGCAAGCTTTCTCTAGTTGCTGCAAGTGGGGGCTATTCTTTGTTGCAGTACGTTTGCTTCTCATTGTGTTGGCTTCTCTTGTTGCAGAGCGTGGGCTCTAGGCACGTGAGCTTCAGTAGTTGTGGGCTTGGGCTCAGTAGTTGTGGCTCACGGGTGGGCTTAGTTGCTCCGCGGCATGTGGGAGCTTCCCGGACCAGGGCTTGAACCCACGTCGCCTGCATTGGCAGGCGGATTCTTAAGCGCTGCGCCACCAGGGAAGTCCCCGGGTTTGTGGTTTTAAATATGGGGGTGTGTGAGTAATGAACTGAGAGGCAAGGGAGCAAGCTGGTGTGGCTGGCTGGGCAGAGCTGGGTGGGGGCCAGTGTAGCTGGAGCAGAGCAGGTAGGAGATGTGGGGGATGGAGCCGAGAAAGGACTCGGAGGGAGCTGAGTATTTAATGAGTTTCTCTGGTCGATGGTGGCCTGGGTGGGGATAGACTGAGCAGTGAGGTGGAGGCAGGGAGACCTGTGCGGAGGCTTGTGCAATAAAACTGGCTGGAGATGGAGAGACGGCCAGGGCGGCTGAGTGGCCCAGGTGAGTAGCGGTTGGATGCAGGCACAGCCGAAAGGGTCTGCTGCTGGGTTGGATGGGGTGTGAGGGTGGAGTCAGCAGTGGCTGGGAGGTTTTGGCTCCGCAGCTGAAAGGTGGAGGGCGGGCAGTTGAGGGGAGGCCGGGAGGAGGTCAGGAGCTGCCTGTTGGCTGGGTCGGTCTGAGGCGGTGGAGGCGAGGCAGTTGGGTGTGAGTTGAAGTTGGAGTTGGGGGCCAAGAAGGGGGCGGGTGAAGAGGTACGTTTAAATCCCATGAGCCGTGAGGTCAGGAGAGCGAGTAGAGCTGACGCGGAAGCTGCCCCAGGCCTGAGCAGGTTGTGCTGTTCACATGGCAGGGGCTGTGGATGGCCTGTGGCGTGGTTGTCTTCTGGCAGGTGACACGTGGGCTCTTGAGGAAGGGTGCGCTGTGGTTTGGTGGCCCCGTGACCACCACAGGTTAGATGAGGAGGGGCAGCGGTGAGGTTGGAGGACATGGAGAGGGTGGGCCCGGCAGCACGTGAAGGGAGGATGCAAGTGGGGTGGGTGCATCACCGGCTGGTCTGGGGAGGAGTGGGTTTGACCTTAGGGCTTAGGAGGCCATCCGTGACCTTCACTAGAGTAAAAGCCTGCTGGGATGGAGTTCACAGCAGAAGAGAAATGGAGACAGTGGGCACAGATGGCTTCACTAGAAGCCCTACAGGAAAGCAGAGAAATTGGGTGGTAGCTGGAAAGGAATTCACGGGAAGCAGAGCGTTTTTTTCGAAGGGAGAACTGGTCTTGGGTTTATATGCTGATGGGTCTAAACGTGTCGGGAGAGAGAAATTGATGATGCGGGAGGAGAATCCAAGAGAGGGGCGGCTCTGGTGGCCGCCTCAGACCCTCCGAGGATAGAGAGAGAGGCCGTGGGTGGGTGTGCTGCGGGGGCCGAGGGGCCTCAGTCGGAGAGGAAGCAGGGTCATCGGGAAGGTGACTGGGGGGGGCTTCAGGAGAACGGAGAAGGTATGAGATAGGAGAAGGGGAGGGGCACAGGCCGGGGGAGTGAGACCTGCTTGCCAGACAGCACTGAGGGCCAGACGCACACACACCCCGCTCATAGGGGAGGTTCAGCAGGCGGAAGAAGTTCCATTGAGCTGAGGCGGAAACTGCAAAAGAGCAAACCAGGACCTGTGAGCGGGCGGGTGGAGACTAGACGGGGGTGAGGGAGGCCGTTTCCCACCCTGGGGCTGTGTGGTAGGGGCCTCAGGTGTGGCGCTACGCCCCATACCCTAACTTGCTTGCCCTGGAGCTCTCAGGGTTTGAAAGACTGTTCATTGGAAAAGCTGTGTCGGTCAGGGACCCATTCTCTTGCCTGTTTTTATGAAACAGCAGCCCTTCGGGCCCAGCAGCGTGGCATACCCATTGGCTGGTGACCACTTCGGTGACCCGTGCACCCAGTGTGTCCATAACTCAGTTTCCTGGGGCTTTGGGGGCTCCTGGCAGTGGGTTGCTAAGTGAGCCCCCACCCCAGAGTCAGCAGCCAAGGCTGCCAGGTGGCTACTTGGAGCTCAGTTGCCACCCGCTCTGGTGTGACCTTTCTTGGGGGGGTTTCCTTGGCCCGCCATGGTTCTGGCCTGATGTTGACGGGTGCGGGGTGGGCTGGGGGCTGCCTCTCCGCAGGACCTCCACAAAAAGTACTCATACATCCGCAAGACCAGGCCTGATGGAAACTGCTTCTATCGAGCTTTCGGATTCTCCCACTTGGAGGCGCTGCTGGATGACAGGAAGGAATTGCAGCGGTGAGGAGGGTGGCCACTTGGGCACAATGGAAGCAGGTAGGGGAGGGTTCCGTGAAGGGCTTGTGGGCCCCCTCCTCCCTCTTGATGACTGGGAGGTGTGCTTCCACCTGAGGCCCAATGACGGGCTGGGCCTCTGCTTGGGGCTTCCGTCAGTGGCCAGTCCCCCACCCCTGGGCTGGTCTCTCTGGGCCCCTGCTCTGCTGGCCTAGGAGCTCATGCCAGCCTCTTTTTCCCTTCCATCCACAGGTTCAAGGCCGTGTCCGCCAAGAGCAAAGAGGACCTGGTGTCCCAGGGCTTCACTGAGTTCACAATTGAGGATTTCCATAACACGGTGAGCCCGGTCACCCGGTCAGCCGGAGTGGAGGGGGGTGGCCTGGCTGTGGCAGGGTTGACCCATCTCCTCCCTCATCTTGCCCTCTGTCCCCCTCGGGTGGCAGTTCATGGACCTGATCGAGCAGGTGGAGAAGCAGACCTCAGTGGCCGACCTGCTGGCCTCCTTCAATGACCAGAGCACCTCGGACTACCTGGTGGTCTACCTGCGGCTGCTCACCTCGGGCTACCTGCAGCGTGAGAGCAAGTTCTTTGAGCACTTCATCGAGGGTGGCCGGACCGTCAAGGAGTTCTGCCAGCAGGTGCTGCCCCCTCCCCACTCCTCAGACTTGGGCTCTTCTTTTCTCTTGTGCCTCGGGTGGGGAGCCCCGGGGCCGGGGTGGGGGGGATGGGGGAGGGGCGCCGAGACGCGGGCTGAGCCACCCCTGTGCCTCAGGAGGTGGAGCCCATGTGCAAGGAGAGCGACCACATCCACATCATCGCTCTGGCCCAGGCGCTCAGCGTCTCCATCCAGGTGGAGTACATGGACCGCGGCGAGGGCGGCACCACCAACCCCCACATCTTCCCCGAGGGCTCCGAGCCCAAGGTCTACCTTCTCTACCGGCCTGGACACTACGATATCCTCTACAAATAGGGCCGGCCCCGGCCTGCCACTGCCCTGCCTGCCCTCCCCTCTGCCAGGCGCTAGACATGTACAGAGGTTTTTTTGTGGTTGTAAATGGTCATACTTCACTCCCCCACCCCCTTCCCTGTCATACGACCTTCCGTGTTTTATTAAAGGGGACGCTGGTGGTGAGCCACGTGTGTGCGTGTCCCTGCTCTGCTGCTGCCCACCTGGCTGCTCTGTGTCTGGCTGCCCCCCTTCCCCTCAGGTGGGTTCCTCTCAGCCTTCCACCTGTCCACCCCCAATATTCCCTGCCAGGAGCAGTTTTGAGGGGGCTAGGCCTCTTGGGGATCCCTCCTGCTTATTGGGGTTCTGCTTCCTTCCCTTGAGGCCTCTGCCCCTTCCCTCTTTAGCTGGCCAGGGGCTTCCATGGGGATGTGGAAGTTCCTCAGAGACTTTCCCAGGGACCCAGGACCACCAAAGCTTCAAGCTGCTCCCTCATAGGCCCTGCCTCCACCCTGCTGTCCTGGCCAGGGCCTGGGTTGCCTGCCCTCCATCAGGGGTCTGCATGGTGGAGGAGTCCCGGGTGGAGAGGGCCGGCGTGATGGTGGGGCCTGGCTCAGGGCAGGTGGAGGAGCGGGGGCGCCCCAGAGCACCCCAGGTGGTGCCAACCAGGCAGGGGAGGGGCAGTCCTCAAGCCTGTGCTTGGTCCTCCATGCCCAGGCCTAGTGGGGCTCGCCAGGCCACCATTCTCTTCCCACCCCTCCCCTTGGCCTGCTGCCTGTGCCTGCTTTGCACCCCCACTGCTTGGGCCGCGGTGTCTGCATCGCCTTCCTTTTTGCCTTCACCACTTCTCTTTCCCCCGGCACATGTGGGGTCTCGGCCCCCAGGCTGTGAGCTCCTTGGGGGCAGGCCCTCAATAAATGTGAAGTGCTGCTGCCCACCTCTGCTGTCCAGCCAGTGCCTCCACCTGCCTAGCTCACCAAGAGCTCTCGCCAGCCCCTTTAAGCCAAAGCACCTGTCCACACCTGGGCTGCTTCCCTCACCCGCCCCCAGCCAGGGCAGGGACAGTAGGAGCTGCAACAGTAGTGGTCTTTATTAGAATAGAGGCTGCTGAGGGGGCAGGGGGCGGAGGGAAAGAATAGGGTGGCCAAGCCAGGCCCTGCTGCAGGCTTCCGCGACTTCTTAGAGCTGGGAGCGCGGTCCAGTAGGCCCAGACGAGTCTGTGGGCAAAGCCAGTAGGTCAGAGCATGTGGGCTGTGGGCCTCCCCTAGCTTCCCAGGCTTGCCTCCCTGGCTTCCCTGCGTGGGGGTGAGTGGAGCGCGGGGTGAGTGGAGCGCGGGGTGAGCGGGTGTGTTAGTGGGCACGAGGTTAGTGGGCAGCCACACGGAGGGCCAGGCCCTGCTTACCAGTCCTGGTCAGGGTAGGCGGCGCGCTGCCATCACGCTGGAAGGCAGAGGACGGTGAGAACCCGCCCGGGGTGGATGGGGGCGGGGCGGGGGCTGGCCGGGGCGCGCACCACGGGGTACATACCGACAGGGAAGTAGTGGGGGAAGCGTTGCCGGTAGATGTTTTCGTCCTTCTCCAGGAACACGCATATGATGAGCCGGTCCACCTGCGCCAGGGCCTGTTCAGCCTGGGCGGAAACCGCCCACACCCCGGCTCCCCGGTCTTAACACCGCCCTGCCCCAGCAGGTTTGCACCTGCCTCGCGCTTCGGGCGCTCTTCGACCTGAGTTTAGAGCTCAGGCTGCAGAAGGGGCTCATGGTGTGGTGTGCTATTGCCTTCTCGCACTACCCTGCGCCCTGGTTGCCGGGGAGGAAACAGCCCCGAGGAAAGGAGAGGGGACGCAGAGAGCAGTGGCAAGGCCTGAACCCCATGTGCCCAGCACTCTGTACGTGGCTGGTGGGGCTGGTCAGCGGGGCCGGGGTGCGCCCCGCCACCCACCCCCCTCTGGTCCTCTTGGCTGGGCCCAGGCCTCACCTTGTCCTTGTGCTGCTCCAGCCACTCGCGCAACGTGATCAGCACTACCTCGGCCGCCGCCTCGTTGGGGTAGCCTGCGGACCGGGGCCGGTGGGGCGGCAGTGAGTCCCAAGCTCCCACCCGTCCCTCGCCGCTTCGCCTCGGCTCCCACCCACCCCCGTACCGGGCCCCTCCCCCTGGCCCGCCCTCCCGGGCCCCTCCCTGCGTCTGGGCCCACCCGCTGCCCACCCACGCCCTTCCTCCTCTAGACCCCACTCACCAAACACTCCTGTGGAGATACAGGGGAACGCCTAGGGTGGGGGGGGGTGAGAAGAGATTGGGGACCGCGTCACTCTCCGCTCCGCCTCCCGCCAGGCCGTGCCCCGCCCCCGGCTTCACGTCGCCCCCGCCCCCGCCGCCTGGCGCCCCTCACCACCGAGCGGAGCCGGTGCTCCAGCAGCAGGTCGAGGCTGCTCAAGTAGCAGCTGCGGAGCTCGGCAGCCTGGCTGGCGCTGGGCTCTCCGTGGGCGATGGGTCCCACCGTGTGGATGACATCTGTGGGAGGCGACGAGATCAGACCGGCCGGGGGCTCCGTGCGGCCCTCGGCTTTCCCTCCTGCCGGCCTGGGCCCTGGAGCGGACAGGAAACAAGCCCCCTCCTCCCCAAGTTCTGAGGCTCCCCGGGGAAGGGCCCCACCCAGGTCGGCACACAGGTGTACCCTCGAGCCTCAGTTCACGCTTCCACAGACACAGGCAGGCCCACGCTGAGCCCCTCCCCACATCTGTAGGCAGCCGGCTGAGGCAATGGGGCGTTGCCTCCTTAGCTCTTACCCTCCAAGTCCTGGCCCCTCCCCAGCCTCCACGCATCCCCTCCCGCCACCGGCTTCCTGGGGAAGGCGAGGAGGGGCCAGGTCCTGGCACTTCAGAAGTGCCCCGGAGGAGGCCTCCAGCAATTCTGTGGAGGGTGCACCCCTAACCCCCAGTTACAGCACTCACACAGGCGCCCAGTCTGCGCCCCACCGGGGTGGGAGTGTCGGGGACTCACACTTGGCCGGCAGCCGGTAGCCGCAGGTGATCTTGGCCTTGCCGGTCTCGCAGCTCTGAAGGGTCCTGCACTCGTCGGTGAGGAGGGGTCCGGCGGCCCGGTGGATGCAGCCGTCCACTGCAGGGGACGGGGCAGTGAGCCTTGGGGTCCCCCGCCGCACGCCTGAGCCCGTTTTACAGAGAAGGCCGAGGCCCACAGACCGAATACTCCCGATCCCCTGGCTGTGCTGGGACTCACAGGGCACCTCGCCTTTCTCCCGCGGCCTCCAGACACTCCCTCACCCCTCCACCCCCTACCCCCACCCCTGGTCCCACACTTGTTTCACGTCTAGGGAAATCGAGGCGGAGACAGGGGCCAAAGCGGGCCCCGGCGGGAGCCGGCGCAGACCGGCCGGCAGGGGGCGCGCCCGGCCCGCCCTGCTCTTTCCTGGGCTCTCGGCAGGGACGCGGGAGGGGTTGGGGTCTCTCCGGGCCGAGGTGGCTCCGGGAGGCAGGGTCCGGGACAGCAGGAACGGCAGCCCGAGCCGGGCTAGGGGTAAGTCCGCCTTCCCGGCTCCGGCCCGGACGCGCCGCGGGGCCCGCTACCAGTCGCCGCCTCCGCGCCAGGAGCCCAGAGTCCCAAGGTCGACCTCTCAAGGCGAGGCCCCTCGGACCTACTTTACAAACTCTAAGACCCACTTTACAGACGCGGAAACTGAGGCCACCTAGTTACAAGAGGCAGATCCGATCCCGGCCTTGAGCTAGGTCTTCCAGCTCCTTTCCTGCGCCACGCGGGGAAGGTGATCCGGGCCGCGCAGGTGTCTCCGGGAGTGCACCCCAGCTCGTTAACGAGCCGCATCGTTAGTGCATCCGGCTTAATTGGGAACGGGCCTGCGCTTGTTTATCCGAGGGCGGCTCTGGGGCTTCGCTAGCGACCTTGGGGACCTGGACCCCGATAAACAACTTGGGCGCAGGCCTAAGAGACTCTTCTCCTGTCCGACCTCGCTCTCTCCCGCGGCGCCGGGGGACAGGCGGGGTTTGGCCTTGTCCCTCATTGGCCCTGCTGCACCTTGTTAAGCCCTTTTCCCGCTCCCAGATCGTCCACTGCCTCATCTGATAATTAGGCACAGTGACCGCGCCGCCCCCCGCCCCCCCCCCCCCGGCCTCAGGGGAGGCGTTAACATCCTGGCCAGGAGAACATGACCCACCTCTGGCAGGTCCCCAGCTCCGATTGCACCCTAGGCCTGTGTCAGGGGCTTCTTGGACACGGAGCTCAATGCTCTGCAGCAGGAAAGGACTATCATTCCCTCATTTTACAGATGCGCAAACTGAGGCCCTAGCTCCTTCATCACAGCCCCACCCTCAACATCTTGGCACAGGACCAGGGACACCAACTGGACCACCCCCTTTTCTTCTGTTTTCTTTTATGCCCTGTGAGGCCAATTAAACCTAATTTTGCGACTTCACTCAGGGATGGCACCAGGCGATTTCCCAGAGCGTCCCAGGAGTGGGGGTGGGCAGGTGGGGTAGAGGAGTTGGGGGGAACCTGGGGAGGGAATCTGGGACTGGGTCCCCCACCTCCTCCTCTTGGGCAGAGATGAGGATGGCGGCACCCAATGGGAGGGGGCAGAGAGTGGGGCCCTGGGCTGTGTGTCCAAGGTGTGGCACAGTGGGTGTACAGCGTCCACGTGCAGTGTGTCTGTCCCGGGTGGGGGTGCCAGGCGACCCACCCAGCACGGTGTGCCACAGCAGGGGCTGTGGAGCTGCGCAGCCTGGGTTCAGATGCCAGCTCTGCCAGTCACATTTGTGTGACCCAGGGCACTTAACCTCTCTGGACCTCGACTGCCCCATCTGTAAAATGGGATAATAGTAGTACCCACCTCATAGGAGTATTGGAAGGATTAAGTTAATTCCTGTAACGTGCTTAAGGCATGAGTGAAGGCGACGCCAGTGTTGGCTATTACTAGGTCAGTGAGACTGTATGGGCGAGTGCCCAACGTGTATACCAGGGAGCGGGGTGGGAAGTAGCGTCCAGGGCGTACGGGGTTAGCACAGGGACCTGCCGGAGCCGGCTCACCTGGGGACCTCCCAGCCCTGCCCCAGTGGTCTCATCCACTTGCCACCTGGTTGCCTGCCATCTCCCCGTGCTGTCCACCCTGCAGGCAACCTTGGCCCACTGTGGGGGCTGTGTGAAAGTGGCGCTCAGCGAGATCTGTGTTTGAGGGACTTATTGTTTCCTGCAGAAGTGGACAGGCCTGCAGCCAAGCCTTTGGGCTGACCTGGGGGCATGAGGGGGTAGGAGGAGGGAGGAATTGGCGCTGGCAGAGCCCCCGGGCTGGAGTCCCCCGAGCAGCATGCAGAACAGGGCCGGGGCCGTGTGCAGGTGCCCAGGGAGCAGTTCTCCCAAAGCAGAGCTGAGGGACAGGCCTGGGGTTCCACCCCTGCTCACCCTTCCCCCAAGAAGCCAGCGCCCAGACTGGCCCTGGCACTCAGGGTTTCAGCAGCCAGGCCCCCTCCTGCCCCCACTCCCTGTCCACACAGCAGCCTGTGGCTCTCCCATCCCTGAGTGCCAGAGGAGGCCCCCAGCCCAAAGGGCTGCCCCTTCCCATGTCTCCCACCATGACCTGTACCTCCCCTGGCTCTGACCCCCAGGCCCGGTCCCAGCTCTTCCTTGGGCTAAGCTGAGCCCTGGAGACCAGAAGGAGGAGGCTTCCTGGGGTCTCATCCAAAGACAATGTCCTTCCTCCCCACTCCCCACCTGACCCTGGGGCAGCTGGCCCTTGGGTCTGCCTGGTTAGGGGGTGCCCCAGTTCATACCAATTAACCCTCGGTCCCCTCCCTGGTCAGCCACATCCAAAAACCCTCTAAAGCAACTATACTCCAAAAAAAGTTTAAAAAACAAACCCAAAATCCCTCAAAGCTCCAACTTGACCCCCACCTCACTCCGAGTCAGCAGAAAACCTGAGGTCTCTCCTGGGGAGACTGAGCCCACATGGGTGGTAGGGGCTTCCTCAGATGTCCCTCCACTAAGGTCAGGGCTGAACCCTTCCTCTCCTGGACGATGGCCCGAAGGCCACTCTGCCTCCCTCCTCAGCCTCCGCCTCGCTCCTCCACCTTTAAGGTCCTAGGTCTGGCTCCTTAATTTCAGCCTCAACAGCTTCTTTTTTTTTTTTAATAAATTTTTTAAAAATTTACTTATTTTTATCTTTGTCTGCCTTGGGTCTTTGTTGCTGCATGTGGGCTTTTATCTCTAGTTGCAGCGAGTGGGGGCTACTCTTCGTTGTGGTTCACGGGCTTCTCATTGGGTGGCTTCTCTTGTTGCAGAGCATGGGCTCTAGGCCCGTGGCCTTCAGTAGTTGTGGCCCTCGGGCTCGGTAGTTGTGGCTCGCGGGCTCTAGAGCGCAGGCTCAGTAGTTGTGGCACACGGGCTTAGTTGCTCCGTGGCATGTGGGATCTCCCCGGACCAGGGTTTGAACCCATTTCCCCTGCACTGGCAGGCGGATTCTTAACCACTGCGCCACCAGGGAAGTCCCTCAACAGTTTCTTGGTGAGCAAGGCGCTGAGCCATGTACATCCACCGTCTTATTTGGGCCTCACAGCCTGGCTGTGCTATTATTTTTCTTGCTTTAGAGAAGAAGAAATTGAGGCACAGAGAGGGTGAGAGACTTGCCCAAGGTGACACAGCTGGACTGCTCTACTTCCTCCAGGACCATGAAAGGACCTGTCTCTCCGTTCCCATCCTGAGCCTCCCTCCCACCCTGGCTGTCTGTCTACTGTTTGCCCTCCTCACCCAAACACTTTGGGAAGACGTTTTGTCTACGGCTGCTGTCTCCTCACTGCTGGCCCCTGCAGCCTGGCTCCTGTCCCCTCCCCACATCTACATATCCCCCTCCCGACAGAGGGACTGCTTTGGTGACCTTTGGTCTGGGACCCTCCTCTTGCACGACTGTTCAGCTGCACCCACAGGCTGACCACTAACTGTCTCCATCCGATCCAGCAAGGCTGCCTTGGGAGACCTGCTCTCCCCGTCCTCCTGCCTCCCTTATCTCTTCTGTCTGGGGGCCCTGTCTGCCCTCTCTCTGTTCCAGCCCTGACTCTCTGCCCTGGTCCAGGCACATCCCCCAGAGAAGCCAGCCGCCCCTGCTTGGAAGCCCACCCCAGCCTCCTGCCATCGGTGTGGCCTCCACAGCCCTGCACTGAGCCTTCAGGAGCATCAACACAGACTCAGCCCCTGCCTCGCAAGTCCAGGGCCGGGAGGGCGCTGGGAGAGGGCAGGGCCTGGAGCCGGGCCCTCCTCGGAGCCCGTGGAGGTGAAGCAGACAGGCTCCCGTGGGGGCCCCTTGCCAAGGTGCTTAGGGTATTTGACAGCTACTTAGAGTGCTGTAATATTCATGAAGGGAAGATTAGATATTTAAATTTATTCAGCAATGAATGCATCTCAGAGGGGGAGCATTCCTCATGCTAAACAAACAAGCAAGCAGGGGCTAATTAATTATTTACAGGAATACAAGGAGGCCTGTGGCCTGGGGGAGAGGAGGGCAGCTGTGCCCCTGACAGAGGGCAGGAGACCCTGGCTGGCCCTGGGCCTACCCCTCCAACTCCCCCCCATTCCCCTCCACTGTCCTGTGGGTCTGGCCCCCCCGCTCGCCCCCTTCTGGGATTTCTCTTTCCAGAAATCCTGCCCACAAGCTTGCTAGTAGCTTTGGGCCAGTCACTTAACCTCTCTGAGCCTCAGAACTGGCCTCAGAAAGTTTGTGGGGAGGACTGAGGTTTGCTGAGAGGTGGCCTGGCGGGGGGCCGGTGGGGGACTAAAGGCCAGAATGATTAAGCAACTCGTCCAGGATCTCACAGTTACAGGAGAGCAGAGGCTTAGAACTGCTTCCCCAGCCTCCATCTCACAGGAACAGGGACAAAAGCTCGTGGAGGCAAAGCCACTCTCAGCCAGGTGGGGGTTGTGAGGCCTTGCCTGGGCAGCCCCCAGCCCTGCCCTGCGGACTCCTGTGGGTCCCCAGGGCAGCGGAGGGAGAGGATGGGCCTGGGCAGTGCCCTCCCAGGGTGCCAAGTCTCAGAGCCTCTGAAAGGAGCTCGCTGGGGCTGTGTGGGCCACGGCTCCTGGTAGCAGAGCAGACCTGGCCCCGAGAGACCCAAGGCCCCCTCCCCCCGGCTCTCCCACCCCTCCGCCGGGTCACTTCACCTCCCTGCACCTCAGTTTCATCTGTACAAGCTCAGTAACAGCACCTCCCTCTGCATTTGGTGTAAGCGTTCAGTGCGAGGTGGTACCAAAGGGCCCTGCACGTTATCACATGTCGCCCCGTTTTACAGATGGGGAAGACTCCTCTTTCCCTCATGCTCTTGGGGTCCCCTTTGCCCAAGGGATGGGACACACTGCCAGGTGGAAATGTCACCCAGAAAGCCCTGGCAGAGAGAGGGCTGGGGAGGCAGAGGGGTGAGCTTGAGGCCCACGGGGCCAGGGGAGGGGTGCACCTCTCGAGCCTGGGAAGGCACCTGGGTCTGGGCCCTCGGGACCACCTCCCGCTTAGACGTCTCACCCCGCAGGCCCCAGGGGCTGGGCACCCGGCCTGAGAGCCCTCCCTCTCCAGCCACATTGGTGCAGCCAGCAACTGCCGCCCATCCCAGCCACCTGCACAAACGCCGAATGCCAGGGCTGAAAGAGGGCAGAAGCCTGAGCTGCGGCACCCCCAGGCCCCTAACCTGCAGAGGGCAGGCCCAGCCATAAAGCCTGGCCAAGTGGCCCAGCCCAGGGCCTCGGGCCCCCTTCTCTCTGGCCCTTCCTACCCTCTTCATCTCTGGCCTCCGTTTTCCTCCCAGGCCCAGGCCGAGACTTGGGATCCTCAGCCCCACACGATACCCCATTGCCAGAACGGCCTCTGCCTACACGCTCATGGCCACTCATTCAGTCAGCACACCCGTGCCAGCCCCCGCTCTGTGCTAGCCTTGGGCTCAGCCCACTGTGGGGGGCGGGATGCAGAGCCCACCCTCGCCAGGACCCACCCTCAAGGGGCCAAGGCGGGTGGGTGCCCCAGGGAGAAGATGGATGAACGACAGTTCCGCGATGTGATCTGAAATTCATTATGGGGTGAGATCAGCTCCTTAAATGGGGATTTCCAAACATTAGGGCTTCATTACGGACACAACGGCAGCGCCTCATTCATCATGCAAAAATCACTCCCGTTATTAAAAATCCCCCTGGCAGCTGCAGGCAGGGGCTTGGAGGCATCTTGCCCGCTGGGGGCGGGGCACGGGCCCCAGCGCCGGAGCTGGAGTCCTCGCCCTTCTCTCTCCCACCCAGGGAGGGCTGGCTGAGGGGTGGGGGTGGGGAGCACGGTTCAGCTCAAGGGACTTGGTGCCTCAGTTTCCTCATATGCAAAATGGAGATGCTAACGGTACGTGTGTCCCATAGTGCTATGACGGGGGTGAGATTCCGCAGGGAGAGCCCAGCAAGGCCCTGGCAACCAGGCAGGGGGCACTCCATACGCCTGGCAGCTGTTAGCACCTTATCCTTCTCCTCAGCTGGGGCCTTTACTTGGGGGACCATGTCACTCCCCTGCTCATGAAACCTCCCATGGCTCCCACAAGTCCACGAAATAAAATCATCAACGCTGAGCAAGGTTGGGGCTCCCTCCAGCCTCCGCCTTAGATGACATCCGGCCTCCGCATGCCTCCCCCACCATCCTCGACACAGGCATTGGGCAGTGGGGAGGTGGACCCGCCAGGCGCCAGGCCCTGGGCGAGGGAGGCGAAGTGCGGCTCTAATATCACCGCGGTGAAACAGCAGAAGGAAACACACTCCAGAGCAAGAGGAGAGGGAAGGGAGCTGGGCAGGCATGGGTGCGGTTCAGGGTTGGGGAGGTGCCTCTGAGGTGGCATCTGAGCAAAGCCCTTGAGTGATGAGAAGAAAGGCTTTGGGGAGGTCAGGGGAGGAGGGGTCCAGGCAGAGGGCTCAGCAGGGCAACAGGGGGAGAGGTGGGAGGGCAGGGCTGCATCCGCAGGAACCATCGCAGTGGGAAGGTGCCAGTGGGGCAGGAGCGTGGTCTGAGACGGCCCCTGGGGCCCTTTGCTGTGCCCTTGTCCAGGAATGCCCTTCCCCTCTCTGCCGCAGCACGGCCCCCTGCCCCAGACAACTTCTGGCCACACCCGCCCCATGCACCCACCCGCCGCAGCCTGGCACGGAGCCGTGCTCAGGACTGGCTGGTCAGGCCCACACCGCCTGCCCTGGAGAGGGCCACGGGGGCTCCCTGTCTGCCTGCTGTGCTAGGCCCCAGCTAATCGGGGCAGAGCCGGGAAGCAATCACAGATCAGCGGCGCTGGGCGATGGAGATAGTGCCAGGTGGAGGTGCGCGGGATGGCAAGTGAGCTGGGCAGAAGTGGAGGCCTGGATCCTGAGGGTGAGTGAGCAGGAGAGAGCGAGAGGTGGGGAGAGTGCACGTGCCGGAGGAGCCGTGTGGAGGAGTGAGACAGAGATGGAGCGAGAGTGAGATGGCAAGAGACAGACCGAGTGGGGGCGAGGGAGACTCAGACGGAGACAGAGAGAGGAAAGAGGGTGCCCCCCCCACCAGACTCGTGGGTCCCTGTGTGGAGAGAGGAGAGGCTGGGCCCCGGGGGGCAGGTTCTGCCTGAGCCATGTGCCTGCATGGTGGGTGGGGGAGGAATGCACACAGATACCTGGGCTGGGGAGAGGCGCCCCTGGGCATGGCCGGGCCACCAACAGGTCCCCACTGAGCACCTACTGTTTTCCAGGAGGTGACAGACAGACGCCCTGTGCATGCCCCTTAGTGGGGGAGCCTGATGGGGAGCAGTTGGTACTTAATCACACAAACAAGAGTCTGGTTTTCAAGGGTGACAGAATACTGGCCCAAGAGGAGCAGTGTCTGCTGTGTCCCAGCACTGAGGACAGTGCCAGGAACGTGGCAGGCCCCTCAGTAAATAGAGCAGTGTGTGGGCGTGTGTGTGTGTGTGTGTGTGTGTGTGTGTGTGTGTATGTTGGGGGGCTGCTGGTGGGAGGGGCTGCCCTGACATGGAGATAACTAGGTGGGAAGGTGTGGTGGGCGGGCACAGGAGCAGCATGTGCAAAGGCCCTGTGCCAGGAGAGGGCTATGCCGGGAGCGAGCCGCCTCTGGCTTCTCCCTGGTGTGAGATGCCTGGGACCCTGCAGTGTAAGGGACACACACATGGACTTGCAGTGTGGGCATAGGGAGGAGGGCGTGCAGAGCCGATAAGCAGGAGGGCAGGGTGGCTGTGCCCTCACAGACCTGCAGGTTTGGGTGGGCCCACTGACCTCCGGAAGGGAGGGTCCTTGGCAGTGGCTGTGTGTGGACGGGGCTCCATCCTGCCCTGCCCCTGCCAGGGACCTGCCTGACCCCAGCCGCCCACCCCTCGGGCTGGCCCTCGGGGCTCTGGACAGGCGGGAGCAGAGATGGCCGCTGCAAGCAGAGGAAGGCGGCCCTGAATTAATCTGTCACTAAAGCTTGGCCGTGGCAGGCGCAGTCATGATTTAGATGAATAATTGAAACGCTCTGATACATTTATTATCCCTTTAGTGCGAAAGTGGCAGAGAAAGACGAGGGGTAATTGAAAAAGAGTGCACAAATCTCCACCAGAAGGCTGGCTCCTTATCGCCGAGTAAACATTTCAGTCCCAATAAACAGGAGAGACACGCGTCAGGGCCCTGTCGATTCCCAGCCTGATTTAGGGCCCGCCTCCCTTCCTACCATACAATAGGAGAGTGTTTGTTCACAAAAATTTTTTATCGAGCCAGTAAAAGGCTCTCCAGGAAGGAGGCGGGAGCAGGAGTGGGCCTGGCAGTCCCCAGGCCTGAGGGTCTGGCTAGGTAGCTGCCCCAGCCCTGTCAGGTCTCCCCACTGCAGACACTGGGCTCTCTACCTGGTGGGCCTCTCCATCCCTCTGTACCCGACGAACTCCTATGCAGTCTTCGGGGCCCAAGTCAAATGCCCCCTCTGTTGGGAAGACTTCTACCAAAATGGATCTCTTTGAGGGCAGGGTCAAGTCCTGAGTCCCAGGGTTTGACACAGGTGTCCGTCCCGGCTCCATATACACACACACTCAGAAAGAGTGCTGGGAAGGAATGGGGAGTGGGGGGCCTTCACTGTGTTATCAGACCACCTACCTTGGCCTCAGGGCCTGGTGGGTGCCCAACCCCAGTGAGGCAGGCCCAGGGGCCCTGGACCCTTTGGGTTAAGTCCTTTTGGCCCCAGCGGCCCCTGGGGGTTCCCACTGAAGTTTAGGGTGACAGAAGACTCCCCTACATACTTGCTGTAAACACTGTGGTTCCCTGCACCAAAGCCCTGCAGGCCAGCCTCAGCCCCCCCCTTTAAGAGCTCCTTTCTGAACTGATAGCTGCCCTCCCCCAACAGGATTGTATGAGAACCCCGGGGCAGGCTGTTAGTCCCCAGCTCCTAGGGCACACCCAGCACACAGGGGTACAACTAACCACCCCATAAAGGCTGATCTAGGGGCTTGGAATCCCCTGAACCCTGTTCCTGGGGAGAGTATGTTCTAGTGGGGAGAAAGGCAGTAAAAATAAGCATGAAACACAAGCATGTTGAAAGGGCGTCCATGCTCCGGGGACAGGCACAGGGCAGGGTAGAGGATCAGCACGGAGGGCCGGGCTGGCTGGGGGAGTTTTCAACAGAGTGGCCAGGGCAGGCTGAACGGGACCAGTGCTTGTTAAAGGCATGGGTGGTTGCTGGATAGGTAAATGGGTGGTGATGGGAAGTTGGGGGTGGGTAGAGGCCTGAACCCCTGCAGGGCTGGACTTGGGAGAAGAGGGCACCTGGGAGGACCAGGGTCTGTCCGGGCAGAGTTAGATGGGGACCCAGACCCCCCAGTCCCAGGCTGCCCCCGCCTGTGTCCTCCCTCCTGGCAGGTCAGGGCGTTAAGGCTGGATGGGCCAGGGGGCGGTAGAGGGTACAGGTGGCAGATGTGAGAGCAGAGGACATCCCGGGGGCCCGGCGCCTGTTTCCATTCCCATCCCAGGTGGGCGCCAGGCCCCCACAAGCCCCAGCCTCTCCCTATCCCCTGTCCCCTCCCTGCCACCTCCGCCTGGTTCCGATCACATTAGCAGAGTGGCAGCCCCCGTGAGCACTGGCGGCGGCTCCATAAATCTCAGCTGGCATTAAAAGGCTGGACTCCGGGCCCACTTCCTCCTGGGTCCTGGCCCACCCCATCCATCTCTGCGTCGGTCAGGCTGCACTTGGGGCCTGCTCCAGCCTCCTCTCACCCTCAGTGCTGCAGGAAAGGGAGCTAGGGGGACGCCACTGGGCCTCGCCCTCAATCTGGCCAGAGCAGCTGTCCTTTGACCTCCCAGGGTGAGGTCACCAGGCCATCAATGAGCCACTCCCTGCCCTGCCTGAAGCCTCAGTGGCTCCCATTGCCCTCGTCATCAAGTCCTTTGCTTGACGTGTAAGGCCGTCCCTGCCTTTGCCTGTAGTTCATTTATTCATTTATCAACCATTTATTGAGCACCGGCTGTATGCACCAGCCCCAGTCCTAAGTGCTGGAGATACAGTCATGCCTTCTGGAGCTATCGTTCTCAGTGGGGAGACAGACAATAAACAATGAACATAATCAACAAGTAAATTACATAGCACATTAGGAGAGAGGTGCTTGGAGGAAAATAAAAACTAGAGCAGTGTGAGAGGCCTGGGGAGGTGGGGCAGGGGCAGGGAGCTGCAATTTCCAGGGGTCAGAGTGGGCCTCACCGAGTAGATGGCACGCAAGTAAACACTTGTAGGAGGTGAAGGGAGCAGCCACACGGCTCTCTGCGGAAGAGCATTCGGGGCAGAGGGAAGAGCCAGTGCAAAGGCCCTGAGGCAGGAGCGGGCCAGGTCTGTTCCAGGAACTGCAGGGAGGTCAGCGTGGCTGACACAGAGTGGAGAGGGCCAGGCGGTCTGACAGGTGCCTGGAGATCCCGTGGGCCGTAGGAAGGAGGTGAGGTGAGAGCCCTGGCAGAATTTTGAGCAGAAGAAGGGTGATGACCTGACTTAGGACTTACAAGTCCCACACCTTTCTGTGATCCTTTGTCTTCCTAACTGAACGGCTAAAAATCCAGCTCCTCACGTGGTCTCTGAGGCCCCTGAGTCCTCTCCCATCTCCCCTCCTCCTGGCTGGGCTCCGACCACTCCAGTCCTCGGAGTCTCCCCGAATGCCCCACGCTCTCCCTCACTCCAGGCTTCACCTGTGCTGTTCCCTCTGCCCAGCACACCCTTCCCACTGCTCTTCACCAGCTGCCTTCTACCCATCCCTTGGGTCCCAGTGGAGGCGCCACCTCCTGCAGGAGCCTCCCTGGTCCCCAAGCCTGGACACTGAGCCTGTACTCCTCACTCCGCCCCCAGCCCCCCTATTGCACAGACCACCCTGTGTCGTGCTGGTGCTCCTGTCTGCACTGCGAGCTTGAGGAAGCAGGGACCAGGCTCCTCTGGTGCCCGGCAGATGTGTCCAGGCACTTGGCTCAGAAGAGGGTCCTAGACCCCCAGTCCCCAGTGAATCCACCTCATTCTGTGAGGCCGCCAGGGTAGCTGTGACCTCCACAGGGAAGCTGGAGGAGAAGCAGGGGAGGGAGGGAGGGAGGGAGGGAAAGCATCTCTAAACACAAACAGGCTCCCTGCCCCCCCCCCCCCCATCCCGCATCCTGGCCGGTCATCAACAGCTCTTAACGCCGCTCTTATTTATTCCTGACCTTCGAGGCCCCTTTTATTTTTCCCCTTTTAAAACCTGGCCTGGGCCCCGCCACCACTGCCGTAAGCACACCCTGGGATTTATCCGACGGCGCATTAACCCCTGACCCTAGCTCACCAATCGTACTGCTGCCTGCACAGACCGCGGGCAGCCCCGCCAGCTGGGGGGTGAGGGGCTGGGGCCGAGCGGCTGGTGTGGCCAGCCCGGCACGGGCTGGCCGGGCACCGGGGCCATAGGGACTGTTGCCCCGCCCCCCCCTGCCGGCACCTGCTGACCTTGCCCTGCGTCCCTGGGGGCAGGGCCCACGCTGACTTCCAACGCCCTGCCCACCTGGCCTGCCGGAACCCCTGCCTCCTGGTGGTCTTTGACAACAGTGAACACACATGCATTCTCGTGGGCTTAACTGTTGGCGGAGCTCCCCCTGACTCGATGAGAACTTGTCCTGACGGCAGAGCCGCCCTGCGAGGTTGCAGGGCAGAGCAGAGACGCTAATTTTGCCCTCACAGTTGGCGAAACTGAGGCCAAAGGGGCACAGGGCTGGCCGAGGGCCTGTGGGCGTCAGGGGCAGGGCTGCGCTTTCCCCACCACACCTGTGCCCGGCCCCACAACGACCCGGTCCCAGGCCCAGGCCCAGTCCCTTTGAAACCTCAGGGGGCCCTCCAGCCCCCAGTTACAGACCAGGAGGCCTCTGCTCAGAGGGTCGGGACCTACCCCAGTCACCCAGTGCTGAAGCAGCCGGGCCTGCCAGCCAGGTGTCCGGCTTCATCCACAGTGAGGACGAGGCCGGGCAAGGCCGATGGGGTGGGAGGCGGTAAAGAAGGGCAGAGATGGAGAAATGGGAACAGCGCACCATGGGGACGAGGGGAACGCTGCGGGGAAGGCGCATGGCAGCCAGCTGGGCTCCGCGGGTGAAGGGGCCGGGAGGAGAGAAGCAGACCCCCAGACAACCCCCAGGCCGCAGGAAGGATGTACTCACCACCGCCGCCTCCGAGCAGGGAGCTGTTGGCTGCAAGAGAGAAAGACGAAGGCGGTCAGTCGGGGAGAGGTTGGTGGGGCACGCAGCTGCGCGGAGGGGGCGACGGGGGGCTGCCAGCCAGGCCTGAGGGCCAGCCCGGGTCCCTGGGCACAGGGTCCCTGAAGCAGGGGCAGATAACCAGGAGGCGGAAGGGGCTGGGACTTCCTCTTCCGCTGAGGCTCCCAATGGGCCTGGGGTTGGTACTGCGGTGGGATTGGGAGGCACCAGGGTCGGGTCCGCTCACTCCGGAAGCAGCTGCACGTGCGATCTAGAGTGGCAGACGACCCTTGGCCGCACGTATCCTTCATTCACTCGTTCTTTCTTCCTTTTTTTTTTTTTTTTGGCTGCACAGTGCAGCATGCGGGATCTAAGTTCCCCGACCAGGGATCGAACCCGCATCCCCTGCATTGGGAGCACTGAGTCTTAACCACTGGACTGCCAGGGAAGTCCCTCACTCATTCTTTCTTCCCACAGGGTCTCCCGAGCCCCTCTGTGCCAGGCCTGGTGCAGAGATGTGGAGCTCACAGACTGTGGGAGACACAGCTGCAGCCACTGGGAGCAAACTGCATCGCTGCAGCCATGGAAAGTGCCCCCGGGGAATGAGGATTATGAACTAGGGCTGGGAGCCTCATGGACGACAGCACTCATGTGCGAGGTCAGGACCCCACCCAGGGCAGCGCAGGAAGGGCCCAGGGCACTGGGACTGGAACCGGACTGGAACAGATGGGTGACTTGTGAAGGTCAAGGAAGAGAGAGGGCTCCTCAGCTGCACCGGCCCCTGGTGCCCCGCACCCTCGACCAGAGCTGGACCGCCAGCTGCCGCGGCTGCCCCGTCCGTCTCGCTCTGCCTGGCCAGCTGCCCTCTCCAGCCCCCCCACGGGGCCGACGCAGGGGCAAAGTGAGGCTGGCAGCCTCTCCATCAGAATGTGGGGGCTGTGCGGGTCAGCGCCCCCTCCCAGCCTGGGCTCCAGCTTCCGGCCACACAGCCGCCTTGTGTGAAGCACTGATGCTAATGAGTGCAAGTGATGGGCGAGACAGGGCAGGTGCGTTCCCCAGGCCCAGGTGTCGCCCGGTGGGGAGATGGGTCAGCTGTGCCTCAGCCCCTCTGGCCCCAGGGGTCCTGGCTCCCAGGCGGGGCCTTCAGCTCCGACACCGCTGTGGCATCCCTCCCTGCCTTCTCAGGTCCTGTTGCAGCCCCTCTGTAAGAGGGGGACACGGAAAAGAGCCCAGGCCAGGAATGGGGGCCATTTCCAAGCTGGCCCGGCCGTGGGCCCCGGGGTGCTCTGCGGAAGCTGTGGACGCTGCTAAGCGGTGTCAGGTGGCTCTGAGTGGCTGGTCTCCCAGAGCTGACAGCTCTTCGCTTGGGGAATAATTAATTCCACAGCCTGAAAACCCAGGGCTGCAACTTGCCACGTTACTTGCAAGATTAATACAAGCAGCTAATTAAGATGGAGAGGTGAGGAGCGGCTAGGCGCTCCCAGAGCAGTGCTGGGGGGCCGCGGGGAATGTGGGCGGAGGCGGGCTGCGCAGGCAGGGGAGGCAGCCAGAGCTGGAGCCCCGGGGGAGAGCGCGAGCAGGAGGTGGACCACGCGGGACACCCAGCAGACGTGGCAGGCCGCTGGGGGCTGGGCACGTTGCCAATGACCGAGCGAGGCTGTTTGCTGGGCACAGACTGACCCCATTTACTGTCATAACAAAGCCACAAGGGCAGTGCCATCGCTCCCACTTTACAGGTAAGAAAACCAAAGCTCAGAGGTTGAGCTGCGCGGCAGCAGGATTGGAACGGGGTCTGTCTGACTCCAAAGCCAAGCCACAAAGCAGGCCAACCTCGAAGCAGACTGCTGAGGGACTGTTGGAGGGAGGCTTCCCCTGCCCCCCTCCCCCCCGCCCCCCAGGGCTGGGGCCTGCCTCCTCCACATCAGGCAGAGCACACAGTAGGCCCCTTGGATGCACTCTTGACCCTCCTCCCACCCCAGCAGGTTGGCTGCAAAGATGAGGGGTCGGACGTCTGGAGAGCTCTGCCCTGGAGCCAGCGCGGGAGACCCAGGCATCTTAGGTCGTTGCGGGTCCAGCTCCCGGCCCCCTTGGCTCCCACAGCAGTCCTGGCGGCTGTCGGAAGCTGCCCTCCACGGCCCTTCCCTGCCTCCCCCCGTCACCTCTCTCTCTTAATTAACACCGGCCGCAAATGAGCCGGCTCCCGCTGGTGGAGAGCTCAGTGTCAAACGCACTGGCAGCGAGCCTCAAAGGGGCGGGAGGGGAGGGGCTCCGACCTGCTGTTTTGCAGGTCCCTTTGGAAGGAGATGCCAACAGCCACCTGCCCTGCACCCCCTAAACCCCACCGAGTGTGGCCCTGCCCGGGTGAGGGGACTGGGGTGGATTGGCCCGATGTCTCATCCAGGGGCTGAGGAGGGAGGTGAGCCTGGGGCAGAGGCTGAGCTGGGGGAAGGGGGGACCAGGTAGCCAGGTGGCATTACCTGCCACAGGTGGGAGAGGGAGGTGTGGCCCAGCACTGGGGGCTCAGACTCAAGCTGCATGGAGGACCTGGTCACCAGCCTGTCCCCAGGTTCAGCAGGTATCCCAGGAGGCCGGTCTGCAGTGTCCCCTTCCCCGAGTCCACCATGCCCGGCAGCCCCCTGGTGGGGCTCAGGGGGAAGGGCTGCAATCTGGTGGTCTAGAGCCCGTTCTCCTGCTCCTCTTTCCCTTAGGCCCTTGTCTGGCCCTCTCCCCAGGGGCCTGGACACCTGGTCGCATGGTGCCCCCATAGGGCTTCCCGAGGCACTCACAGTTGGGAGGATGGCCTGGAGGCTTGGGGGGAACACGGAAAATGGGGAGCAGTACCAAAGATACCACAGGCAGTCCCCTGGGTGTACCGCCCAGCCTCCCATCCAAAGCAGGGCAGTTTCAGGCCTTCCTGCTCCCCAGCCCAGGCTGGCCCTTCCCACCTCACCTCACCCGCACGCTCCTCCCCTTTCTGCCCCCGCCGCCCCCATGCTCCCCTCAGTTTGGTTTGAGGCTCTAAATCACAACTGGTCATTAGTCTATTTTTCCAATGAGGAAACTGAGGCTCACGGCGTGACTGGTGAGGGGAGGAAAGGGGTTTGAACCAGGATGGCTGGTTGTCACACCCATTTTCTTTCTTTTTTTTTTTTTTTGTGGTACGCGGGCCTCTCACTGTTGTGGGCTCTCCCGTTGCGGAGCACAGGCTCCAGACGCGCAGGCTCAGCGGCCATGGCTCACAGGCCCAGCCGCTCTGCAGCATGTGGGATCTTCCTGGACCGGGGCACGAACCCGCGTCCCCTGCGTCGGCAGGCGGACTCTCAACCACTGCGCCACCAGGGAAGCCCCACACCCATTTTCTTAACCCCTGCACCCTCCCTCTGTCGGAAAGGGCCTCCTTGCTGAGGCGGGGTGATGGGCGAGCAAGATGTGGACTATCACTGGACCTCAGGTCCAAACCAGAGTCTGTAACACAGCCCCACCCAAAGGACCCAAACCTGCCCCAGCAAAGCAGGGTCATCAAGCTTGTGAGGGGGGACCCATGCCTGGCCCTAGGGTTTGAGCGGGGCTTGTGGCGGGCATAGGCTCCTGGGCCAGAGTGTGCGCCTCCGGGGCTGTGAGATGCCTGGTCCGACGCCTGCCATCTGAGTTGGCTTGTCGGCCCCCATGCAGGGCGAGGTGGTCCAGCCCTGCCGCGGCCCCTGCCCATGGACGTGCCTGTGCCGTGCTCTGTTGGACACGATTAACTGGCTAGGAGCCTCAGTGCTGCGCCTGTGACCTTGGGGTGGAAATGAGGTGCACCCCAGTCACTGCCAAATCCTCTGTCCGCTGACAGCGGCCCACCAGGCCAGGGGCTGGGGCTGGGGTGTGCTGAGGGGCATTGCTTCCCGCCTCTCACACACTCTGCCAGCCCTTCCCTGCCCCCGCACTGCTGCTCATGCAGTGCAGTCCTCCGACCCCCATTTCTCCTTTGCCTACTCTGCACCTTTTCAGGCCTGGGGCACCTGGGGGGGGAAGCCCCTCCCCCGACTCCCAGCACCTGTTGTCCTGTGGGTGGGGGAGAGCCGCTTCCCAGTTTGTGCCCCAGCTCCCGGCCCAGTTCAGGGGCTGGAATGTGGCCACTGCCTGGTGAAAGGGAGAGGGCCAGACCCGGGGTGCTTGGCCACTGTCACTTCAGGGGACCCAGCGGCCCCTCTGTCACTCTCTGCACAAAACATTTTAATTGGGGGCTTCCCTGGTGGCGCAGCGGTTAAGAATCCGCCTGCCGACGCAGGGGACACGGGTTCGAGCCCTGGTCCGGGAAGATCCCACACGCCATGGAGCAACTAAGCCCCTGCGCCACAACTACTGAGCCTGCTCTCTAGAGCCCACCAGCCACAACTACTGAGCCCACGTGCCACAACTACTGAAGCCCATACACCCTAGAGCCCGTGCTCCGCAACCAGAGAAGCCACCACAATGAGAAGCCCGTGCACTGCAATGAAGACCCAACGCAGCCATAAATAAATAAATAAATAAATAAAGATAAATAAGTACTAGGGGGACTTCCCTGGTGGTGCAGTGGATAAGAATCCGCCTGCCAATGCAGGGGACACTGGTTCAAGCCCTGTTCCAGGAAGATCCCACATGCTGTGGAGCAACTAAGCCCCTGCACCACAACTACTGAGCCTGCTCTCTAGAGCCCACCAGCCACAACTACTGAGCCCACCTGCCACAACTACTGAAGCCCGCGCGCCTAAAGCCCATGCTCTGCAACAAGAGAAGCCACCGCAATGAGAAGCCCGCGCACTGCAATGAAGAGTAGCCCTGCTAACTGCAACTAGAGAAAGCCCGCGTGCAGCAATGAAGACCCAACGCAGCCAAAACTAAATGAATAAATTAAAAAAAATTTGTTTAAAAAAAATAAGTACTAGGGATGTAATATACAACATGATAAAAAAAAACATTTTACTTGGGTGCCAACTGTGTGCCAGGGGCCACCAAGGGTACCCAAGTTGAGTCAAGGAGAATGTGTAAATGTCCAGGTGAGGAAGGTACCAGAGCTGGAGCAGCCTGGAGTCTGGGGGCTTCACAGAGGAGGCAGCAGCACACCTTGGAGGGAAGGAAGGACATGCAGGGAAATAAGTCTGAGCGTTTCCCTGGTCGGGGGGCCACAGGGGTGCCTATGCTGGGGAAGGACAAGGTCAGCTTTGCCTGACTCTCCACAGGCCCAGGGAGGATCAAAGGGGCCAGAATGTGGTTGAACCAGGGCAGCAGCAGAACAGGGATGGAGGGAGGGGGAGGCGAGGGGAGAGGGCGGAGGGGAGGGGGACACACAGATACGTCTTCCTCTTCTTTTCTTTTGGAGCCACACCCTCGCAGCATGCTGGATCTTAGTTCCCGACCAGGGATCAAACCCAGGCCGTTGGCTGTGAGAGCGCTGAGTCCTAACGACTGGACTGCCGGGGAATTCCCTCCTCTTGCTTTTCTGGTTGCTCCCACTGCACGCCCCCTCCTGCCCTGCCAGGCAGCACCTAAACAGAAGAGTAGCCCCCACTTTGAGGGCCCAGGCAGGGAGTAGGTAGGCATGTACCTGGGGCCCATAATACTTTTAGGGACCACGAAAACGTAATTTCTTTTATTTATTTCTTTTTATGTATGCATGTATTTTTGTGCTTTTTATTTTATTTTTTATATTTATTTATTTATTTGGTTGTGCCAGGTCTTAGTTGCGGCAGGTGGGCTCCTTAGTTGCGGCTCGCCCACTCCTTTGTTGCGGCACATGGACTCCTTAGTTGAGGCATGTGAACTCATAGTTGCGGCATGTGGACTTCTTAGTTGCAGCATGCAAACTCTTAGTTGCAGCACACATGTGGGATCTAGTTCCTTGACCAGGGATTGCACCTCGGCCCCCTGAATGGGGAGCGTGGAGTCTTAACCACTGTGCCACCAGGGAAGTCCCTAATTTCTTTTAAAATCAGAAGAAAAAGTGAACTTCTAGGTTGAAAACAAAAGTTACATATAATTTTAAGTATATATCAAATATATAATATATATAAAATGTTAAGAAATTTGTCTTTATGCCAACAAAGTCATACAATTAACTTTTATTTTTGTAGAGGAAGGGCCCACAGTGGCAGAAGGGCCTGGGCCTGGGCCAGGTAAGCCCTGTACTTGCATGAGCTCATTTAATCCTGACCTTGTGTGGAAGACACTATTACTAACCCATTTTACAGATGAGAGAGCCGAGCCATGGAGAAGGATCTTCTCACTATGCAAATATGAACATCTCCTATGTTACTCCCAGCTTCCTGGTTAAAGGTCCAAAGCCCCCTTTTGCTCTCAGGATAAAGAACAAGCTGCTCCCATACCCCAGGCCCAGGGCCCTGCTGACTCATCACCTTATCTCTGTCCTCTCTCCCCCCCATCTATCCCTCAGCCACACTCCAGGTCCTCAGACTTGCCCCATTTCCTCCGGCCCCAGGGCCTTTGCATGGGCTTGTCCCCTGCCTGGAGGAGACCCTCACCATCTCCGGCCCTGAGAGCCGGCAGTGTCTGGAGCTGGTCTCCCGCTACACCCTACCACGGGCCATGAATCACTGCCTCCAGCATCCTCACCTCCCAGCTGAGCGTCTACTTTGCTACCCTACCCCCCCCAAGCCCTGAGTGTCTCGTCCACAGCGCGTCCCCAGCGCCCAGCACAGAGCCCAGTACACAGCAGGCACCCACTAACAATACACCGAACAAACCTGACAGGTTACGATTGTGCCCAGAGTCACTCAGCCAGGCCACATGGGGTCCCCTGGCTCTGAAGGAGAGGCTCTCATCCACCACACCTCACAGAAGAGCCCACCCGGGGGGGCCCTAAGAGGCAGGATCTGGGGTGGGGGCCATGCAGGTGACAGGACTGGTTCAAGGGCAGTGACAGGAGGTGTTGTAGGAGCTGCCTAGGCTTCTCCCTGGCAGGGATTAACTCCTCCAGCCCGGGTGGGGGAGTGCCAAGGAGGGGGCAGTGGGCCATGTGGGCCACCACAGAGGAGACTCGGTGACCCGAGGAAAGCGCTGAGCAGGTTACTGGGCCAGGGAGAAGCTGGGTGAGCGGGCACAGCAGTGACTGTGCAGAGGCACAACCCCTGCGGGTGTTTCCGGAGGCTGCGGCTGCCATGTGGCCTCATCCTGGCCTCCAAGGCCTGAGAGGCTGCCGGCCAGGCTTGGGGTGGGGGGACTGCTCCCCCAAATCACACAGTCCCTCTCCCTAGCCCCTTTCCTCCACCCTCCCCTGTAAGGCCAGATCTCAGCTTTCTATCATTTGACAAAGGCGCATCCAACCCCTGTATGTGCCAGGCTCTGGGACACAGACCAGCAAGGCCCTGCTGGCACAGATCTCATCATCAGGCAGGGAGACAGTCCAGAAACAGCCAGATAAACTTGAACAAGAATTACCATTAGCACCAGAGGTTGTGAAGTGGATAGAAGGGAGGAGAGAGTGGCAAGCAGGTGGGTAGGGGCTCACCTAGAAGGAGTCGAGGACCCGCTGAAAAGGAAGCTATTTGTGAGGAGCACAGGCCAGGCAGGGGCTGGCCTGTGCAAAGGCCCTAAGGCAGGAGCCCGCCTGGTGGGTTTGAAGCACAGCCAGGAGCCACTGTGGCTGAGGCAGAGTGAGTCGGGGAGAGAAGCAGGAGAGAAGGTCAGAGGGCAAAGGGGGCAGGAGGGGGACCAGGGGGCTACTGCACTTTCCAGGTGATCCCTTCCCAGACCTCCTCCTTGGTTCTCCCCCAGTGTCTGTGCATCCCCAAACAGCCCCTACCATTCCACTGCACCTGCCCCATTCCTGGCCCGCCTCTGCCTGGCCGAGCCCCCACTGCTCCCCTGTGTCCCAGAGTCTAGCACAGCGCCCGGCACCTATGAGGTGACGACTGACTGACGGCCCGCGCGATGGAATGGAATGGTGGCCCCAGCCCCACGGGGGGTTTGGGGGAGTGGGCTTTGTTTCCATGAAGTCCTCACCGTTTCCTCCCCGAGTTCCCACAGGCCTGCAGTGGGTGTCCACATTACTTGAGGGCGAGCCGTTTAAAACATGTTTTAGATTAGAAACATCCCACAGATGGAATAAAATGTGAAATGTGCTTAATTTCTGAAGAGAAAACAAGAGGCTTCAAAGGCATCTCAAGCTGCAAGAGCAGTTGCTGTGTTTGACAAGCTCTGTCCCCCAGGCCAAGGTCACTGTCCTGTGAGGTGAGGCTGCCTGGTGGAAAGTGTGAGGCTTAACTAGACATTCCCCAGGCTTGGGGGGCCCTCATAGGGGGCAAGGCTATCAGACCTCTGCTGATCAGCTCAACATGTGTATAGCTCAACATGTGTATACATGTGTACACACACCCCTTCCCGCCCTGTTTACAGATGGGGAAACTGAGGCCCAGAGAGGCAAAGTGACTTGCCCAAGGCCACAGCCCTTATCGGAGGAGCCAATGTCCTCGTGCTTTGCAAGGTCTGGTCCTGTAACCCTCAGCTGTGACCTTGGGCCAGCTGCTCCACTCCCTGGGGCCTGAGTTTCCTCATCTGTGGGGTGGGGAGGTCAGTTAAGTGAAGGCCTTTGGGGCATGGATGATAAAGTTTAAAATGCCTCTAAAACTGTTACGGCAGGGCTTCCCTGGTGGCACAGTGGTTGAGAGTCCGCCTGCCGATGCAGGGGACGCGGGTTCGTGCCCCGGTCCGGGAAGATCCCACATGCCGCGGAGCGGCCGGGCCCGTGAGCCATGGCCGCTAAGCCTGCGCGTCCGGAGCCTGTGCTCCGCAGCGGTAGAGGCCACAGCAGTGAGAGGCCCACGTACCGCAAAAAATACCAAAAAACCAAAAAAACTGTTACGGCGTCATAGAGCTTCGTGATGGCATTGGGTGCAGGAGCTGGGGTCCCCAGCTCTTCCCAGTCAGCCAGGGAGAAGGGTGAGATCAGCCTGCTGACAGGCTGCATTAATAATAATAACAACAGTAATGATGACAGCAGCTTCTTCTCATCAAGGTTTGTTGACCAGCCTCCTAGGGAGAGCCATGGGGACCTTACCGGATGCACCGCTCCATTTTACAGATGGGGAGACTGAGGCTCAGATAAGCGCCTGGCCCGAGGCCACACAGTGAGGGTGGTGGAGAGAGAATTTCAATCCCATTGATCTGACTCTGTAGCCTGGACCACTCAGCATCCTGCTTAGCCAGATTTGGCTTTTTTGCCTCCAGGACCGAGCTCCTCACTCCATCTTCTCTGAGCAGAGCCCTGAGATTCTCCAAATCTGTTGGGAGTTGTACCCAGCTGGGCTCCCTCTTCCAGAGTCTCCCCCTCAGCCTCCTCCTTCCCACTGGCCCTGTGCCAGGCCCCCCTTCCTCTGCTCTCCTGAACCTCAGATAGGCCTCCCTCACTCCTGCCCCTTCACGCACGTCCATTCTGGTTCTGCAGTCCCCTCCCTGGTCTACCTCGGGCATCCCACCCCCATGCCTCTCCCTACAAAAGCTGCCCAGTCAGCCATCTAAGCTCAAAGCAGGTGACTTGGCTGCGGTTCCTGCTGGCCTAGGCCCCTCCTTTGTCCCCTCCTGCCTGGGTTCCTTGGGCTCTGCCCCTGGAGACCCAGCCTCCCAGCTGGTGGTCCCCAAGCTGGACCCCAAACTCTTGGATCCCATTCTCCAAGCCCCCTGGACACCTTCCACATATTGGTATTTTGTTTTGCAAGAAATTCATGTTCATTGCCCCAAATTGTATAATATACATAAAAAGCAAAGGAAAAGTGAGTCACCCATTAGCTCATTGCACAGATTTGGCTAGCCCCCGTTCACATTTTCCTGGAGGAACTTTTAGACTTTAAACAAAAACAAAAAATAGTTAATAACACATTTATCGAGCAAGTTCTTTGTGCCAGGCATTGGGCCAAGTATTTTCAGTGGATTCTTTCATTTTACCCTTCCCTCCCTGGAGAGCCTAATGACAGGTACTATTATTTTTCTCACTTTACAGATGAGGAAGTAGAGGCTCAGACAGGTTGCATGACTTGCTCAAGGGAGCCAGGCTTCGAATCAGGCCGTCCGATTTCTGAGGCAGTGCTGAGTCTGCAGTGCTGTGGGACCCTGGCTGCTGCCTGGGCCTCCCCTCCCCCAGGAGCCAGGGGTCCCAGCGCTCAGCGTCCCACCATTAGCATAACCACAAACATCCCTGAAACCCAATTACCAAGAGATGACTTGGGCCCCAGCCAGCCGGGCGGGCAGAGTCTCCAGCCACGCAGGAACGAGGGGCTGGGGCCCAAGGGAGCCCTGGTGGGTGGAAAAGTGGACGACGAGGGCCCTTCTGGGGGAGGGGCCTGGAGAGGCTGCTTGTCCACTGCTCCTGGGGCGGTGTGGGTGTGTCCTGCAGGTAGCCTTGACCCCCTGCTCAGCCCCAGCTGGAGAGGCCCCCTGACCACTAAGGAAGGGTCACAGGTTCCTCTACCCCCAGCTTGCTGGGTGATCCCAGGCAGCCCCTTGCCCTCTCTGAGCTTCAGTTTTCTTCCTGAAAGGAGAGAACCGGGGCTAATGGAGCACAAAATAAATGACGGCCTGGGAGGAGGAAAGACTGCAGGTTCTGAACAGCAGGGCAGGTCTGGGGCTGCATTTCTAACTTCCCCATGAGGTCCAGCCACCGTCTCCTCCCACCTGGGCAGCTCCTCTGCTGGCCCTCACCTTCCACTCTGTCCTCTTCAGCAACCAGGGTTCCTTTGCTACTGAACACACACACACACACACACACACACACACACACACACACACACACACACGGCCCCTTGACCCACCAACAGCCCAACAAATAAAATGTCATAGAAGAGGTGAAGTCCTCCCCTCCCTTTCCCTCCCCTCCCCCACAGAGGAACCCACCACCCTGAATCAGGCACGTATTTTCTTTAGAGTTTTACTATGTATACCCCTCAACAGGCTATTACCCAGGTATTCGTGTTTTAATTTTTTGTGTGTGTATTTATTTAATTAATTTATTTATTTTTGACTGCGCTGGGTCTTCGTTGCTGCACGCGGGCTTTCTCTAGTTGCGGTGAGAGCGGGGTGACTCTTTGTTGCGGTGCGCGGGCTTCTCATTGCGGTGGTTTCTCTTGTGGTGGAGCAGGGGCTCTAGACGTGCGGGCTTTAGTAGTTGTGGCACACGGGCTCAGTTGCTCCGAGGCATGTGGGATCTTCCCGGACCAGGGCTCGAACCTGTGTCTCCTGCCTTTGGCAGGTGGACTCTCAACTGTGCCACCGGGGAAGCCCATCGTGTCTTAGTTTTATATAAAGTGGAACTCCCGGGATTGGCTGCTACCCTTGGCGGTGGGGCTTGGGAGGCTTATCCCGGCAGGCCCAGGCTGCTCTGGTCCGTCTGCTTTCACCGCTATGTAATATTCCAGGCTGGGACTGTCCCACACTCTTCCACCCGTCCTCCCACTGACCACCAGTCAAGTGTGCCCAGTTTTGTCTCTTGCAAACCCAGCTGCAGCAGCGTCTTGCGTGCGGCCCGTGAACCCACGTGCTGGAATCTCTTATACGCCTGGCGGTGAGACTGCTGGTTGTGGTATTTGCACACCTTTAACTCTACTAGTTATTGCCAAATTGTTCTCCAAAGTGGCTGTTCAGATGATCGTTCTAAAATATAAATTAAATCATGTCACTTCCCTGCCTAAAACTCTCAAATAGCTTCCTATAACACTTAGAATAAAATCCATACTCCCCTCCACAAATGCATGGCTGCATGACATGCTCCATTCTCCCCAGTTTCCTGGACTTCTTTTTTTTTTTCCTGGGCTTCTTTCTCTTCCTCAGATAGGTCTGGCTCTTTCATGCCCCAGGGCCTTTGCTCATACTGCTCCCTCTGCCTGGCACACTCTTCTTCCATCTCTTTCCAAACTGTCTCCTGCTCATCCTTCAGGTCTTCAATGAAAATGTCACCTCCACTGAAAGTCCTCCCCTGAAGTGCCTTCCACCCTGTTCCCCATCACCCTGTTTATTTCCTTCAGAGGCCACGTCATGGTCCTGTAGTGATCTCGTCCTCTCATTTATTTGCTGGTTTATTACCAGCATGGCAGCCTGTGGAAGAGGGCCTGGTCTGCTTTGGTCATTCCTGTGCTCCAGAGGCCAGCACGGCCGGCACTGAAGCTCTGCTCTTGGTGACATTCATTCATTCAACAGATGTGGATTAAGCTCCATCTGGTTGAAATGTCCAGAGGGGAGTGAGCCCGAGTTGAGGGCAGAGGGGTAGCCAGGCCCATGGGGCCCTGAGCCTTCTCCCACGGCCGTGGGGAATTATGGCAGGTGCTAGAGTGAGGGAGAGGCAGGGTCAGGCTTGCACTTTAGAAGGCAGCTTCTCAGAGCTGAGGGGGAGCAAATTGAAGGGAGTGGACCTGGAAGTAGAGGCTGGAGGGATGGTGGTGGCCGAGGATGGGTTGATGGAGGGCCAGGAAGAGAGGCGATGCTAAACCCACAGGGGCCAATTAGAGGACCATGGGAGACAGGATTGGATCGGGCATAGGACTGGCTTCCAAATGTGGCTCAATCCAGTCGATGGAAGGAGCATCTTGGTGTGAGGAAATGGCAGGGCTCTGGCCCCCTTGATGCCCCTGCCCCCACTGTCTTCCACCACTGCAGGAAGCTGGGAGGGAGCTCTCCCAGTGATTCTGAGAGGGCGGCAGAAGTCCAGAGGTGCCTCCCAGCGAGGCACACCTTGAGCTAGTCCAGCCCCTCTGTGTATAGACAGGGAAACCGAGGCCCTAAAAGGAAAGGAACTAGAAGAAGACCACACAGCTGAATCCTCACGCTAGTTGTTGCTTTTGGAACATGAGGTGTGGTGCTGAGACCAAAGAGACATTCCCTTCTTCCGATAAAGACAGAGGAAAGGGGCTTCCCTGGGGCGCAGTGGTTAAGAATCCGCCTGCCAATGCAGGGGGCACGGGTTCGAGCCCTGGTCCGGGAAGATCCCACATGCCACGGAGCAACTAAGCCCGTGTGCCACAACTACTGAGCCTGCGCTCTAGAGCCCGCGAGCCACAACTACTGGGCCCATGTGCCACAACTACTGAAGGCCCACGTGCCTAGAGCCCGTGCTCCGCAACAAGAGAAGCCACCGCAGTGAGAAGCCCGTGCGCTACAATGAAGAGCAGCCCCTGCTCGCCGCAACTAGAGAAAGCCCGCGCACAGCAACAAAGACCCAACGCAGCTAAAAATAAAAAATAAATAAATAAATTTATTTAAAAAAAAAAAAGACAGAGGAAAGGAGGCCAGCCTTTGCTGCGCAGGGAATTTAAGTTAGACACCAGGAAGGACTTCCTTAGAAACTCCACCCACCAGACACAGCCTCGTCAGGCCCACCTTCTCTGGGCAGCCCCTGGCTGACAGTCCTGCAGCTGGCCCCCTGGGACTCTCAGGACACGTGGTTGGGGAGGTGGCCCATTCAAGGTCACTCAGCTGGGAAGAGGCGGTTTCATCTGGGTCTAAAACTAGAGCTCCTTTGGCGGCAGGGCCAGGGGTGGTGCTGAGGAGTCCCAGTTCCCTCCTGTCCCAGGCCCTGCGGCCCGGGAGCCCAGGGTGTCCCTTGTCCTGAGGGCCTCAGGGCGGCCTTCTTGCTCCCTCCCAGGTTGTGTCCTGTGAGGACAAGATAGGACCCCAGTGGTTCCAGGCCCAGCTGCCTCAGGTCCTCCCAGTCCGGCCACCCTCCCAGCTGGAGCTCCACTCCTGGAGGGGGAGGCGGGGGGGGCAGGCAGCCATTGGTACGCGAGGCTGTGCCTCCGCCCCTCCAAGTCCAGCCTTTTCTGCTCAGCTCTTTAAGGATCCCTCCTCGCAGAGGCAGCGTGGTGGTTGCTGGGCAACCCCATCCTCCCACCGTCACTGGAGCCCTCCCCCTCCTTCCCCACCCCTCATCTGTGGCTCCTCCCAGCACCCAGTCTCAGAAGTGTCCTTAGCTCAGAACCTGCCAGGCCTGGCTGCACCTGGGCCAGGCAGGCGGAGGGGCCTTGCGTGACCCCACCCAACCCCAGCCCTGGACCCCAGCTCTGCTCCACCAGGACTCAGGAGGAGGGCACCGGGCTCAGGGCACCCTGTGTGCAGATTCTCATTGCTCCAACCCCATCTTCAGTGGCTTCAGCTGCCCTGAGGTGTTGGAGCCTGTTGGGGGGACAGAGAGGACCGAAGGGGAAGGGCCCAGGAACTGCCTGAGTCCCCGGGGAGGTGGCCTACACAGGGCATCGGGCCTCAAGAGCCCCTGGGTGGTGGTGGAGACCAAGGCATTAAACTCGGAGGGGGGCAGGGGTGGGAGAGAGGGGCGCTGAGGAGGAAGGTGGGGTTCTGAGCCCTGAGAAGAAGGTCTGCAGGGGCTCAGAGAGGCAGTGGGGGGTGGAGGGGTAGTTGGGGGAAGCCGGGCTCCAGCAGAAGTTTCTGAGCCTCCAACCTCAAAACCCCGAATTTTCCACCCCACCACCCTCCACCCTGCCCCCCTTCTACCTCCTCGGGCAATCAGGCAGACAGTGCTCTCTGGCTCCCCAACATCTTGGGGATGTTTTCCTCCTTCCAACTTCCTTCCCGATCAGGCCTGTACTTCTGGCCTCGCCTCTGACTCTCCTTCCCACAGCCCTCTGCCCACAAGCTGCTCCCCAACCGGCCCCCTGTACCTTGGCACAGGCTGGTCCCTCCACTTGGACTGTCCTTTTTTTAAAATAATTAATTAATTAATTTTTGGCCGCATTGGGTCTTTGTTGCTGCACGCGGGTTTTCTCTAGTTGCGGCAAGCGGGGGCTACTCATCGTTGTGGTGCGCGGGCTTCTCATTGCGGTGGCTTCTCCTAGAGCCTGTGGAGCACAGGCTCTAGGCGCACAGGCTTCAGTAGTTGTGGCACGCAGGCTCAGTAGTTGTGGCGCACGGGCTTAGTTGCCCCGTGGCGTGTGGGATCTTCCCGGACCAGGGCCCGAACCCGTGTCCCCTGCATGGGCAGGTGGATCCTTAACCACTGCGCCACCAGGGAAGTCCTGGACTGTCCTTTAAGACACAATTCAGGTCTCCCTTCCTGAACTTGACTTGGGATGTGTGTAACAGGTGAATGATAGCCAGAGTCAAGAAATGCTTAAATCACCATCAGAAGCATCACTTCTGGGAATAATGGCCTAGGAGTGAGTGGGTGAGGGCGGGAGGGAGCAAGAGGCAGCCCCGGGTGCCTGGAGGAGATGGGGGATGGGGTGGTGGTGATGTCATTTGTGGGGGGAAGAGGAGGTTCTCAAGGGAGAGGAGGGCCCATCAGAGACAAGCCTGGACAGCAGCCTCAGTCCTGCCATGGCAGGGGAGGGTGGGCTGGTGGGGAACCCTTGTCCCTGGGGTGGCATGGTCCTGCCTCTCCCCAGGCCTGGCTCTAACTCTCTCTGGCGTACTTCTCCCCACCCTCCCAGGGGCCTGGATGTGGTATCTGTCCATTCTGATCTCCATCCTTCACCTCCCATCACCCCCAACTCATACAAACACACCAGGACCCTACCCTGCCATACTCCAGTAGCTGGAAGTGTGTCTGACGCCCCTCTGAACCCCTGGAGCCATCATCTTGGGGCAGTTTTAGGAATCACGATTGGCCTTGGGCAGCTCTGTCACGTTGCCTGCGGGGCTGTCCCAGCCTGACACTCAGCAACGCCTGATTGCTCTCCCCAGGTGCCCGGCACTGCAGCAGGTGCTGGGGACACGTGGGGACCACAAGAGGCCCAGGATGTGCCCCCAAGGGGCTCACAGGCTACTGGGAGAGACAGACACTAACAAAACACACGACACTGAACACGGGCTCCATCGATTCTGAGTCTCACCACGGCTTCATGTACAACTGAGGAAGAAGACACACTGCCAGCCGCGCCCCGATTTCAGAGATGTGAAAGTTTGGTCTAGTAGATGAAAAATGGAGTCATACAAATCATGCATAATCACAGACTGAGCTAAGTGCTACCAAGAAGCTGAGGGGTCAGAGGGAACAAGGTGACCCAACTGGGAAAAATGGGTTCAGGGAGGCCTCTCAAAGGACAGGATGGTCAAGCCCTGGGCTGAGAGGTGAGTAGGAGCTGGCTTGGTCCGGAGAGGCGGGAGAGTGCAGGGAAGCGGGACCCCTGATTCAATGCCCGGACAAGGCCAGCGGCTTCCCAGGCCAGCTGCCCCAGGCCACCATTCCCCACTGCTCCCAGCACCTGTCCTCGGGAGTTGCCGGCTTTGTCCTACCTAACTTTGTCCCTGCTGTGCCTGTTCCCTGGAGCACCCTCTCTGGGACTTCCGCCTGGGCTGGGGCCTTGCTGTCCCTGGAATTCTGCCCTGGGGCCCACCCCTGCCTCTCCTGTACTCTGACCCTGTGCTTATGGGGAGAAGCCCCAACCCTCTGTGCTGTGCAGGATGGAAAGGTTTAGTGCACAGTGGCAAAAGAGAGAGCGTGGTGGTGTTAGGACTTGGATCAGAGAAGCTGCTGGGACTTTCCAGTGAGAACTGTCGTCCCCAGCCAGGTGTGCACAGCCAGCCTACCCACAGGCCACACGCCGATTCATGGAAACATATCAGGGCGCCCCTGGGTGTCGCCAGGAGACCACAGTCTGGGATGGCCAGGTGTTCAGTGACTGCGATTCTCTGGGTACCCCCCAATCAGGTACCCCCAGATGCAGTGGACCCTGGGGATCTTGGAGGGCAGTGATCTTCAAGACCAAGAACCCCCAGATGGGGCAGAAAGTCCATTAGGAGGCTCTCTGGATCCAGGTGAGGGGCTGGAGATCTACCCTCCCTGGAGATGATGTCCAGGCTGGGGCCTGCGGGGCAGGCTGAGCCTCTGACTCTTGGGCAGCTGGCTGAAGTCCAAGGTCATGCCCTCTGAACAGCAGCTCTTGGCCTTTTCAGCGGTGCTGGTCCCTGACCACTCCCTCAGGGGACTTCATTCCTGGATGCCTAGCACCGAGCCTGGGGCGAAGGGGTCCCTGGTGATGCCCACTGACCATCCAGTGGGGCAGACCCTACCCCCCTCTTGAGTCAGGTGGTCCCTTCTGCTGCCCCCAGCCCAGAACAAGCCCAAGCACGGCCAAGGGTGGCACAACCTTGGCTGACAACAGTCTAATCACGGTGAGTCGTGCTGCTGCCGCACTTCACAGTATACAAAGCACTTTTCCTCTTGTGGCCGCATCAGACTGTCACAGCAGCCCTAGGAGGTCTGTGATGGCCCCATTAAGATAAGGAACAGGGAGGCTGCAACAGTGCCCGGGGTCAGCAGCGGGTAAGTGGCGAGGTGGTGAGCAGGATCCACATCTGAGGACTCCCAAGAAGGCGGGCAGATGGCGGGGAGGCCGGGGTGCTGCAGGCAGGGCCAGCGTGACCTTGGCTGCCCAGCATAGAGCCCACTGCACCTGGATGCCGGACACTGCCTGGGTTACTGCCGCCCTGGGAGCTGGGGATCTGGAGCTTGGCGAGCCCACGGCTGAAGCCACAAATTGTCCCTGCGTGACATGTGCTGCCTCGTGCTGAGAGCATCTCTGTGACTGCCTGGCTCGAAGACGAGCTCAGTCTTCCCGGGCCAGGGCCCCACGAGCCCATGCCCTCAGGGAGCCCCACAGCACACAGGGGCTCAGCAAGTGTTTGTTGAATGAACGAGGGATCTTTCTGAATCTCATAGCCAATAGTGCCTCTGCCGTACTTAGCCTCCCTGGCACCCTACTCCTTCCAAGATAAAGGCCAGACTCTCCAGGCTTGTCCAAGGCCCCGTATACCTGGCCTGGCTGACATCAGTTACCCCATCTTCCACCATGGTCCCCGTTGACTCCTAACCCCCAGCTCCAACCAAGAATTCCAGATCTACAAACCCCAGGCTCTTTCACATCATAGCCCCTGAGAACAAGCTGAAATGAGCTTCTAGTGTCTGCCAAGAACATTCCTCCCTACCTTCCAAGACCAGCTCAACAGCCACCTCCCCTGGGAAGCCATCCTCGGATCTTGCAGTTGACTTGGCCCCTGTGTCCAGGGCTCACGTGGTAATGATGTCTGTTTCAGCAAGATCCCGCTAAGCCAAAGCTATTTAGGTGGCCGTCCCCCGGCTGGATTCCAGCTTTGCCAGGGCAGGGTACAGTAAGGCCTGATTCCCTTTGGTCTTTGGCACCCAAAAGGCACCTGGCACGGTGGACCTCCATATTCCCTGAACAGTGTGTAGCCACCAGGTACAGCAGCTCAATGGAATATCATGCAGCCATTAAAACCACTATTATGAAGAAGATACTTTGATATCTAAGTGCAACCTGTCAAACCGCTATATCCATACCATCCACTCCACTCCGAGGCTGTGAGTGTCTGCTTCGTGCCAGCCCTGTGCTTGGCATGGGGGTGGCAGGGGTGGAAAGGGGTCCCTCCTTCAAGGGATTCAGTTTAGAAGAGAAGGAAGACATGCATAATTCCTGAGGGCCACGATGGAGGGAAGACGGAGCCCCAGGGCCCCCACGTCTATGGGGGTCTGGGGAGGCGGGACGGAGACCATAGCTCTGTAAAAATTACAGCCAACAGTGCACGGACAAACCTGCAAGGGAGCGGAGGAATGGAGGCTGTTGACGCCACAGGATGGTGGCGGTGTGGGTGATTTTTCTTTCCTTTATTGTTGGTACAATGCTCCTTGGACAATAAATAAAAGTTGGGAGGAAAAAAATAGCTGTTTGGTGAATTGAGTATAAAGCAGGGGAAGGAAGAGAGGGAGATAAGGGGAGGAAATGGGAAGGGAGGGGTGAGGAGGGAGACAGAAGAAGGGCCAAGGCAGGGGTGCTCACAGTGAGGAGAGGCAGCAGCCTCAGGCGAGGCCTCAGCATGCTCCCAGGCTGGGAGCGAGAGGGCCGGGAGAGCACAGGACGTGTGTGTGTGTGTGTGTGTGTGTGTGTGTGTGTGTGTGTGTGTGTGTGCGCGCCAGTATCCCTTATGGTGACCTTCTCCCAGGGAGAAGCCGGGAGGGCATCCCAGGGGAGGGGTGGCCTGGCCAGGCATTGACGGACAGCAAAGTGCAAGGAGTACTGGGCTCTGGGAAGGGTCTAACACGGGCCTGCAGTTCAGACAGTGGGTGGGAGGTGCTAGGATGGGTCTAGGGGGAGGCGTCCCAGCCAGATTGTGGGCATTCTGGGTGTGGACTGGCAAACAGTGGGGCCTAGGTGGAGGTGGTGGGGTTCTAGGTAGAGGCAAGGACTCGCTCAGAGCAGCCCTCCAGGGAAAGGGTTGTTTGCAGGGCCTGATGACTGAGCTCGGTAAGAAGGTCTGGCCAGGGGGAGGCCAGGCAGACAGAGAGCTCCTTAGTACCCCAGAGGAGGCCAAGAGCATGGGGACTCTCCAGGCTCAGGGGAGGGAGGTCTGGTCCACCCGCACCCTCACCCCCGCACCAGACCCCACACAACAGGTGCAGACATCTCTAGTCCTCAGTGTGTGCCAGGCATGGCCCTAGCCACCTTTCTGTTCAAGGTCTCCTTCAACCCTCCTGTTAACCCTTTGCAGGTAGGATGTTAATGCTCCCATTTTACAACAGGGGACACTGAGATTTAGAGATTAAGTAACTTGCTCAAGGTCACGGTCAGCTAGTGAAGGGAAAGGCGGGGCTGGGCTCTGACCCGGGGCACTGCCCGCTCAGGCAGCTTGGTGGAGCAAGGCAAGCAAGGCAGACGAGGGGGTCCCCGTGGCGAAGGTGAGCCAGGCAGGGAGGAAGGGGTTACCTCGGCACGCACAGTAGATGGTGGGTAACTGTGAATGAATGAATGGACGGATGGTTGGAAGGATGAATGAATGAGTGCAGAGGGGAGGGGTGTAAGGGGAGGCGCACGTGAGGGAGAACGCTTTTCTCTCTCCCCGCCCCCGCGCTGGAGGCTGGCTCTGGGAGCCTCCCTCCTCAGCCCCCGCCGCACTGAGGACCGACACCCCAACCTCCCCACCCTCCCCATCCATTTTAGCCGAGGGCAGGAGGAGGGGGACGCGGAGGCCGATTCTCCCAGGCTGGGCCCGAGTCCCCGCGCGGCGGCGCAGCCTCTCGCGCCCGGTCCCGCCGGCCAGTGCGCAGAGCGGCGCCCCCGCCCCCGTCACCTCCTCCCCGCCCGCTGCCTCCCCTCTCCTCCCCTCCCTCTCCGCTCCGCGCCTGCACGCACGGCCCCCGCCGCCGCCGCTGCCGCCGCGAAGGGAGAGGCGGCCGCACAGCCTGGTTCCCCGCGCCCTGCTCGCCGCCGCCGCTCGCGCAAGCCCTGCTGCTGGCCTTCGCTCCGCCGAGCGCACCCACCCGGGCACACGCACCCCGGCCGCCGGGCGCACCCCCGCGCACGCCCCCCGCGGCTCCGCCGGGCGCCGGAGCCGGGCAGATGAGCCGCCGCGCGCCCCCAGCCCCGGGCCCGCCACCGCGCCCCGCCGCGCGCCGGGGGCTCCTCTCCCGGGCCCCCGTGGGCGCCCTCCGGCTCCAATTCCCGCCCGCTCCTTGGAATAACCCCTGAGGCTCCAGCCGTCGCCGCAAAGTTTCCCGAGGAGACCCGCCTCCCTGGCCGTTGAGCAGGTAAGGGTGGATGCACGGGGCGGGGGCTGGGGTCCGAGCGTGCGGGACGGGACGCCGGGGCCAGCGGGGCGGGGTGGGAGAGTGCAGGGAGGCGCCGCAGGATCCGGCTGCCCGGCTTTGCCCGGCCGCCGCGGGGACCGCGCAGCCTTTGGGATTTCGGGAGGGGGGCCCCCCCAGTCGACAGCCGAGTACCCATGGCGCTGGCTCCGCCGCGGGGAGGCGCGGGGTGCGCGGCCGGCGGCTCCACTCTCCCCAGCAGAGGCTGGAAAGGGCGGGGGCTCGGCGGGAGCCCCGGCCTGAGACCTCGCTGCGCCCCCAGGGAGACGGCCCCGACCGCGGGGGTCGCCTAGCTGGGCTGGACTGTTCCGGCTCAGGTCTAGTACCCGGGAACCGGAGGGCTTGGCGCACGCCAAGAGAGGTAGCCCGCCGGCCCGGGCGCCGCTCTCCCGTCCCCACCAGCCGCGTGAGTCACGGTTGGAGCGAGGTTTTATTTTTAAAACGACTTCAAGGGGGGCACAAGCAGCCTCCAACTTCCCTCCCTGTGCGCGCGGTAGACTGTCAGCCCTGTGGGGGTCAGGAGACCAGGGCGGTGCACCTGGCGGCTAGAACGGTGGGACCTCTGGACTGGAGGCCGGGGAAGCCAGGGGCCGGGCGCATGCCCCTCCTCCCGGGGGACTGGAGGCCCAGGGACAGAAGGCTGGGGAGTGTTGTTGCCCAGCTGCAGGGAGCCTTAGCTGATCAGAGCTCTCCGAGGAGGAGAAAGTTGTGGAGCATCGACATCAGGGAGCTGCCCCAGGCTTCCCGGCGGCCCCGAGGGCTGTGAGGCTCTCTGGGGCGTGTGGTTTTAAGAGAACACAGACCAGCTGGGCTGTGCGAGGCCCTTGTAGCCCAAGCCAGAGACCTGATGTGAATAAATAAAGCCTAGGCTGGGGGCAGAGGTGGGGGGCATCTGGGTCCTGCCCTGCCCCACCCTGGCCCCTGCACCCTCAGGGAGGACAGAGACCAGTCTCTCTTGTCTCCCTCCCCAGGTGGCTCAGGAGTTGGGGAGGAGGCTGCCTGTGTGGGGCTCAGAGCCCCACAGAACGCAGGATGCCCCTGGCAGAAGGATGTGGGCTGGGGCATGCCCCTCTCTGCTCAGCAGCCGTGGGGAAGCTGGCTACGCTCAAGGTCTCCAGGCTCAGGTTTCTGGAGTGAAAGCCAACTGCATCTCTTCCTGCCAGCCCCAGGAGGAGAGGCGCAAACATCACCTGTCAGCTGGTGCCGACTCCGTGGGCGACTGTTCAGGGCTTCTTCAGAGGTTTAAATGGAAATGGCCTGAGCTGCCAGGGCCCATGCCTGGGAGGGAGTACTGCCCAGCTGAGCAGGCAGAGAGGGGGCCCTGGTAAGTGTGAGGGACAGGAAGAGCCGAGGGGCTGTCACATCCTGGCTGAAGGGTCAGACACGGGCCAGTTTGAGAGCAGGAGAGAGGAGGGCAGACAGAGTGTCTGTGTATGGAGGTGGGGGGTGGCCTCTGTGCACGTCCCTGGCCCCTTGACCTCACATAGACACAGGGCTGGACACTCTTCAGTAAAAAGCCTCCCCGGCATGAGTTTGAGCCAGGCACGCCCTGGGGCTGCTGTAGCCTGTAGCATGTCCCCTAAGCCCCGGTCTGTGTGCCTTCGCTCTACCACTTACTAGTTGAAAGTCCCTGCTTCTCTGAGCCTCAGTTCGCCTTGTTGAGTGTACTCGCCCCCTGAGGCTGAGTTTGGCGGGGACAGGATGCATTATAAAATGGGGTGAGGTGGACAGATGCCCTGCTCCTGTTGAAGGGGCCCCCGAGGGCTGAGGGCACCCGGAGGGCTGGGGGGGTCAGATTCCCCCCAGCCAGGGGCCTGTTGGTAGACATCAGCCTGGCGGTGACCCTCAGCAGCAGCGCCCTTCTTGGTGTCCCCCCTCGTGTCTCCTCTGAGGCCTCACGTCAGCGTGAGCCCCTGGGAGGTCCACCCAGCTGATCTCTAAGGAGATGGTGGGTGGGAGGGCTGCTGCCGCCCCATCGTATCACCTGCTGCCAGGGCTCTGCGGGGAGGGCGTTGGCCTGCAAGACTCAGCTCTGCACAGACTGAGGCCTGGTGGCTGAGCCTGTGTCACCCACTGGGTGGCCCCAGGCCTGTACCTCTGGGGACCCACTTCCTTGCCTGCACAGGGGGATATAACGGCTCTCCCACCCTGTGAGAATGGGTGGGCACCCTGAGTGCGGGTGTCGAGGGACAGCGAGGCAGGCCCGGAACCAGCTGACTGCCTGCAGAGGCCCAGTACAGGGGCGCTTGTCAGGAAGCGGCTGCCCTGGTGCAGGGGAGGATGAGGCCCCTGGGGCCCGCTGGGCACAGCTCCCTCTGCCCAGTCAGGTGGGACAGAGGCAGGGAGGCAGGGCTGGGCGGGGCAGGGCAGGTTGCCCCCCTGCCCGGGGAAGGGGCAGATGGCTCAGGAGTTGTGGTGAGTGGGTGAAGGCCCTGCCCTGAGATGTAGATGGCCCCACTGTGTCCTCGGGGAACTGGGGACCTGCTGGCAGCCACCTCCCCGGCCAGCCAGGCTACCCTGGAGTCAGGGCTGAGAAATGGCCTGATCTCAGAGATGGGGCCTGTCTGGGGCTGTGCGCGGGGGGCATCTGGCTGGGCCAGCCCTTCTGCCCCAGGGTCCTAGGGACTTGTGGTTCCTGGGGAGGGTTCTCTGCCTGGCCTGCTGACTTCAAGCCAGTGACTGGATCTCCTTGGGCCTCAGTATCTTCATCTGTAAAGTGGGGTAATAGCAGTTCCCACCTTGGGGTACCCACTATGAGATGATGCATATGAAACTTCTAACAGAGTTTATGCCTAGCAGTGTGTTGCCCCCTGGGGTCCCCACCCCTGGATCACGCTGGGCTGAGGGCTTTCAGCTTCTGCAGGCCTTGGAGTAGCAGGAAGGATGCCTCGGCACCCCGCCACAGCCACCAAAGTCCATTCTGGGTGGGATCTCATGTGCCAGCTGGCTGGGGTGTCAGCTCCAGTGACAGTGGGAGTGTCCAGGAGCAACAGGGGTGAGGCTGAGGGGTTTTGTCTTGGATCCCTCATGGGATGGGCTGTGTGCGTATGGACCAGGAGGGGTGTGACGCGTGTGGGCGTGGCTGGGGGTCTTAAATGCCAGCAGTGGGGTGGGTGGTGGCTGCCCCAGGGTGCTTACCATCGGAGAGGCCGCAGTAGCTCTGGAAGGGTGGGGCTGGCGCTGGCCTCAGGCCTACTTGCTGCCCTTGGTGTGTGTGTTTGGGGGGTCGCCTCCCTAGAACCTGGGTCGTTCTCCCTGAGACAAAGTTCAGGCCTGCTCGGGCACCAGACATGAGGCAGCTGTATTCATTCCTCTGCCACGAGGCAGTCACCCCAAGATGGCCAGGGTGGGGGCATGGCTGGAGGAAAAGACAGGGGAATGGACAGTGTGACCCCAGGGTGCTCCTGCCATGCCCTGGCCCCCGCCCGCCGGCCTGGCATCCCCTAGAAGCAGCTGGAGTGGAGAGGGCCCCGTGGAGAGGGCCGTGTTTGCGCAAGGCCTGTTTGCCTGAGCGGCGGCTGGATGTCTGTTTACTGCTGCCTGCGGCCCCCAGAGCTCAGCCGCTCCCTGGGGTCAGCGGCTCTGCGGGTGATGTCAGCATTCAGGGGCCTCGACTCGCCTTGTGGAAGTTGTTTGCTGGATTCACTGCAGCCCTGGGCTTTGAAACTCCCACCCTGGCCTTGCTCGTGCTGCCTCCCACCCCGCAGAGCTGCGGGGGGGGGGGCGTGGGGGGCAGTGAGAGTGGGGGAGGGGAGGTCGGCCACAGGTATTGCTGTGGGGATGGGGGGCTGGCTCGCAAGGTGTCCTGCTGGGCACCCCTGGCTCCCTGGCTCTTCTGTCTGTCCCTCCCTCCCTCCTTTCCTGCCCATTCATTCACACATTCATTCATTCGTGTTGAGCACCGGTTGTGGGCCAGGTGCAGTGCAGGCTCTGGGGGAAAGGGAAAACGAGCAGCTGTTAAGTCTCGCTCGGGGAGCTACAGTTGGGAGCGGGGGTCAGACTGCAATCAGATACTTTCCCTCCCACCTCGGAGCCTTGGGCTCTGAAGGCAGGAAGGCAGCCCTCTGAGGTGGGGCGACCGGGGAGCCTGCTGGGGCCCGGGATCAGGGAACGGGGTGCTTGAGCCGAGGACGTGAAGGTGGAACAGGCGTCGGTGAGGAGAAGGGACGGGAATAGGAGCCCAGAGGACAGAACCAACAGAAGGGGCTGCGTGTGGACCCCTTGGCAGGTGTGAGGAGCGTTGGGGGGCCGGGGAGGCATCTGGATGGCGGGTTTGTTCACAGCTTGTGGTCTGTCTCCCTGGGTCTCTGCTGGCCTGTCCATCTCCATCTCTCGGGACTGCCAGGCCTGCCTCAACGACCAGCTGCCTAGGCCTCCTGGGTGGGCCCCTGGAAGGGTGGGCTTCCTGGGCTCAGCGTGGTCCCCTGTTCCTGAGAGCTGTGTGTCCGCCTGCGTGGGCAGCCTGACCCAGCCTCTGATGGGCCAGGAGGGAGAATATTTGGGCTGGTTTGTGATGGGGGCAGTGGCCCCGGTGTAGACGGAGGGCTGCTGGTGACGAAGGGTGTTCCTTAGACACACCCCTCCCTGCCTCCCGGCTTTGAGTGTCCCTCAGACAGGGGCTGGGAAAGAAGGCAGTGAAGGCTGGGTCTCCTGGAGGCACCGGGACCCAGCTGTATGGGGCTCAGCTAACCACTAGGGGACACTGCCTCCCAGGCAGAGCGCGGGACCCAGGCTTCCGGAGGGTGGCTGGGCCCGGGTGCTGCAGGCTCTGCTCACAGGGTGGGGGTTGGGGTGGGCCTCGCTGTCAGGGAGGCAGCGGCTGGGCCTTTGGGGAATGGCTTTGTACTTAATTAAAACTGGGCTTAAAACCGGGGTGGCCGAGGTGCTGGTCCTGGCCGCTCCCGTCTGCACTGCTCCCGAGAAGCAGCTCTGTGACAGCACGTTTTTTGCTCCCCATTCCCTCCCTCTGCCTGAATTAATCGTTGGCACCAGATTACAACAGATTTAGCAAACTGTAAAAAAAAAAAGAGAGCGTGTGCGAGCGAGGAAGAGAGAAAAGAAAGGGGGATCCACTTCGGAGGAGAGGACAACGGCGTTTATCTACGGAAGCAAATTGCTCTTGTCGCCCTGGTGCCCCTCCAGCCTCCACCGCGACGATGCCTGCCTGGGAAGTGCTGCGGGAACATGTCCTCTCAAACACCCAGATGGGCTTTCCCTGGGGGCAGGCTGCCAAGGGCTGCCTGGTGGAGCAGAGGGGAGAGCCGAGTTTTCAGGGGGCCATGGGGGGTGTCCAGGGCTGCTCTTGGGGGGGGGGAGTGCCCGGCTGGCTGGTCCTGAGTGGTGGGAGGCCGGGGACAAGGGGTCAGAGGGCCTGTGCAGCAGGGATGGCTGACAGCAGGGGTTGTGTCTGTCTTGCTCACTGGTGCAGCCCCAGGTCCTGGTAGGGGGCCCGGCACGTGGTAGGTGTTCAGTGTGGTGCAGGGTGGATGAACGGATGAGTGAAGGATGAAGCCATGGCTGAACCGCCTCAGGAGCTGGTGTGGGGGGCAGTGGAGGGTCCAACGTGCCAGCTGGGACTCCTGGGGATGAAATCTGCTGGACTGAGCTACCCTTCAAGGGACACGCCCCCGTGGGTCCTGTATTAAACTTGGACGAGGGTCCCTGCAGGCCCTGCCCAGGAGCTGCCCGCTGGCTTTCCCGGGGATGACCTTGATTTAAAACATGCTCCTCTGTGGTCAGACCTGAGGGGCCTGGTTCAGGCTCAGGGAATCTGGCTGCCAGCAGGCCCACTGGGCTCCTAGACTGGGCGGGGCTGCCCCTGCCCTGAGTAAGGGGCTCAGGTTCAGCGGCCGGGGGGAGCTCACTATCTCCCTCAGAGAAGCTGCCCAGGATGGGCCAGGCCTGGAGCCTGTCACAGATGAGTTATGCACAGTCCCAGTCGTGGCAGAGCCAGGTCAGGACAGGAGACAGGTGTGCACCGTGCTCACACCTCCCGCGTGCCCACACACACTCACACTCCTGCACACAGAGGTTCACACCCATCACTCTTAACCTGCCCTCCCTGAGCCGGGCTCTGGTGGATGACCCCACAGCCCATCTGACCCCCAGGGCCCCGCTGCTAAGAAGAGCCTTGAGTGGCTGCCACCCACCCAGCCCAGGGCCTCCTCCTGTGCAGCCCCTGCCCATCCCGACCCCGCAGATAGGGCCGTCTGTCGCCCATGTGCTTTCCCTGGGCCCCTCTCTGGGGAAGGGGTGGATGCAAAGGAGTGAGAAGCTGGGGTGAGCGCCCCCTCCCCAAGCCCTGCTCCAGCTGAGGAGGCCTGGAGATTGTCAGCCTTGCAGCGGACTGTGGAATGAAAGTGCCCAGGCTCTGGAGTCTGGTGGATCTGAGTTCCAATCCTACCTCTGTTACTTATCAGCTGGGTGCCCCTGGATGCCTCACTTTCCCTCCGTGTGCCCCAGTCTCCACACCTGTGAAAGGGACCGACAAAGAGTGCACTTCCCAGGGTCACTGTGAAGGTTCAATGTGACAGTGTCCACAGAAGGGCTCTGTAGGAACCAGCAGTTACTGCACTCCAGCAAATAGGTCCTGCCAGACGCAGGGCTGGGATGCTGGCCCTGCTTGGGGTTCTGAGGAGCTCAGGGCCTGGGAAGGGCTGCACACGCTGGCCTCTTGTCCTTCCTGGCCGGCAGGCTGACGGGGCATCTGCTGAGCTCCTCATGGGGCAGAGGTCGGTGTCTGAGGTCTGTGGCCCAGGTGGGTAGCAGGTGGATAGATGGGGAGGGGAGGGGACCCTATACCACTCAGCTGTGATGAGGAGCGTGTTGGAATGTGGGTAACTCTGGGGAAACTGGGGAGAACGGGAGCCCCTGAGGTCTCCGGGAAGCAGTAGGGTTGGGGGGGTGGGAGGAATGGAGGGGTTAGGGGCCAAGGAAGAAAAGGGAGAGTGTAGGGCTCAAATGTCACCTTCTGCCCAGGGTGAGTCCCCTGGTATGGGGTCAGGCCGGTCTCCCTTGGGTATTACTGGGCACCTCCTGTGTGCCAGGCCTCCGGGTGGAAGCCAGGCACAGGGACCAGTGACTAGATCCCTCCTGTGAGGGCAGCAGAGAGGCCATTACCGCTGCCTTTATTGACTGTTTACCGTCTACGCGGCAGGCCGCGAAGCACCATGCTAGGGACTCTTCCCATGCAGGACTCCTTGAGGCTTCGGAACAACCCATTTTACAGAAGAGAAAACTGTCTGAGGCACAGACAGATTAAAGTGACCGGACTAAGGTTGCACAGCCAGGACAGGGCATCTTACCCCTTACCCCCCAACACATAAGGAAATGGTGGTCATTGTCCTAGAGGTAGTAGCCAACAGATTGCACTTGCCACGCACCCGGCGGTATTAACTGGATTTATCCCCCCCAACAAACCTCTGAGGTAGACTCTGTTATTATCCTGATTTTACCCCAGGAAACAAGACACAGCTGAAGTGACTTGCCCAAGGTCACACCAAGGAAGGGCAGCCATCGAGGCACCCTTGGTCCTTACAATGCTCTTGAAGACGGGAAACCCAAGCACAGAGGTTCATCTCTCAAGCCTCCCCCTCCTCCTTGCCCCTCCCCTGCTGTCTCCTCCCATCAGAGCCTCGAGCCTCCTGGAGGGCCCCTGCACTCAGCCCGCCCTCCCTGAGGCCCCACTGTGTGCAGGCGCCGGTGCCGCCCTTTAACCCGCATGGGGTGGGAGGATGAGGGGAGGGCTCTGGCGGAGGTGCCAGGACCCTGGAGGGAGAGCCAGGCGGGGGCCCCTCCGGGCCGGGTCAGCTTCCCGGGCTGCAGGGTCGGGCTGCTAGCTGACGGTGGGCAGGCTGGGTGGCGGCACGTGCTTCCCCTTCCTCCGGCTGCTCTCCAGCCAGACGCTGCCTGAGACGTCAGCAGGCGGCCCGCGGGGCCAGGAGGAGCTGGCGGCGCAGGGTCGCGGGTGGCCTGCGGCCTGCGGTCACGGAGCAATCTCCATTAGGGCCCAGAGCGAGTGGCTGCAGCTCCTGGAATCCTATTAAAAGCTTTTTCATTGTTCCCTGCGATATGCTCCGCTCCGCCGGGACCTGGGCATGTTGATAATTTATTTGTGGAAGGGAAAGGGGCGAAGAGCGCAGGAGAGAGGAGGAAATGTCATTATTTGCTCAGCCAGCTTTCGGCAGCGCGGCCCTTCCGTCGGCAGCTCCAGTGGGGGCGCCCCATCCTCCCCCCCCATTCTGGAGGTTGGGGGAGCAAGGCTCTGCGAGGGTGCAGCTGGGGTGGCCTGGGCCGGGGGAGGAGGGAGGCCTGGGGGAGGTGAAGGCCGCATCCTCTGGGGCCCTGACAGTCAGAGGCCCCAAACCCACACCTGCAGCAGAGGGGGTTCTCCCAGCAGCTTCGTTCAGACTCTGGTGTGGACCGGGGTGTGGCTGGGGCCTCTTGTTGTCCTGATTCTGGCATGGGTAGGGGCCGGGTCAAGCTCGCGGGGCCCTGAGGATGCAGAGTCGAGAGATGGCTCCTGGGGTCTCCAGGGTGGGGAGGGGAAGCCGGTTGCTGGGAGGTGGTGACTGGGGGGCCCACACCCCTGCAGCTACCAGCTGTGTGATTACAGAAGCCCCCGTACCCCCGGACGCCTTAAAACAGGAAGACACCTCGGCCTCTCTGGGGGACGGGAAGGGATTCAGAGCTAACAACGTGGAAACAGCAGCGACGCTAGCCCATTTACAGAGTTCTCACGTGTGCTGAGTGCTTTACGGGCAGCGTCTCACGCAATCCTCACAGCATCCCTGTGCGATGGAATGTCTAGTGTCTTATTACGCGTGAGGAAACTGAGGCACAGAGGGTCATGACCACACAGCTTCGAAGAGGCAGGGGTGGGATTTGAACGCTGGCCTCTCTCAGCACAGTTACTGACTCTGGTCAGGGCTCCACAGAGACCCGGCTTCCCCTTGGTCCCCAGCCCCCCTCTTCCTGGCACACAGGAAGGCCCAGAGGAGGGAACAGGGGTCCCGTCCTGCAGGCACCTTCAAGGGTTGAACTTAACCGTCCCGGGGGCACTGTGGGGCTCAGGCATCCTTATCCTCCTCACAGACGTGGAGACAGAGGCTCAGAGAGGTGGTGGCATTTGTACCAAGTCAGGGCAGGGCCAGATTTGAACCCAGGCTGGCTCTGGGTTCTCAAAGTATCCCCTGTGCTGGGTGCAAGGCTGCCCACAGGGGCACGTCACGGTAGCCCTGGGCAGTGGACCCCACAGAGGGTCAGGCTCTGGACGGCTGCGCGTGGCCCGAAGTCCCCTTCACATACACAGCCCTGACCGTCCCGCTCTAAACTGCAGCGGTGGGAAATAGGACGTCACGTGGAAATGTCCCCCATCCCTGCCCCTCTAGCAGACTCTACCAGACAGTTAAAAGGGTTCACACTTACTCCAGTCACTCACTGGCTTTGAGATCATCAGTGGCTCCCTATTTCCTGAAACACTGACCAAAGCCCTTGGCCTGGCATTGTCAGACCTCCCCAGCCCAGCCCTGGCTGGCCCACCAGCCTCTCCTCCAGACCCTCCCCCACTAGGCCTGTGGATGACACGGCTCACGCCTCTGCTGTTCCTTGTGTCCAAAAGGCCACCCTCAATCCCCGTATCAGGTGACCGCTGCCTCCTGCGTGAAGCCGTCCCTGACCGACTGCAGGAACCAGCCCTTCCTGCCTCTCATCCCCGGAGCACTTGGCCGGCCTCCCTGTGATGGGGTAGGTGGCTGCGCTTACACATCTGCCCCACCTCCACCCACCTTTACTAATCCTCCTTCCCCTCCCCAGGCCCCTGCAAGGTGCTGCCTATCTCTGGAGTCAAATCTGGGATGCATTAATTCATCCAGCCAAGGCTTCCTGAGCCTGAGGCGTGTTGAGAAATGGCTTTCTCTTTACAGCAGCCCTGGGAGTGGGTGGCATTAGCCCATTTAATTTTATTTAAAAAACAAATTTTTTTTTTGGCCGCGCCGCAGAGCTTGTGGGATCTTAGTTCCCCGACCGAGGATTGAACCCTGGTCCTCAGCAGTGAAAGCACAGAGTCCTAACCGCTGGACCGCTGGGGAATTCCCGCATTAGCCCATTTTATAAAGGAGAAACCAAAGACGCAGGGAGGTTCAGTCGCCAGGCCAAGGTCACCCAGGCTGAGCTGGGATTGAAGCCAGGTCCCAGGTAGGAGTAGTGACGGGGTCATGATTAGGTCAACAAATCCCTGAGTCCTCACGCCTGCCTGGCACCAGGTAGAGAATTAAATGCAGGAATCATTTGATTCTCACAGATGCTCTGGGGGTGGAGGTGGGGAATGTACTTGGAGGCTCCATTCTACAGATGAGAAAACTGAGGCCAAGAGAGGAAGGGAAGCCTGGAGGCAGAGCCCCAGCCCCACAGTGACCTCCTGAGAGCCCTGGGTGGGAGGGATAGGGGCTTTTCCCATGTTCTGTGTGCCAGGCCTGGAACTGTCACTTCAGAGCAGGGATGTGGGCAAGCCCTCCCCTCCACCCCCTGAGGCCCAGCTTGGCTCTCAGGCCTGCAGCCTGCCCTGGCCAGGCGTCCTCTGGGTGAGAGGAGGCTGGGGAGGTGGTGTGCCCAGCAGCAGGGTAGGCGTGGGCCCTGCCCCCACGGCAGCTGCCTGCCGGGCCCGGTGGCCTCACAGACAGACGGGGCTTGTGAGAGCCGGGGGCCTTCAAGGAGAGCTCAGCTCCTGCTGGCAGCTGCTCAAAGGCCTCATTGTGGCAGGAGGGTCCTCCACGGGCAGCTGCCCCCGCCTCAGGCACAGGCAGAGCCCAGCCTTTGTGCCAGCACACTGCCCCTGCCCTGACCCGGGGTCAGCAGGACAGAGGCTCTTGTCTGCGGGAGGCTGGGGGCCTCCCCGGGGAGGAGCTGCCCTGGACCCTCAGATGGCCTAGGATGGGTGTGGTCTGTGTTGCCAAGACCCAGGAACTCTTCCCAGTGCACAGATCTGGCCTTGGAGGGGGCTGGCTCTTGGTCTGGCTCAGGCTTGAGGAGAAGGTGTGGAAGCTGGAGGGTTAATTTAAGATAATAATAATAACAGCAATAATGACGATGGCTACTGCCATTCGTGGAGCTCTTACTGTGTGTCTGCTGAGAGGCATGTGTGTGTGTTATTTCACTAATTCCTCAAAGCAGCCCTACAGGTCGTAGACAGTTATTTGCCCCATTTTAGAGATGAGGAAACTGAGGTTCTGCGAGGTTAGACATTCACCTCCCCTCACAGAGCTCTAGGGGAGCATTGGGACCCAATCCATAGCCCATTCTTTTTTTTTTTGTGGTACGCGGGCCTCTCACTGTTGTGGCCTCTCCCGTTGCGGAGCACAGGCTCCGGACGCGCAGGCTCAGCGGCCATGGCTCACGGGCCCAGCCGCTCCACGGCATGTGGGATCTTCCCGGACCGGGGCACGAACCCGTGTCCCCTGCATCGTCAGGTGGACTCTCAATCACTGCGCCACCAGGGAAGCCCTCAGAGCCCATTCTTAAGTGCCGTCCCCGCTGAGCACCCAAATGGCCACCACGGTGTACAGGCACAGAGCCACCTGCCCCGCCCCGCAGAGTTCCGAACCACTGGGCTTGATCTGCACTGCAGTCCCTTGTGAGGGAGGCCCCGTCACCCCATTTTAGGGCCCAGGAAACATGCTCTGGGAGCTGTCTGGGTGCCTGGCTGGTGAGGGGCAGACTGCATCTACATGCGGCTTCCCCACCTGGGTCCTTCCTCAGGCTTGCCCTTTGGGGTAGGTGGGACAGTTGCCCAAACTTTGTGGCTGGGCTCCAAGGTCCCACAGCAGGGGGTGGTGGAGGAGGTGGTGGAGTCCCAGCAAGAGACTGAGGGATTTCGGGACTGAGCCTCCTCCGACACCAACAGCCCCTCCTGGGAGAGCCCTCAGAGACCATGTGTTACATCCCCACTGTGCAGCCAGGGACACTGAGGCACAGAGAGGAGGAAAGGGCCTGGCCCAGGTCCCACAGCCTTGGGGATTGAACGCGGGCCCCCAAAGGCTGTGCCGTTCACTAGGACACCACCGCTGACCTGGGGCGGGGTGGGGGAACAGCAAACCCTGAGCACTTTCCGTGTCCCAGGCCCAGTTCTAAGCATTGACCTGGGTAACTAATTAACCCTCACAAGGACCTTGTAAGGGCTGTACTGTTATAATCTCCATGATACAAATGAGGGAACCGAGGCAACTGTCCCCAGGCCACACCCTGGAGGTCTCCTAGCTCAGCTGGTTGGATAGCCTCTCCCCTCCCCCCAGGACCCTGACCTCTGGCACAGACACCCTGATGGTTCAGGGTCGGAGGTGCCTGCTGAGGGGGGGATGGGACTTCGGGTGGGGCCAGATGGACACCTCAGTGACCTTCTGCAGGACAGTGTCCTGCTGCTGAACTTGCCTCCTTCTCATTCTGAGCTGGGTGGTTTCCCCACCTGTGAAACGGGCACCGAGCCTGCGCAGCCCCTTCCTAGGGGACCCACGGGTGAAAACCTGTCTGTAGACCCCGTCATTGCTGGGGCCGGGCCTCCCCTCCCCTCCCCTCTCCCAGCTCTGCCCTTGAAAGGTTCTGCCCCAGACCCAGACCCCACAGCCCTGGGGAGGAGACTGAGCCTCCCTCAGAGCCTGGTGGCCTGCGGGTGACTCACAGCCAGCCCGGGCCTGGATGCCGGATTAGAAATAATTAATGCTATTAACATTCATAATGAGCGGGCTGGTGAAATGATGAGGGTGACCGTCTGCTCTTCCCTTGGGCTCTCTCCCAAGGGTGGGAAATCAGGCTCTCGGGCCCTTATGCCCCACCCAGCACCTCCTGGGTGGGCGCAGGTGACCCCCACAGGGGAGCCAGGTGCCAGGCTCCAAGTCCCCTGTTCAACCCTGCTGGCTCCGCTCCAGGACCCTCACAGCAGCCTGAGGGGGTGGGTGGGGGCTGACGGCTCCGTTTCCCACGCAAGGGACCTGAGTCCCAGAGAGAGAAGCAGTCCCAGAGGACTCTCAGCTTCCAAGAGGCCCAGCCAGGGCTCGGTCCCAGGACTTGACTCTGAGTCCAGCGCTCTCCCTACCTGCCCTTTCTAGAAACGTGCAGGCTGCCCGAGGGGAGCTGGACAAGGCCAGCAACGTGGCCTGCCTGCTGCCCAGGGTGGCTGCTGTCCCGTGGGCAGAGCCTTTGCAGCCCTTGGGAGGACACGGTGGCCCCAGCCCCTCTCCTTCCTGACCGTGTAGCTGTGGATGCTTCTGGGCCTGCACCCCCTCTGTGCTGCAGTTCCCACTGGTCTCCAGGGGAGGACAGTCCCCCTCCCAGGGCTGTGTGCAAGCCTGGCACAGTGAGGCCCACACAGCGGTTGATGGGTGTCACCCAGCCAGCAGACTGAGCACGTTCCTTTCGGCCGAACTGTGCTGGGTTCCAGGTGGTTCAGCCCCCGCCCTGCACCCGAGGATTCTCATGGGGGAGGGACAGATGCGCGTGGTCCTGGGCAAACCACACACGCGTGCTGGGGCGGGAGTGAGGGCAGGGCTGTGGCTCAGTGTGCAGAAGGGTCACTGGCCCCCGGCAGGGTTCTGACTCATAGGGGGAACCAGAGGGTCCTGAGAGCTGAGGCCGCCTCTCCTTCGCCCGGATGTCTGAGCCGGGCCTTCGGCACCCACAGCCTGACCCTCGTCCAGCCTCCAAGGCCTTCCTGCTGTAAGTGGCCTTGACTGTCCCCTCAGCCCCCACTTCTAAGTCCTCCTCACTCAGCCTCGCCAGGGAACAGCCGGATGTCCCCAGTCGTGCGCTCCAGGGCTTTGGGCCCAGGTATTGTGCCCACCTGGGGGGTTGGCTCCATGGAAGCCTCCCTCTGGGTGCAGCTCCAGAGCCCTAGGTTTGAGTGCCCTAGCCACTCACCTGGCCTCCTCACTAGGCCTAAGCCTCCTCCTCTGTCACACGGGGCCAGGGATGCCAAGACAGGATGATGTGGGCAGAAGCTCACCTCTCGTGGATGCCTGGTCAGGGGAGGGAAGGGGCTGGTCCCTCCGGGTGAAGCAGCTCTGGAAAGAAACCAGCACTGACATCCCTCTGGGCACCCAAGTGGGTGACAGGGTGGGTGTGTGCGCCTTCTAGCTGGGGAGGGGCGGGGGACTCCGGTGGCTTGGCCTGACACTGTTGGTAGTGACAGCCGAGTGGCGGCCCCTCCCTCCCCGGGGCCTGGCTCTGACTGAGTCTTATCATTACAGGGCGGGGGCACCCTCCCGGAACCTCGCTTCTGGCTCCCGGGCTGGTGGCATGGTGGCAGCGCTGTCCGCTGAGCAGGCTAACAGCTGTTTGCACTGAGACTAAATCTGTCCGGGTCTGACAGACGGGCCTTGAGCCTCCACCCTGCAGTTTCAGCGTGGGAGAGGGCTGCGAGCTGACAGCCGTGTGTACTCAGGACCTGGGCCAGACGACTCTCTTCTCTGAGCCCAGGGTTACTGAGCACATGGGGGCAGGGGGCCAGGGTCGGTGACTTCCTCCCTGCACAGTGGGCTGGCCAGACTGCCCTTAGGCCTTGTCCACAAGATGGGCAGGGCTGGGGCTCAGACCCTCAGGGGCTCCCTCCTACCCCCACGAACCTTTCTACATCCTAAACTGATGGACAGAGCACCCGTGGCCTCTAATCTCACTCCCTGCCCATCCCCTAGGGACTCTGGGGCCTAAGCGGGCTCCTTTGGATCTTGGGGGCCACCCCCACCCCATCCCCAGGTCCTGTCTTTCCTCTCGGGGGGGGGGCTTCGAGAAGGGCAGCTAGTGACTATTCCAAGGCCGCTTGCTCCTGACGCACCACGTTACGTGTTTATGCCATTTCTGCTTGAGAAAGAGGTGGGGGCTATTTGTGAACTTGGCTGGCATCTTGGGCAGTGTTCGTGGGAGGACGAGGGCAGGGTCTCCAAGCCAGTGCGAATTCTTTCCTTGGAGGATGCCCCCACCCTCCTCCTTCCAGTGAGAAGGAATACCCTCAGGGCCAGGGGATGGCTCCGGACAGGCCACCCCAGAGCCTCAGTTCTGAACCAGGGTTGCTCAGTTCCAAATCTTGAAGGGTGGCGGGAAGCGCAAATGAATATTGTCTGTTTAAAACCTTTTTCAGCAGTGAGGCCTTATGTTCGAGGAGTTGTGAAAATTGTTTTCCTCTGACTGTGGGAAAGGTTTGAAATATTGACACAGAGATTAGCCTCTTCAGAGGCTGGCAGGATGGTTGGGATCAGAGTGGCATACGAGCCTACACGCTTACACTCCTTACCCACTGCCCTGGGCAGACGTGACTAATCAATCCCAGCACTCCCCTCTGCTGAGCCAGGGAGGGCCTGCCTGGGAAGGGAAGTTGTCAGGCATCTCTGGCAGGTGTTTTGCAAATGAAGAATGGGGGCTCAGAGAGGCAAAGTAGCTGACCACGACCACCCAGTCTCTAGAGGTGGAGGTGGGATTTAAACCTGGTTCTCTTGACCCCAGAGCTTCGTGATCATGGAAACTGGTGGTTCAGGGGCTCCTTGCCCAGGTGGAGTTCTGCCACAGTGCCAGTAGTGCTCTTGCTAGGGCCCACCCAGCTCCCTGTGGGACAGGAACAGTGTGGCCAGGCTCATCCTCTCCACCACGGCCATCCCTCCCTCTAGGCCTGCTAAACTTTAGCAGCTGCAGCCTGTCTGTGCTGTCTAATTATGGCCACTTACATTCCAGGCTCCTAACTGCAGCCAAGTGGTGCGTGTGAATGTGGGACTTCCAACTCCTGCCAGCACGCTGAGCCTGACTGAGGGGTGTGTGGGGTTGGGGGGCTGGTCAGCAGTCACCAGGCCGACGTAGGCCGGGAGCTGCCGGAAGCTGAGGGCTGGGCTGGGCCCTAGGAGGGGCGGGGGGCTCCCCTCTTCCGCGCCAGCACTGCCTCTGTACCGCCTCGTGCCTTGTTAGGAGGGAGTTCTGCTGGCTTCCAGGTTACCCTTTTAATTAAGCCAATTAATCAGTGCCTTTAATGGAGCAGATTAATCAGGCTGGGCTCTGCAAACGGGGCTGTTGCAGCCCACGGTTTCCTGCAGGCTGGGATTTGGAGGTGGCGGCTAGGCCAGGCCTGCGGTCCTGGCGGGCTGACGTGCTGGGTCAGGCTGGGCCAGGGATGTCTGTGTCCCCCGTGGGAGTGTGGCCAGGAACCCAGGCCTGGAGAGGGGCAGGCAGGGCTGGTCTGAGGCCATAGGAACCTCTGGACCCAGACGCCTCTGTGCAAACAGCCCAAGGCTGGAGCGGGAGGGACACAGGGATTCTGCCTTGGGGACCCACGAGGGATGTTTGCTCAGTGGCATCCTCAGCAGGTATGATTGCCTGGGGGCAGGGGCTTGGGGGACCTGGAGTCCCTGCCCACCTTGCCCTCCCCCCTCTGGCTGCTCCCAGCCTGGTGGCACAGCCACCAGCTCCAGAGCCCCTCATTTGCCTGCAGGTGGGAAAAGAGACTTGGAGAGCGGAAGGCGTCTGCTCGGGGTCAGCCGGCAGCGAGTGACGGGGCTGAGATGCGAGGCCGCGTCCCGGGTCCCTTCCACACCATCCTGCGTACCACCTCGATGGCCGGGGTCGGCTTCCTCACCAAGTGCTTCCTACGTACTGGGCACCGTGTTAAGTGCTCCCCCCAGGGGATGCCACTGACTCCTGTCTCCAGCCCAGTTCAGGAATGGAGGCCTGGCCTGGGGTGGCAGGAGGTGCCCTAGCCTGTGAATGGCCCAGGCTTCTCCCACCAGGTAGGAGAGAGGAGCCGGATGCCAGCCCGAGCCAGAGAGGCAATCCCCAGTTCAGAGAGGAGATTTGGGAAGAGACCAAGGGGGCCCCAGCTCTCTGGAGACGTCATTGTGAAATGAGCACCCACTGGTGTGGAGAGGGTGAGGCCTCAACACACTTCTGCCCTTAGTGCCCATAGCCAAGGGTGTGGGAGCAGGGCGGGCCTCCCCTGCGGGGCAGATGGCAGCCTGCTCCAGGACAGCCGAGCCCCGCAGAGACTGCTGGCTCAGCCATGACAGGAGAGATTTAGGTTAGACAGAGGAAGGACTGCCTGACAGCAGGGATTATTAACGAGTTTGCGAAGAAGGCGGCAGCCGCTTCCCCAGAAGCCTGTGCTCGGCAGCAGGCTTGATCTGAGCGCTTCAGAACACACGCTGCCCTACATATGCAGGCGGCATTTCCAGCAGGTATCAACAAAGTGGGCCCTGGGCTCCCCGTAGGATGCCCTCGGGCCCTCACCCCTTTCATCCCCTCTCAGCCCAGAGTCACCTGACAGAGCGCAGGCCGACAGCTAGCCAGTGGGCCCCAGACAGTCCACGAGCCAGGGCAAGCCATGGAACCTTCCTGGGCCTCAGTTTCCTCATCTTTTAAATGGGTGAGTCCTTCATGGGGAGAAAGATGACCTTGTCTCTCACTTCTCAGAGAAGACGGAAAGTCCCCTCTTCTTGCTACCTACCCAACCTGTAAACTTTCTTGCTCCAGGCCTCCACCCACCCCTGGCCAGCCCCTTCCTGCCTTGAGGGGTCCTCCCTTTGAAACTCATCTTCTCTTTTCTTGAGTGGCCATCCCTCCTCGGATAGCATTTTCCAGGCAGCTTTTAAGGAGGTTTCGTGTCTCCTGTTAAAAACACCCTCCCTGGACCTCCCTTTTCCCTCCAGCTACTGCCCTCTATCTCTCTTCCCCTTCACAGCCAAATTTCTCAGAACAGTTGATGAACCTCCCACCTGCCATTTCCTAATGCACTGAAGTCTGGCTCTTGCCTGCCTTTTCTTTTCTGTGCTGACATTGCCTCCTCCAGGAAGCCTTCCCTGCTTCCCCCACCCTGATCCAGAAGTTGACCCTCATTCACAGCCAGTTGGGGTGACGTGAGAGCAGCCCTAGGCCTTAGTTGTCCCTGAATCTGCCGTGCCCCGCACAGGGCCTGGCAGGGAGCCCAGCCTGGATGAGGCATTCCTCTGGTGCCAGAGCAGGGGCGAGGGGCAGCCAGTAGCTCTGTCTCCAATTTGCCGTGAGAGGGACACTGTGGGGTGGGCACAAGACAGGAATGGGAACGAACGCCATCATCATACTCAGAGACACCTCTTTAAATGCCAGCTGGAAGCAGCCCGGTTTCTGGGTGGGTGGAGTTGCCCTTCATTAGCAGGAACCACAGGGGACAGGAGCTCTGCACAGCCCCCCGGGGGTGGGGAGGGGAGGCAAAGCCAGAGCTGGGGGTGGGAGCAGGCAGCTCAGGGTCTGCCTGTCCCCATCCCACATGGCTCCCCCCCATAGGGTCTAGGAGGAGCTGGGGAGCATCTCACCTGTGTGCTTTCCCAGCACAGGGTACAACGTGACATTTTCTGTCTATAGCGTAACTCCTCTCCATTGTCTGTCCCTACCAGGCAGTGAGCGCTGCAGAGGCAGGAACCTCAGCTCTCTCCTGTTCCCCAGGGCCTGGCACATTAGACAAGCAGTGAATATCCACGGATGGATGGAGGGTGGGCCGTGGGTGGAGTGCCAGGTCTATTCCTTGCTGGTCTGCACTGCCTCGGTGCCCCCTCCGTACAGAGAGCCCTGGTCCGGGTACAGTTCTTAGCACCAGGCCTGGCTTGTGACTACTGGGTGTGCTCTTGTCCCGTAGGGGCTGCTGGAGCACGCAGGGTACAGCAGAGTGGGGACAGAGGCCACGCTGGCTCCCGCTGAGAGCCACACGGGCCAGGCGCTTGGGGAGCTCTGTGAGCAGTGGGGCCCCAGGAGACAGTGTCAATCCTCAGGGTCTCGGCCCTCCCATCCACAAAATGGGAGCACAGCTTGTTCTCCCTGTGGGGAGGGGTAGAGGAGGAAGGGGAAAGGATGCTCAGGAGTCTGCTCTGAGCCCCCAGTATGGAGCCAAGGCAGGTGGGACCACAGCCCGCTTGTCTCTCAGCCTCCGGGCCATCCGGGCCTGGATGTCGTTGCCTGTTTGGCTTCGTAGGAGCTGTGGCAGGCGAGCCACAGGAGGGGCCGAGGGAGCCAGACCTCAGCCCCGGTCTGCAGGGCCCCTGGGGAAACCCAGTGCCCCTCCCCAGCCCCACCCATCCACCCAACTGCTTCCTGCTGCCTCCCCAGGCTCAGCTTCCACAACAGAAGGAACAGGCCCTCCCTCCTAGTGGAAATTCAGACTCAGCCCAACCAAGCTGTCTGCAGAGAGGAGGGTGGTGAGGAAGGGGGAGCAGCTGCGGGAACAGGAGGCTCTACGGGAGAGTGGACAGACGGAAGGGAGACACAACCCAGACCTCCATCTGTAGGTGACAGCCGGGGGCCAGGTGGGCCGCCAGCCCTCATGGCCCAGAAGGATGGGGCCTGGGTGGTGGGTCCGGAGTCTGGTGGCAGCAGGCAGGGCCGGTTGTGATGAAGAGGCGTGGCCAACTGGCCAACAGGTTGTGGGACAGAGGGGATCCTGGGGGCTTTGCCCACTAGTGGCGCTCACTGGGGACAGCTGAGGACGCAGTAGGGGCGCTAGGCCAGTCCTAGGGTCTCCATGATTTGGGGCTGGGACGGTATGAACCTCGGGCTGAAGTCAGGGGTCTGAGGCACTGGGTGAGGGGCCTGTCCCACCCCACTGGGAAGGCTCCCAGTCTGTCTTTTTTTTTTTTTTTTTTGCGGTACGCGGGCCTCTCACTGCTGTGGCCTCTCCCGTTGCGGAGCACAGGCTCCGGACGCGCAGGCTCAGCGGCCATGGCTCACGGGCCCAGCCGCTCCGCGGCATGTGGGATCTTCCCGGACCGGGGCACGAACCCGCGTCCCCTGCATCGGCAGGCGGACTCTCAACCACTGCGCCACCAGGGAAGCCCTCCCAGTCTGTCTTATAAATCACGTCTATGCTCTTCAGACTCAAGGCGCCATACTTGGGGCTGGTCTACCTTCCAGACTCACTGCCACAAGGACAGTGAGTCCTCCTTTCCACCCCAGCATCCCTGCCCAGCTCAAGGCCTTCCCTGGCCTTCCTTTTGGCCTCTGCTCCCGTGGTACCTCCCCCAAGAAGCCCCCCTAGGCCACCCTGGCCACCAGGCCTCTCCCTGCAGGCCAGTCTGCACCACACTGGTTACCCCTAAACAGGGATCTCAGTATGCCCATCTGGTGGCCCTGGGTGGCCCCTATACCACGCTTGGCCTCAGTTAGCTGCTAGCTTATAAGGCTGGGTGAGAGGGCAGGAACCAGGTCTCTGAGGTGAGTTGGCCGGAGGCTGGGTTTAGGGGAGGGGACAGCCTACTGCAGTTCCTTCCGGTCCCCCCCCACCTGTGGCTCAGGCCAGAGAGATGGCAGGACGCTTGTCTGCCCCGTTCGTGCACAGCTGCTGCTTGATAAGCAATTTCATCTGCCGAGGTGGACTCAGTACCTCGTGGGAAGTGACCACTTGGTGCCAGGCTCAGTGCCAGCTCCAGGACAGAGAAAAGCCAGACACCCACTCCCAGCCCTGGGGGAGCTCCCAGCTAGCAAGGGTGCCGGGCATGGAGTGCTCTCCAAGGCCAAACAGACCATCATGGCCCCTTTTTAGACGAAGAGAGAGGGGCAGAGGGGCGGAGATCCTGAGGCCATCTGGCTCCTCTCTGCCTAGCAAAGGGTGTCTTCAAACAGGAAGGGGACTCTTGCACGACTCTGTGGGCCCCAGAGGGCACATAAGTGTGTATGGTGGGGAGGGCAGCCCCGCGCCAGCACGCATCACCCCAGGGGCCAGATTAGGAGAGGGGGCTGCAGAAACGTGTCCCTCATGCAGGGTGCTCCTTTCTGTCTGCAGGTCTGACGGAGAACTTCCCAGAAAGGAGGGTCTGACAGGCGGGGGGCACTGGTGCTCTTGTGGGAGGAGGGGGAGGGGGCGGTCACTTGTTGGGCACTTACTCTGTGCTCAGCACTGCGCCAAGTGTTCTGTCCACGAGCCCACTGAGTTCTCAGAAACCACCCTGGGAGCAGGCAGCAGCGCCCCCACTTTACAGATGCGGAAAGGGAGGCATGAATTGGTGAAGTCACAGGATTTGAACTCAGGTGGGTCCAATCCCAAAGCCGTTCTTGTTCCCCCAGGCCACTCCTGGGCCGTGGCTGCGCACACAGCACTGCCGGGCGCCTCCCCATCGCCAGTCTGGAAGGGCGGCCCAGTGTCACCCTCGGCTCAGCCCTCCTGGGACAGCCATCCCCTCCCTGATCTGTGAGCCACAGCGTGGTCTGCTAATATCGGGCTGCGTTATGTACAACTGCAAACCCGTCACAGTCCTGTTTTCCTGATACATGACAGGCTGTCAGGGCTCCCAGTGGTGCTGCGTTTCTGAGCACCGTCCACCCACGGGATTATTAATCCTCATTGGTGGCTGGTAGAGGGGGTGAGGCATCTGAGAAGGGTGACCTGCTCCTTCTCCCCGAGGGAACCCTGAGATGGGGCAGCTGGGGACCCCTGCCGGCCCGACTGTGTGCTCCTCGCTTCTCATCTCAGCTCCTGGCCTGAATACGCCTGATCCGTAGGAGAAGAGGCAGCCCAGGGCAGGGCTCGGCCTGGACCGTCACCTGTAAGTGAGGAGGGCCCGGGGGGTGGGACCTGGCAGCTGCTCCCCTGTATGCTAGGCCTGGCTGGGGGCCACGTGAGTTGCACACCTGGACAGGGGAGTATCAGGGCAGGCCTCTCTCTGGGCAGCTGCCTGGTGCTTTCTGGAAGGGGCAGCAGATGCCCCAGGCCCAGAGGTGCTGTGAGGACACTGGGGAGGGGGCAGCAGCGGAGCCAGAGCTGGCAGCTGTCGGAGTAGCAGGCGGGGCCCTGTAATTGGGCAGCCTGTTCCCAGATAAGGTTGATGACACTGAACAGCTTCCCGCTCCACGCGGCCTGCGGCCGTTCATTTCCTGCTCCCACAGCCGGCGATCCCAATTACCTCACCTCCTGCTCGCCAGCGGCGGCTTCTGAGGCTGCCAGATGATTCCTCTGTCATCGGCCAGGCCTAGATCCTCTCTGGAGAGTGGGAGGGTATGGAGAGGGCAGCGGGGGTCTGGGGGTCGTACTGGGCAGGGCTGGAGGTAGGGGTGTGACACACAGACCCACGCCACCCCGGGAAGGGCCCATTTCTTTCCTGCCCGCACCCCCAGAGCAGGTTCACCGTTTGCTGGCGAGTGGGCATGTGAACAGAACAGACAGAGCTTCGCCCACCTCTGGTTTTCCAGTAGCGTTCCCTGGCCTTGCTACCTCCACTCTGCCTGCTTCCTCTCTCTCCTGGGCCCTCCAGAAGACCCTGGACACGTCACTGAGCCCCTCGGCACCCATCGCCTTATCTGTAAAGCGGGGTGGTGGAGGCAGTGCCCTTGCAGCGGGTGGGATGAGAGCTCAGAGTGGAGAGGGCGAGCTCCTGCTCCAGCGCCCCACGCTTAAATCATGCCCGTAGGATGACGATGGGCACCCATTTTGCACTGGGGTAAACTGAGGCTCGCACAGGGGTTTGGCTAGTGCTGAAGCAACGAGACGGCCCCTGGCCCTTCTCCTCTGCTGTGACTCCCCAGAGGATAGACTTGGGGGAAGAGAGGAGGAAGGGGCAGCCTGTCTGAAAGGGGCAAAGGTTGGCTTCAGACTCCCATCACGCCAAGGGGATGGAAGAAGCACATAGGAGGTGTGGGCTGTGAAGAGGGAACATGCAGGTTCCAGCTCCTCTTAGGGTGGGCGTGTCCAGCCACAGACTTGGGAGGTGGTGAGCACCCAAGAGGGGTGCCGCAGAGCGGGCTACCTGTAGGGGTGGTGGGAGGCTGGACCTGTTCCGAGGGGGCATTCCCAGGGCCTTCCACGGCTGGACCGTGCGGGCTCTGGGTCCCCCAGGCCATACCTGACTGGGGGAACCCCACTCTGATTGGGGGAACAGGTAGCACGGTGGCAGTGGGCACGGAGGTGTCTGTACCTGGATAGAGGGCCTATGGGGGCAGCCCTGCCGTGGCACAGATACGGAAACCGAAGCCCAGGCCCAGAGAGCGGTGGATCACCCAGCCACTGCAGGCGGATCAAACCGAGGCCTTCCCCTCCAAATTGGGGTCCATTCCCTCGCCAAAGTGTTTCAGAAGCGCATTTTTAGGTGGAACCGAGCTTGACGGCGAGAGGCCCGCCCCTAGGCGCTGATTGGTTGCCTCTCCCACTGGCCCTGGGGCGGGGCGGGGCTCGAGACCCCTGGCGCCCAGACTGGCACTGGGGCTCTGGGGTGGCGGGGGGTGGAGGTGGGGGGGGGGGGCGGGCGCCCAGGTGGCCCCACAGGCAGGGAAGGGGTGGGAGGCGCGGGAGGCGCAGGGATGGCTAGGGGCCCCCTCCCACACGGCGTGGGTAGGGGGAAGCGGGTGACCAACTCCCTAAGGGGCAACTAACAGACCAATTAAGCTGCCAATAAAAAATTTAATCAAGTAGTAATGCACCTTACTTTGTTTAATTAGTGTTCTGTCAAGTGAATGAATATTTAAGGCGCGGGTGGCGGTGCCAGCATCTGCCTAGCGGGCAGAGAGGCCGCGCCCACATTTCATTTGGCCTGACAGCTCCCCACGCAGGCATTGATTGTTGCCACTGCCACCCAGGAGGCCCAAGAGCGCAGAGTGGCGGGGAGCTCTCCATCCCTGCGCAGGCAGATTGCAGCCGGCCCTGCCCCATCTTGGCCTCAATTTTCTCATCTGTCTAATGGGAGCAGGAGTCCAGGCGAGCTCTGTCAGTCTTTAAAAAATCCTTGGATTGATTTTCTTTCTGAAACCCCAGAGTCCCAAGTGGGTGCAGAAGGCATTTGGAGCCTTAGAGCCCAGTGTTCTGCCCCCCCAAGTCTACGCCCCCAGGGATGACCAGTGTCTGTCAGCTGTGTGAGCCTGTGAAGGGGTACCTGGAGAAGACCCCAGCCCGGCGATACTCTGGGAGGTGGCCCCTCCACGGCCCCCCAGCCTGAGGAACGAGAGTGGGTCCTCAGGCCTGTGAGATCCCGGCAAGGACTGTCTGGGCTATACTTCATCCTTTCCTTCATTCAACAACTTGGGGGCTTGTGCTCTGTGCCTGGCCCACTGTTTCTTTCCTTGGAAAATGCAGGACTTGCGCTGCCTCTCGAAGACCCAGTCTGGGAACCCTGCAGGCCCCACGTCGCTCCCCTTCCCCAGGCCTCTCTCGGCCTCGGTAGGTGTGGGAAGTGGGCCGAGCCCTCTGGGCCAAGCGTGTCAGCCCCACCCTACCTCTGCGGGGCCTATTTGCATATTCATAACCTGGGCGGGCATGCGCATCGCATCGCATCGCGTTGGGCGGGCGGTGGGGCACCCTCAACCGGCGGCCTGTTCCTGCCTTTTCTTCATGGAAAGTGCCCGGCGCTCCTCCACCTCCCTCCCCAACCACCTGAGAGCCTCGCGCTGGAAGGACTTTGGTAATTATTTGTTTCAGTTGAGCTGTTTTCAGTCTAGGCTAGGCTGAGTCTTGTAATGAGTATGGATTTGCCAGTAAATAAGTCCCCCGCTTCTAACCCCTGTAATAAATGCATTTGGAGTAATCTGGCGATCACGCGGTGTAATTGCTGGCTGTCAGGGCAGATGGATGCGCCGCGCGCTGACTTTGCCACTGTCCGTCCTTCCTTCACGCTATGCCTCCGTCCCGCCCCCAGCTGGAGGCGAGGACCCTCTGCTAGGGGAGAGGAGTAGGTAGGCCCCGCCTGCTCGGACCCCAGTCCAGCCTCCGGGACCTCGGGTCCCTCCTTGTGCCGGCATGGGCTTTCTAAGTCACCTGCCTCTGACCCCGTGGCCAGGGCCTTGTTCAAAATGCATGGTCCTGGGTGCTACCCCTAACTTGCAGGAGCGGATTATCTGTGGGTGGGGTCCCGAATCTGCATTTTAAAACACCTCCCTCTGGCCCCAATTTAGGCAGCCAGGACACTTTTGAGAGCATCCCTCAGTGGAATGTTAAGTTCCAACTTTACTTTTCAAAGGAGTAAATGAGACACTCTTATACTTGGCCACCCGCTCCACCCCCCCACCCCCCCATTTCCATTCCTTCTGTTGGCTAATTTTCCAAACAAATATGGCCTTGTTCATGCCTCTGAGACTTTGTCCAAGCCTCTGCCTGGCATGCCTTGGCCCCTTCTCTGCCTGGATGTCCACGTGGCCTTGCTCAAATGCCCCCTCTTCCATGAAGCCTTCTCGAACTTCCCTAGACAGGGGTCCCTCCTCTTCAGTCCTCTGGCTGGGCATACAGTTGCCTTTCTACACAAGTGCCTGGTCCCGCCACACTGTGAGGGCCGCACCTCCCCTTTGCTTCTTTGAGCAGCCCCCTGCGCCTTGCACGGTGCCTGGCACGCAGTAGGTGCTCAGTCAGCGTGAGGTGTGTGAACCAATGAACAAGTGATGAGCCTTGGCTGCCTCCCAGAGGGAGCCCTGAGTTTGTGGGCTGACTCGGGCTGGGCTTATGCAGAGGTCTTCCCAAATCCTGGTCTTATATCTGCTAAGTCCTCTGCCCATACCCTGGGCCCACCTGGGCATTCTGGATGTGGAGGGGGCACATCCCACCACATACGAGGCCAAAGGAAATGTCACAGATTTCAGCCCAGTTCAGCCCAGCCTCCTCCTGCACTCTGGCACCCAAACTAGGGTGAGTGTGAGGTTCTTGTAACAACTCGGTCAGCATTTACTGAACACCCACTCTTTGCAGGCACTGTTCCAGGCACTGGGGGCGGAGCCACACCGACAAACTGACATTTGATGAGACTGACATATGCTGGGACAGGGACACCACAGCTGCAAGGGGACAGGGCTCCTGCCGCACCTCCTGGCTATAAGGGGATCAAGGTGGTGTGAGGGCTCAGTTGCTGTAGTGCAGTCTCCATTTGAATGAAGCCTTTCAGGGCAATGTGGTCAGTGAAAAGGCCACTGTAGAGTGGTCAAGGGCACAGACACAGGAGCAGGGTGAACTCGGGCTCTGTGTGCCCTCAGACTGATCGCTTAACCTCTCTGTGCCTCAGTTTCCTCATCTGAGCAGCGTGGAGAGTGATACTGGTGGGCTCCTCCTAGGGTTAACACTGGCTGCAGGAGTTAACAGTCATAAAACACCTAGAAGACTGCCTGTTCATCGGAAGTGCCACTCGTGCGTCAACTGAAAACACAGCCCATATGTATACCAGGTGTCACGGAAGCCCGCGGAATGAAGGAAGGAGAGGAGGAAGAATTCCGGGGGAAGTGACATTATGCTTTTCTTGAAGGATGAACAGGAGTTCGTCAGGGGGTGGGGTAGGGCAGTCTCAGGGCCCCAAGAAGCCCCCATTACTGCCCAGCAACCCTCCTAGCAGCTCCTTCCCCTCTGCTCGCTGAAGCTCATCTGGGAATAAAACCACCTTGAGGGGAGTGAGGTTTGGGTTACCTGGGTGTGTGTGCTGGAGGGGGCGGGAAGGGGGGGGTAGCTGGGACAGGCCTCAGCGTGTGCTGAAACCGGGTTCTCCCTACACGGGCAGCAGCGCCACTGGTTCTCGCCCACCTGTCAGCCAGCAGTCATGTTTAATAAAGGCCCCAAATTAGACAGCCAAGCGCAAGCACCCTCAGTCTAACAATGCAATTAGCACAGACAAAGCCTCCCACTTCCTCCCCGGCCCCGGAAAGGGTGGCAGAGGGCAGGGGACGGGCCGGGCCCTCCCTAGAGAGCTGTGGAGAGGTTTGAAAAGGAACCAGCGACAGAGGAAGAGGTGACGAATCGCATCTGAGTGATGGCTCCTCTTGTCGTCAGGCAGCTGCGGGGAGAGAGAGCTCATCTTCGGTGGATCTTTGTAGGTTGTCTGGCTTTGCACAGGGACACCCACACATACGTGAGGTCTCCTTCTCTCCGAGCCCCTCGATCTCTACGAGTCCCCCCGCCCCCCCCCCCCGCCCCGTCTCTCCCTCTCTGTCCTGCATCTTCTCTCTTGTCATCTGAGGACAGATGCAGGCTGGGTTTCCATGAATAAACATCAGTAAAGGGGGGAAGTATCCCAAACTGCACAGCCCGGGCTTGAGGACAGAAAGCCAGCAAGCAAGTGACATTCCCAGCTCCACGTGCAGCCCTTCGGGTGCTGGGGGTGGCTGTCTCACCCAGGGAGGGCCTGCTTGTTCGGGGGTAGACCCGTCCGATGGCTCTGGCTCCACAGGGAGGGGGACGTGAGGTCTGGGAGGCCGATCAATGTCCGCACTGGGGCTGGGGCCCCGGGGTCCTGACTCTTCAGGACCTGGCACCGGAACAAGCAGTCTCTGTTTTCTCTTGGCCAAAGAGCCAGGGCCCTCAGGCCCTGCCCTGGCTGGGCACGCGGGGCCGGGTGTGTGTGCATGACACACGGTCCTCGCCTGAGACCCGCCTGCTGGCTGTGGCTTCCTCCTCTCCAGCCCTGTTAAAACCCAGAGCGTCCTGACAGCGATAGGGCAGCGGGGTGCAGAGGGTAGGGCCTCTGGCCAGACATTAAACAGTACAGAGCTCTCTCAGCTCTCCCCTCCCCCCTCCCCTGCCTCCCAGAAGGCAGCCAGGCCTGGCACCCACTGCCCAGTGAAGGTTGGCAGAGAGGGGGCTGCCAGACAACACCTCGGGCACTCAGTGGCCAGGAGCCCAGAGTTTCACAAAGACCTTAATCAATCATTTGTTCATTCATTCATTGACCAAGTGCCTCCAGAGCCCACCTAGGACACACCAGCCAGGCAGGAGGGACACCATGGCCGCTGAGACACTCTGGTCCTCTCCCCAGCACCCCAGCACAGTCTAGTAGGAGGACAGGCCAGACATGGGGCAGTGATGGTGCTGGAGGAAGGAAACCGGGAAAGGCACCTGACCCTGACTTGGGGGCCTCGGAAAGGCTTCCCAGAGGAAAAATGGGCTGGACACGTGTATGGAGGTACGGTGGTGGCCAAGGAAAGGGGTGCAGGACGGCACTTCAGGAGAAGGGCCGGGGTAGGAGAGGCCGAGGAGTGACGGCACAGAGGTCAAGAGTGGGGGCAGCATGAAGCGTGAGAGGCAAGGCAGAGGGCGGCAGGCTGGGGCAGGAGGCTGAGCTTTGTTCAGAGGCGGCTGGGGTCTTGGAGGGCTGCAACCCAGGGCCTGACACAGTCAGATCTGCCTTTTAGGATCTCCCTCCCTCTCTCCTTCCTCCCCTCCAAAACCAAACATTCATGGGGGCCACGGTGAATGTGGCAGGGTGTGTGCTTATCCTGAGCTAGGGAAGGTTTAGAAGACGGAAAAGAGAGTCCACCATCCCTCGGTGCACAGCCAGCGGGTTGGAGAGGACGCAGCCAGGTTCATCCCAGCACCGTGAGACCACAACTCACCCTGCCTCAGGAAGGCTTCCCAAAGAGGCGACCTCTGGGGCGGTGGGGGGGGGGGGGCGCTTGATCGATGAATCGGAGCTTGCCAAGTGGCTATAAAGGTGTATTTAAAGAGTGGCTCTTCTGAGGAGATGTCTGCCTCCAGGGTGGGCACATGGTGAGGCTTACTGCTTCCAGGTGCTCCTGGGCGCTCTGACCCACCCCATCCTCACGGTGCTCCTCTGAGGACCCCTCTTACAGAAGGGCTGCTTGACCGGCAAGCAAACAGCCTAAGATCACACAGTTGGAGAGCAGCAGAGCCAGGATTTGGACCCAGGCATCCAGCGGCAGCGCCCACACTGATAACCAGGGTGCCCCGCTCTCCCCGTGCACAGGACGGCTCTGTACCAAACACCTGCTGTGTCAGGCCCCTGCCAGGTGCTGCGGAGGAGGTGCCAAAGCATCACCAGCGTCCCGGCCCTCCTCACCCGGGCTGGGCGGACCCTGGGGAGACCAGTGAGGTTTCCAGTGACTCTCAGTGACCAGTGTCCCGGTCCATTTGCCAGGGGCTGGCAGCTCCCCAGGGTATGTGAGGTTTAAAGGGCAGAATGGAAGTGTCTCATTTCCTCACAAGCAAGGAATGGCTTGGTTGAGGGTTGCTGAGGGTCAGGCGGGCAGGACGGCGGGGGTAGGAGGCCAGCATGCCCACCCGTAGGAGCATGTAGCTCCAGGAGGTGGGAGGGGAGAGCCTTGCTCGGGGCACCCGCCGACCCGATGGGCACAGAAGCGTTGCAAGCAGGACACCTGGCCTCCTCCCCGCTGCTTCAGTGTCCCCTGGGAGAGCCGTGAGGGAGAGCCCACAGCAACTACTGATGTGGAAATGAGGCCCCCCAAACCCCCCAAAACCCCAGCAGTTCTCCCTGGGACTCACGGACCCAAAGCAGAGACCAGGCTCTGGCTCCCTGCTGCCCTCAGCGGGTGACGGCACAGACGGGCCTGTGGCTCCTGCACACACAACACCTGGTGTCCCCAGAGCAGGGAGCCCAGGGAAGGAGCTGCCCCAGCCTGCGGCATCGGAGGCATCAGACACAGTCAGCCCTCAGGGGCCTGGCAGGCATGGCCCCGCTTGGGAATCGGGGCTGGCTCCAGAGCTGTTGGCCTTCCAGCCTGCAGGTGGCTTGCCACTCCCGCGCTCCCAAAATGGGCACCAAGGGGGTCCGGGAGGAGCTGAGCGGCGCACTTCCTGCTCCCATCCATTTAGCCGACGTTCCCTTGACTTTCAGTGGGCTGGCAGTGAACTCATCCCCGTTACTATGCACTCAGGGACCCTGACAACTAATTTAATTTAAAACACCCTTGCCATGAAAGCTCAGAACGGAAAACCACCGAGTCCTGGGGGTTATTTAACAAATTGCCTCACAGATAAATACATTAAAACGATTCTCAAACCAGAGTCGTGCGAAGTTAAAATGAAGAAAGTCGAATCAAAATATAAATTAATGGCATTGAGATACAGCGTTTGAATTGGCAGGAGTCATGTGAGGGGAGCGTTGGCAAGGGCTCCGCCTTCTGTTCAGGTGACGTGGCACCTCCAGGCAGTGCCAGAAACCCCTTCTGTACCAGGCATTGGGGAGCTGGGGGCAAGGTGGCCCCAACCACACCCAGCACCTGCCTGGCCCACCCTTCCACCCTGGAGGACACTTCAGCCCTGGCAGAGACTCTGACTGGCTTGCTCCCTGCCTCTGGCCTGGCTTTTGGCGTGCCCCAGCTGTTATACAATGGAGGTGCCCACCACACCTGTGTTGCCAGTTGGCATCAAGAAATAAGGGAGGGGCTTCCCTGGTGGCGCAGTGGTTAAGAATCCACCTGCCAATGCAGGGGACACGGGTTCGAGCCCTGGTCCGGGAAGATCCCACACGCCGCGGAGCAGCTAAGCCCGTGCGTTGCAACTACTGAAGCCCGTGTGCCACAACTACTGAAGGCCGCACGCCTAGAGCCCGTGCTCCGCAACAAGAGAAGCCACCGCGATGAGAAGCCCACGCACCGCAACGAAGAGTAGCCCCCGCTCGCCGCAACTAGAGAAAGCCTGCGTGCAGCAATGAAGACCCAACACAGCCAAAAATAATTTAAAAAGAAAAAGAAATAAGGGAGATTGGGCATGTTAAGGCCTGGGGCAGAGTGGAGCCTGCCATAAGCATGAGGTCCTAGGATGGTGATGGTTTTTATCACTGTCGCACATATTTACTGCTGAGTGAATCTTAGAGCGCCCCGCAAAGCCGGCAAGGCCAGCATTCCCATTTGATTGACAAGTAAACTGAGGCCAGGGAGGTACAGGCAGAAATGGGAAGGGCTCCACACGCCGAGCGGCTTTTGCCTGCACTTCTTCCAGCCAGCATGCAGGGTCCTGATTTCACTTCTCTGTCTGTGTCTCTTTCTCTCCCTGCTGAGGGCAGAGAAGCTGGGGCTGGGCTGGCTGCCAGCCCGGTGCTCAGGTCCCAGCTGCAGTCCTGTGGGCATGCCCACCCCCACTGTGGACCTATGCTCCCAAGCAGCCCTCCCAACCTGGCCAGGGTCAGCCTCTGGGCTTAGCTAGAGGTTGTCAGGACTGTAGGGGACTTGGTGGGAGATGGGCACCCACGTAACCACCCCCTTTTCCCAGGCTGGAGCGGCCCCAGGTGCCGACAGGCAGCACTGGGGACATTATCTGGAGCTGCCTTTCTTGATAGTGCCGCGAGCTAATCAGTCTGGGAGGGAAAAGAAGAGGGAATCCCCAGCGAACAGCGGCAGGGAGGGGTGAGGAAGGATGGGGCAGGAGATGAGCCTAGGAGAAGGGAGCAGGGGGGGGAGCGTGAGAATGCGGGACACCCCATCCCCCAGCTTTTGATGGCAGGGTGGTGGAGAGAGGTGGAGGGAGGGAGAGCAGGAAGGCACTGGTGTGTGTGCGTGTGTGTTGAGGGGGGCACGGGGGATGTCTTCACCTGGAATCACAGCCCATCTGACACCCGAGACAGCTCTGAACCAGGAGGGGAGAAGCGCTGCCAGGCCTGGCTGAGGTGCAGCCTGTCAGCTGTCTGCGCCTGGCGGGGCGGGTGGCCTCCCGGGCCAGCTCGAGGAGGGGATGGTTCTCAGGTCAGCCCGGCCACTGGAAGCCCGGGAGGGGGGGTGGGGGGCTCTCCCCGCCCCGCAGTCCTCCCAGATGTGGGGCCAGTTGGGGGGGGCGGGGCTGCTGGCTCTGCCCTGCAATGGCTGGGCCCCATCCTGGGCAGGGGGAGGCAGTCCCCTCCCTGCAGGGACACATGCAGAGCGGCGTGTTCACGTGGGAGGGGGCGCAGTGACACTCCCGAGCCTGGCCTGGGCAGCTGCGTCACCCAAATGCTTCACCGGGAAACCTCTGCGAGCGGGCAGTGCTGCCGACGTAACAGGCTACTTGTTGACAGTCATTAAGTCTTCAGCAAATGGTTTCGGGAGAAAAAATAGCCATGATGACGATTTATCTTGGGCGCCCATCTCAGACCTCAGCTATGAAGGCATGTGCTTCCCCGACCCCCGGGCGCCGGATCCGTGTCCCTCTGCAGGGGAGCAGAGCAGGGGGTCCAGCAGACCTGTTGGAAGCTGGGGGGCTGGGGGAGGGTGGTGATGAGAGGTGTTGGCAGGTACCAAGCTCTGTGCTAAGTGCTCCCTGCATCTCGGTCTTCATGGCGGCCTTAGGCAGGAGATGCCATTATGATATCCCTTCTGCGGATGTGGCAGCTGAGGGCCCGAGATGCCAGGTCGTGTGCTCAGGGCCACACAGCTGGTGGGTGACAGAGGTGGGAACTGAATTCCTGCTGAACCAAGTGAGGTGACCGGGACCTGTGATCAGAGCCCAGCGTGTCCCCTCCAAGGAGGCCAGGCCAGGCCCACAGAGCTGCAACTAAGGGTTAGGATTCTCCTGGCCTTGGGCAAGCCCCGGAACCCTTCTGAGCTTGAGTTTCGTCTCCTGTGAAATGGCGGGGCTGGGCCTCGGGAGGAAATGTGCGGGAAGTGTCTGGAAAACTATAAAATGCCAGATAAACGAGAGGCTGTCGGGAAGCTTCCCCACACTCCTTGCAGGTGAATGGAGGGTCACCCGAGAGCCAGGGCCAGGGCCAGCGGGATCCAGCCCCGCCTGCCACAGTGGTGGAGAAGGAAACACCGTAACTAACCCAGGCGTGCTGGGGCCGTGGGGCCGCCCAGCTGATCAGGGCAGATTTAACAGGACTTTGAAAAATAAAAACGTAAAACAGCAAACCACTGCCCGCTCCTCCCGCTGCAATAAAAATGGATTTTTTTGTTCGTGGAATGAAATTTAATAACTTTGGTGGGAGATGAGGCGTGAACAATAATAGTTTTTTTGCTCTTTCCCATTTTGGAAGTGGGGAGAGAAGGAAGGAAGAGTGAGGCCAGGGGCCTGTCTGGGACACTATCGGGGAAGGGGATGCTCGGGGGTCCGCATCCTCCGGGGGTTGGTTAAGTAAACCGAGGAGGGGCTGTCTTTATTCATTGCTCCCAAGGAGCAGTGCATACAGTTCATCAAACCTTCACATTTCCCGTGCTGGCCATACTCATCTCTCTGTTCTCCCTGTGCTCCCGTGTGGGACACCAGGGCTTTGCTCTGCTGAAAGCAGCCTTCCAGCCCTCCTGAGCCCCCTGTTAGCACCAGCCCTCAATTTCTGCCCAGTGCGGGGCTGTGCGGGGGACCCGGGGTTCCTGGGGCCCCGCACAGAGCAGCAATCTGGCAATATGTGTTGAATGAATGCGTGAGTGAAGGTCATGGACAGAGACCCAGTGTCTACCTTTCCTTGTAACCTGGTACGGCCGGGGCCGGGCTGAGGCCAAGGACAGAGTCCCTTTGCCAGCTTGCCAGGCGGCCCCTGCTCCTGGACTGGGCTGGGACCAACCTGGGGGCTTCCCTAGACGAGGGGACCTGTTCCTGGAAACTCCTCCTCCAGGTACAGCTTGTGCCATTGCACCTCTCTGGGCCTCAGCTTCCCCATCTGTGAAGTGGTTGTGGGGTCTGCACGAGACCAGGGCCCTTTGTCAGGCAGGAGGCCCCAGCATCAGGTGAGGCAGGAGACTGGGCCTGTGAGGGACCCTGAGTCAGGACTCACCAAGCCAGGCTGTGCACAGGGGCTGGGAGTGGCAGGAGGCCTGGCGGGGGGTCACAAGGAGCCCCCCAACCCGCCCAGTGGTGCTTCCAGCTCCAGGCTCCGCAGCCTGGAGAGGCCTGAGCGGCCGAGGGGGACGAGCCATCTCCTGCGCTGTGCCGGCAGGTCGATAACAAAACAAGCGCACTATTGACCGACAGCGCACTAAATCCTCCCGGCAGACAAGATGATGCGAGCCCGAATCGACTGCTGAACTGATAACCTGCGTGGCCCTGCCCCGCCACTTGGGAGCCAGAGGAGGGGGCAGGCGGCTGGGGCCTCGGGGGGGGGGGGGTAGGGATGGGGCGCAGGGCCTCACATCATCCTCCCGCTGCCCTGGGATGGAGGGGCTGATCCCGCCCCCATTGCTGGGCTGGGCCCCGGGGAGGCGGGCCTAGGACAGTCGCCTTTTGGGGGCTGCATCGGGGAGGAGGCTTTGGAAGCCAAAAGTGCAGGAATCCCAGAAGCTAAAATTAGGAGGTCAGCTGATCCAGCTCTTTTGTTTTTAATTAAAATAATGACATAACATCAGATAAATACAAAAAATACATGTGGCATCGCTGTAAGTCATGAAGCATAATGATAAATCACACACTCTGAACCCACCATGCAAATTAAGCCCAGTGGTTAAATGCCCAGACTGCTGGGTTAAAATAACAGCTGTGCCGCTTCCCGCTGTGTGGCCCTGGACACGCTGCCTCACCTTTCTGTGCCTTAGTCTCCACAACCATAAGATGGGTGATAAAGAGCAACCCCCACCCTGGTTATAGGCTTGTTCTGAGGATGAAATGAGTGCAGATTTCTAAAGCACTAGGAGCACAGGAAGAGGTAACTGCTCCCGGCGGAATCTGGGATTTCTTTCTCCCTTGCTTCCTGTTGCAGCTTCACCCCACGTGTGGCCCCGGGGTCCCTCACCTGGCCTTTTGAGGGTCTGTGAGCCCTAAGAATCCCTTGTAAACCTGAATGTCTGGGGGAGGAGGTTCATATTCCAGGAACAGGATCAGATTCTCAAGGTGAGCCCTCTGAAAGTGAAGACCCCTGATCTGCTCCAACTGCCCCATTTTATGAGGGGTCCTGTGGCCCAGGGAGGTGTACAGCCCCACCCGTGGTCAGCCAGAGGTGGAGCTGGCAGGCCAGAGGATGCTGACGGCTCCGAGGATGCTGGGCCATATGCAGGGGAGGGGGCCAGAGACACCCCCCGCCACTGCAAGGTCCTGAGGGCCATGGGGCACCATGCTCAGACCCCCAGGGCTGCCTAATGCTGTACACAGGGTGTCCGGTTGTGACCGACGTGCTGTCCCCCGGCCGTTGTCCTGTGGTCTCTGTAGATCCCTGCTGCCCTATGCCCATCCTCCCTCCTTTCTGAGGCAGCCAGCACCAGACTCCAGGTCCCACAGGTCTGCCTTTGAACCCCACTTGCCACTTTCCAGCTTCTGCTCTGGACAGGTTACTTAGCCGCCCAGAACCTCAGTTTGGGCATCCGTAAGATGGACAGAACGAAGCTGGGAGGTTTAGGGAAGGACCGACTGAGGTCATATGTGGCACTTGTTAACTTATTAATTCAAAGTTAGTGCCAGTTTCCTGCTGTCCCGAGGCTGCCCAGCTCCGGCCCCAGTTCAGGAGGCGCAGCCCGTAGACGGCGCTGGGGCTGCACACCTGCAGCTGGGCCGGGAGCCTGTGTGGTCTGGCGCGTCAGATGGTGTGGGAGTGTGCGTGTGCGCGTGGGTTCTCGCCTCCTAAACGCACTCCTCGGAGAGTAAAGGCTGAGCCTCTGCAGGGTAAACAGTGCAGCTTCCTGCGGAGAAGCTGGTGTCTGGCTGGACTCAGGGCAGGGAGGCCCCACAGCCCCAGGAGCCTTGCAGGGGCCAGAGCCGCAGCTGGGACTCCGGGCTGTGCGGCTGGAGGCCTGGCTGGACAAAGAGTGCAGGGGAGGGAAGCTGGGGCCCTGGCCACTGGGGGTGCCGTGGAGGCCCTGGCACGAGGGAGAGGGGAGGCATCTTGCCAACCGCACCCCCAGCCGTCTGTACCACGGGTGACCTGTCAGCCTAGCCGGTCAGAGGGATGTTGGGGGGTACACCCTCCTCACTCCAGTCCTGCCTTCCCCCAGGGAGGAGTCATCTAGAATGTCACAACTAGACATGAGGCTGGCTCAGGGCAATGGTCTCCTTTTATGATGGGGAAACTGAGGCACAGAGAAAGGAAGGGCTTCCCCAAGGCCTCTGAAGCCTGTTTGTCGGGTTCTTTCCTGTCTCTACCAGGGTGGTAAGGCTTATGAAGGAGGTTCCCTCAACTTTTCTACCTCCTGAATTCCTATGCATCCTTCAAGGCCCAAGCTCTGGGAGAACTTTCCTGACCCCTGCCCTCTTACCTCTGAGGTTTGTGAACACAGCTTTCTGTGCTGAGCCCTAGTGGGTTCCCCCACCCTGGATCCCATGTGACTCTCAGGGCAACCTTGGGAGGGAGAACTTATCTTTATGCTATAGAGGAGGAAGCAAGCTCAGAGAGGTTGAGTTTCTGGTCCAAGGTCACACAGCAAATACAGGGTGGATAAGTAATCCCCCTCTGTGCCTTCAGCCTCCTTCTCTGCATGCCCTCCATTGTAGCCCTTCTCCCATCACTGAACCAGGCTCTCCTCGAGGGACAGCCCACACCTTTCCAGCGCATCCAGATAGACCCCCTTTTTCCCAGGAGCCAGACACCATTAATCAGCCCTGTGGGCCCCTGAGCTGCTGCCTGGGGTTCTTGAGCTCAGCGCTTTACTCCCAGCAAGCAGATTACCAAATCTCCAAGTTCCAAGCTCTTGGAGCTTGGGGTAGGTAAGGCTCTGGTTGCCCCAGTGATCTCTGACCTCATTTTGGGATCCTGAGCATACCCTTTCCATCTGGGAGTCTCCTGCTCGGTCAAGGAGATGCCACTCTGGGGCCAAACGGGTTGTTCCCTATCAAATCAGTTGGCCTCCTGACTTCCCCAGGGCTGAAAAGGGAGGTCCGGGATCCAAGACCCTGCCCCAGCCACCTGCAGGACAGGAAGGGTGTGAGGACCCGGGCATGTTGGACTTGAGGAGGCCTGGTCTCCATTATGGCCCCAGGAAGCACTTTATCTTCTCTGGGCCTCTTTCTTCTACTTGGAGAAGATGGGAGGTGAGGCTGACCCCACAGGGTGGCTTATGAGGACCTTCCCCGGGAATCCTGGGCCACATCTAGACAGGCTGGGACCTACCTGGCCCCGCTCTCCTGATGACCTGTCATCACCCCATCTGGATAGAACTGGCCTTGCCCGTGGGTGGCCCTCCTGGGTCTGAACCACTCCTTGGGCACCATCTAAAGCCTGGCACTTTAAATGCTTTGCTTCTTTGGAGCCTTATCACAATCCACTATTATTCCCATTTTACAGATGGGGAAACTGAGGCTCAGAGAGGCTAAGTAACTTGTCCAAAGCCACCCAGCTGGTAGGTGGCCCAGCCCCATACAGTCTCAAACCGAGGCTCAGGCAGAGGTGGATAGATTACCTGGCCCTGCTGACCCTCCCCTCGGTGGCTGGATTCTTGTCCTGTTCCCTCCTCATTTGAAGTGACAATCTACACAGCTCCTGAGGAGAGGGAGGGGAGACCCCGAACCTGGCCCTGGGGTGAAGGGAAGCTGGAAGGAACAGCCCAGGGGTCCCGCTCCACGTTGTTCTCACTCCTTTCTGCTGCCTCCTCACTGGTGCCTCCGCTCCCCGCAACCAGAGGCATCTCCCTAAAACACAGTCTTACCCTGCCAGTCACCTGCCTTGGCCTGGGTCCTGGTGAGACCATGGAGGGCCTCTACCTCTGGCCCCAGCAACCTTCCCAGCTCTCCCCCCCTACCCCCCCTGCCCCTCTCTCCCTTTGCTCCTCAAATGAGCCATGCCCCATGCTCTGTGCCCCGCTGCATATCACCCTGCAGGTTTCTACTTCCCAAGCAAAGCCCTCTGACCCCTCATAGGCCTCCCCACTGAGGTACCTCCAGACCTCCCACCTCCTGGGTCAAAGACCCCCCTCACTGCACCCTGGTTCAGCAGCTCTGAGGTTAGGGCAGGTCTGGAGGCTCCCTGGGTGCCCAGAGCAGCCTAGTGTTCAGATCCCTGATCTGTCTCCAGAGCCCAGAACAGTGCCTGGCATGTCACAGGCCGGCCTTATGCTCTGGGTGAATGAATGAATGAATGAATGTCCTCTGCGCTGGGCTCTGTGCAGGCACTTAGGATCTAGAGATGGCCAACCTTCATGTCACCGCTCTAAACTTTCAGCCAGTATCAGCTCATTTAATCCTCACAGCAGCCTTATATGGTGGACACCATTATCCCCATTTTCCAGAGGAGGAAGCTGAGGCACAGGGAGGGATGTGAAATCACCCAAGGTCACACAGCCAGGAGAATGCGGGCCCCCAACCCCGACTTCAGGAGCTGGAGGTCTGGTCCCAGCAAACACTGGGATGACTTGGGTGGTTTGTGGCACCAGAGCACCCAAGCGGTGAGAGGGGGCAGGACCCAGGGGTGCAGTGCAGCCAGGATGGAGCAAATACCTATTGGCCACTCCCCCTTTAGCAGCTGGACTGGCTCAGGCAGAGGGGTGGAGAGAGACTTGATCCAACGAAATAGAGTTCAGATTTAGCAAATAAAAATGCCAGATGCCCGGGGCTTCCCTGGTGGCTCAGTGGTTAAGAATCCGCCTGCCAATGCAGGGAACATGGGTTCAAGCCCTGGTCCGGGAAGATCCCACATGCCATGGAGCAACTAAGCCCATGTGCCACAACTACTGAGCCTGTGCTCTAGAGCCCGCGAGCCACAACTACTGAGCCCAGGCACCACAACTACTGAAGCCCACGTGCCTAGAGCCCATGCTCCGCAACAAGAGAAGCCACCGCAATAAGAAGCCCGCGCACCGCAACGAAGACCCACTCGCTGCAACTAAAGCCCGCGCGCAGCAACGAAGATGCAACGCAGCCAAAAATAAATAAAGTAAATAAGTTAAAAAAAATAACCAGATGCCCAATTAAATTTGAATTTTGGAGAAATAACCAATAATTTTTGTAGTATTAAGTATACCCCAAGTGATCTTTGGGACTTATACCAAAAAAGTATTGGTTGTTTGTCTGAAATACACATTTAAGTGGGTTTCCTATATTTTATCTGCCAGCCCTACAAAGAAGAGGTAGAAAGGACCCTGGGGGGGTGAGAGCCAGGTTGTAATGTGAGATTACAGCCACTTTACAGAGGGGAAACTGAGTTTCAGAGCAGCAGGCTGTTGTTATTGAGAAAGCCAAGATAGGACCCAGGCTCTGGACCCAGCCCTCGTACTCAGTGGGCTGCCCCAGGAGACCAGCCCAGGAACCCCCACCCCCAGCCCCACCCCCATCCCCACAGCTTGGCAGAGCTGCCCCGTGCCCTCTGCCAGGTGCCTGATGCAAGCCACAAACCACAAACCAGCCAGAGGGTCTCCTCTCCAACTTCCCCTTCCACCATCCCTCTCCGTCTCATACTCCCGCCCCCACTCATCTCCTCGGCTTGGGGCTAAGACTCCCTCACGTGGAAGGGATCTGCATGGAGTGAATTTTCACAGCTGGGTTATCACCTCCCAAAAATAGGGCCGAGTGATGGACGGGAGCTGTTGCCAGGCCCTCCAGCCGTGGGGAGCAGTGGTGGGAGTGAGGGAGGGGGATGCGGCCCAGTGAGGGGTCCACAGACCCCAGCCAGTGCCCTCGACCCTGGGGTGACTCCCCAGCCCCTGGTGGGCTTCAGCCCCCTCTCATTGATGAGGGGGAAGCTGCTCTGTGCCTGAGGTCTTCAGAGATGGGCCTGAGCCTCCAGGAGGAAGCAGCTGGACAGGCACCAGCCACACCAGGCCAAGTGACTCATCTGCCCAACAGGTGCCCCCGCTGGGAGACTGGAAGTGTGCACATCAGGTGGGACTGGGGCCGTGCCTGGGGCAGGGGTGTCTGGGAATCAAGGACCCTGTGACGAGGCCGCCCTGCCCTCTCTCCTCAGCTGTGCCCTGTTCTCAATTTTGTCGTTTAGCTTCTTGGTTTTTAAACACCCATCAGCCTGGCCTCAGGATCCAGGTGCTGATGGGCATTTGTGGAGACATGGCTGGGCTTCAGGCTGCAGATGGGAAGGTGGGGGGCACGGGGGCTCCTTGCCCCCAACACACATACACACGTGCTCAGCCCGGACACACTGATGGGCACACACAGACTCACAGACAGACACACTGGCATGCACACACCCACCTCTCCCCCTTGGTCTCTGGAGGCACTAACATTTAAGCCCAGGTCTGGAGGGGCATCCAGCTGGTGTCACTGCCCATTATCTCAAGGTCACCTAGCACTGGGCTGACATTTTTTACAGAGGATCCCCCCAACCCACTGCCGGCCTGGGTCTCTGGCCACCTAGGAGCCTGGAAAGGCTGCTGCTTGGCCACTTGGGCCAAGGGCCTCCCATGAGCCCATTCTGGCCCAGCCTGGCCTCCTTCCCCAGTCCTTCAGCAGCCGGGGACCCAGGGGCTCTCCCGACACCCCAGGCCTGGGCTGTCTGGCATCAGATCTGGGAGTGGCCTGCCCCTTCGAGAGTCTTGCCCTCGGTCCAGAGCACCCCCCACCCATGGGTGCTGGTGACAACCCAGTGCTTTCTCCCTCGTGTGCAGCCCCCTGCCCAGCCCAGAAAAGCTGGAAGAGCAGGCCGTGTCCCTTGTTCAGAAGGACATTGCCCGCCTCCCCCCACACCGGAGATCATCATGCTTGCCCTCCGCACGGGTGGGAGATGGGAGACCCCTGCCCCTGGCTTCTTCTCTAGGCCGAAGTCCCCGCCCAGTCCCGTCTATGTCCATCCGCCGATGCTCTCAGGGGACCGGTGGCCTCGGAGTTACGATATTAAATGCAGCTGCACCGAAACATGGCCTCAATCCAATTACACCAGGAAACAAGAGGAACCGCTTAGGCTAATCTGGTTACTCTGCCTTAGCCTCCCTCGGCAGCGTCAGAGGGATGCCCAGGAGGGGCAGCTGTCTGGGTGGGCAGCGGCCTGAGCGCGGCCCTGTGCCCCACCGGGTCCCACGGGGTGGCCGCGGGACGGACTGCCCATCTCCGGGGCTATGCGCCTGGCGCACTCGGTTCCCGTGGCTCCTGCTGGCAGGGAAGCCACGAGGCTGTGGAGGCTTCTCGGCCCACGGCCCGGCGGGAGAGCCCGTCACCCATCCTCCTACAGATATTTACTGAGCACAGAGCTTCGAGGGGCCTGATCTGGGCAGGGGGACCCCGCAGAGAAGGGAGAGCGGCGCTCTGCCCTCAGGGAGGTAACCGAGCTGGGGAGACAGGCCACAGGTAAATCGGAAAGCTGGTTTCAGATGGGCGATGGCGGGGAGGAAGGCCCCTCCGAGGAGGACACGCTGCGGCACAGGCGGGCATGGGAGGCAGGCCCAGGGAGGGAACTGCAGAGCCCAGAGTGCGGAGGGATTGGGCCGGATCCAGGGCCTAAAGGCAGCCAGTGTGTTGGAGTGTGGTGAGCGGGGAGGTGGAGGCCTTGCGGACCCTGGTAAAGAACTTGGATTTGTTCTAAAGGGAGAGTTGCAGTGGGATTTAGTTTCCCAGGGGCTTGCTCTGGCTGCCGGTGGACAGACCGCTGTGCGGGGGGCGGGCAGGAGGAGGCCATCGTGGGCTCCAAGCAGAGGCGGAGCTTAGAGCAGGGTGGGAGTGGGCGGGTGGACAGATAGAGGAAAGAGAAGTGGTTGGATTCCGTCGGTTCTGAAAGGACTTGCTGACCACTGTGAGGGGGCGCGAGGGGGTCCAGGGGAGGCCCTGTGGCCTCTCCCTGCTCCAGCCCGAAGAGCTGCCCGTGTGGTGCTTTAGGACTGCAGGAGCTCTCCCACCTTTGCTGTGTGCTCCCCAGCGCTGGCGCTGTGGGTGCCTCTGGGAATTAGACAGACCCGGGTCTGCCCTCCGAGAGGTTGTGGTTAAAGGGAGAGACAGATTTGGAGTCAGAACTTACAGGCAGGAGGGGCAGCTATGCGGGCACGTGCAGGGAGCAGCGGGTGTCTTAGCCAAGATCTAAGGGATGAGCACGAGTCAGCCAGGGTAGGTGGGGGGAGTCGCACATGAGAAGTGTCCCAAGCAGAGGGACCAGCAAGTGCCAAGGCTGGGCGGTGGGAGAAACTTCAGCTGTCGTGGAACGGAGAGCAGTCCAACGAGGCTGGGGACAGAGCGATGGACGGGTCTGGGGTGGGAGATGGGCTGGACAGAGAGGCAGAGTCAGGGCCCAGGCCTGAACAAAGCCTATGGGAGCTGAGACCCCTGGAGGAAAGGGATGGGTGGAGTGGGTGCGCTGGGCACAGGCAGGAGTGGGCAGTGGATGGGGGAGGGAGGAATGTGGAGTGCGGTGAGGAGGAAGAAGGCTCTTCTGTCTGGAGGTGTAGCCAGGCCTGGAGGAGCTCTTGGGCCTATGGAAGGAGCAATAGGGAGCCACTGAAAGTTCTTGAGTGAGGGAGTAGTAAGATTAAAGCTTGTCTTCAGTCATAAATGAGGGAAGCAGGGATGTATTGTGGGAAGTGTTAAAACGACCTGGGTTCCAACCCCAGCTGTGTTATTTGTTCACTTGAGACCTTGAGCAAGTTCCTTCCCCTCTGAGCCTGTTTTTTTTTTTTCTTTCTTCTTTATAAGGTCCAAACTCACTTTAAAAATATATATATATAATTCATGTAAGATAAAATTCTCCTTTTAGGGGCATCCCTGGTGGCGCAGTGGTTAAGAATCCGCCTGCCAATGCAGGGGACAGGGGTTCGAGTCCTGGTCTGGGAAGATCCCACGTGCTGCAGAGCAACTAAGCCTGTGTGCCACAACTACTGAGCCTACACACCACAACTACTGAAGCCCGCACACCTAGAGCCTTAAAAAAAAAGAAAAATTCTCCTTTTAAAGTGTAGAATTCAGTGGTTTTTCATATATTCACAAAGTTGTGCAACCACTGCTTCTATCTAATTCCAGAACATTTTTATCACCCCAAAAAGAAGCTTCAGGTTTGTCATCTGTAAAATGGGGACACAAATAAGCACCTGAGTCAAAGGGAGGTGGTGAGGGTTGAATAGGAGACAGTGTACAGTGCCTGTTTGATAAGGAAGGGTTACATTTATTATACAGAAAAGGGCCCTTTCCTGTGTCCCCGTTTCACCCTTCCCTGTAGAACTTCCTTCCTCCATGCACCCACTGCACAGACCCAGACTACTGAGGACCACTCAGAACCAAGAGAGAGCAAATAGGAAACAGGAGAGGGCACAGAGGCCGTCCAGTGGATCCTAGGGTTGCTTTACAGCTAGGTGAGCTCACGAAGCCCTGGTGTGGCCCTAAGGGAGACAGTGACAGGAGAACTCTCAGCGCAGGGAAGTGAAGAGGCATCATATGGCCATCGCTGGGGACCACAGCACGCAGCCTGCATGGGAGAATTGGGGGGGGGTCCCCCATTCTCCTGAAGTCCCCACACTGACATTACTGGTGTCTATTTAACGAGGGGACCCTCTACCAACTTCCTCTGAAAGGCCTACACTTTGTAATTCTTTTAACATCAGTTACCGTGAACCAGTTTATCCCCGCTTGTCGGGCACACTCGGCATCATAGCACGGTGGTCCTGGAGCCTGGACTGTTCAGGATATGGACTGTGTCTGGTGTTTGTTCTGGCCCCATAAAGCCTTCTCCACTTGGACCCAGTCGGTGAGGGGGTGGCAGAAGCCTGTTCCTACAGGCAGTTGGCCGCCCAGCACCCCACCCCCTTGAGGCCCCAAGCTGAGCTGGGCAGGCATATGCCTCTCCCCATCTGCCTCCTTCAAGAGTAGCTATGGAGCTGGGGAGAGGATGGGTCCATCCTTCCAACTCACAACAGTGGCTGCTGGGTGGTGGAGCTGAGGGTTCAGCGGTGGGGGGTTTCTGCACTGGACTCCCCAGGCTCTCTCCTGGGTGCTGCTTCCCACCGGGTGTTTCTAATAGGCATTCAGTCCCCACAGCTGTGTCAACAAATTCGCCACTCGCAGAGTAGGCAGCCACCTCCCAGGGCAGGATTACAAAATATGTGAGCGCCAGCGTCCTGGGCTGGGCCAGGGGGGAATCTCTGCCTGCTCTGTGCACGCCTAGAGTGGCCTGGCCGGCCTGTGGATCAGGGGGCCTGTGCCTGGCTCCCCGGGCCCCTCCTGGCTGTCAGGCCTGGAGCCCCCAGGAGGAGGAGGATTTGGGGGAAACCACAGAAGACAGGACGGGGGGCCTGGAGCAGTTGATGGCTGGGGAGAAGCCAGACCACACTCAGGGCAGGCTGGGAAGTCCCCCTGGAGGAGGTGACGATGATGGTGAAGGGGTTGGGGGCAATTGGGGGCTGGGCCAAGGGGCTGAAGGTCAGGCTGGGGCCAACAGCTGGTACTGAAGAGTGAACCAGGGCCACGGGAGTCAGAGCTCAAGGCTGAAGAGGGGATCGGATTTGGGGTGAGGCTCAGGGGCCAGGAGCTGAAGACCCCACCTCTGGGTGCAGGTACTAGGTGTGAGGGTGGAGTCCCCAACCTGGAACCCCAGACCTCTCCACCCTGCAGGCTCTAGGCACCCCAAGAGAGGCAGGTGGGGTGATGGTGGTGTTGCCCTCAGAGAGGAATCCGCGGGAAATTACTGGACCTTGGCATTCGAGAAGTTTGAGACTCCTGCCCAGACCGCTTTCCTGCAGCTCGGGACCCGGAAGGCCCCAGGATTCGGAGATGGGCTGTGCTGTGCCTGCTACAGCTCTTCACCCCCACCTGTCCTGCCCTGACTTCCTTCTCCCTTCATCTTCTCCTAACCACGAAAGCACCCAAGAGCTGTTTGCACCTCCCGTGCGCCAAGTACCTACTCGCTCAATCTCCCCTGGTGTTTTCTCATTTCATCCCCTTAACATCCCCCTGGGTGGGCATTATTATCTGCATTTCCCACGTGAGGAAACTGAGGCTCAGAGAGGCAAGGTGACCCCAGAGCAAAATAAGTAGATGAAGAGCAGGACTTGAACCCGAGCCTGTCTGCTTCGGAGGCTGGGTTTTCCCACCACACTCCACTCCCTCCTCTTGATCCTCTCCTATTAGGTTGTACTTCTGTAAGCTGTGCAAATCCTTTAGGACAAGATGGGAATAAATAAATAAACACATAAGTAAATAATGGGAGGGGGATGGTGATCCCAGGTCAGAGCTGGCAGTAGGAGACAGCATGGACAGGGCTATTTCCGGTCCCTTCTGTGTGTGTGTGTGTGTGTGTGTGTGTGTGTGTGTGTGTGTGTCTCCTGAGGTGCACCAGCCCCAAGGCTGGGTCTCCCAAGGTCAAGGGTGAGTTGGGGCTGACATGCAGCACCCACGGGGGGCGGTGGGGCACCAGGCTGGGGAGGGTGCTGGGTGCGTTGGAAGGGGTGTGCACGCATGGGGTTTGGGAGATGCAGCAGCAGCAGCAGCAGCGGTGTCTGGCTCCTCACCATGCTGCTGGCTTCTCGGAGCCAAGCCCCTGACGCTCCTGTTATAATGCAAATATGTTGACACGTTAATCCCTCCACCCTTGGGAGCACATTGGGAGGATTAGCCCAGCACTTGCAAGGGACAGAGCTGAGTTCCCAAGCAAGAGGACGCAGGGTCCTCCAGCCCAGGCTGGAGCAGAGGGTGGGAATGGCTGCTGCAGTTGGAGGAGGCCGAGTCCAGGCTCCCAGATCCCCGGGTGTCTGAAAGAAGGACCTTGGATTCCTGGGGGGACTAAAGGATAAAAGAGACCCCCAAGGGTCCCCCCTCAACACCTTGGCCCCAGCTCTGTGTGCGAGGGTGCTGGGCAGCCCTGGCTAAGGTCCAGCGATTGCCAGGAGCTGGCGGCCACCCACTCTTCAGTGAAGACGCCGCCACCCCCACCCCCCACCCCCCCACCGGCACTCCTGCGGGGCCAGGTGAAGGGTCTCATTGCACAACTGGAGAAGAAAGGTGCCGGGATCAGGCCCAACCTTTATTGGTCCCTCAGGAGGCCAGGATGGTGACATCTGAAGCTTGTCCCTCCCCTCCTGTGTGCATGTGTGTTTGTGCATATGTGAGCGGGTGCATGTGGGAGGGCGTCTGCATGCACACGTGCCTTGTACAATCCTGGTTACTGCAGCCCCCTCCTGTCACCTCCTCCCCAGTCCTAGGCAGAGCAACTTCGGGGACTCAGCCTCGGAAGGTGACATGGCTATTTCCGGGCCTGAATTCCTGCCAGTGGCAGCACGAGCGTGCGTGCGTGCGTGAGTGTGTATGTGAGTTCCGGAGAGGGAGATGCTTCTGCCCCCCCTTCCCTGAGCTGGCCCAGCTCCCCCTCATCTCTCCATAACCCCCCACATTGGACAGGAGCTGGGAGGCAGCAGAGAAATTGCAGGGGGCAGTTTCTTCACCTCTCTGAGCCTCACTTATCTGTAAAATGGGTGGACAGTGCCCACTCAGGAAAGCACCTAAGAGGGGCCCAACATGGCAGTGGGGTGAGAACAGTGATGGGGCCGCTCAGGCAGGGGATCAGCCCGGAGCGAGCAGGGTTGTGCATGGGGGCCCACGTGCTTGTGCTGCCACAGCTCAGCCTTGGGGACCCCAGCACTGTTCCTTATCCGATCAGGCTGCGCAAACCCAAAATAGCACCCCGAGGTCCAAAGAGATGACCCCCGGCCCTGGTGGGGAGCGAGACCACAAGATTCTTGGGAAGTCAAAGACCCTCCTCGGCTTTGCAAACCCCCTGCTCCCTCCCCTTCACAGCCTAGGCACTGCCCTGTGGCAATGAGGGGGTTCCACCTCCAGGGGTTACATTATTACATCAGCTAATAACAATAGACCCTCTTTTACAGACTGTCCCATTTTACAGATGAAGAAACAGACCCCAGGAGGTTTAGTCGCTTGCACAAGATCTCCTAGCCTATCTGGGATTCCAGCCCAGGTAGTCAGGGCCCAGGGAGGATCAGGGTACTGGGCAGATGACAGGGCTTGGGGACAGAGGGCAGCTGGGTGGCACACGGAGTGGACAGGTGGGGTGCCCAGGGCCACCTCCCCCAGCGAGGAGGCTGGTGGGCATGTCGGGGCCCCTCTGGAGGCAGTGCTGACCCTAGGTCCCAAGGGAGGCCCTGGCAGAGGCAGTTCCCACCCAAAGCCCATTCTGTCCCGTTCAGTTTTGAGCTGAAGTGCAAACAAGCCTCAGTGCCTGCTGCCGTCCCCCCACCCCACGCCAAATCAAATTCGGTGCTGATTTCAATGTGGGCGGCGGCCTGCCTTCCGGGGAGGGAGTGCGGGGGAGGCTGGCACAGGGGCCAGGCCCAACCACGGGGCTGGCAGGCGGGAGCTGGCGGGGATGAGGCCATTTGTCTGGGGCAGCCGGCTTGGCTGGCCGGGATCTTCCACCCAAATTAAATTTTAACCCAGCTCATAGATCTTCCAAGTCCGTCCCCTGCCACCCGCCAGGTCCACCACAGGCTTCAGCTTGGGCCGGCACAGGGACAGCTTCGTTCAATGTTCTACGTAGCTGCAGGGCAGCGGGGTCTGCCCGCCTTGGGGAGAAGGGACAGTCATGCACGGACAGGCCTGGAGGTCCTGCCAGGCGCCGGCTACTGGGGTTGACCAAGGGCCCAGCCTGTCTGTCCCAAGCGGAAGCTTGGTGTCACCAGCTGGGGGCCCTAAAGGCCTGGGCCAGGGTCCCAGTGGGGCTGTGGGGGCTCTGCTGTCAGAAAGGTCTGGGTTCAAATCACAGCCCCACCTCTTCCTGGACAGGAGGCGGGTCTCCTAACTTCTCCAGGCCTCAGTTTGCTCAGCTTGCAGTGGAGGAATCATAGCGCTCCCTGGAGGATGTAGGCGGAATAAGGAAGGTGATGTAGATAACGCCGTGGAACGAAGTGGGCTCCTCTGGGGGCCACCACCAACCTGCGCACTCAGAGAGGTGGGCTGGGTGCCCCTTCCTCTGCCCACAGCCCCTGCCCCCGGCAGACAGCGAGTGGCCTGGTGCCCAAAGGGGAAGAGCAGGGGTGGCCACTGCAGGAGCAATCTGGGAAGCCCAGAGGCCTCCTTCCTTTGCCCCCTCCCCCTGGAGCACTGGGGGCTGCACGCTGAGATATGATGGGAGCCCTAGGGCTGGGGTGGGGAGCTTGGCCACCCTGCCCAAGGCCCTCTGTGCAGGGCCAAGGGAAGCTTCCCTTAGCTGTTAATTGTTGTTTATGGAGGTGTAAGGTGCACGGCCGGCCACACACCAGCTGAAGTACCAGCTCCGGGAATTTTATCTCCTACGTACCACCCCCAGCTCAGAGGACAAAACGTTCCTGCCTGCCCCAGACCTCCCCTCCCCGGTTTTCTACTCTCAAGTCTCAACCTGCCCCTCCCCCTCCGCTCCGCCCTCCCCGGTACCCCGCTGCCCTCAGGATGAAGTGCAGACCCATTCCCCGGGTGCCGCCAGCTGACTGACCTCTCCCTGGCCCCGGCCCGGCCCAGGTGGGCTTTTCTCATTACCTCCCCGAGCCGGCCTTCTCCCTGCTGCTGACTCCCACCCTGCTCCAGGTATCATATTGTCCATGTTGGCTCACGTTTAGGGAAGAAAGGGAGGAGAGAAGGAAGGAGGGAGGGTTATCATACCCACAGCACAGGTGACGGCACTGGGGGATCTGTGACTCGCCCGGGTCCCCAGGCAGTTGCCGGCAGAGCCGAGGTCGGCGGGACTGTAACTTCGGCCTCCTTCCTCCCCCGCCCTGTGACTGCTGCAGCCCCCCTGGAAACAGTGGTAGGAGAAGCAGGGCTGATGCTGCCCCCTCTCCTCCACTGCAGGGGTGCAGAGAGGAAAACCAGAGAAGCCTTTTCCATGTAGAGACCCCTTCCTTGGCCCCCACACCTCCTGGCCGACGCTCCCAGAACACACTGGGTCCTGACACACGCAGGGTGCCTGGTTCCCCACCCTTCATGACCCGCAGGCCCTCGGCCCACCTCGCTCTGCTGGCCTTTTCCCACACAGTGGCCACGCGGCCACCTCAGCTATGCCCCCAGATGCATGTTCGTCCTGCATCAGCGGTGCACAGCTAACAGCCCCACCAGTAAACGAATGATGCGGGGCCGTATTTCACCTGCACCCAAACGTGGACCATGAAGGCATTAAAATAAATCATGGCGCAGTCAAGTGAGGCCCGGGAATTGCAGGTCTGGCAGAAGCGCACCTGTGCTGGCCTCCTGCTCCCCTGGGGCTCCAGCCCCATGTTGGTGCCCAGAACTGGGCCTTCTGGAAGGCCCCCAGGACCTAAGGAGGGAAACAAGCTGGCTGCTGTCCCCTCTGAAAGCAGGCCAGACGGGGGATCCTGCTTCTGCTGCCCGGGGAGGGAACATGTGGGCAGATCAGGGCAGGGGAGCTCCTTCACGGTCTCACCACTCAGACCTCCCCCCCTCTTCCACCCATGCCCCCCCGCCCCGGGGCTGTAGGTCATGCCGGCTCCCCACAACCCAAGCCCCTTGCTCAGGGCAACAGGAGAACCCAGGCCGAGGGAGGGGCTTGGGGCATGTGGCTCTCACCGAGCAGGCTGTGTTCTCTAGGCCCTAGAACGGGCAGGGTCAAGCTGGGTGCAAGCCTCATCACCCCCTGAAGGAGCTCTGGGCTAGGAGACAGGGACCCAGGTCCCAAGCTGCCGGGCATTGCCACGGATGCCCCGAGGTGATGGTGGCCCGTAGAATGGGCACAGCTAGAGCCAGTGTCCTGCCAGCCTCACTCCCCACAGCCCAGGTGTGGATGGCTGGTGGGCGGGATGCCTGGCCCAGCATCTCTGCACTCCGGGGTCCATCGACTACTTTCCTTGTGGGCGAGGGCGGGTGATAGCTTAGCTCCCCTTAGCTTCTGGGGCGAGGGAGAGGCCGGAGAGGCCCAGATTGTGTCAGGAGGGGAGTCCAGGCCTCCTCAGCTGTTTGAGGGCCCAGGGGGGTCTCTGCCCCAGGTCACCCAGTCCAGCGGGCTCCCACATTATCACTGTCCCCCATCACCACCCGCCTCTCCTGGCCTCCTCCTCTGGCTCTCCCCATAGACACGTGGGCCCCTGTGAGCCTCCCGCCCCCACCCCAGGGCCTCGGGGACTCTGTTACTCAGACAGTGCTTGCAAAATTAAAGTTGAGCCACCTGGGGACTCCTCCAGGTGAGTCGATTAAAGCCGCTGTGTCCCCTGGGGAGAGACAGGAGGGCACCCTGGGGAGCCGTAACCAGGATGGAGGGGCCTGTGTGTCTAGAGGCTCAGCTGCCAGGCAGGGCTGGGGACGGGTGGCAGGGACTCGGGGGCAGGGAGGCCGGGTCCAGCCCCAGCTCTGCCCCTCTGAAGCTGCGAGACCTCAGACAGACTGCTCTGGAAGCCTCAGGTTCCTCAGCTGTGAAAAGGAGGCACCACCATGCTCCTTGTAGGGCCACCGCTGTGAGGGTGAGCCTCAGCAGAGAAGGCGGGCGCTCGGTAACCGCCAGCCTCGCGCTCCCCGACTTGTCCCCTGCACGTGGCAGCCGGGACTGTGGCCATCTGCAGTGCAGCCACGTGATGGCCTTGGTCCCTGTGCTGTCCTGGGCAGAGCGCCCAGCTCAGGGCTCCCTGTGAGGTATCTGTGTCCCCCTTCCGCCCACTGGCCTCCGCACCCCAGCCCCAGCATCCCTCTTGCAGGTACTCACAGGGTCCCTTCTGGCACCATGTCACACACACTGGGACGCCTGTGAGGGGCTGCTGTCTGCCTGAGCCCCCGATGGCACCGCCTCTCATCCCTGTGGCTCCAGGGTGCACAGCCCCTTACAGCTTTGTCCTGCACTTAAGTCACTTAAACTCTCTGCGTCTCAGTTGTCTCATCTGTGAAAAGGGGACAGTATGCTTCCTCACAGGGTCATTAAGAGTATGAAACGAGTCAATGCAGACAGTAGAAGACTTTGAACGTACGTGGCACACAGGAGGCCCTCAGGAGGTGGAAGCGGCTATTCTGTTGTCACTTCGCAGGGGATCAGAGTGTACTGGAGGGGCTGTTCACACAGCCATGGACATGGTTAGGGAAACCTGCACAGGAAGGGGAGGCTCTCTGGGCTGGGGACAGTAGGGAGAGTCACCACGCAGGTCTGAGGGGGAGTGGAGGCAGTGGTAGCCAGAGAGAGTAGCCAGGGCCGTCAGCGGGTCCCTGAACAACAGAGAGACGCGGCCCGGGAGTCCGTGCTGCACCCGGCTCCCCTCCCTCCCTCTGCGCTGCTGCTGGGGCTCCCCACGGCCGAGCCCAGCCAGAAGCCAGGGCTCCAGGAGCTCGCTGGTGACCACAGCCTCCTGGGCCTAGAGCAGGCTGGAGAGTGATCTGAAGGGATAGCATGCACAGCCTCTCAGAGTCCCACGGGCCCTGGAACAGGATGCAGACAGGCGATGGTGAAGACACTTCACATAGGTTAAGAGCACCCACAGGCTCTGGGTCAGAAAGAGCAGGGTCCTGGCCTCGACTCTGCTGTGAGACCAGGATAGGGTGACCAGCTGTCCCGGGTTGCCCAGGATTAATGCTAAAACTGGGAAAGTCCCAGGCAAAACAGGACCTGTGGGTCATCCTGGACCTGGGCCAAGGTACCTCACGCCTCTGAGCCTCAGTTTCCTCGTCTGTAACATGGAGAAGTAGCCCTCTACCTGGGTGAGCAGGCCTGGGAAAATCAAATCAGACCCAGCCGGTGGATGGGATGGGCGTGTGGGTCTCTAGCCCTTGCCTGTCCTCAGGAAATGGATCCAAGGGTGTTTTTCCCGACCAGGACCCTAATAGTCAGCAGTTATTTATCGTCGAGTTTCCTAGTGGGTAGGAAAGCCACAAATAAGTAAATTCAGGCAGCAGGGCACAATTACTGAGCCCAGTGCTTTATTTCCCCATCTCCTCTCCAGCCCGGGCCGGCTTTCGGTCAATAATAATTTACGGTGCAGGGCTTCCCTGGTGGCGCAGTGGGTTAAGAATCCGCCTACCAATGCAGGGGACACAGGTTCGAGCCCTGGTCAGGGAAGATCCCACATACCGCAGAGCAACTAATCCCGTGCGCCACAACTACTGAGCCTGCGCTCTAGAGCCCGCGAGCCACAACTACTGAGCCCATGTGCCACAACTACTGGAGCCCGAGTGCCTAGAGCCGGTGCTCCACAACAAGAGAAGCCACCGCAGCGAGAAGCACGCGCACCGCAACGAAGAGTAGTTCCCGCTTGCCACAGCTAGAGAAAGGCCGCGTGCAGCAACGGAGACCCAACGCAGCTAAAAATAAATAAATAAATAGATAAAATTTATTAAAAAAAAATTGTGATGCATCCCCTGCAAGAGAGGGGCGGTGGCCAAAAAACCACGGTAGGTTGGAGTCACCCTCCCTGTACCAGCTCTGTGCTCACAGGTGGCGGTGACGGCTAGGGTGGGGGCTGGGGAGGGAGGCCAGCGGCCCAGCGCACAAGGGAGGAGGCAGAAGGGGGAAGCATGGGCGCCGCTGCAGGGGCGCCCCTGGAGGAGAGCAGAGGGGAGCAGGCAGCTGAAGTGCTGACCGGCCCCAGGCGTGTCCCTGACCACCAATCAGGCCCACATTCTGAGCCAGAGGTATCGCAAGACTAAAATGGGGCAAGGGAACAGCAGTGGGTCTCTTCACGGAGCAGTTTGGGGTTTGTCTCCGGTGGGAGCCGAGGGGAGCAGGGCCTGAGACAGGGGTCCTGTGCCTGAGCTCATGGGAAAAACCTAAGGGAGGACGTGAACCGGGAGAGGAGGGGAAGGGAGGAGCGTAGTGGTGGTCCTGGCCCGGATCTAATTCACGGGGGCTCCAGAGCAGAGATTGCACAGTGGTGTCTCGCTGAGGCCTCAGGGCCAGCCAGTGGTCTCCGTGACCCTGCTTGCTGGAGGAGGAGGGAGAGGGCGTGAGCGGCTGGCGGGGAGGCTGGAGCCGCCAGCAGCCTCCAGTCACAGTACCTGGTCTAGGGGTTCGGGGGCCCGGAGGCCTCCACCAAAGGGTCTCCAGCCCACAGAGCCTTTGCCAGCGTTTACGCTGCTGAAGAAGGAAAGGGCTGTGATTTGTATTTCATAATTTACACAGCTGATTTCATCACGTTTCATGTTCTGACATGTTTCCTGCCATGACAATTTCATTCTTCCCTCTGGGGACACGAGGGCGTTAAACTGGGATGCAGGGCGGAGGTGGCACCGAGCTAAGCTCCTGTCCCAGGGCCAGGCTGGTGTGAGGGAGAGTCAGACGCAGCAGGAGTCTGCTGGTCTGGGGCCACAGGCTGAGGCTGGGGCAGAGGGGCTGCAGGAGGGAGGTGGGTTTCCCAGGCAGTCCGACGGGACGCCGAGGGAAGAACTTTACCAAGAACACTTGTCTCAGGGGTTATGATGATAATAACCGCTGGCTCCCACATGTGCCTGGTCCTTAGGGCATCTACACGGTACCTCCTGGGATCGTCACCACAGGCCCATGAGGTGCTGTGAGGTGCTTCCCTCATTACTCCATCTCATAGATACAGAAACCGGCCGCTCAGAGACATAACACACTGGCCCCAAGTAACACAGCTGTTGAAGCTACACAAGGAGTTCAACTCCGACCTCTGACTCCAGGCTGTTAACCACCTATTAACGGCCCTCCTAACCCTGTAGCCACATCCCAGTGCCCCAAGGAGGCAGCAGAGGCCCCAACAGGTCAAGGACTCATCCAAGGTCATCTAGCACTGAAGCACTCTCCCTGTGCCCACTATGGGCACTCCCAGGTTGCCCCTGCCTCCCAGCCCTCCCTCTATCCCCACTGTGACCCCAGCCCATCTGGGGAGGCCCCAGGCTCCATTTTCTGGCAGGAGCTGGGCAGAAACCTAATTTGCAAACAATGGACAGGGGAGAGGCAGCCTGGCTGCCCACTCTTAATTAAGGGGGCTCCCTCCTGAAGGCCTCAAAAAACAACCCTCCCAAGCCAGGGCCAGCAGCATGCCCTGGTGTGTTCAGAAGGCCAGACTGGGCCCCTGCCGCTGTCCCCCACCCACTGGATAATGGGCTGCCCCCCTGCTTGGCCTGTTTTAGGGATAGCAAGTTGGTCCTGGGATAGCCGGTAGCACCGCACATGGCCGACCCCCTCCTGGGCCTCATCAAGGGCAGTGCGACGGGGGGGGGGAGGGGGCACTGCACCTTCTCAAGGCCAGCCGCCCAGAGAAGCTCTGAACACAGCCTCAAGGAGGGCCCCAACTTCCACCACTGATGCTTCCCTTTTCTTGTCTTTTCTTTCTGCCTGGCACTTACAAAAATTAAACACGGATGGTTTCATCTTGGGAGAATTAGTATTCTAGGCAGGGCTGGGGGACGTGATTGGAATGTCAAGGCCAGAGTCACAGAGCTGGAAGGGAAGGGAAGAGGGGCCCTGGGGTGGGGGCAGAGGGCTCCAACCTGCCCAGGAAGCACTGTGGGGCCTGCGAGGGGCAGCCTGCTTCCAGTGCACTGGCTTCACCTGGCCTCCAGGGGTAAGGACGAGGCTGGGTGTGGCCGGAGGAGGCAGCATCGGTCCAGGGCTGGAGGAGGAGGCGATGGGGGCAGCTCAGGACAGAGATTGCATCTGGCCAGGACCTGTGGCTTCCCGTGGCCCCAGAGCAGCTTACCTACACATCCACCCCCTCCCTCATTTGGCCCGCATTCACTGATGCGTGTGCCTCTCGTGTGCTAGGCACGTGCTAGGCACCGAGCTGGGGGGGGCGGGGTTAAGGGCAGAGACATGCCTGTCCTCACCACTGCCTGGCACACAGCAGACACTCACCAAACACCATACTGTGTCTCCCAAAGCGTGATCTGAAGAACGTGCTAACAGGTTAACAGAGGTTAACAGGTAACCGCTGGAGCGAACAGGGTTAAATTGGTATCTTTGAGACGGGACTTCTCAGAGCCTTTAACACGCCGACGCGCCCTGTGTACCGGGTTGGGGGAGCGCTGGCCTGCAGCCTCCTGCCCGTCTGAGCGCAGCCCTCTGGTCCTGGCCACACAGGAAATGTGCTGTGGGCACAGAGCTGAGTCGAGAGTGGGTTTGTGTTCGGGCTCCGCGGCGGACCCACTGTGTGACCTTGGGCAGGCTGCTGAGTATCTCTGTTTCCTCAGGTGGGAAATTGAAACGGTAATAATAGTGCCTGTGGCTTCAGTGAGGTGACGTAAGAATAGTGCCTGCCTCAGACTCAATACGGGGTTGCTACTGTTGTTGTCATTGTTGTATTATTATTATCCACTTAGCTCTGTGTGCCTGGGCTGTAGTCAGAGCTCAATCAGTTTAGCTACGGTTGTTGTCACTGCTGCTGACACAGTCCTTGCCCTTAAGAGGTCACAGCCAGGGGGTTAAAGACAATTAGAATCCAGGGTGGAGAGTACAGGGCTGGGGCTTTGTGGAGGTAGCCAGAAGGAACCACAGCATGGCTGCAAGAGCAGACCTCAGGGGATTGGCTAGGCCACCACCTGACATGGTCATCCTCATCCAGCCTCACTGCTAAGCGGCCATCCAGCCTGAGCCTTGGCACCCGCGGCAATGGAAGTCTGGCCCATCTTTGGGCATCTCTGCCTGTTACAGATTTCTTCCTTAACTCAATCTCTCCTGGTCCTTCTAGTTCTTGGGCCTCCCCAGAGTAGGCTGGTCTTCCTTCTCTAGGTCAGCTGTCCAGAAAACGGAGGACAGGGGACCAGCTCTCTTCCCCGAACCGTCCCATCCTCCCTCCGTCACTGCCCTAGCTGCCTCTCACTCCTCTGGGTCTCCTGCCCTGCAGTGTGGCTGTGCATCTCATGGAGCCCAGGCTGAACAGGGTTCCTGTTTAGTCTGACCTGGGCAGAAGCAGGCAGGGAGCAGGGTGCAGTCTGTCCCTCCTTTCAACACAGCCCATCCAGAACTAGGAGCTGGAGCCCTCCGCGTCTGGAGCAGTCGGTCACCTCGCTCTGCAGACACAGAGAAAGCCAGTCTAATAGAGAGCAGGGTGCCAGGGGAGCCTGAGAGGCCATTCTAAAGGAGGCTGGGGACAAGGGAGGGTCAGGGAAGGCTTCCTGGAGGAGGCGGCGGCACTTATCAGCCAGAACCAAATGGCAGGCTCCCAGAGCAAAGACCTTCTGAGTCACCCAATCCGCCCCCATCTGACCACAGGGAGACTGGCAGAGCCGTTTGGTTGCTTACATCACAGGTCGGACTCCAGGAGCTAACTATTCAGGTATTATAGGAGGGATCATTTATCTCAAGGAAATGTGGTTCGGAGAGGCCAACCACAGAGGCCAGGGACCCGGCAATGCTGGAGCCCCAGCTCCTTGTCTACCAGGATTCAGAAAGTCCCCCCACCCATCGTGACCATGGCATCCCTGTCCATGGGGTCCATGGGGGTGGGGGGACTCTGAGGCCAGGGAATCGCTTTAGCCCAATGCCCGCTGTCTGGGCCTGTATCCTGGAAGGTGAGTGCCGGTTTTTTGGTGGCCACAGGACAGGGAAGCAGCTGCCAGGCGAGGCCGGCCCATGTGCTCCAGGAGTGAAGGTACCAGGGGCCTCGTTAGCCGCAGCTTCAAAGAGCCCCATTATTAACAAAATACGCCCTGAATCCTTTTTCTTCCTCTTTCTATCCTTAAGGCAGATTCCCAAATGAAAAGGAAAATATACATGAGTGGCAATGAGGGAACCTCAGAGGAAAGCCAAGCGGCTGCAGAGCCGGCAAGGAGCATCCATCCACCCTCGCGTGGGGTGTGGGCTTCCTTTCTTGATTTAAAATAGTCCCTCCCTTTTCCCTTCCTCCCAATTCAGCTGGTCTCTCAGACTGTGCTTTAAGTCCTTTTGAAGTGTTACAACCATTTTCTCCTCTTTCAATTAACAACAAGAAAAGGAAGCTAATAGCTTCCTGAGCCACTCGCTGTAAATATTAACAAAGCCTGGCCGCCTGGCCTGGGCGGCGTGCGTTGCTCCCAGCTGGAGAGTGAGTTTACGGGAAGGAGGGGAGGGGCGAGAGATTTCCAACGCAGAGGCGAAAATCCCTTGGCACAGGCTTCTGCTGGTGCAGGGAATCTGAAGAGCCGGGGAGCCAGGGGAGGGGGAGCCAGGCGAGAGGGTGCCTGTCCCTGGGGGCTGGGGGTCGGCACAGCTGGCGAGAGGGAAGTAGATACTTCTGGAAGAAAAGGCAGCTTCCACCAGCTGCACCTGAGTAACTTGGAGGATGGAGGTGCGTGGCCTGGAACCCCAGCTCATGGCTTTGAGTGTGGTCAGTGGTGGGGGTCTAAGGAGGAGTGGCCCTTTGAATGCAGCAGCTGGAGGGGCGCTGAGGTCCCCCGGCTGCAAGCTAAACCCCGAGGACCTGCCTGTGCCCATAGGGTGTAGGGCTCCTGAAGGAATCTGAGGCTGGGGAGGGGGCTGAGGGAAGGGGCTGTGGAGGAGGGGAGCTAAGACCCCACGAGCAGAGCCTGGGCTCTGAAAGCTCCTCATCCTGCTCCCTGGGAGGCCACTAACTGTGACCCCCATGACCCCAAACCTACCAGACACACCAGCAAAGCCCTGCTTCAAACATCTGCTCGAGAGTTATGGCATGTAGACTCTGCAGGGCCCATCTTGTGGCCAGGGTGGCCAGGGGCCCGGGTAAGAGCATGCAGAGGCTGGTGGCCGGGAGGGGACCGGGTCTTCTGCCTGGGGCTCCCACCACCTGCATCCACTGAGGGCCAACCCGGCTAAGAGCTCACAGTGGGGTGCGGTGGGAAACGCACAGCCACTGTTCTGTTGGCAAAGGCCAACTTCCTGAGAAAGGCCTGGCCTTCGCTGCCGCTACGCCAGACTCATCCTCCCCGGGCTCCCACGGGCTGGACACAGCCGGTTACGACAAGCCCTGTGGGGTAGACCTGGCCAGCAGGCAGCCCCTTCCTGGGAGCCGCAGGCAGCGGGCAAAGGCCACGAATGCCCCGTGTCGTGCACAGGCTGGCCCCACTGCTGCGTCCCTCTACGCGGGCAGAGGGGCAGGCCTTGGAGCTCCTTGTGCCCTCACCCTCCTCCATCCCTCCCGAACGGCAGGACCACCTGCAGCCCCCGTCGAGGGCCTTCCCGCCCTCGGGCTGGGAGCAGTGGTCACGAGCCCGGCCGAGTGCCAGCGCCCTTGGCCAGCCTGCGCCCTCGCCCGCTCTCGCAGCTCCCGCGGCACCGAGTCCCTCCTGCCGCCCGCTGGCTTGGAGGAGATTTCAAAGGCACGAGACCACTCCAGGTGCGGGAGGCCTCTGCAGGCACCCGCCCGCTCTTCTGTCTCACCGCTGCCCAGGGATGACAGTGCCCACTTGACGGCCTTTCTAGGTGCCCGCTGCTCGGCCACATTGTGGGGGCAGCACCCTAAACTGGTACAGCCACGCCTGGAAGAGCCTGGGACCCTGGAGCCAGCGGCTTCTCTGCTCTGGGCACTGCCCGCCGGCTCACACGCTTGCACACCCATCCCTGAAAGTCTGGGTTTTGTCAGGAAATGGTTTAATTAGCAGAGCGGAGGCTGGGAGGGTTCACGCCTGAATGCAGGCTCCCTCACCTCCTCCCCTTCTCACCCGCGATGCTGTGCGGGTGCCATGCTGCCGTGCCAAGCCTTGGGGCCAGAGCGAGTGAGAAGGGGGGCCGGGGGGCCGAATCACATGCAGAGGGATGGGCTGGAGCCTCCAGCACGCCCCCTCCAGAGGCCTCCCTGCTGCCCCGCCCAGGGCACCTAGAACCAACACCCGCCTCGGGCAGGCTCAGAGCCCCCGGCGGGCCAGCCACCCATGGCGCTGCTTCATGTGGTCACGGGAGCCACCCTCAGCCACCCTCCAGTGAGGAGGAGAAGGGGGAAGGAACCCACTCAGCCCCTGGGCTTGTCTTCAGGGAGACCTCCAAGTCAGTCCCTGCCCCTCAAGCCCCCTGCTCTCCACCCCTCCTCCTGAGGACATTGTCCCAGCCTCTCACTGGTCCCCTCCCATGCACCCCGGTACCCTCCAATTCTCCACGAAGGTCTGGTCATGCCCCTTCCTGCCTGGGCACCCTCGCTGGCTGCCCACTTCCCTCAAAATGAAGACCAGGCCCCTCAGCAGAGCATTTGAAACTCCCCCTAAGAATCCCATCTCCCACTTCAGCTTAGATCATTGCCCTCCACTAACTCAGAGCTTTGGGACACCAACCTTCTCACTGCACCAAGCCCTCTCACCTCTGAGCCTTTGCATATGCTGTTCCCTCAGCCTGAAACGCCCTTCCTGCCTAACCCCCTACCGTGCTGACTCTGTTACAGGAGCAGTCCACACTCCCAAAAGGAAAAGCTCTCCCTGACCCATGGCCCTGGCCCCCAGCCCTCTGCATCCCGGATAGAGGGCACATGACTGTGGCAGCACCCGGGTCCACGCTGGCACGAGTGAGGAGTGAGTGACACACACACTGCAGTGCGGGAGAAGGGACAGGCCCTGTGGATGGCCGTCCTCATGGCAGGAAGTCAGCAGCCACGGAACAAACTCCAGGTTTGAGTCACAAAGAGCCTTTTCATCTCTAGAGGTCAGATACAGATGTTGACCTCAGCCTGGAAGTCTAAAATGAAAGAACACCCTGGGTCTCCTAGCTCGCGCCAGCTCTGACCTGCTTACAATGATCTAAACTCTGCCCTCTTTGCCACAGGGCAGCTCTGCCCATGGAGGGGGCAGGCATGTTGTTCATTTAAAACGCCACTCGGCTAAGTCACCAGCCATAAAGCCCACCTGGGTTTCCAGCAGCACATACAGGAATCTGATTAATGACACACACATAAAATCCATCCCAAAGAGCCATAGGTTGGAAAGAAGCAGGAAGACTAATTGCTAATATAGGAATTAATATCAGTGAGTATTGATCTTCAAGGCAGGTGGGAACTGTAAAGCTGCAGAGCGTTTCCACTTCAGGTGGAGGCCCTGGGGTCCAAAGTTGGGGTGGCCACCCTGAAAGATGGACGGGGGGACCCCGGCCACACCTGCGCCACTCTAGCTTGCCATTGAACCCACGTGACTATTGTGATGTGGGAGTCTAGAGGACCCAGAACCACAGCACAGTGTCACCTTCCCCAGAAGGCCCCCTGTGATCCAGGCACCCCCCCCAACACACACCCAGGCTGGGCAAGGAGCGGCTTTTGGCTCTGCTAATGCCCTATGTGTGTCTCACACTGTGGCCTTCTGCAAACCAGTGGCCTCCTGCAAACCAGTGGCCTCCCCCACTGGACCATGAGCTCCTAGAGGACAGAGGCTCCTCTTTAGGTCCCTGTGTCCTGCACAGTGGCGGGAGTGTGATGGGTCTCAATACACATTTGCCAGATAGATGGATGGATGGATGTAGAGATGGAAAAATAGACGGACAGATGGAAAGATGGACAGGTAGATGGATGAGTGGAGAGATAGCGGGTGGTAGAGAGAGCTGTACAGACGGATGGATGGAGAGATGGACAGATGGATGGAAAGATGGATAGATGGATGGAGAGATAGATGGTTGATGGATGGATGGAAAGATGGATGAATGGATGGATAATTGCATGACAGGGACTCAGGAGAAACCCAAGGTCCCTGGGTGCATGGGCCTAAGGGCCACCTTGTGTTTCTGTTGCACTGAGACTTGGCATCCTGCAGGGAGAAGGAAACTGGCCCAGAGTTCAAGGTCCTCGCTGTCATGTAACTCATACAAACTTAGACAAGTCTCCCCCTTCTCAGTGTCACTGCACCTGCACGGTGTGGACAGTCCTCCCTGCCCCGCCAGCTGTGCTGGGTTGTCCCGAGGCTCAGGGGAAATGGCAAATTAGAAATGACCTGCAGAAGGATAAGGGACATTGTCCCCTTGTAAATGGCGTATATGTACAGGCAGACAGATCTGGCCAAAATGCAGAGACTGCTATAGAGACGTGGGATTGTGCACTTGGCTTTCTTTCCCCCCTTTCCAATTTCTTTTAATACAGTTATGATGTTGTTATTTATAACAAAAAGTAAAATTGTGTAAGCATCTCAAGTGCTTACAGATGGAAGCTTTTATTACGTTGACCCAAAAAACTGTTCTTTGGCCCTGGAACGCAGGGACAAGACCTACGGGAACAGGGGACGGCCGAGGCAAGGAGGGTGAGCAGAGGCTGTCCTGTGATCAGAGTGCCCAGAACTGGCCAAGGAGCGGCTCCAGCTTACTGAGACCCTGGGACCATGAAGATTCACTTTGTCCTTGGTCAACTCGACTGAGGACTTTGCTTGCACTGCGTGGCCTAGGCTTACTCGATCCAATACTGTGCCCACTGGGGACTGCATGGCCCTGATGCTAGGCGTGTGCCAGAAGGGCTCAGGAGGTATTCCTGGGCCCAGCGCATGCAGGTGGCTACAACATAATCATGCACCCATGCGGGGAAAGTGCTCTCACCTCACAAGCACTGTGGCCAGGCTGCCCTTGGAGTACACACACCCCAGACACCCAAGAGGCAGCCGCTCACCCAGAAGCACGCAAGGAGCCCATATCCTCAGTGGGGCCTGGGGCGTGCAGTGCTGCCTGATTCCCAGGAGGGCTACACTCAGGGAAGGGGGATGCAGGGGAGGGTTACCCAGAATGCATAAGGCTGGACAGGCCCACTGAGAGCCTTGCTTGGACCCTTGATTTTCTAAGTGAGAAAGCAGAGTGGGGAGTTCACTGGGTGCATTTATTAAGCACCTACTGTGTGCAAGGCACTGACTCAGGCACTAGGGGATCAGCCTCAGGCGAGCGGATGTGGTCTCTTCCTTGAACCAGCAAGCTAATTCCTTTCAAGACATTATGTCATTGCCCTCACGGTTTGTGCAACCCTGCAGACAGAGAGGAGGTGAGGGGTGATGTTGGATGGACACTTGCAGGAGGGGGAACAGCATGGGGAAGGGTAGGGGCCAACTCGGGGAGCTAGGGGGAGGTGGTGGGAGTTGAGGCGGGGCGGTGGGGGAGGCGTCAGGCAGGGCCAGGCCTTGTGGGGCCTTGGAGGCTGCCGTAGGAGTGTCGCCTTCATCCTGAGGGCTGTGGGAAGGGCCTGACGCCAGCAGGATGCAGCTGCCTTCCTGGATTCATAATTTCGAAAGCAGAGCTCTGTAATGGGGGATCAGCCGGCCATGGCCAGCTGGAGCCTTGGCTCTGAGGACACTGCCACCATCCTCTCTAAATACGGAGGCCCAGCAGCCTCTGCCCCCACCCTCCAAGGTATAAACCAATTTCCTTGCCCCGGCCAGGGAGGCGGATGACCTCATTGGACGCTTTCCATCTCTCCCTTTCACAGAGAAATTACAATTTATAATTGGATGAAATCACGCGGGTGTAATAGCAATAAAAGCCGCGCTGGAGCCCAGCATTCACCTCTCCTGTGGGGACTCTGTCCTCATCTTCCCTCCTGTCCAACCCCCGCCTGCCCCTTCCCAGGGAGCTGCACCCCACCTGCCTGCTCACACCTTGAGTGTTTCCCAGACCCTGGCCATTCAGGGGTGATGTCCCATGGGCTCTTAAACCTTGCTGTTCCTTAACCCTCCTTGCTCCTGAGGAAGCTTGTCCTAAGACCTCCCCACTTCTCCCATCAACCCGTCAGCCTCCACCTGCCCTCCCCCTGGCCAGCACCTGCCCCTCTTCCTACATGCGCTCCCTGCCGGGCTGGGCGCCCAGTGAGTGATGACCCCCGGGTCTGCGCTCTAGATTTGTTACAACGTGCACCCTAAATATCCTTGTTTTTATTTGTGACAGCCTCAGACAACACGCATTTCTCAAATCAGCCACCTTCGGCCCTACAAAGAAAAGTGCCCAGATGCAGCCGAGCCCATCTGGATCCAATTTCAAACCAGAGCTAACACTCTCAGATGTGTAATAAAAGCCCTTTTCCAAAGAGGGGCTCCTGCAGGGGGAACATGGACACCAGGGCGCTGTGGGCCTTCGACGCGCCATGCTAACGAGAGGCGACCCAGAGAGCCCAGGTTGTTTCGGATCCTGAGCAACAGCCAACCCTGCTCCCAGGTCTCTGGGGAAGGGGAAGGTGGCCGTGGAGGGCAGCCGGGCTGTGAAGCACTGACCCCGGCCTTGGTGGGGAGGCCAGGGATCCAGCTTCCCCGTTTCCCTGATGCTCCTGCTTCCCACGGTGGGGAAAGGCAGCACTTGTTCTGGAAGCCGAGGCCATGGTGGCCCAGTTGGATCCTTTGAATGACATATAGCAAGAGGAGCAGGTGCTGGGGGAAGCAGAGCCGGCTCTGGGCCAGGCGGGCGGCCCCTGCACGGCCGGGAGCTCTCAGAACTTCATTTTCCTCTTCCCGGTCCTCCCACCCCCAGGAAAAGGGAAAGCAGGGAGCTGCGAGGAAGGGTGCTTGGCACGGCCGGCTGTTTGTTATGTGGATTTGGAAAGAGAAGGGAGAAATCCCAGATCATGGGAAAGCGGCGTTCAAGAAAACAGGCTCCTGGGCTTCCCTGGTGGCGCACTGGTTGAGATGCAGGGGACGCGGGTTCGTGCCCAGGTCCGGGAAGATCCCACATGCCGCGGAGCGGCTGGGCCCGTGAGCCACGGCCGCTGAGCCTGCGCGTCCGGAGCCTGTGCTCCGCAGCCGGAGAGGCCGCAACAGTGAGAGGCCCGCATACCGCAAAAAAAAACAAAAAAAAACCAGGTTCCTGACGGAGGGGAGGAGAGGGGGCTGCAGCCCAGGCTGCCGGTCCCCGTGCGGCTCCTAATTTCCCTGGGCTTAATCACTTGTATTGCTTTTTGGCAGGTGAGGAGGCAGGGAGTGGGTGAGAAGGACTCTTCTTTGGACAGACGAGACCAGGGCTGAAGCAGGAATAACACGTCCCTCCATCTCCCCAGCAAGAAAGCCTTCCTACAAACAGGATCTGCCAAGCAAGACTGAGTGCCCCCCCTGCCCCGCCCAAACATCTTCCCAAAGAGGGGCATGTGGGGCCTGACAGCTCAGCAGCGCATGTCAGCAGCTCCAGCCCCGCGGTGAACATCTGAACTCCTCAGCGGGGTAATGGACCCCCGCCTTCCCCCGGAGACACAGCCTGAGTGGCAGGAATACCGATTCTTTGGAGAGTGACTCCCTCTCAGCTCTGTCACGCAAGAACGCTCTCTGCACCAGAGCCCATTCTGCCAAGTGACTTAAAGGGATTAAAAACAAAACAAAACTTGGTAAAGAAAAAGGGGTAAAAGCCAGGCAGAAGCCTTTCAGAAGAGGTGGCGGCCAACAGACAAAAGGGCGGAAGTTGAAAGAGGGCAGGGAGGCCACCCTCCCCAAGGATGGGCGCCCGGCCCTAGGGCATGCCTGGAGAGCAGGGGCCCAGAACACCCTCAGGTCGCGCACGGGAGCCCCGGGGCTGCGGGGGGCACCCCTGCAGGCCCCTCACGCAAACCCCTCATTCCAGGAGGAGAAGCCAGCAGTGCCGGCAGCCTAGGGCGCAGGAGATGCTGCGCCGGATCCGCAGCCACGTCTGAACACGAGGAGCCCAGCAGAGCGAAGCACAGGGTCTCCTCCCTGAGCCCCGGGCACCCCCAGCACCACCCAACACCCCAGGTCTGTGGTCTGCACCCTGAGTGCCAAGGCTGGTGGGCTGGAATGTAAGCACGGCCCAGGCCCACCTCGACGGAAGCGCAGCACCCAGAGCTGCGGGCTGCCAGGCTGCAGCGAAGGAGGTAAGGCGGATGCAGATGGGCTCCGGTGGCCCAGGAAGGCCCAGGGGCTCCTCGTGCCCAGAGAGGGCACAGGACACATGGGGCCTGTCCTCTTCGGGCTGGGTTGGAGATCTGCAGCTCCACCCCACCGACCCCACACATGCAGCTGAAGCAACTGGTGGCATCTGCTTGCCAGGGGAGGGGTCCTTTGCTACCTGGTGGCCCCTGTGCTGCTGGGCTCTGCCCCAGGGTGGGTGGACCCAGGATGTAAGGGAGTGACCTTTCCTGGAGGAAACTCCCGCCCCTCCCAGCCGTTGCCCCTTGGGGGAGGTCTCACTTTGAGCCCTTCTGAGTTCTGACCAGAGGGGGCAGCCGTGAGGCCTCGGAGAGGCAGGACCTTTGGTGAACTAGCCACTGGCCATGGCACCTGCTGCCCTCCAGCTGGAGAGGGTCCACAAGTCCCCTCCATCCAAGGCCTTCCCCTGCCCTGGCCAGGAGAACCCAGGGCGGGGTTGATCCAAGGCCACCATCCAAGGCCCTTAGGCATCGTCTGCTCTGGCCTCCAGTTCAGCCCTTTTGTTGTGACAGCGGCTTGATGGGGCCCAGAGATGGGCGGTCATTGCCCTAAGGTCACACAGCGGGCGGTGGCAGCGGTGGCGTGGTCTGGCTAGGTTTGTGGGGGGGTGGGGGGGACCTACTTCTTCTGGCTTCCCAGAGGCCAGGAGGGAGGGTTCATGCCTCCCCCAACACAAATCCCAGAAACCCCAGGCCACCTCTATCGGCAGCGCCCTGGGCAGGGCAGGGAAGCCCCAATTCATTACCAAGATGGAAAATGACAATTCCCAGCACTCTTCCCCAGTAGAGGGGCTGATTTATGACGGCGCCAGGGCCTGGGACATTTGTCAGCGCCGCACTGCACGCACGCCGTCTGAGGGGGCATTAATAGCCGTGTTATTAGCCACCAGCGTGAAAGATGCCCTGCGGATCGGCTATTTACTGTTATTTATTATAACGGCGCACCAGCCCGGCAGCGGGGCCGTGAGGCGGCGTGAGCTCGCTGGAGCCCGAGCTCGGCCCCTGCCCAGCCGGCCTCCCTTCCTCCATCCTTACCTACCGCCCCATCACTTGCTCCTATTCTCCTCCCATCTCCTAGGAGAGACTGGTGGGTAATTCCTGGGGCTGAGGCCAAGCCAGAGGCGGGCAGCAGCAGGCCTGCACCCCCAGATATTTATGGAGCATCTGCTCAGTGCTGGGCTCTGCCTCTGCTGAGCTTCCCTCCATCCCAAGCTTCCCTCCATCCTGAGGCAGGAAAACAAAGACCAGCTTACTGCGCTCTGGGGCCAGACAGAGGTTGGTTAGCACCCTGGCCCTCCAGCTGTGAGCAGTGTGACCTTGGGGACGTCCCTTCCCTCCCTTGAGTGTGCTCCCCTTTGTGCACTGGGGACACAGGCTCCGCAGGGCTGTGGCCAGCTGGAAAGGAGAGGCGTTTGTGTGGGGCTGAGCATGCAGCAGGGGCTCAGTTTTGCCAGCTACTGCTACTAGTGGACTGACCCCACAGGGCTAGAGGGGTCTGCAGACCTGCTGGTGGGTAGCCCCCATTAGATCCTGCTTGAGTTGGATACTGTCCACCATCATCCTCTCCATGCCAACCCTTTGGGAAAGGGTTTGAGAGTTCAGTGCCAGGGCCAGAGGAGGTAGGCAAGGGAGAGGGCTGTTCATGGCTGCTGGAGGGTTCTCTCTGCCCTGGAGCCATCCCTTCTCCTCTCTGGGCCTCAGTTTTTCCAGGGTCCTCCACCTCCCTGATTCCAGGGTCCTGAGGGTGAGTTCCACGCTTGTGTGTATCTGCGGGGGTGGGAGGGAAGGGGCCATCTCTAAGAAAGTGGGGCCAGCCTCTGCGCCTGGAAGCAGACCTGCAGTTGGATAGGACCTGGTTGGCCAACCCATGTCAGAGCAGACGAGAGGAGACAGCCAGGGGTTTTCCCTGGGTTTGCTCCCTCGGGGCCTGGGGTGGCCCCACCAGGCAGCTGAGGAGGCAGGTAAGACACCTGGGAAAGGAAAGCCTGGGTCTCCGTCCAGCTCCTCCACCACCTGCTGCACAATTCAGACCTACCCCTTTGCCTCTTTGGGAGGCCGTGGTGAGGGCACCTGTCATTATTACCTCCCAGCGTGGGGCTGACAGAGGGCCAGCCTCCCTCTTCTCTCCCACTGCCCTGTCCTGGCTTTCAGATTCTGGGGCCTCCCTTTTGGCATCCTCATTCATTCATTCATTCATTCATACATTCATGCAACAGGTGTTTATGAACACCTCTGATGCCAGGCTCTATACTAGGCCAGTGAACAAGATAGAACATATTCTGACTCGTAGAAGTTTACATCCTAGTGGGAGGGCTTGACAATCAACTTGTGATAAACAACTGGGGGAGGGGAGCGATCGCCCCAAGAACAGGGCCTGCATGTGGGGGATGCCACACAGCTCCTAGGGGGAGCCCCAGCCGCACCCAAGCCTCTGTCTTATGATCAACAAGCATCACCATTCCCAGTCTTTCCTGATCACCCGGCTCCTCTCCCAGCCCCTGGCTGTCAGGATCCCGCTGGCTGCTGAGAAACCCAGCAGTGCAGAGCTAGGGCCCCTGCCCTGTTCTCTGGGCTGCCCCCCACCCGGAATAACAGCCCTTAGGCCCTCCTCTTACCTTCTGAAAAACTCCTGACCTTTCCTTTTTCCTTCCCAGAAGGAATTAAGCCTCAGTCTAGGCAGCTTTACTAAAAATGCACACAGACAGACAGAAATATAGGTGCAGGAACATCTTATTAAATAATACAGAGAAAGAAAGAAACAAAATTACATGTGTCTCCTTTCATCCCCCCCCCAACCCCTCCTGGCCCTGAATAGTTTAATATCGAACACTGTTATCAATATAATTAACCTCCTAAGACACAATTTTAAAGTCTTGTTTTTTAAAGCAATTTGCATTCTCTGAAGTTCAGGACATCCCGCCACCCGGCACAGCCCAGACGGCCTACGCGGTGAGTTGAACTCCAGGTACATTTTTAGTGGGCTTGCGCACCTGTCTGTAATTACCACCAGTGATAACAGTTGATGCATAATGCATGCGGCATGAAATCAGAAAAATAATTAACTTTAGGTTTTAAAAGAATCCCACCCCCTTCCCCCATGCACTACAAGTTCTCAGTGGCACCAGGAGCCGAGATCAGGAGCAAAGTTGTGCCACGCAGGGCTGGAAGGGTCTTGAGGTCATGGCATCCTGCCTGAAGACGGGGCCGCCAGTGGGCCTAGACCGGGCTGGGCAGGAGCAGGTCCGGGGCTTCTGCCTGAACGAGGGTGGGCTCGGAAAAGCCCCACTCACACAAAAGTCGCAAGTCCCCCTCCTGCTTGCAGTTCACATCTCCTGGACCTGCAGCAGGCCCTCTGCTCAACACCCAGGGCAGTAGATAGTTTATGGACCCATTTTACAGATGAAGGCCTGAGACCCAAGGCCACTCTTGGTTTGTGGAGCAGCAGAACTGATCCCAGGCAGGCCTTCTCAGGGAAGAGGCTTCCTAGAGGGGAGCCCTCCCCAGGCCCCCGTGAGCACCAGGAGGTAGAGGCTGGCCCCCCTGCCTCTAGGCCCTCCTCCCTCCATGTTGCTTGTAGCTGAGCCCTGAGAGATAGCGTCAGCTGGTGGAGGAGAAAAATGCGGGGTCCCTCATTGCTTTAAACAAAGGTTTGCTGAGGACCCATCACAGGTATGGAGGTGACCCTGCTCTGGTGGAGCTCTCAGCCCGGTGGGGAGGTTACTGCTTCCTGTGGGGCAGGGGTCCTCCTGGAGCTGAGAAACTGCTTCCGCCCCCAGTGTGCCCTGCACACCTCACTCCTGCCTCGGGCCCTGCCCTGCCAGTAAGGACCCGAGCGCCTGGCAAGGTTTAGGGAAAACACAATGAATTGTTCTTGCTGAAGGGAGGGACTGGGAGGGTGCAGAGAAAGGGGGAGGGGGAGGGGCTTCCCTCTGTCTGAGCTGGGGCCCCCTTGCCCACTCGTGTCTGCCCTCCCTCTTTCTGAAGTTCAGCCAAGACAGGTGGGTGGCCGCCCTGAGTGGGTCATAGGAGGACCTTGGGGTCCCTCCCACGGACAGGGTGGGGCAGCCCTTCTTTCCAAAACCTCCAGGCCTGTGCCAGGCACTTCACACAACCCCTCCCTTGTCATCTTCCCAGAAGAGTGGGGTTCTCAGCAACACGTTACAGATGAGGAAACTGAGGCCCAGAGAGCGTCACTGGAGGTCACACAGCTGAGGACTGGTGAGGTCAGATTCAAACCTAGCCCTGGTGTCCTCTCCCCGCTTCTAGTCTACACGACTCCTTCTCGGGGTCAGTGCCACCTAGAATTCTCTGATTCCCATAGTGGGGACGGAGGCTGTACCTGGTACTTCGGGGGTCGCAGCATCAGGACATCCTCACATGAGCTGCCTTCATTGGCAAACGGGGAGGAAGGCCAGGACTGGGAGGCAGGGGGAGGCCTATCCAGACTTCCCTCTACTGCCTGGAATGCCCAGGTCCCTCCTGCCACATGCCCCCACCCCTGCTCAGCCCCTGGTGCGTCATGTCTAACTGTGCCCCCATCCCCAGAGCCTGTGGCGGTAGATGCCCTCTCCTATCCAGCGTGCCAGGGCCTGTGCTGGGCCTGGGGTCCTGCAGCTGCCCCCCTGCCCTCACTCTGACTCCCCAAGAAGACCCCCCCAGAGGGCCGTGGGTCTCTGGCAGCCCCAGCTTGATGGGATTTGGAAAAGACAACGGGGCAGAGCGCCGGGAGGCCAGGCGTCTCCAACAGGGAGGCACCTCCATCCAGTTGGCAGGTACTTACAGATATTACTCAGGTCCGACTACCACCAGTCAAGTGGGTATGGGAAGCAGAGCCAGACACAACTCGGGAGGCTTCATGGAGGGGGCGTCCAAGCTGAGGCCTGGGGGGTGAGCAGAAGCTGGCCTGGCGAAGCTTGAGTGGGGAAGGTGTGTTGGCGTTCAAGAAGCAGGAACAGCACGTGCAAAGGCCCAGAGGCAGCACAAGGGAGAGCAGGCTTAGGGTCAGTGTTTCTACCCTAGCTTGGGGGGACAGGGCTGAGGATGCACAGTTTGAGGTTGGGGAGGCCCAGCATCACAGCAATGACAGGGAGTCTCTGCCAGGAAGCAGCTTGGCCTACAGCCTCCCAGTCTACCCTGGAGGCACAGCAGGGGCAGGGGAGTAAAGAAAGGGCCTCTGGATTGCAGAGGAGAGAGACAAGCAGTTAACACAGAGGCTAGACCGGTATGCCTGGAGCAGTCAGAGAATTACAGCAGCTTTTAAACCTCATGCACTTACAAGGGTGTACTTTGCAGGTACTACCTCACTGAATGCTCAGTAGTGAGCTCCCCTCTAAGGGGAACTTGATGGCTACATTTATAGATAAGGAAACTAAAGCTCAGAGAGGGCAAGTAACTTGCTCAGGATCTCACAGCCAGGAAGAGGGAGAGAGGCAGTGCTCGAACCCAGGTGTCTCTGTCCTAGATGGCAGGAGCTAGCGACTGATAGAATATGCCAAGAATGACGCCCCAGGTCACCTCTCAGCTAATGGGGGTCTGGATACCTCTAGTCTGAGCCATCTCACTGCTCCCCTCCCCCACTTCCATCGCACGCCAAGGATCCGGCTGTCAGTCATGGAGCTGGCAGGTCATAACTCACACCATGCTGAAGTCTGAGGGATTCTCGCAACAATGAAAAGTAAAAGACGGGCGATTTACCGGGTTTCATTTGATGGCCACATAAACCATCAAACACAAACAAAACAAGGGAATAAAAGGGCCTCGTGGCACCCGGGCAATTAAAGGGCTCCTCAGGCAAGGCACGCTATCTTCCTTCCCACCCCAGGCCCCTCCCTGCCTTCCTGGAGCCAGGGCTCAGCATCCGGAGGCCTTGGGGAAGGGGGTGGCAGGGGAGACTCAGCCAAGATGGATGAGGGCCGCAGACAGGGGAAGAGAAAGGCCTTGGGTCCCTGCCTCCCAAATGTTTCTTGGTTATCCATCAGGCATCTCTGAAAGGTGTAATTTAGACTCTATTACGATGCCGGGGCATCTGGAGGCTGAGGGCTATGGCCACGCGCTGAGCGGGCACCGGGGACTGATGTTCATTCCAGAGAAGGCGGTCTGGCCTCGCCTTTGGCCTTAACAGTCTACCCCCTGCTCAGGGCGCTGCTCCGGAATCTGTGAGCCCAGGGGCCAACAGCATCCCTTGCGCCAGGACTCAGAGGAGGGTGTGCGTCCTCTGGCCAGATGCTAGGGGCCTGGGCAGAGGTGCTCCTGGGCTCAGACCTGACCCCTGAGACCGAGGCAAGGTGGCCTTGAGAAGGCCTGAGCCTTCCTGTCCCCAGCACCTGCCCTGGCCCTGCCTCTTTGCTCATAAGCATCTTGAGACAGGACCTCCAGGCTCCATAACCTTCATGGCTCTGGCTTTGTGCAGAGGAAGGGACAGATGTGCAGCTGGAAACCTGGGCTGGCTGTGACCTTGAACGGGCCCCTCACCTCTCTGAGCCTCAGGCTGCTCAGCTGTAAAATGGGACCGAGGACCTGTGTACATGTGACAGGTGGGTACAGATGCAAACATGTACCTGTGAGGGCGCTGGGCAGGGCCTGGCCAGAGGCTGCCCCTTATGCCTGGGTTTATCCCTGTCCAAACCCACTGAGAGCCGGGAACACATGTGAGGGAAGCAAAGACCAACTCCAAGTCCCAAGCGGCAGGGATGTGAGTGGGGTCATGACCCACAGACTAGGGACAACCTCCAAAGAAGCATCAGGAGTAAGTAGGTAAATGTCCTCAGCCCCTCAGGCCAGCGGCCGCGGCTGGGAGGGGGCTTGAGCTGGCTTCAGAGGCCCAGAGTGTTGGTCACAGTCTCACCAGTCCCCCTTCCTCCCAGCTTCCCTCGGGACCTCATCCCCCTCTGGCTCCTTGCGCAGACCCCGTGCACCCTTCCCCCTTACGCTCACTTGCTTCCAGCCAGGTGTCCTTGGCTGGCCCTCCACCTGCCTTCGGTCCACCTCATGGATAAAGCTTCATTCCGCTAACAGGCCCTGAGCAGAGTTAGTGCGTTAGCCACGGGCAGAGCCTGAGCTCCCTCCAGAAGGCCTTGGAGCTGCCGGCAGCCTGGGCAAAGGCCCCTGTAATGCAAATGGGGCAAGAGTTGAGGGGTCGGCAGGGAGCAGGGCAGAGGCATTCGCGCCTTGCCTGGCACCTCAGCCGCCTCCCTTCTGTCCTTGGGTGGTCACTGATGGCAAGCCACACCAGGCCTACACAACCCACAGTCCCTGCCCTCAAGCACCCGAAATTTAGTCAGGGACCTTAAGACACTAGTCACTAAATAGTGCAACCTTCAGCCCACAGAGATGGGCACGAGATGCATGCAGCACCACAAGCCTAGTGGTCAAGATCCTGGCTTAGGTTTCTCTTCACCACTTATCAAGTGATCTCGAGCAAGTTAACACCTCCGAGCTTCAGTTTTTTCATCTGTTCAATGGGAATAAAAAGGGCACTGACCTGACATTTGCTGGAAGGATTAAATGACTTAAATATTCATAAAATTCTAGGTGAGACCTTTATTATAGTGTGAGCTACTATCCCACTAGAATAGAATCCCAAGTGGCTAAAACACAGGTTGGCACATGGTAGGTGCTCAATAAAGACATGTTGAATGGCTGGATGGACAGATGCATGGATGGATAAGTGAGTGGGTGGGTGGATGGATGGATGGATGGATGGGTGAGTGGGTGGATGGGTGAGTAGATGGATGGATAGATAGGTAAATAGGTGAGAGGGTGGGTGGATGAGTGGATGGATGGATGGATGAATGGATGATGGAAGGATGGATGGATGAGTGGGTAGATAGATGTATAGCTGGGTGGATGGATAGATGGATGGGTAAATAGGTGGATGGGTGGATAGATGGGTGGATGGATGGACAGATGGATGGATGGAGCAGAGGGAAGCTCTATATGGCATGAGGAAGACCTAGCAGAGGAGGAGACGTTTGAGCATGCTCCTGAAGGGTGATGAGCAGTTTGCTAGACGGAGGGGAGCAGTCCAGGAACAGAGAGGGACAGAAGGAAGAAGGGTTTGACATGGTTGAGAAATGGAGACACAGGGTCCCTGGGTCATGGGAGTGAGGGCCCCACCATCTCATTCAGTGAGTGGGTCCCAATTCTGCTCTGCACACCGGGGCTGCCCTCCAGGCTGCGGCCTCAGCTCAGGCTCCCAGAGGCCACTGTGTCTCACACTGAAAAGCGTTTGTGAACCTGGAGTTATAAAGCAGACCTTTGCCGGCTGCATGAACACCACTTCCCCACTGAGGTTGAAAGATAATTTCTCTTTAATTGATTTTTTTTTTACCACTATGAACAGTAACGTAATATGAGAAAAATCTACACTGCAATTTTTCCATTTGTGAAAACCAAAATTACACCTTGCAGACAATTCCCTCAGAGTGTGGACCCCTCCCTCCTTTTATTTGTTTCATGTCTTTAAATGCAAGAAAACAGATATATATATTTTTCAAAATAGCTGAAAATTTCGTGATTTAGGAAGGGGGCAGAGTATGGAATAATTTCTCACATTACACGGAACACAGTAGGAAGGGCACCGCTGATAGAAAGAGATTTCTGTAGAGCCATGGGAAAGCAGTTCTGTTGACACCTCACTCTTCTGTCTATAAGATGCACAAGTGACAAACAGGACGTGTTGTTTTAACACCAGACGATGAAGCGCCCCACTTTCCCCTGCTCGCCAGTGAGGACACTGGCAGATTCTTTTTGCAGGTTCTAGTGACGCCCCTCCCCCACCTCGAGCTCACAGGCCTCGCAGAAACAAGCTTTCCCTTCAGTCCCTGGTTCCAAGCCAGAGAGGGATACGAGATCCCTGTTCCAATGAGAAATGGTGGCTCTAAATCCACCCCATCAACACTGCGCAGCCACTTTCAGCATCAGCCACAAAGACTGGCTCAGTGTGGGCTCCTGAAAGGAGACTGAACCTGCAGCCCGGCTCCCAGTAAAGTAACGTCACGAGGCTCACGGCCACAGTCCCGGAGGGCCAAGGCCACATCTGTCTTGTTCACGGGCAGCATCTTTGCTCCCGCTGAGATTAACGTTAGCCAATGCCATTAGAGGCTGACCTCAGCCCGAGCTATCACCTGTGATGTAAACTTTGACATTTGGAAGGGCCACGGGGCATGCACCTCGAGGCCTGACCTCTGCCCCGTGGCCTCGACTGCAGCCACCCCTCAGCGGCAGGTGGGTGGACACCCAACTCGCTCTCACCGCACATGTCTTGTGCTCCTTGCAGGTGTAGAGGCTGCAAGTCAAGCGGGGCCTGGCTCCCCCAGCTGTCCACCATGGTGGTGGCACACCCCACTGCCACCGCCACCACCACGCCCACTGCCACCGTCACGGCCACCGTCGTGATGACCACAGCCACCATGGACCTGCGGGACTGGCTTTTCCTCTGCTATGGGCTCATCGCCTTCCTGACGGAGGTCATCGACAGCACCACGTGCCCCTCCGTGTGCCGCTGCGACAACGGCTTCATCTACTGCAACGACCGGGGGCTCACCTCCGTCCCCGCCGACATCCCCGACGACGCCACCACCCTCTACCTGCAGAACAACCAGATCAATAATGCCGGCATCCCCCAGGACCTCAAGACCAAGGTCAACGTGCAGGTCATCTACCTATACGAGAACGACCTGGACGAGTTCCCTGTCAACCTGCCCCGCTCCCTGCGGGAGCTGCACCTGCAGGACAACAACGTGCGCACCATCGCCCGGGACTCGCTGGCCCGCATCCCGCTGCTGGAGAAGCTGCACCTGGATGACAACTCCGTGTCCACCGTCAGCATAGAGGAGGACGCCTTCGCCGACAGCAAGCAGCTCAAGCTGCTCTTCCTGAGCAGGAACCACCTGAGCAGCATCCCCTCGGGGCTGCCCCGCACGCTGGAGGAGCTGCGGCTGGATGACAACCGTATCTCCACCATCCCACTGCACGCCTTCAAGGGCCTCAGCAGCCTGCGGCGCCTGGTGCTAGACGGCAACCTGCTGGCCAACCAGCGCATCGCCGACGACACCTTCAGTCGCCTGCAGAACCTGACCGAGCTCTCGCTGGTGCGCAACTCGCTGGCTGCCCCGCCCCTCAACCTGCCCAGCGCCCGCCTGCAGAAGCTCTATCTGCAGGACAACGCCATCAGCCACGTGCCCTACAACACGCTGGCCAAGATGCGTGAGCTGGAGCGCCTGGACCTGTCCAACAACAACCTGACCACGCTGCCCCGCGGCCTGTTCGATGACCTGCAGAACCTGGCCCAGCTGCTGCTCCGGAACAACCCCTGGTTCTGCGGCTGTAACCTCCTGTGGCTGCGGGACTGGGTGAAGGCACGGGCGGCCGTGGTCAATGTGCGAGGCCTCATGTGCCAGGGCCCCGAGAAGGTCCGGGGCATGGCCATCAAGGACATCACCAGCGAGATGGACGAATGTTTCGAGGCGGGGGTGCAGGGCGGAGCGGCCAACGCCGCCGCCAAGACCACGGCCAGTGACCACACCTCTGCCACCACGCCCCAGGGCTCGCTCTTCACCCTCAAGGCTAAGAGGCCGGGGCTGCGCCTCCCTGACTCCAGCCTCGACTACCCCATGGCCACGGGCGATAGTGCCAAGACCCTGGTCATCCACGTGAAGCCCCTGACGGCCGACTCCATCCGCATCACATGGAAGGCCACGCTCCCCGCCTCCTCCTTCCGGCTCAGCTGGCTGCGCCTGGGCCACAGCCCAGCCGTGGGCTCCATCACGGAGACTCTGGTGCAGGGGGACAAGACAGAGTACCTGCTGACGGCCCTGGAGCCCAAGTCCACCTATATCGTCTGCATGGCCACCATGGAGACCGGCAACACCCATGTGGCCGACGAGACGCCTGTGTGCGCCAAGGCGGAGACGGCCGACAGCTACGGCCCCACCACCACGCTCAACCAGGAGCAGAACGCCGACCCCATGGCGGGGCTGCCCGTGGCGGGCATCATCGGTGGTGCCGTGGCCCTCGTCTTCCTCCTCCTGGTCCTGGGGGCCATCTGCTGCTACGTGCACCGGGCCAGCGAGCTGCTGACCCGGGAGCGGGCCTGCAACCGTGGCACCCGGAAAAAGGACGACTACCTGGAGTCGGGGACCAAGAAGGATAACTCCATCCTGGAAATCCGCGGCCCCGGGCTGCAGATGCTGCCCGTCAACCCTTACCACAGCAAGGACGAGTACGTGCTCCACACCATCTTCCCCGCCAACGGCAGCAGCCTCTGCAAGGGCACGCACGCCACCGGCTACGGCGCCACGCGGGGCTACCGGGACGGTGGCATCCCCGACATAGACTACTCCTACACATGATGCCAGCACCCGGCTCCTGCCTCCTCCTGGTGTGGCGACTGTGTGGCTTTGACCAGCCTGCTGCCATCTGACAGAACAAGGAAAAGAAATTCCATGATGACTTTCCCATCAGAAAGCAGAGTTTGGGGAGGGTTGACAATTTCGTAGAACACAACAGTGAAAAAAATAATTTTTTTTAAAGAATAGAAGGCAGGAGGGGGATTTGACATTGATGAAGACATAATTTATACCAAATTATGCCAGGTGGGGAGGAAAAGACTAAAAATAATATCGCAGGAAGGGTTGGATTGGGGCTTTTATTTTTCCTGAACTGGAAAGATACTACCTGTGCACCGTCTGTGTATGCCTCATGCTCTGTGCAGGGCCGTCACAAAGGAACCATTAGAGAAGCAGCCAACACGCGCAGCCCCCATGCAGCTCTCGCTGCCGGCTGCTCACTGGCGACGACACGATGGAAGGTCTTCAGGCTCCTCACAAAGGAGAGGGGAAGAAAAGATGTTTTGCTGTGGAGATATTGTCCTGGTTCTTCCCATGCCATTTCCCTTACAGATTTGCAGAAACAGCGCGTCTTTCACTGCATTCTTTGAACGACGATGTAGCTGATTAAAAAACAAACTTTCTTTTTCCTATACTGAAGCCCTCCTCAATTCCATGCACCATAGTCCATGGAAGCACCAGGGAAGCTGTGGCTGTTCCAGCGCTTGGAGGTGCATCTATCTACCTGTTTATCTTTATGTCGTGTCTCTATCTACAGATGGGTAGATAGAGCCACATATACAGTCCTCACAGTAGTTCTTGGGTCAGTTCGTACAATTTCTTGAGACAATAGAGTCACGAAAATGTTGCTTTCTCCTAGAAATCATTGAGTAAGTAGACAAAGTGTGTTGGGGATGGGAGCGGGGTGGGGGATAATGCTGTTCCTAAAGGCGGAGGCGTGTCTGTCCTGGCTGGGTGGCTGGGAGACCCTGGGCAAGGGGTGTTTTCAGTTCAGTCAGTCCTATCTCGGGTTGGCCAGAGCTGGGCCAAGCTCCTTTCTGATACAGAGAAGAGCTTTCTTTGACTTCCAGTATCCTCACCTCTCTCCCCCTACACCCCCACAAATGCAATCACCTCAGCAGCTACTTCCTGAGCATTTACTCTGTGCAAAGTGCTTCCTCCAGAGACAGGTAATTGGTGCAGAGACTTTTTTTTTTTTTTTTTAATACCAGCTGATCAGACCTAATGGTTTCCATGGCTGCTCAAACAAAGCCCAGAAAAAGACATGAAAATTCTCAGAAAAGCCCTAGGAGACAGCACTCCCCCCAACCCCAGAATGCAGAACACCACACTGTGCCCACCCCTGGGATGCCGCTCTGAAGAGGGAAGACCAGATCTCTCTAAAAATGCCAGCCTCCAAAAGGGTAGTGACTGGAGCCCTCAGAAGAGTTAAGATCTTTTTTTTCCTCCCTCTGGAATCAATGTTGCCATCATTTATCAACTGACAGTGCTGTTTGGTGAGCCATGAGATTAAAACGATGATGAAATAATGACAGCAAATCTGGAAAGAAGAGAGGAGTGGTGCCTGGGGTTCTGATATCTCCCACATTCCAGCACTCGGGGAACTTGGGTCACCATCTGTCAAGGTGCCAGTTGTCCTGCGCCCAGGAAGGGCAATGTCAAAGGAGAGACGCTGTTCTGAGGGCAGGGAGGATGAGAAGGGGTCCAGCTTCTGGCCGTGGTGTTTTCAGAAGGCCTTGACTGCTTTGACAAAAGCCAAAGAAAGGAAGAGAAAGATGAACAGCAGTCACAGGGCTGCTGTGACAGGCCTGGGGTCCAGCCATTTGCTGGACCTGAAAAGATGCTGTTGGCCCCTCAGTGAAGAGGCTGGGCTTGAAAGAAATGGACACAACAACTGCGTGAGCGAGGTGGAGAAGAGGCGCGGCTCTCATTGCCAGGCTGGATGGATGGTCTCACCAAGGGGGGAACCCCAATCCCCAGCTCCAGGGAGAGGCCGAGGGTCATGGACACATTTCATTCTAGACTCAAGCTTTTTCCCTTTTCCCACCTGAAGCATTTTCTCATACAATGAGGTCAGGAGAGAAATGTTTCCGAGGCTGGGACCGTGTTTCCAAGGCTGGGACTGTGTAAAGGTCACATCCGTGTAAAGTTCGCCCTCCCTTTGGCACCCCCCAGACACAGGCGCATTCCCCGCGGCCCAGGGAGGAGCAGAGGGGCCTCACTAGCAGCATCCAGGAGGAGAGGGTGCACGAGGGTGTGGGCCACTGGCTGGGGGTCAGAAGTTCAAGGTCTCTGCTGGTTCTGAAATGCAGTTTCCTTCCCAAGGCACCACCCCTGTCTTTGGCCAGTGTTCCAGGAAAATCGGTCCCAGCCTCCCCACTTCCAACCCCCAACCCCTGCTGCCAACATGCTTGGTCCCCTGCTTTCACTCTTCATCCTCCTTTCTCTTCTCCCGGAGCCAGGAGGTCAGATCATCCCCTTAGAGGCTAAGAAGGCATTTGGGGAACAGCAGGTGGCCCTATACAGGGAGGGCTACAGGGGAGACCTTGCAGCTCTGAGAGCCTGCCTGTGCCAGCAGCGCCCTCCAGGCCAGGCCTGGGTGATGAACTTTCCTGCCCCGTAGCACAAAGCAGGCCCAGGCCTGCCTGGGCCCGAGGACACGTCAGTCTCCTGCTCTCGCCTCTTGTACTAATGGGGCTTGGGCCCCACCTCACACCAGGGGGAAACCCGGCCCTGCCTGCCTTGCCGCAGGCCTCCTCCTGCTGGTGTAAGTGCTGAAGATAGCGGAGACTCAGCCTAGCCAGGGCCCGGGGGCCCCCCTCTCATCTTTTCTGCCCTCAGCATCCCAACATCTTTCCAGCATCCTTTCTAAGAACAAGCTTCCAACTGTCTGCTGTCTCACGGCCCCCCAAGCCAGGGATGGGGCCTGAAGCTAGGTCCGCTCTGAAACCCCATCCCTTCCTGGTCCAGCCCCTCTGAGCCAGCCATGCAACATAATGAGAGAGGATGTTCCAGGGCACCCAGCCTCCTCCACCCCCTAGAAGCACGTGAGGACACAGGGCTTGGGCCACCACTTCTGTCTAGAATCTCCCTCCTGTGGGCGGCCGACCTGACCCTTGCAGCCTCTAACTAGCCAGAACAACCTCATTGACCTCAGCGTTGATGAGTGTATTTTGTGGCATTTAAGGCAGGTTTCAAGTTAAAAAAAAAAAAAATCATGACACTTCTTTGGTTAAGTGGTTTACCCTTTGTGGTAATTAGATGTAGTGATTGGAATCTCTTTTCTATTACATGGCAATTTTCCTTTAAACTTCCCCTGAAAAAAAAAAAGAAAAAAAAAAAGGAAAGAAGGCAGCAGGGCCAGGCGAGTCATTTGCATTTTGCGAATGAGGCCTCTTGTAAGCTCAGCTCAGGCGTGGGGCCCAACGTATGGAATGCTTAAGAGATTACTAAGAATAAAATCTATTAATTAGTCATACTCAATTCCACAGACATGATGTGCATCAAAAGCTTCTTTTCTTCCCTTTTCTCCTTCCCTCTTCCTGCGGCCTCCCACAGAAGCCTCCATCTTCTCTAAATTGGCTCCAGCTTCCCGGACCACCTCCCGTTAACATGGCGGCTACGCGGCCGACTAGGGGGCCTCTGGGGTTTGGGGGTAGGAGCTGGGGCACCGGCTCCCTCCCCCTCTGGGTGACGCTGGCAGGGGAGGTGACAGTGGCTGGGGGACCCAGGCTTCCCCACCCGAAGTCCGAAGCTTACGCCTGCCTGTGCCTCTTCCTTCCTCAATGGGCACCGGGCCTCCTCCCCCCTCCCCTAGGGGTCCAGGGAAGCCCACCAGCCCCAGCAAGGGGTAGAGTAAGAAAGGTCAGGGAGAGCTTCTAGGGAGATGCAGGGAAAGCAGGTTTTGCGAATCCACAGCCTCTGCCTCTGTTTCCCCTTCTGTAATGTAGGGGTGGGCTGAGGCCGGGTCTAGCTTCACCCAGAAAAGATGGGGGCTCCAGAAGCCAAATGGGGGCTCCCCCACCATCTGCTGATTCTGGAAGGTTCTGGTTGGCCCAAGGCAGGTGACGGAGGCCCAGAGTGATAGGGACAGGACGGTGAGGGATCCTGGGGATCTGAGGGAGCTGACTGGGCAACGTGCCAGGACTGCATCTGAGCATCCCTCCTTCACCCCCTCAGAGCTGTGGAGTAAGGGGAGGACACCGCCACCCCCTCCAATGGCAGCTCAAGTCCCAAAGCCAACCCACTCCAGAAATCTGCTTCCAGCTGAACGTGCCAGGGAGGACGGGGCTTCTGAGCCTCGCACTTATGAAAAATACAACAAGGAAAATTGGATGCGGCAGACGGGGAGCAATGGAGCTGGGAAGGCAACCAGGAGGGAGCTGGGGCATTTTCCGGAAGGAGGGGCCTCAGGGCACATGGCAGCCTGAGCCCCAAGGGCCAGACCACACTCTCAGGGCCACGGCTCAGGTGGGGTCAGCTGGGGGTGTCCCCTGCGCCCATGTCCCCCATCACTCAGATCAGTGCGGGTGACAAGCAGCGGATGCCTGGCTCTGGATCTGCGCCAGGGTGAATGCTAACAAGCAATTCACAGCCCTGCACAGGCCTTCTAGAATGCAGACAGAGGAGGCATCTTTTTTCTTAAGGAGGGATAAAAAGGCTCAAAAATGAAAATCATTACCGTTTACAAGCAAGCGAGTCTGCTAAATTGATTAGGAGAGATTAAACTCCTTGGAGGTGAAGGGAAAGGGGGATTTTTCGCATTTTTTGAACGTGTCCCCAGTGGCCAAAGGCAAAGCAGGGATTTTTCTGGGCCTGGCTGGTGGGGAGCTGGGGTCTCTGAAGGCTGACACCACGCGTGCCCCAGCGCTGGCTCCGGATATGCTGGTTGGACAGAGCCTGGGCTCGAGCTCGGGGTGGGGCGGGTGGGGAAGCAGTTCTGCCTCCATCGAGTGCCGTGCGCAGCCCCTGGGACGAGGTGGGGGGCTTACGTGGCCCACACAGGTCACTCAGAAGCTGCCCTGGCCCGCAGGCAGAGGCCCTGGCCCACAGGCAGAGTCTCTGCCCCTGCCCTCCAGATTCTATCTGCCTTCGGGGTGAAAACCTAGGGGAAGTGGCCGGGCTAGTCCCTTCGTGAGTAGGACTCTAAAGCCATGAGTCCTTCTGCTTCCTTTCTGTTCCAGGGTGGGTCTGTCTCTGATCCATTCCCTGCAGCCAGTGAAAGGGAAATGGGGCCAACGGTAAAGGGAAAACTGAAGTCAGGGAAGAGAAATCTGGCCCAGCAAAAAGAATCAGGCAGTGAGCTCTTTGTCACTGGCCACATTCAAGCACTTGATGGGGAGGTGGCAGATGTTAAGCCAACGCCTGGTTCTTTGAGAAGATCCTGGTTCCCACTCTCACTTTACCATCCCTGAGGACCCTTTAAGGAAGATATCGAGAGACTGCTCAAAAGGACCAGTGTCCCCTGAAAATAGCAGGTCAGGGCCATCTCACAGCCAGGCCACCCAGCCCCGTCAAAGAGTCGCTTTTGCCACCAGACAGCCTGCAAGATCCCCATCCTCAGTGTCTAAGAGGCGCTGGGAGAGGAAGTTCAGACACGCGCCGCCCCATCTAGGAGTCTGGACAGGCAGGGAGCGCAGAGGGTGACCCACCACCTGCGCTGGCTCTCTTGGGGCCGCTAGGGGGCCACCTCCCAGGCACTGCAGCTCCCCGTCCCAGGCTGCCTCCCGGCCATCCTCGGTGCCAGGACCCGCCCCCCCCCCCCCCCCCCCCCCCCGGAGCTCCCACCGCCATCCCACTAGCTGTTCTCCCAACAGCATGCTCACAGCTGCCAGCTTAATACACCCATCCCAGCCAGTGTGACGGCTGCCCGGGGCACTGTTCACTCTACATTTTTAAGCATTTACCATTTCTTTTGAAATGTTCCAAGTAGTTGCCTGAAATATCCACATTCGCTTCTTTAGAAACACTCAGGAAGCTTCCCTTGCCTCTTGATTCTCCCTCCCTTTACTTCCTCCCTCCCTTTGCATTTTTTTTTTCTTTTTTTTTTTGGCGGTACGCGGGTCTCTCACTGTTGGGGCCTCTCCCGTCGCGGAGCACAGGCTCCGGACGCGCAGGCTCAGCGGCCATGGCTCACGGGCCCAGCCGCTCCGCGGCATGTGGGATCTTCCCGGACCGGAGCACGAACCCGCGTCCCCTGCATCGGCCGGCAGACTCTCAACCACTGCGCCACCAGGGAAGCCCTCCCTTTGCATTTTTAACCCAATGTTCTTCTCTAGTTTCGGAAATTCTATTATCACTGGGGTCAGGCCCATTTTTCTCACATTAATATGATTTCCAGGATTGCCCAAGACCCCACCCCACCTCCCATGCTGCAGGGGCCAAGCCCACCTTTCCCCACGTCTCCCCTGGGGACACCATGCCCGGGCAGATCTTCAGCCGGTGGGTGGGCAGCTGCTGCCCTGCTCCCCGCTGGAGAGGCTGGCAGGCCAGGGGCTTTCTGACACCACTGCCACTGCCCCTCCCACTTGTGCTGAGGGCACAGGGGGTCCTGTGGGGGCTAACCCGGCCCCCACTTCCTGGCAAAGCCAGTCCCTGAGGCACTGTGGCCATCGGAGCCACCACGGTGCCATGGCCCCTGTCCTTCCCACTCCCACCCACGCCACCCCCCACCTGAAGGCCCAAAAGTCCAAGCCCAGAGGGTCCTTGCAGGAACGTCTTTCCTGTCACCGCCCCTAAATCTCTTTTACAGCAGTCAGGGTTGACGGCCGCTCGCTCGGGCAAGATGCTGGGTCCCTGTGCTCCTCCGCGCTGGGTCACTGAGGCCCAGCACAGCGCGGGGCACACAGGGGTGTCGCTCATCTCTTCCTCCCTCCTCTCTTGTCCCTGGGGCTCAGTGCAAAGGGCCCAGGCGGGTGTGTTGGCAGCGGCCTTCCTCTCATCCTGCACCCACCCCGCTGGCATTCTGGCCCCAGGAGGGGCACCTTCTCCCTGAAGCATCTCACTCCACCCTCCCTCAGACCCGCGATCACCAGCTGTGAGCCTGATGGGGAAATCCAGGCACTTGGCGAGATCTGGCCGCCAGCCGGGGTGACCCGGTTCCCCCTCTCCGAGCCAAGCCTCAGGTGGGTGACGAGGGGGGCAGAGAACTGGGTGCCCCACCCCCCCGAGTCTGACGCTTCTGTCGAGAGTCCCCGCACCCGAGCCGCCCACCTGGAGGAACTAACCAGGCTTTCTCCTCAAGACGGAGGAAAACAAATGCAACACGAGCCAACGATCAAAGCCACAGCAGACACGGGACTGCCACGTGCTCATCTCCCAGGAGCCAATGTCCAGGGCACCTCTCACCTGCCCTGTGCAAAGGACATGCTTGCAGAGGGTCCCAGAAACCACCCACCTCTGGCTGGTCCCGCTTTCAAAAGGTTCTGCGTACCCAGGAGGAAGACACACACAGAACTCTGAAACTGGCTTAGCTATTTTTACCCGATCCAGAACACCACCTGCCTGCAGGCCAGCGGCCTCAGCTGAGATGCCCACCTGGCATTCAGCTCCTGAAGAGATGCTGAGAGCCGTGGGGAGGAAGCAGAAGCGCCCGGTGTTTAGAGGTTTGTCATCTGAGAGGGAGAGAAGCGGGGAGATGGGGTTGAAGGTTGGGGACAGCTGCAGGGCTGCGAGCCAGAGAGACAGTGCAGTTGTGCGACTCTGCTGGCTGGAGCGGACGCCCCCTAATTATGAATGTCACAAGGCGGGTGTGAACGGAGAGGCAAAGGAGAAGAGTAAACTAGAAGAAACCCCACGCATAAGCCCTGCGGAGCAAATGCTTTTAACAGCCACCAACAGCAATTCCCCTTCCCAGTGTTCAAAGGTTACTGTATCTGGTGAGGCGTGGAGTGCTAAAGCGCTCGCTCGGGGGCCTGTACTCAGCGGAGTCCATCCCTGGCGCCTGGGGACGAAGAGACCAGGGAGGGGTCCTGGGCCAGACCCTGGTGAACGGAGGGTCCGCTGCAGAAGGTGGATGCCTGGCCGGCCAATGGCATGGGGAGGACGGGGCTGTGAACAAGGTCCCTTCTGCCAACGGAGGGACCCCCCGCTAGGGACACCCCCGGCTTTCCTTGAGCCCCTGCCCTTTCCTACCTGCAGAATCAGCCCGGTGGGGCCATCTGGCCACCCGCTCCTTGGCTTCTTCCTTTTTCTCTGAAGGGCAAAGCAACCTCGGGGGTCTGAGTGATGGGACCGGTCCCGCTGCTGCCTGCTGCCATCTGACACCTGTGGCTGACTTGGCCTGGCCCCAGGCCCACCCGCTTCCCTCCCAACCTCACCACCAGACACACAGACACCCACCACGACAGCAACACAAACCAAAGTGCACTGCGAACTGCCCTTGGGCCTCCTTCTTGTAGGTGCCTTGAAACTTCAGTGTTGAGATGAATGTGATGAACTATTTGGTCCTTTTTTTCTGTTTGTCTGTTTTCATATAAAATGTCCAAGTCCACTTTCCTTGTCCTTTCTTGAAATAAATAGAAAGATTTAACTTTTACGGTCCTCTCAGCTGCTGACTCTCAGCTCGGCGGCCCAGCCTGCCAGGGGCCAGTGTCTGTCACCCACGTGGTCTTGGCTGCCCACACCCCCTCCCCAGGCTCCGCCCCGAGGGTCAGCCCCGCTGTCAGTGTCCACTGGAATAGAGGTGGTGGCTGGGAGGGATGGAAGCTCTGGGTTAGTATATTCCCTGGGCACCATGGGAACCAAGATAATGATTCTGCTGCAGGATGGAGAAGGGACCTCTGGCCCCATCCCACGGGCCCCGGGGAAGGCGACTGCCAGCTAAAGGCAGACTCCAAGAGGGTTTCCACGTGGAGATGTATTAATCGGAGCCGTGGATTATCTCATAAGAGGCTCCGGCAACCATGTGGGCACCCAGATAAGACTGGCACCATACGGGTGCTGGGGACACGGCTCTTCCTCCGCTTGCCTGGGTCCCGCCACCTCTGACACCCCTCATCCCCTAGACGCACTCACCACATGCACAGCTCTCCAGGCCTAGCCTGATATCTCACACTCCAAAGAGGGGGAAAAGGAAAAAAATTATTTTCCGTGAGAACAATAGCTGTTTCTGCCAGATTTAACATATAAAATAAGAGCTCATTACTTCTGCCTTAGCTCTGATTTCACATCTGGATACGGGTGAATGAGCTTCTCCTTATATGCCAAGGAAGCAAAGTTATTCCTGGATGTGCCTTGGTGGCAGGTGGCCTGGCTGGGGTGACACGGGGTGCTCTGACCCCACAGGTGCCCCTCGCCCCCCCATCCTCTTCTCTTGGTCCTCACTGCCGGCCCCCTGGAGGCAGGAGCAGCCCAGAGATCATTCTAAAGGGCGGCTCGCCACGTAGGCTTCGGGGAAAGGACCGAGTCTGTTTCCCCAAACTCTTCCTAGGGCCCCGCGCACAGTGGGTGCTCAAGAGGGCTGCCTGTTCTTCCTCACCTGACACTCACCTTTCTAGAACCTGATCAGCCAGCCAGTCAGTGGATATTTACTGAGGGCCTACTATGTACTGGGGCTGGGGCTGGGGCACCCTTCCAGCCTCATGGAGGGGGAGGGAAGGATGCTCATGGACGAGATCAGGGTGGGGAGGCTCTCTGGGAGCCAGGTCTCCACTGAGGGTGTTTCCTCGGATGAGGAGGACTTGGAGAGCAAGGGACAGGGCCTGCCAGAACCTCTGAGGCAGGGGGCACGCAGGTGAGTCCGATTGTGTCGCCCTCTGGAAGACTCCGCTTCCCCCATAAGCACAGGACCCATCTGCTGGCCCCACCCATCTGCTGGCCACACCTCTGGTTCACTCCCCAAGCAGGCCCTGCCTACCCAAGCGGGCTCTGGGTCTGTGCTGACTTCTCCGCCGGGTGCCCGTGAGGGCCCTTGAAGATTCAACTCAGGCATTGTCTCTGGAGAGGCTGCCCTCTCCGGGCCACACCTGCTGGTTCTCACCTGGACAGGCACCTCGCCCACTAGGGGCCCCTGGCCAGCAGGTCTTGCCTTCCACCCCTTCAGATCCCAGAGGGCACCGGCCTGGCACGCAGGAGGCACCGGAAATGTGAATGGAGGGAGGGATTCAATAAACACCAGCAAATCAATCAAGCAACAGATCAATCTATCAATGCTGGGCCCAAGGAGGACGACTTTCCAAGAGCAGCAGCCCTGGCGTCCCAGTTGCGAGGCAGTCTCTACTTCTCCTCCCACCCCTCCAGGCAGGGAGAGCCTCAGACAGGGCTGACCCAGCTCACCTGACCCTCCACACACTGGCAGCAGCACCAGAGACCAGGTGCCCCGGCCACTCTCTTCAAGCCGGAGCAGGGGGGCTGGCTTCCCAGACTCTGTTCCTGAGCCCCTAGAGCTAACAGAAGTGCTGCCCAGGAAGGGCTCATGGTCACATGCATTTGGGAACCACTGGATTAATGCCTGTCCTGGGGTCTCCTCGGGCAGGGCCTCGGAGTCCCTCAGAACTGGGTGAGACCCACAGGCTCCACCACCCACTCCCTGTGCCTCTGTAAAGCGTACGCATGATGACAGCTCGCTGCTCCCATTTTTCCCACCACGACAGCACCGACGCTGCTGATGTGTGCCGGGGCCTCCATGAGAACGCTGCTTTCCCCCCCACTTGTCCGGGGAGTGCAGGCCCCATCCCTGGCGCCCCCGGGGTTTACCCAGCATCCCTGGCCCCCAGGTACAGGTGCTGAGCTGGCGGGCACTTCTCCCAAGGAGGCCCAGGTGTCTCCGCAACAGCCAAGTGCCCCCAGGTCTGCACAGAGGAGAGACGTCGGAACAGGGCCTGTTCTCCAAGCCACCGCGACCACACCCAAGGTCTGCGGCCTGCTCCCGAAACCTGCTAGACGGGCTCTCAGGCTGACCCGAGTTTCCGGCTTCTGGACAACAGGGCTGGGGATGGGGGTTTTAATAAGCGGCCCGGGGGGCTGGAGGCCCAGACAGGGTTGGGCCCCACAGGAGGAAATCACCAGGAACCACAGGAGAGGTTCCAGGACCTGTATTTCAGGTCAATGGAAAGAAGACACTCCAAACATAACTGACCCTTTCTGAAGAGGAAGAGGCGGTCTGAGCGGTAGTGAGGCCTAGCCTCACAGGAGGGCAAGCAGAGCTGGCCGGCCCCTCAAGGGGGTGCAAGTTCTGGGTGGTGGAGGCAACAGGCTGACAGTGAAGAGCCCCTGTCTCCCTAGCACGTCTTCAGATGGACCCTGGGGGACAGGGTGGTCTCCCCACAAACCCGGGACTCCCCCTGCTGCAGCCTCCACTCCAGCCAAGCAGTTTCCAGCCCTTTCCTTCCCAAAGAAATCTCAGGACCCTCATATTGCTGAGGTTACGGATATGTATGGGGCAAGTCCCCTGAACAGCTGCTCAGCAGACAAGCGGCACCCCAAAGTCCAGCACCCCTGCTTCATGTGTCCAACTCCTGCTGTTCCGTCAGGCTCAGGACTAAAAGTTCCAGTTCAAGTGGGATGATGAGTGGGTGGCCGCCATCCCCGTCCCTGGACGCTGCTCTTACCTGGCTACCACCAGGTTCCAGAAGCTTCCCTCCTCCTGCCCCCACTTCCTAGGAGGGGTCCCTGCCCTCATCAAGCATCCTGAAGAAGCGACCAAACCCGGGAAGGGTCTAACACCCCAAATCCCACCCCACACCCAAATTCCGAGGCCAGTTCTTAACACCCTGCATACAAAGCCCTGGTCGGATCTGAGGTCCCCAGCCAGCCCCAAAATGCTGCCTCAGAAGGGCTGGGTGGGGACTTCCCTGGTGGCGCTCCCAATGCTGGGGGCCAGGATTCGATCCCTGGTTGGGAAACTAGATCCCACAGGCATGCCGCAACTAAGAGTTTGCATGCCACAACTAAGGAGCTGGCGAGCTGCAACTAAGGAGCCTGACTGACACAACTAAGACCCAGGGCAACCAAATAAATTAAAAAAAAAAAAAGAAGGGCTGGGTGGAGCTTGCTCATCACGCTCAGGCGCCCCCAGCCCACCTGCTGGATGCCTCCCCTCCCCTCCTCCACACCCCTCGGCCTCTTGTCAGCACCTGCTTCTGCACGGCCTGCCACACCCAGGTCCGGTACCGGCACCTCCAAGGGACCCTCTCCTCCCGAGGCAGAGGAAGTAGGATCCCTCGAGCCGCTAACGGACAGCACAAGTGAAAAGCCGGCACTCCCCCCTCGGAGACTTACAGAGGAAGTGAAATCTTATTTGCACTGCTGCCAAGCCTGGGACACGATGAAATGATGCCTCGGGGAGAGACCAGCCGGCTCCCTGTGGAAGCCGCGGCATCGGAGCTGGACTTATTAAAAGCCACAGCGGCCACATTTCAACCTGTTTCAGGTGTTAAGTAATTTACTGCCACCCAGAATTCAATGGCAGGTTTTTATCATTTTTATTTCCGTGATGCAGGCCCAATGTCCCTGCACAGGGAACTGAGCGTCTAAGTGCTCCCTGCACCCCCAGTACTGCGATGAAAATGGGGGAGCAGGGGCCTGGGAGGGGGTGAGGGTGGAGACTGGCGTGGAAGCAGATGTCCCGATTCTCTCCCGGGTTACACCAGGCTTGGCTCAGCGTGACAAGGAGGACCGGCTCTAAGATACCCCCATGACCCCACGTTTAGGGGCTCAGTGATCCCCCAAAGACCCTGCGGGTGTTTTCTGAAGGCAGCAATAGTGTACGCTCTGTGAGAGCAGAGGCTACCTCTCTCAGGACCTGTCCACCAACCACACAATCACAGCGCCACACTGCTTCGCACTGCTTTGCAGATCGTGCGGTGAGGGACCCGTGCCCTGACCTTCCACGGCCTTGACCCTCTTGGGGAATGCACAGCCTCACATTCACAGAAAGCCAGGGACAGGGAGCCGTGTGGTGCGGGGCCCACAGGGTCACAAGCCTCGAGCGCCTTCTCAGCAGCGCTGGGCAGAGGACTGTTTGTCGCCTGTTGGCTTTGGGGGGATTAAGCCTATTACTGAGGCTCCGGGGGCTTATCCGACACCATTTCTGAGGCCCCCTTTCTCCACCTGCTTTCAGATACTCCAGGAAGACCAAAGGGAATCTTCAAAGTCCAGGCTGAGCCAAAAGCAGAGATTCTTTAATTAGCTTTCTCTTGGATGGGGGCCCTGGCGAATGGATTAGTTGTGGTGGGCCAGAGAAAGGGACTGCAGTCCCTCAGAGCTGAGATTACAAGCCCGGGTGAAGGGCTGAGGGGCCGTCACCAGGGATGGTGGCTCCCCAGGGGCTGGCAGATGGAACCTGTCACCAGGAAGACACAGGAGATGTGCTCTCAGTGAGGCCTTCGTCCCTGGGAAGCTGGCACGGAGAGACGCTTGGCAGGGCCGGGCTGTGTGCCTGAGTCTACTAATGAATGTGCCTCCTTCTCATGTGATGGCCCAGATCTGGAACTTCATAATTGGGGGGGATTTCCTAAAGGGGCACCCATCTGTGAGAGGCAAGGTAGTGCAGCCCGATGGTGCCAGGCACCAGACACCTGTCACTGCATTCCATCCTCACTCATCCCTGTTTTCAAGCAAGTAAACTGAGGCCCAGTACTAAGGCACTTGCCCAAGGCCACGGGGACAGAGGTTAGTATGGGAGCTAGGTCCTGGCCAGTGAGACAGCCTGATTGGGGTCTGTGAACCCGAAGGGAAAGGCACAGGTACACCCCCACCAGAAATCGCTGCAGGGAAGTAAGCCTCCCCAGGCAGGCCTCCTCCAGGAAGCCTTCCCAGACCGGCCCACAGCACCTTGGACTCCCCTACTAGGCACTTACACCCTGTGCTGTACCCACTAGTCCTACTCTACACTGAGTGTCTTTTAGAGGCAGGGATTGGGCCTTCATCATTGCATACTCTCTGAATGGAGGAAGGAGGACTGTGCCCTCCTCAGTCTGGGGGCGTCCAGAAAGAGAAGGTGGGCAGGAGGCTGGGTCTTGGGAGTAGAAGGACAGGGAGGACAGGGCCAGGAGAGGAGGCTGCCAGGCATCCCAGGAGCCGAGTTCCAGGCTGCAGTCTCCCCCAGGCCTGGGCTCTCCTGCTGGGCGGCTTTGCCCAGGCAGGCACATGAGGGGCAGGACGATTCCAGGACTTGGAGACCCAGATTCCTCGGGACCGAAGCCCTTTGAAGTAGGACTTGTACTCTCCCCCTTGAGCTCCCGCATCAAAGGCAGCTCTGCTGTGGTCAGGCCACGCTAGGCTCTACAGACAAGGGCTGCCCTCTTGGGGCAGGCAGCAGAAGGCGACTGGGTTCCCGCAAGCAGCCACCACCCACCCCAGCCTCCCTCTGGCTTCCCTGCTCCCGGGGCAAGAAGCTGAGCCACCCCCAGGGCGCCACCTCAGGCCCCTGTCTGGGATGCTCCCCTGGGCACCCCCTTCCTGACCCTCCAGACAGGTCTGCCTCCAGGACCAAGTGCTGCAGGTGACCATGTCGCTCCCCTGGCTGCCTGGACCACATCTCCCTTGCTCGCCCTTGCAGCCTCAGCACACAGCACCTGCTGAATGAATGAATGGCTGTGCTCTGGGGCACGTGGGAGGGATGCCTAACCCAGGTCAGGGCAGGTGCCTGGAGGAAATGACATCTAAGCCGGGGCCTGGCGCCTGACCAGAGTCAGCCAAGTGGAAATGGGAGGAGAAGGTGCTCCAGGCAGTGGGGAGAGCCCAAGCGAAGGCCAGGAGGTGAGAGAGAACACGCAGTTATGAGACCCAAAATCATTTAGTTGGGCTGGAATGGGAAAGGGTAGGAGAGGGAACCAGAAATGGCAGGAGAGGTTCTGGGGCCGGACGATGAGGGTGAGCCAGTCACGATGCCTGGGGAGCCAAGGTCACTATTAGGGCAAGACCTTCCCGAAATCGAGGATGCCCTGGGGTGCTGGAAGAAGCCATGATATCAGCCAGGGCTGCCCAACTCTGGGGGCCCCCATTTCCATTGTGGCCTCTATGAATACCACCCCCCACTCCCGTTGTGCAGTGCAGCCCAGGCACCAGCCATGAGGTTGCAGAGACAGCTGAAGCCCAGAGGCACTGCCCAGCAGCAGGAAATGGCATCCACCCCACAAGAGGCCAGGCCCAGAAAGACCACAGCCAAGGAAGCGTGTGGATCCCTGGGGCCAGGGAGCTGAGGGTGGGAATGAGGCCAAACCCCCCAGGAGCACCCCCAGCGGAGGGTGTGGCAAACCAGGGGCCACAAAGGCAGCAGTGGCCCTGCGGAGACTCCCTGTGAGCAAGGAGGAGTTCTCTGTGTTTTCTGGGATAAAGCAAGTATTTCCAAGCACCTACTGTGTGCCGGTTGGTGCGAGCTGCAATGCAATGGTGAGCCCAGCAAAGGCCTGTTTCCAGCACCACGCCTGTGCATATCAATACTTCCAGCCTCCGCCTCTTCTCCAGCCGTGGAGAATGACGTCTCTTATCTCGATTAGGCTTTTTCCGATTGCTGGCGAAGTTCTGCGTCTTTTCACTTGTTTACTGGCCATTTGTTTTTCTCCAACCGGGAATTGCCTGTCCGTATCTTTTGCCCACTTTTCTTATTGATTTGTAGGAGCACTTCGCGTATCAAGAGAGAAGTAGAGAAGCAGCCTTCGCCTGCGGCAGACCCTCGGGGCCTCCCTTGAGGGTCCTCAGGCCCAGGGAAGGGAGGAGGATTTGCGTGGGCTTCTGAATGCTCCCACTGCATCTCTACACCCTGCCCAGCTCCCAGGGGGCCAACTCTGCTCAAAGATGAAGCACCTTCTGCAGGTGGGAGCCCCTGCCAGGCCTGCATCTCAGCTGGCAGAACCCAGGCTTATTTTTTACTGCACTGAGAAGTCTACACTGCCAGTAGCTGGCAGGGTGCCCCGGATGGCACCTGAGGGGAGCCAGCTGGTATAGCTGGGCATCCAGGAAGAAGGGATGACCATCCCAGCCCAGTTCAGCGGGACCCAGCTGACAAAAGAGGCAAGTCCCAAAGCCTCAGGCTGACCCTCCCAACAGAATTCCAGGGCCCCCTCTGGTGCACACCATCCCTGCCCCCCTTCCAGCTATGACAGTGACCCAGGCGTGGAGGACACATGTGAGCCCTGCCCCTTCACCCTCAGCCATCTGACCTTTCAGGGCTAGACGCAAACCTGTGGTTCATTCCCCTCCAGTGCTTTCCACATTTCAGCAGACAAACAGTGCAGGCCATAAAACTGATTTCCAAAGCCTATAAAGGCAATAACATTTAGGGAGCCAGGAACAAAAAAAACAACCCTCGTTTGTCGGAGTAATGGCTGTCGAGAGTCCTCGTGGGGCCCTGTCAGTAGCTGGGGTGGCAGACGCGGGGACCAGCCCACAGAACTCCCTGCACCAGGTGGTGTAATGACAGCTCGGCACGTGTCCCGACGGGGCCACGGCAGCCAGGGAGGCTGCAAACTTCCCGCTTATCTTTCCGACTACCCTGAGCCCAGCTGCACTGGCTCCCCAAAACCAGGGAGGGCTCACTGGCACCCTGTGACCACCCCTCTCCCACCCGCCACTAAGCTCCTGGCAGAAGAGTCAGACTGCAGATTGCAGGCCACCTGGTGCCGGCCAAGGTCACCCCCCTGCTCTGCGCCATGCTTGGGTGAGCCTCCCGGGAGGACAAACAACACCGCCACAAAGGTGGTCACAATGACTTCTGCATGACAGAAGGGGGGGTTCCCTGACCTCCCCCAAGCTCTCCAAATACCCTCATCCTGGGCTGACACCATGCCCACTCACCAGACACCTAGAACTACGAGTGGTTGCCATGAGCCCACTGCCCCTCATTCATTCATTCACTCACTCATTCATTCAAAGGTGATTTGACATAGGGGAAAGTACCCAGGATCTGGTTCAAGCTTCCGGACTGTCTGGAGACAAGTCACTTAATATCCCAGCACCACTGCTTCCCAACCTGAAAAGCGGGAATACTAAAAGGCAGCTCCCAGGTCATTGTTATGGGCTCAGAGAACTGCTGGAAGAGGAAGGGACCAAGGTCTGGGTCTGTGGGGCAGGAGGCTGGGCCAGGTCTGAGGGCAAAGTGCTAGGGGCAGGCCTGCCAGCCAGAGGGGAGGGGGCCAGTCTGGAGACAGGGGGATAGTCAAAATGACCCCAACAGTCCCTTCCAGACAAGGATGAAACAGGGTCGGAGGACAGGGCATCCAGGCTCTAAAAATCCCACCCTCAGGGCAAATCCATTGTGCAGCCAACAGATCCACAGACAAGGGTAAGAGAGGGACCCCCTCCCCCTGGGGACTGTGGGGACCCCCTCTCAGAAGTCACTCCTTCCTCCTCCTTTTCCTCCAGGATCAAAGCACATAGCAACATGGAATTAGCCGCAAGCTCAGCCTCCGGCTTAACCACAAAGAGGTGGAGAGAAGTGAGTATCTTCTAACCAAGGACGCCCCCCACAAAGGGGCCCCCAGAGTCACTGTGGGAGCACGAGAGGTGGGGAGGTGGGGTACCAGCCCATGGGAGCTTGGGGTGGGCTCCAAGGGCCTCTCCAGGCTGGCTGTGGGGCTGAGAGGCGGCATTTGCATGGAGAGTCTCTGTGGCTCTGGAATTTATGCAGCTGCCTGTGTGATTCCTAAGGCGAGACGAATCTCCAGGCCGCTTTTCTCAGCAGGAACAAGTCTTTTCTTCAAATTGATGGTGACACATTTTTAAACTCCGATATTAAGGAGAGAAAGATTTTGCCGCCCCCCGCCCGGGGGCAACCCTTATTAGTCACTGGCTCATCTGAGAGAAATCACAGTGGCGGACCCGGTGGGCCCGCACAAGGCAAGAGGCCCAGAGGCCAGGCCGCTGACAAGGGAATGGGTAGCGACAAAAGAGAGGGCAGAGGGGCCTCCCACATCCGGAGCAAAGCACTTAGAGATGGCACTCTGGAGCAAGGGATGAAGCATCTGTAGGGGTAATAAAGAAGAGTTGGGGGCTTCCCTGGTGGCGCAGTGGTTGAGAGTCCGCCTGCCGATGCAGGGGACGCGGGGTCGTGCCCCGGTCTGGGAAGATCCCACACGCCGTGGAGCGGCTGGGCCCGTGAGCCATGGCCGCTGAGCCTGCGTGTCCAGAGCCTGTGCTCCGCAACGGGAGAGGCCACAACAACGAGTGGCCCGTGTACCACCAAAAAAAAAAAAAAAAGTGTTGGTAAGGGTGACAGAGGGAGACAGTGGAGGGAAAAGGGACAGAATAGAAAGAGAAAGAGGTATCAAGCTGAAATATAAATGGATTTCCAAGCTTAGAGTTACAGAACCTAAAATCTTGTTTCCCTTTTTGCTATGGCTGCCAGGAAGCTCAAAGCCACTTGTCATATTCAGTTGCAATAGACTTGTTACAATGGCCTAGCTTTGAGGTGTCTTATGGGCGGGGCCAAGGTAAGTGCCAGGAGCCAAGCTGCCCAAGCAGCCACCAAGGGCATAACATACAAGGGCATGGTCCCTCAGTAGACCAGACACCAGCATCCCAAGGCAGGAGGTAGGGCTGAGCAGACCCAGGAGCCAGGCAAGAGGCCGGCAGGTCAGAAAGCACGTGCAAAGGGTATCCAGGCCAAAGGGTTCCAGGTGTGGCCAAGAGCACAGGGCACATTCTTATTGGATGCCCAGGTCAGCATCCTCCTTGTCACTTGTTTCTTTTTATTCCTGTTTTAATCCTTCCCCGGTTTTATTATATCTGTTTTTCAATGGAAACAGGTAGGTTAAACGTTTTTAAAAAATCAATTCCAGCTCAAATGCCCACTTGCTCAGTGATAACAGTCACCATTTGTTGAGTTCCAGTGACTTGCCAGGCATTTGCATGCATCTCCGTCCTCCAAACCACCTTCGGAGGGGGCAGCACTCTCCCAGGTTTACAGACGAGAAAACAGAGGCTCAGAGGGGAGGTGTACCCTGGTCAAGGTCACAAGAGCTCCTAAGTGGCCACAGCAGCCCTGGCCCCTAACATGCCCCCACTCCCACCCCCTGAGTCCCAGAGCCCAGCACCCTGTTCTACGCACCAGAGGGGGCTCCCATCTGCCTTGTTAGGAGGGAGATGAGGCTGAGTCAAGGTCAAGGCTGGGGAGGCCAAGAGGTGGTCAGGTGACCCACAGAATTCCATCAACAACACTCTGGTCCCCTCCCTGCCAAACCCCAAAGCTTCAGCCACAACCTGCCCCACCTTTGCATGACCCGTGAGCCTCACCAGAAAGTTCCCCGCCAGCTGCCAAGCAGGCCTTAGCTCCTTTGACAGAGCTGTAAGGCTCCCGTCACAAATGTCAATTCTGGGCCATTTGCTTCGTAGATTTTAACGTTCCTGTTTCTCCTCAACATCCCCAGCAAGGTAGCTCCTGCTCTTCAAAAGGGATGTGGCGTTTCATGATGTTTAAACCTACGTGAAATACAGCCAGGCGGCAATAATAAGACAGGCTCGAGCCCTGCTGGTAGGGGGATGGCTGACAGCCCGGCCTCTCTCTTCCCACATGCTACGCAGCCACCGCAGCTAAGCTCCTATTTTTATGGCAATTACAATGTCCGAAGAGGGGGAGACAGCAGCGAGGGGAAGGAGGAGGGTGGGTACCGCTCTACAGGACCACTTGTTGCCGCTGGGTGTGGGGTTCGGCTGATGGGGTTTTAATGAACCAAAGCGGGTGATGCCAGTCAGTCGTGTCCACCCCCCGCTGCCACCCTCTCAGGGCCATCCGGGCTCACTGTCAAACCCGGGTCCACACCCAGTACCTGTCCTCCCCGGAGGCTGCAGCCCAAGCTCCTGGTTCCCAAGTCCTCATTGGCTCCTGACACTCCCACAAGGACATAAATATTTGTGGTCCCTCCCCTGCCCAATGTGCAGGCAGCAGGGGTTCCTGCCACCGTGCCCACCGGGCAGCCTGCTTTCACCCAGCGGTCCTCGGCAGAGATGAGTTGTTAGTTCCTGTCCTTTTGTGTCCCTCCTGGGGAACTGCTGTGCAGACATTCTTGGACAGCCCCCGCCACGGATGGGCACCGGCCATGTGCCAGCCCCGTCCAGGGATGGAGACCAGGGGTCAGTGGACCCTGCCCCTGCCCTCCAGGGGCTCTGATCTAGTGGGTGGTGCAGTGAGATACTTCACTAATAAGAACAATACTTATCATTTACTGAGCCCCTCCAGTGTGCAAGGCATTACAGGCACTAACTCATTTTTTCCTCTTAATCCTCCCATAAGGTGCACGTGTGGAAACTGAGGCCCGGAGAAGCAGCTACTGGAACCAGATTTTACCCCAATCTATCAATACTTTGTGAGCTGGCTCTGAAGCCAGCCCGTGCCACACCCGTGGGGGGCTTCCAGCCCAGGCCTGGCTCCAGGACCCCCCAGAACAGCTACGCCCCTCCCATAAGTGATCAGTCAAGATTACAGGGGGGAGATTCCCTGGTAGTCCAGTGGTTAGGGCTCCTCACATCCACTGACGAGGGTGTGGGTTCGATCCCTGGTTGGGAAACCAAGATCTCACAAGCTGCTCAGCGTGGCCAAAAAAAAAAAAAAAAAGATTGCAGGGAAAGGGAACCCGTGATGCAGTCACTGCATCCACGTGAAACACGGCTGCCAGCAGGGCCTGAGGAAACATGAGTAGAAATGATTTGCAAAATAAATAAATGAGCCCCAAAGGTGAGCTTCTGAAACGCAAGAAGACCCCGAGGAGGGGAGAGGAAGGGAGGGCTGGGAGCTACAGGTGGCTTCAGGTCTGCCAGCTCGGGCTCAGGCGAGGCAGCCAAGCTCTGAAGGAGAGCTTCAGTCAACACCCCACCTCCTGGCCCCCTGGGGAGAGGGAACATCCCCTGTCCTGGGCTGTTCCCATGTGACACACACACCTTTCCCGACAGAAGGCAGAGCAGACACTGACAGCCCTGCCACGGAGGGGAGGGGGGCTAGCCCTCCTGCCCTGCATGATCACGGTCAAGAGGCCCCAAATCCAAAAGACTAGGGGTCAGGAAGGGCCCTCCTCACCTCCCTGGGCCCAGCAAGTGCTCGGCTCACCACAGGGAGGACAGGAAGGCGGTGCCCTCGACATCCCCTGACCCAGCCCTACTGAGGGCTGGTGCACAGCAGTCCTGGTTCCACGGGTCTGAGCTGCCCTCCCAGAGAAGCAGCAACAGCAGGAGGCCCAGAGCTGGCATTTCTTGGGTTTCCTCTATCCTAGACGTCGCTGTGCTGAGCGAATTGTCTCCTTTCAAACTCACGCTGAGGGACTTCCCGGTGGTCCAGTGATTAAGACTCTATACTCTCAATGCAGGGGGCCTGGGTTCCATCCCTGGCCAGGGAACTAGAGCCCGCACGCCGCAGCTAAATCTCCCGCACGTAGCAACGAAGATCCCGCAGGTGGCAACGAAGATCCTGCGTGCTGCACCTAAGACCTGGCTCAGCTAAAATAAATAAATAAACATTTAAAAAACAAACAAACTCACAATGACCCAGGACGTGGGTCCTAATGCACATTTTTTTTGTGTTTTTTTGGCTGCACTGGGTCTTCATTGCTGCGCGCAGGGCTGTCTCTAGTTGTGGCGAAAAGAGGCTACTCTTCGTTGCGGTACGCGGGCTTCTCATTGCGGTGGCTTCTCTTGTTGCGGAGCACGGGCTCTAGGTGTGCGGGCTTCAGTAGCTGCGGTGTGTGGGCTCAGTAGTTGTGGCTCACGGGCTCTAGAGCGCAGGCTCAGTAGTTGTGGCGCACGGGCTTAGTTGCTCCGCGGCATGTGGGATCTTCCCAGACACAGGGATCAAACCCGTGTCCCGTGAATTGGCAGGCAGATTCTTAACCACTGCGCCACCGGGGAAGCCCCCTAATGCACTTTTATCCCTGTTTTACAGACGAGAAAACCGAGGCTCAGAAAGGTGAAGGGGCTTGCCTGAGGCCACACAGCTGGTGCACAGTGGAGCCGGGACTCATACCCAGGACTCCAAGTCCCAATTTCAATGTCCTGTAATGGAGACTCCAGAGCGGGTGGGGCTGTCTGGAGATTGGGAGGTGAGGAAGCGGGGGCTGGATACTTTCACTCTCTTTTAGGTCATGCTATGTCTTAGAGGCCACCCCAAGTTGGGACCAGGGCAGGTCCCACCCAGGAGTCCCCAGAGCCAGGCTCTGGTGTGTGTATGTAAGCCCACCCTAGGGGTCTGGAGAGAGCAGATTCATCTCAACACCCCCACAAACAGCACTGTCTGCACAGAGCTTTGTGTTGAGAGGGAGGGAAGGGGACCCCAGTTCCTGGGGGAAATCCATGGCTTTCACATGCTGTGCCGGACCCCCTTCACCTCCTAGGGACACAGGGTACCCATGCGTTAAACGGCGGGCAAGACACAGCCTCCTGGGGAGGCCCGAAGCTGGCTGGGCAGCCCTTTGCCAAGGCACTGCAGGATCATTCTGGGAGAGCGATCCAAGGGCTGCAGATCCAGCCCTTTTCATGCTTGGCCAATTTAATGGTCCCCATTAATTTCAAAACACACACATTCCCACAAGCTCCAGGCTCCTCAGCTCAGTGCTTGGGGTGGAGAGCACATCAGGGACACAGGCCGGCACACTGGTGTGGGTGCTGAAGGCTGGCAGCCTCAAGGACGAGATGAGCCGGACAGAAAGGGCTCAGGGCCCCTCAGCAGGGGGTGGCGGGCAGCGGAGCCCTACCTGCGTTTCCTGACCATTTGTGTGTTGTGATGGGGAGAAAAAGGCCCAGGAGAAAGGGCAGTGCTGGGAGTTAGGAAGGCCTGCTTTGCCACTTCCCTGCTATGTGACCCTGAGCAGGTCACCGTCTCTCTCTGGGCTTCAGATGCTCCCCTGTCTTCCCTACAAGACTGCAAATGCCTTGGCGGCAGGCACTGGGTCATTGGGCCTCACACTGAGCCAGGAACCTCACCAGCTGCCCACACAAGTGGCAGTCTGCCACTGTCCTCTCCTGCATGATGCTTTAGTCCCTTCTAGTCCCTTCCAGCCCTGGCTTATATGACCGACCAAGAGGGCTGCGTGGGGGGCTGGGGCAGAAGGAGGGGGCCCAGAGGGGATCACTGGTTCATCCAGTCCTTCCTGCTATCTGACCAACTCTCAAGGACATCTGATCACTCATTCATTCAACAAACATTTACTGAGTCTCAGGACAAAAGATCATCGGGTCCAAGGTCCATTGCCCACTGTCACGTTCCCTATGGAAGGACAGGAACAATCTGGCTAATAAAGGGAAACTTGGGAGAAGACCTTGGGGCAGAAGGACCTTCCAGGATCCTCGAGTCCTGCCCATCGGCCAGAGCTCGGCTCACTGGCCCAGGCCCTGTGAGCCCTTGAGGGAATCTCAATAATTCAGAAGGGATCCATCATTTATGAATTTATGTAACCACTTCTCGACCTTGTGGAAATGAGCCTCCCTCCTCCTGCAGTGGTGGAAATCAGGCCTTGGCACAGTCTTTGGTGTCCCAGGCTTTCTAATGTGGGGAGAGAGCCACCTGCACCCCAGGCCTCCCTGTTGGCCTCCCAATCCACTCAGCCCCCCACCCCTAGACTGGACCCAGAGGGAACTTCTGAAAAAGCAAACGTGACGGCATCCCTCTCAAACCCAAGTTTGAAAGATGAGGGTTTGATTCCTGGCTCGGCCTTTTACCCAGCACTGTGGTCCCATACGTTCCTCAGTCTCCTCATCTGTAAACTGGGGGAATATTATTGCCTGCCTCAGAAATGAGGTGATATGTCCAGTGTGGGGGCAGCCCCTGGCCCAGAGGGAACACACAGTAACACACTACCCCCACCCAGAAGCAGGGCTTGGTGGGGTGCTCAGGGCAGGGACTGGGGCACAGGACGACCAAGCAGCCACAGGAGCAGGAGCCCACCACAAGGCCTCATGGGGCCCATAAGCCTGGACCCATCTTTTCTGCACTGACCACCCAGTCCCCATCCCGCTTCTCTGTTTCCCTGTAGTGAGGACAGATGACAGCAGACCCACTCTGGGGACCCCAAATTTTAAACCAGAAAAGAAAAGGGAACAAAGAGAAGGTATTCCCAGCTACCCACGAAAAAAGTGGGGGTGGGGATTTCCTGGAGGCTCTTTAGTCTGGCAAACCTTCCCTACCTGTGCCACTACTGCTTAGCTGTGTGGCCTTAGGTAATATGCTTCAAGTCTCTGAACCTCAGTTTCCCATTGACACCGTGGGGCTGATATAACACCAGGAGGCTAGGAGAGGTAGCATGGGGTGTGGATACAGCCTAGACCTAGAGGGAGACCCTCAGCTCAGGACCCACCACGGCTCATTCCAAGCCCCCCAGAACTTCCCCTGAGTCCCACCCGCCTCACCCTCCCTGCCAGTGCTCTCCCTCTCTCCCCTTAGAATGTCCCTGTCCAATTTCTAACTCAGATCCCTACTTCTCAGCTCAAGTACTGCCTCCTCCAGGCAGCCCTCCAGATTGCCTCCCACCCTTGCAGGTGTGATTCTCATCCCTCATGCACTTTGCTGTCCCTTCCATTCATATTTTTCACTCTGCATTTGGGAATTGAGATTGAGTCTTCTGTAGCCCAGGACCTACCCCAATGCCTGGTGCACAACAGGCCTGCCATGTACGCCTGCTGATCGAATGAATGAAAGGCTACACATGAGTTTGAATTCTGACTCAGTCACCTGCCGAGCTGGGGCATGTTATCTCCTTCTTGAGCCTCAGTTTGATCACTGAAAATGGGGATCCGAGTCCTGCCTGCTTTGCGGGGATGCCAAGTGGTCGGCATGGAGGGAGTGGCCCGTCTCACCTGTGCTCCCCAGGGGCCAGGGCCCAGGGAGTCTTCCGTGGCTCACAGGTTCCCGCCCACCCTCCTTGCCCACTGCAAAGAGGCTGCTGCTGAAGGTAGCTGTGGAGGCCCGGCCTCAGTAAACACCTTTAAATCTGAAGTGACAGGTAAAGCGATTTACGGAGACAGTTCAGCGTCAGATCACTTCCCACAAGGCAGTCGGCGTCCCTCGGTCCCCCTGCTTGCTAGTCCATCAAGGTGGTCTCTAAATCACTGACTCCGAGCGGTGGCCCAGGGACAGCCAGTGGGCCAGGCTCCTCCGGGCCCTCCTGGCAGCAGAAGGGATGAAGCAAGGGCTTTGGCTGGCTTGCCAAGGAGACGAGGGTGATAGAAGCAGCTGGCAGATTTTCACAAATCAAAGCCCCAAGACTTAAGGAAACAGAGCACCACTTCATGCCTTATTTTAAATAAATAAGCAACTTAAAAAAACTCCCAGTGAGGCCAGCTTGTCGCTGTGAAACATGGCTCCCCACCTGTTCTGCACGGCCCGGCCCGCATGCCAGGTCCCCTCAAAGGCTCCCCTGACCCTCCTTGCCTCCTGCGCCCTCCTTGCAGAATTAATTGGCCCCTGAGGCGACGCGTGGCACTCTGCTCAGACCTCGCTTCCAGTGCTTTGTCACATTATATTCTATTTAGTTTCTCTCGTGCTGACTTTCCAATACTAATTTACAGGGGCTTGCTATGTGCCAACCCTGGGGTGGGGCCAACGATGCTCCATTTTTCAGATGGGGAAATAGAGCCTTGGAGACACCTGACCAGAGGCCACAGCACGCGCATGGCCTTGACTCAGTGGCCTGGGACAGCTTTGCAGTTTAATATTCCTTCTGTCTTTGCACAAAGCATCACATTCATCCCTGCTCTGTCCCGTTATGCCCTGAAGGCCAAAGCCGGCAGCCGGACCCTGGACTGGCCAAGAATGGGGGTCTTTCTTTGTGCCAGGACATTTCCTGCCTGGGATTCAGCTGTCTGTCAGGAACTAGGGGCCCACAAGCACAGGCTTGGTAAGCTGGCAAACTCAAGGGCATGGAAGGGACCCTGTCAAGGTCATGCTGCCTCTCCCCATAGTCCCCACCATTCCGTGGCAAAGAGAAGACATAAACACTCCAGAAGCTGAGGCACGCCCCCAGACCCAAGCTTTCTCTGGAGGAGATGCTAGGCCTGGCTCTCTCTAGACACAGCCTGGGGGACGTGGGGCCAAGCTGGAGAGGCAGGCGCTGCCCCAAAGAATCTCCTGCTCCAGAATGGGGGCTGCAGGGGCTTTCTGGCTTATCTCACCAGCATGGCAGCCCAATTTAATTAAGATGGATGCAGTGTGCCCCCGTGGGCAGGAGCCGCGGCCAGCACAGATGGCAGGAGCCTGAGACTCTCCAGACTCTGCCCGAGCAAGTGGCCTCGGCTGGCAGCCACTGGGGCAAGACCAAGGATGACCCGGGGAGGCCTGCACTGCCCCTGGGAGCTTGAGGGGGTTTGGTCCTGTCCCCTGTGACCTCATGCCCTGCCACCAGCCAGGCAAACATCCTTCTACTCTGTTCCAGCCCCCCTCCACATACCATATAACATACATCATATTATACACACAACAAATCACACACATATCCACTATTACAGGCACATAATGGCACATACACCCCAATCACATATCAAATATCAACAGAGTGGGATAAAAACCAGCCCTGGACTTCAAATGCCAGGGGAACAGTTGGGAAACTGAGTCTGATTTTCCAAGGTCCTGAGCGAGGCTGTGGGTGGAGTCACTCTGCGGGGAGGGGAGAAGTGAAGGGGGCAGGAAGAGAGGACACCCGGCCCCTGCCCTCTCCAAGGACCCCCAGGGTCCTCCCTAGGGATGCGAAGAGCGCCTGCGCGGCTGGAGACACCCCCGAGCCACAGTTCTTCAGGATGGAGGGGTTCTGGGGCGCTGATCCCTTTCTCGCACAGGCCCTTCCCAGCCCCCTGCAGGCCTCCCCCTCCATGGTCCCTGCAGCTGGAGCAAGGCCCAGGCAGCGATGGCATCTTCCCTACCCTTCCCCATCTGGCCTCAGGGACAAAGAGAGAGTCCCCGCCCCCCACCCCGTCCCGAGAAAATCCAGAAGCTCCACAGTGGACCTCAAGCCCCCAGCCCTGTCCGACCCACACGGCTCCCCATGGGCCACAGACCCTGGCGGCACCAACACTGCCCCTGACTTCAAAGATAAAAATTAAAAAATTCCCACCCCGAGATAACTGCTCGCTCCTTTTCCTCATTGTGGTGGCTCCGCGGTCGGCGCTGAGAAGCAATTATTCAGGGCTAATGATTATAATCAAGTCAAATAGAATTTAATGGACACGTATTCTCTTCCTGCTTGAAACTTTACATATGAATTAAGCACATGTGGGTTTCACGAGGCACAGACCAGATTTATGCAGCCCTGAAAAGCCCCTCGCTGCCGCGACTTTTATTCCGCTAATAAACAGGCTGATTTACCGGCTCTGCTGTGCGCAGGAACCGCGATCTCTGCTGCCCCCTGGTGGGCGGCGGCCCCAGGCCATGGTTGGGAGGTGCCCAGGGAGGATGCTGGAGGGTACCAAACCCACCAAAGACCCCCGAGATCTGATTAGTGCCAAGGCCACCCAAACACCGGGCTGGGAAAACCGGCAGGGAGGGTCCGCAGGGGATGCAGGCTCTGTGTGGGAGCTCTGGGTCCAGGGCCCACCTCAGCCTTTTTTTGGGGTTCCAGGCAGGTTCTGGGTCCTCCCAGCTATGAGACTCTTTCCAGAAAAAAAGGAGATCCCGGGAAGACACACCAGGAGGTATTTAGTAAACTGAGGCAGGCAGGGGGAGGCATAGCTGCTCATTTGTAGGAAGTACCAGGATCCCTAAGCATCCCTGGGCCAGGGTTGAAGTCCAGTGACTCTGCTGACATCAATTCTAGCACCAACAGCGGTAGGTGCTGAGGGCTCTGTTCATGCCAGGTGCTGCGTGAGCATCACTGTTCATGGGCATCAGACCCTAATATCCCCAACTATCCAATGGGTGGGTTTCCTGCCATTCCCATCATGCAAGCCCAGGCAGGTACATGGAGAAGGGGAGTCCCCAGAAAGACACAGCAAACACTGCCACGCCCAGCCCTGGCGAATCAAATGAAGCCAGGACCAAAGCACTTCCCTGAGAGCATGAGAGGCTGACAGAGCTGCTGCACTCAGAGTCTGGCCAGGCACAAGGGCACTTAGGCAGAGCCATTAATCATGCCTGCAGCCCCGCGAGCAGGCTCCAGAGCCCCCACACCACTCCATCTGCATTCTGCCCACACCCTGCCTTGGTCCCCACACCCTCCCTCCTGGCTGCCAACCATCAACCTGGCTGGGAAGGAGGTGATAAGATGCCCTACTTTTCCCTCTGGCCACTTTGCAGCTCAGGAAGAAAAGTACCAGTGGGGGGACTTCCCTGGTGGCACAGTGGTTAAGAATCCACCTGCCAGTGCAGGGCACACGGGCTCAAGCCCTGGTCCGGGAGGATCCCACATGCCACAGAGCAACTAAGCCCATGCGCCACAACTACTGAAGCCCTCGTGCCTAGAGCCCGTGCTCCGCAACAAGAGAAGCCACCGCAATGAGAAGGACGCTCACCGCAACCAAGAGTAGCCCCTGCTCACCACAACTAGAGGAAGCCCACACACAGCAACGAAGACCCAACACAGCCAAAAATAAATAAATAAAATAAATAAATTTATTAAAAAAAAAAAAAAGTACCAGCGGGGCGCCTCCCACACCCTTGCCAGTGACTGACAGGGCCCAGGGCACTAGGCAGGGCAGCCTCGCAGGCCTGTGGCAATGTCCCCTCAGCCGGGGTCCCAAGGCTTGGTCCTTCCACACCAGGCCATCCCTCTGGGGTCCAGGCATCAAGAATACCCTTCTGTCCTGGGCCACTGTGACTTGACTTGTCTTAGCCCCGTGTCTCCCCAGATGGGGACCTCGCTGCTACCCACCATCCTAGTGGCCCAAGAGAAACACATCAGAGGAAGCAGAAACCCAAAGGTGACCCCACCACACCCTGCTCCGAGTCAGAACTCCTACCTTCCTGTGACTGGTCACCTGTACGCTGAAATAGGCAATGAGGGGGGAGGGAACACCCCTGTGACCACACAGTTCTGCGAACATCAGCGGGGAGACATGCAGAGCAATGCCACTGCCGGAAATGCAACCCAGATCACAGACAAGCGGGCCCAGAGCGGATGAGCGGCCACCTCTCCCCTGGTCACTCAAGCCCAGTCGCTTAGCAAGACCAGCACGGGCACCACCAAGACCCAGAGTCGCTTGGCCACTCCACACCCTGGCCAGCACTGGGGTCAGCCAATGGCTGCAAGCCCAAGGGTGCAATGAAGGAGATTTGAGACGCTCCTGGGAGCGCCTGTGACTGCGCAGGTGGGGAGGGGCTAGCACAGTGGAGTTTCCCTATGAGCTGGAACCCAAGACAAGGGGGTCTGCCCAGGCCTGCGAACCTTTCTCCAAGAAGGAGGCTCCGTCCTGTGACACTTGGCAACCACAGTGGGGGGATTCGGCCCCCACTCGCTCTTGTCCTGTGAACCACCTGAGCACCTGCTGGACTTGACCGCCCCTTGACACACCACTCCTGACCTCAGCCAGACAGCCACTGCCTGGGAGCAGAGCCGCCACCTTCCTCCCTCTCCCAAGAGGGGAGAGACACAAAAGACTCCTCAACTCATCACAATAAACTGCCCAGCCAGCAAGAGCTGTTGCAGGAAGCTGACAGGGGTGCAGGGGCCTCTGCCCCCACCCTCCTTCTGACATGCTCTCCAACATGTTTCCTCACCCACCCCAATTAGAAGGGGGGCTGGGAGGGCAGGAGGTGGAGGAAGGAAAGCAGTGGTCAGGGGCATCTGCAGCCCCCAAGGTCGGACCACCCCATCTGGCCACCGCCTTCCTGGCAGGGCAGTCCGGCGCAATTCCAGCAGAGCTCTCTCCCTTACCAGCCACTAACGGGTCTCAGAGCTTCAAGGCAGCTCAGCCAAGGCGCCCCTGACGCAGCAGGTCAGGGTTTCAAGGGGAGAGGAGTCCACGCTGCCGACACGCTGGGCTCCCGTGGCGCCAGCAGGCCACCCTCACCCAGCCACCCGAGCCTCACTGGAGCCAGGTGGCATCCACGCGTGCCTGCTACAGTGACGAGGTGGCCACCCAGGTCTCTGGCTCAGGCTGGCCAGAAGCCCTCACTCACCGGCGTTGACGATGGCGTCCACCTCCAGCTTGGTGATATCGCCTCGGAACAGGGAGATCTTCTCGTTGAGCTGCTTGTCCTTCTTGTACTTGGGCTCCTCCACCTTCACAGTCACCCCTGGAACAAGCAGAGGCCGAGGGTGGGGTCATAGAGAGGTCCCCACTGCAGAGTGACCCACCAGTGGCCACCAGTCAGGCAAGCCGCCATCAACTGCCCTCCACCTCCAGAGGCAATGTGCCACGCGAGGACCGACGACATGGTAATGACAGCCCACACTGACTAAGCACCTACTGTGTGCAGCACACACTCATCTCCTTGAATCTTCACAACGTTGCACACAGGTAGAGTATCAATGCCATCCATCCCCGTTTTCCACACTAGGTAACTGAGGCCTAGGAGGGTTAAGTAACTTGGGCTGTGTTCCCGGTTACCAGGCCTGAAATTTGCAGGGCCTACGTGCTCACCAGGATGCTGCACTGCAGGCCGCTACACCAAGCAGCAAATCCCAGCTCCAGCGGCCATGGGATTGCAGGTCTAAGGCTCAGTTTCCCAACGGTATAATGGGGATAAAAACCGAACCTGCCTCAGGCTGTGTTGATAATTAAATGAGGTGACACTGCAAAGGGCCCGCACACAGCAAGCACTCATAAATGCTGCCGCCATTCTCCTTCTTGGCCTTGTCTTTATGATTTTCCCAAGATATGGGCCTGAAAGGGCCACACACCACCCGCACAGCTGGGCTGCCCAGCGCAGGGCCTACCTTTCGCCACCTCCTTCCACGTCGGGATCTTCTTGAGCCTGACGAAGTCCCGGCAGAAGTAATGTTCCTCCCGCTGCTTGTCACTCAGGCCCTTCAGAAACGCTGCAGGGGTGGGTGGGGTGGGCAGGAGAGTCAGGCGGGCAGGGAGAGGAGCAGTCCAGGGGGCCTCCCCACCACCCACAGGTCTCCTATCCTCACGGGGATGCTCGCCTCGTCCAAGGATGCAAAGCAGCCCTGCACACCCATCCTTCCCGCAAGCACATGGGGAGGGGCGCGGAAGGAGGGTCCCCTAGAAGATCTTGCTGTGCCCTCTTTGTTAGGAGGGGAAATTGAGGCCCATGGAGGTGGAGGGTGTCTCTCAGGCACCACAGACCTGAGAGCAGAATTCAACTCTGCCACTTTCCAGTTGCGTCCACACCTCTGGGTCCCTAATATCTTCAAGACAGCCCTTGCAGACTAATTTCAAGCTTACTCATACATGCTAAGGCCAGGTAGGTCGGCGGCACTGAATCTCAGTTACATCATCATTGTCGTTATTTGTAGGCAGCAGGACACAGGGAACCAGGACACCCGTGCTCCTCAAAGAGCCACAGAACCAAGTGGGTCTGGTGCCCGTTTGTGACAAACCCCCTGCATTGGCAGAGGGCTCCCCACAGAGAGATGCCCACTGGGTGAGTCATGAATCAAGGGAGTGGCTGGAATTGTCCCCATTTTACAGATAAAGAAACAGGCTCAGGAAGGTCAGGAAGCCACCCGTGGTCATACAGCTAGTGAGTGGGAAGCCAGGCCCCCCATCCACTCACAGATTCTGGGTCCACCCAGGCTGGTTCCCCTGCTGGGCCTCGTCTTCCCTTTGGGTGGCCCCAGGCAGGGAAGCCTCTCTCCAGAGCAGCAGTCCAGGCTCACGGCTCGTGGGCTCCCCCTGCCGGCCTGAGACCACCAGGGCAGCCTGGCTCTCAGCCCAGCCTTGTCCTCCACCACACACTCCCCAGATGGAGCAGCCCCCAGTGACCACCAGGGGAGGGGGAGACAACAAAGAGGAAAGACCACAGTCAAGGAACCCAAAAAGCATCAGAAAATGTGCAGAGGTAGGAGGGCAATTAGAGGGGGTAGGGGGAGAGGTAGGGTCTGCCTGCTGGAGCCTTCTGTGGAAAGGCAGAGACAGACAGGTATTCAAGAGACAGGTGGGTCCCCCATATGTGCCTTTGCCCTGCCAAAGTCAGTCCATCCAAGCCTCTGCTCCTCAAGATGCCCGAGGAGCCTGGAAAGGGCCCCGTTCACAGTCCAGCTCAACACTGTAGGGAATTATTACAAAAAGCTCGTTACACCTTGAATTTGCTTATACCAATTCCAGCTCAAGATAGAACCACACTCTCCGGCGGCCACTTCCCACCCCCTTCCTTAAACACCCATCACACGCAGGTCCTACACATGGTGCTGGAGATCCAACCCCCAGCAATGCAGACGTGGTCCTGGCCCTCGTGAATTTATAATTCTCAGCAGGGGAGACAGAGGCTGACCAGGCTTTACCCAATCAAGCAAGCAATCCAAATTCCAAGAAGTGCTATGGAAGGGACACTCGGGGACTGGGAGAGGAGGTAGCCGGAACCCCAGTCCAGGGGGGCTTAGCGGAGACTGGGAAGAGGACTGAGAGGTAGCCAGGGTAGGGAAGGGTGTTCCACCATCCGGAACAGCATGTTCGAGGTTCTGGGTGGGTGCAATCCAGGGTGTGGGGCAGGAGGCAAGCACAGGGGGAGAATGATGCTGAGGGGAGACAGGGGCACCTCATCCCAGGGGCACCCAAATCAGATTAAAAATGCTTCCACCAGGTAGAGATTAAGAATCCCCCCACAGCAGTGCCATTCTCATTCTTTCTAAGAGGCAAGGGTATCCAGCGTGGATGGTACCCAGCGTGGACAGTCCCCTCTGTCACTAGAGTCCCTGGATGCTCACAGCCCATTTCCCAGCCTCCTTCTCAAGGGTCTGCCCTCCCCATGATCTGAGAAACAGGCCAAGAGCTCCTACTTTAAACGCTCCTTTCTTTGCATGTTGGGGGGGGTGGTGGTGCTGGTATTTGAAGGAACTGAAGTGCTTCTCCAAGCCTTGCTTGTCTTCTTCTGTAAAATGGGGGCACAGAAAGCTCCCTCGCATTAAATGAGAAGCAGAACAGGCTTAGCTGGGCACAAAACAAAGCACTCAGCTGCCGGCAGACAGCAAAAACCAGGCTCGACTCCTTCCAGGCTCTGCCTCTCCCTGGCAGTCTGAATACAGATCAGTCAGTTAACATATTTACTGAGCACCCACCATGCACCAAACCTGGGAGGCGAGGTGAGGTCTGGGGCCTGACCAAACAGAGGGGCGGCTGGGACAGCTTCCTGGAAGAGGTACCCCCAGTTTCTCCGGTCTGCCCCAGGAGCTGCAAATCGCTCGAGAAACTCCCACCAACCAAGCAGAGGCTCCCTCTAAATTCTTCATCTTCCCTAGGTGGCCACTCCAGCCACTCCTTTGGAAGTGGGTGCCCCCTCCCCCTTCTCCCTCTCCCAAGGCTCCTCCGCTCGTCCTCCCGGCCATCCATCCAGTGGATGCTGCCTCCCCCTCCCACCAAGGCAGAACACCCCCACACACACCTGCCCATATCCCGTTCTCCCTCCCTCAGGTCACTGGGCACGAAGGTCCTTCCTCCCAACCAAGGCCGCCCAGCTCACCTCCCCAAGGACTCACTCCTGCGGCTCCCCCTCCACCGGACTGTCCTGCCTGCCCTCAAACACCTTCTGGTGTACCCCGGCTTTTAAAACAAAACCCTCCCTCAACCACGCATTCCACACGCTGTAGCTGTGGCCTCGTTTCTCTGCCTCACTCCGCTGTCTCCACTCGCTGTCTCCACTTCCTCCTCCCCCCGACCCCACCTCTCCATCAAGGCCAAGGTCAGAGGCACCACACTGGCCACTCGTCCTTATTCAGTGGCCCTTCCTGGCCTCCCCTGTACCCTCAGCACCCCCAACCCCTTCTTTCTTCTCTGGACCCCAAACTTCCGATCCCAGGCTGCTCGCTGGCCCCCCTTCTCAGCCTCCTTGCTGCCTCCCCTCTTCCTTAATCTACACCCTCTCCCTGGGTTTTCACATCAGTTCCACACATTCGAAAACGCTCATGATCCCAAGGCTGCACCTCCAGCCCCTCGCCTCTTCCGAGCATCTGCTCCCCCAGGCCCACAGCCTGCTCTCATCCCCAAATTCTGTGTGTGCAGAACTGAGCTTCTGACCTTTCTATCCTTCCTCCTTCTCAGTGAACGGCCCCAGACTTTGCTGGGGCCCCAAACCAAGGGTCTTTCCTTTCTCTTCTTCCCTCTTCCATCCATCTGCAGGCTGTTAGATTTATCCCCCCAACACCACAGACACCGTGCCTTCTGCTACTCCCACCAGGGCTAAGCCTCCGTCATTGATTGCTCCCTAGACCCCTCTGGAAGCGCCTCCCCCCCGCCCCGCCCGGCCAGCTGACTCCCTGTGTCCACCCTATGGTCTGTTCCTAACACAGCAGCCCAGAGGTATTAGGGACAGAAGTCAGATAGAAGCTGTCTCTCTGTGTGAAGCTCAGTTCAAACCCCAAGTCCTTGCCAGGGCTTGGAGAGCCTGCCTCTTTCCCAACCTCCTCCCGTGCTACCCTCCCCACTGCACTTCACCCTGCCCACAGCCCCTCAGCCTTTCAGTTCCCCCAACAGCCAAGCTGTTTCCCGCCTCAGGGCCCTTGTACCTGCTGTGCCTCCTGCCTGGTCTTCCTTTACAGTTCCCTCCTCACTGCCCTCCCCCTCCCAGAGCAGCTGCCTCCCCTACCATCTGTGCTTTGCTTGACCTTGGCCATATGGGGATATGTCATGTTTATGTTGGATTCCCAGCACCTGGCACAGCATAAAGCATGTGTGAGTGTCCCTGGGCATCTGTGGGATGAATCAATGAACCAAGGAGCTGAGACCTGAAGGTTGCGGTCAAGTTTGCTAACAGAACAGGGTCTTCCGGGAGGAGGGAACAACGCGTGCAAAAGCCCTGAGGTCGGAGAGAGTGTACGGGTGGGGAAATGGAGAGAAATCCAGAACAGTTGGACGGGAGAGCAAAAGCAAGGCTCTGGCAGCCTCCCCCGGCCCGTCTGGGGCGTTTGCCGGCCCGTGGCCTGGCCGCTGCTGGGGGTTTGATTCCACTCTTGCTCCTCGGTCCCCCCAGGTTTGGGCTCATGACCTCCCACCATCATTTTCGTGGGCAAGGTGCTCACCCTCTCAGCCTCAGTTTTCTCGTCTCTAGAATAGGGACAAGGCCAGCCTTCCCTGGCACCCAAGCTTGCTGTGAACAAGAAGATTGGCTGCGAAAACACAGAGGAAGCTGTCGAGTGCGATATACACATCAGATATACTCAGTCTTTCCTGTGTGTGAAATAAGAAGGCCCAAAGAGAGCAAACGAAAACAAGACAAAATTTGGGAGGGGAAACATTATTTTTCCAACTTGGGGCAAAGCAGGTGCAGGAGCTCTTTAAGTTACTTGGGTCCCCATATTTATCGTCTTGCACAACTGTGACCAAAGGCCCCCTCCGAGGCCTTGCCATGCCCAAGTGCCAGTACTCAGAGCTGGCTGGACCTGTGGCCGGAGTGCAGGCCCGTACTGTGACACTGGAGGGGTTGGTCAGCCAGAGCGCAGACCAACCCCATAGGACTCCCAAGACCGGAGTCCCTCTGGCTGGGGCAGGCCCCAGGCATCCCACGGCACTAGTCCGGGTGCCCAGAGATGGCTCAGGTCCCCGAGCAGACACCATCTGGCAGATGCCACCACCCTGCTTTACAAAATCAGTAGAGCAGTCGCCCTGGCCACAGGCAAGCAAAAGGAAGCCAGGGCGGGACCCAGCCCAGGGCTCTGTCCTGCACTGTCCTCCCCAGTACCCGAGGTCTGCTCTGAGTGACCCACAGCCCGCGCAGTCCTCTCTCTCCAGCAAAGACCAAAACACGACTCTGCTTCCCGGAGACGGCAAAGGAAGACCGTCAGAGCTTCCAGCTCAGCTACCAGCTGACAAGGCGCCAACCTTGGGGACGCCTGCCAGCCTGCCCTTCCGGCCTGTGGTCCCCAAGCGCACACCTCTTGAGGCCAGTGCTCTCACTCATCTCCAGGACAAGGCTGCAGCCTGACCCGAGGAGCCTCCAGCTGCACTGCTCTCTGACTTATGGGAGGAGAAGCCAGTTGAGGACCGGAGCCTCCGGCTGCACTGCTCTCTGACTTATGGGAGGAGAAGCCAGTTGAGGACCGGAGCGCTCCGGCTGCACTGCTCTCTGACTTATGGGAGGAGAAGCCAGTTGAGGACCGGAGCCTCCGGCTGCACTGCTCTCTGACTTATGGGAGGAGAAGCCAGTTGAGGACCGGAGCCTCCGGCTGCACTGCTCTCTGACTTATGGGAGGAGAAGCCAGTTGAGGACCGGAGCGCTCCGGCTGCACTGCTCTCTGACTTATGGGAGGAGAAGCCAGTTGAGGACCGGAGCGCTCCGGCTGCACTGCTCTCTGACTTATGGGAGGAGAAGCCAGTTGAGGACCGGAGCCTCCGGCTGCACTGCTCTCTGACTTATGGGAGGAGAAGCCAGTTGAGGACCGGAGCCTCCGGCTGCACTGCTCTCTGACTTATGGGAGGAGAAGCCAGTTGAGGACCGGAGCGCTCCGGCTGCACTGCTCTCTGACTTATGGGAGGAGAAGCCAGTTGAGGACCGGAGCGCTCCGGCTGCACTGCTCTCTGACTTATGGGAGGAGAAGCCAGTTGAGGACCGGAGCGCTGTCTTCACAGCCTCAGCCTCATCATCAGTGGGGCCGCCCCCAGGCCCTCCTCACTCGCTCTGGGAGGAGGAGAAGCAGGACCCTTACGGTGGGCATATGCCCCACACATTTATAACACGCGCTACCTCCCTCTGCCAGAAGGACAGGTGCCGACTTAAAGCACAAGTGAGATTTATTTTTCTTATAAAAGATGTACAACATACGTTTTAATTTTCTTTCCTTTTTGGAGAGGCGAGAGTATTTCACAGCTCAGTGAGACAGGTGCTGTAAAAGGATGTTTGCAGTCAATTTTGATGGGGAGGTCTGACCCCAGATGAAGCTTTCAGCGGCTCCCGGGCACGAAAGCCGAGCTGGAGGAAGCAGGCTGCGTCAGAACCATAAAGTGCACCGGGCGAACGGGAATTCAACGATGTGTTTAAAGAAGTGTCTTTATGGCACTTCACAAGACGGTGTTCGGAAAGGTGAGGGCAGGCTGGCACGGAGGGAGGCTCCTCTTCTGAAGAAGGGTGGGTGGGCAGGGCTGATAACAGCTGGGCTCTGGGAACACGGCGGTGGGGGCATTAATCACCTCTCACCGTCCCCCAAGAGCAGGGGCTCTTCAAAGCCTACGGCATGAGCAAAGGGGAGATGGCAGGAGGCACGTTGGAGCTTTTCTGCTCTCCCAGACCCCCTCGCCTCCGCCCGCACCGGGACGTGCCAAGGCTGCTTCCCAGAAGACAGGTGGGAGAAGCCCACCCAATTCCCAGGTGTGCCTGGGAAATTTTCTGGTTCGGCAGTCGAGTCCGTTAAATCATCGGCTGTGCGTGAAATCCCACAGGGGCTGAAATCAGTCTTCGCCCTGCCCCGTGCAAACAGGCTGGAGCACATGAGCCCTGTCCTGAGCCACCTGGGAGAGGAAACAGGGCTCAGGAACTGAGGTCAGAGTTCTAGCACTTGAGACCATGGGGGAGATGAGTTTATATAAGCTCAGTGTCCCCATGGCCAGAACAGGGCAGAGAGAAGAGATAGACCCGAGGGGCGACAAGGGACGGGGGGCATTGGGGGGTGTCAAGGGAGGGGGGCCCTGGGGACCCTTTGGCCGCTGTGTACAAAATGGTTTCTAATGTGATCCCAGCACAACCTACAAATCGGGTGCTGTTGGTCCCATCTTACAGATGAGGAAACTGAGGCTCAGGGAGCATGGAAGCAGTGGTGCCAGGGCTTGCCACGTCTGATGACACCAATACCCGTTCTCTTTTTTAGCACACAGCTCTGCCCCTACCGCAGGTCAGAAGGAGGATCTGTGCCCTTCTCCTGGAGGCCAGGCCCCTCCTGTGGTGGCAAAGCCCCCAAACACCCCAGTGCCTGAACTTAAGTCCCCTCGCACCCAACTGCCTTACAGTAGGACCGTTTCCACAATCTTCTGATGAAAAGGCACAACCTGGCGGGGGCGGGTGGTAATGAGACACTCCAGAACTGAGGGAATTAAATTATAGAAATTAACCCCTGGCCAGTGACATCAAATACTGCAGAGGTCTCTCAAAAAGACTGAATGTCTCCTAGCCAGGAAGATCAGCCTGATGGTATTTACCTACCTAGAGAAAGAATAGGTCCACAGAAAGAACAGGTCCACAGAAGTGGGCAGTCAGCTTGAACCCAGGAAAAAGGAATGTGCAGAACCCAGGCAGAATTTGACTATCTGTCCCGAGGACTCGCTGGGCCATGGACTGAGGCGTCTGCACCTGGGGCCCAGAGCAGGCACTCAGCACTGCATTTGTACTGGAACACTGAGCAACCGCCCGGGGAAGGGCATCCTCAGTGGGTAGGCGCACCCCTGGCAGGAAAGCTTGCCCAGCCTGACCAGGGCAGTGGGATCAGCTTCTAAAATCATTCAACCAGCTCCCTAGTTGAGAACACCTGCTGCTGAGCAAACTTAAGACTATGAATTGGCTTCCACATGGCTTTTCCACAGGGAGAGGAGGCCCTGCCCATGTGCACATGAGTTTCCAGACCCACAGCTATTACATTTCCCCAGCGTGAACTGCAGCTCAACCCTCTGAACTATACATCAGTCTCTTGTGAGTTTGGTTACTATGTGCCAGTCTTTGAGAGAGGATCATCTCAGGCATAGACAAGCATTTAGAGTCCTGCTAAGTATACCCCCAACAGAAAGATGAGCACATGTCCATCAAAGACATGTACAAGGATATTCACAACAGCTTTATTCCCAACAGTCCCAAACTGGAAACCAAGTGCCCATCAACAGGAGACTGCGTGCACAAACTGTAGTACACCCACACCATGGAATATTACAAAGCAATAAAAAAGAGCAAACTGTCGGTACACCCAATAATGTGGACGAGTCACACAGATATTAGTAAAAAGAACCAAACACAGTATATGCCTCTGGTGATATGAAGTTCAAGAAGAAACAAAATGAACAGATAGAAAAATGATTAGCAGTAAGGGGTACTGATTGGAAAGGGGCTCAAAGGAACCTTGTGGGGGCGATGGCAATGTTCTACCTATTGATCAAAGTAGTGGTTACACAGCAGTATACTTAGGTAAATGAACACTGATTGTAGGAATTCCCTGGCCGTCCAGTGGTTAGGATTCGGCGCTTTCACTGCTGGGGGCCCGTGTTCAATCCCTGGTCGGGGAACTGAGATCCTGCAAGCCGAGCAGCGTGGCCAAGTAAATAAATAAAGGATCAAAGCTTGGACCCCAATCAGAGGCAGAATCCAGTTGAGGCAGTCCCTCAGTGTGGCGGTTTCAAAAATATGCCCCAAATTCTTTGATCCTCTTCCCTCCCAAAGGTGGAAACTAATTTCCCTCCCCTTGAATGTGGGCCAGATGAGGCATTTGGGCAACAGCCATTTCACAGGAGTGAGCCATCTGGGAAGGGCTCACTCCACCCCTAACCAAGTCCCCGCCAACCTCCTGAGAAACCCTGAGCCTGACCACCCAGCTAAGCTACTCCCAGCTTCCTGAGCCTCAGAGGCTGTGAGATAATATAAATGTTTGCTGTTTTAAGCCACCAAGTGTCTGGGTAATCTGTTATTATGCAGCAATAGGTAACTAAGACACAGAGAGACCTCTGTGTGTCTCACCCCCACAAACTACCACCTAACGGCTGCTGGGGGGCGGGCGGCTTCACACCTCTGCTGGGGTTCCTGGGGCAAGCCCACCCTCCTCACACTGCCCCCTGACTGGACACTGGCACTCACGCGGCCCCATCTGCCACGGCTTCTTTGCAGCACTGACCTCTACCTGGCATTGTCTCATTGCCTTGATCACATCCTCTACCGTTTCTTCCCCCTAAGCTCCGTGAGGCCAGGGTCCTTGCCTGTCTCCCCAGCACAACAGTGCTGGCTACATAGAAGGCACTCGATAAACATGGACTGAATGAATGGAAATCCCAGCTCCTAGCAGAGAGCAGCCTGGGAATCCCTGACCCATCAGCTTCATGAGGTCTGGAAGTTTTCAGTGGCACCCAGGAATGGGAGGGGCGGAGAGCTGGGTCCTAGAAAAAGTGGCGGATCCAGGAACAGGTGCCTGGGCCCCTGGCCTCCCCAGCTCTCTTTCCCACCACCCTGGGTTACTGTTCTCTGACAGAGAAGGGAAAGCAGGGTTCCCTGTGGGGACAGTCCCCGTACCAGGGGGCCAGGCCCCACTCCCCACCCTGAACGGTGTTCTGGGGCCAGGGCTGAAGGGCTGACAAGCACTCCTTGTGTTCCGGGAGCAAAGTCAAGCGCTTCCTGCTGGTGCTTTAAGATCCCAGTGAAGGCAATGCAATTCATGACAGTGGTAAGTCATCTTGAACTCTACCTCCAATCCCAAGAGGATGCCTTCCCCTTGCCCCCAACCACAGCCCGCCCTAGGCCTGCCTTCCCAACCCCATTGGCTGAACACACTTCACCACAAGGGCCCAGCCAATGAGCTGCTGTCCCTGTTCTTTTGAAAGGGGATCCAGCCCGAACGGTCACAAGAGCCCAGGGAGCAGGCCCTGAAGGGCAGGGGCAGCTGGACAGGCAGCCGGGGCTATTTGGGGCTCTGCAGGTCAGGTTGCCTGCCTTCCCTGCTCTATTCGGGCCCAGAGTCCAGCCCTGGGATTCATGCCCACCAGGACTCATGCCCTGCCCCAGGGCGGGAAGAAATGGATTGATTCCTGGGTATTGGGGGGGGGTGGGGGGGGGCGGCGGCGGGGGTCACTGTTCTCATAGGCACAACGCCCCCTCCCTGCCCTGCCCCGCAGCTCCTCTGTCCCCCAGGAATAAGGCAGAGAGTGCTCACAAGTGTCCAGAGGCCAACGTTAAGGGCAAAAGGGCACCAAACCACGTGCCTAGAGAGGCAAGGCCCCCGGGTAGGCGTGGGGGGAGGTGGAACCGGCCTGCTCAGGGAGGCCACTCCTTGTGGCTATCTGATCCCACCAGGTGGGATGCCAGCCCCAGAGCTGTCCCCTCAGCCCATTCCCTGCCACTCTGCCTAAAATGCCACCCCTTGAGAAACCATACTACGCAAAAGCTGGGGAGTTCAGAGCCTATGTCAGATCCTGAAGGAAACTCCGAGTGACTCTGGCCTATTGGCTCTGGCACTGGGCCTCAGCTTCCCTCGTGCACAACAGATTAAGGTACTAGGTCTTGGATGCTCCCTGGGGGTGCCCAGCAACACATTTCAATGGCGTGAGGCCACCCTCCTCACACTGCCCCCCATTGGGGACCTGGACCTAGTCGGGGCGGTGAAGTAGTTTATGGAGCTGGGCACATGGGGGGCGTGGCTGTTAATGGGGGTCCATACCGGGGCACATGGGACCTTAACTTCCCCAGTTCTTTGGGGTGGACGAGGCTGCTGGTGGGGTGCTGTCCAGCCGGAGAAGGCCCACGTAGGGCCGCCCTCGCCCCTCGCGCCCCCCTCCTGCTTACACTTACATTTTGCCTCCTTCCAGTCGGTGGAGGTGCTCAGGTCCACCTTCGCCGCCATGGCCAGGGGGGCCCAGGTGCGCACCCCAGCTCTCCGCCCCACCGCCGCCGCCCCCCAAGCCCCAACTCCCGTTCGGGTCCGCGCGCGCGGGTCGTACGCGCCCAGGGACGCCGGGGGACCGCACACAGTGCTGCGGGTCCGCGTGGCACCCGCCGAGGGGCCGGGCCAGGGGCGCCGGGCGCCGAGCAGCTGCCCCGCCGCGCGCAGCTGTGCCAGGCGGCCGGACACTCGGCTCTGCAGAGACATGAGCGGGCGACGCGGGGCGGCTCCCCGCCCACTTGGACTCTATTTACGGTGCTCGGGGAGTCTCTCCCTTATTTACTCGGGAACCAGGTGACGCGTGCCAGCGCACGGCGACCTGCTCAGGAGCCAGCGGGCCGCGCGGCCAGAAAACCCAGGCGCGCCGCTGGGCACCCTGGAACTTGTAGTCCGGGCCGCTGACGCGCCCCCGCACTCGTATACACACGTGCGCGCCCCGCCCGGCCAGCGGGGTCGCGCTGCGCCTGAGCCCAGCTCTCGCAGGGTCGCGCGGCCGCCGTGCGCCTCCTCTTAGGGCTGGCTCGGCCGCCGCCAACTTCCTGGTGGGAGGTGCCTCCCGCCCCCGGCCCCGTCTCCGCCCCTCTGGCCGGGCGTACTGAGTCGAGCGCGGCTCCCTACGGGTCACCCGGGACCCACCCCGCCCCCAGTCCCCGGGAGCCGCGCGTCCCCGCCGGCGGTGGGGAGGTGACGAGTGGCGCGAACGGGTACGTCCGGTTGGGCGACTTTCCCCAGGCCGCTGCGCTGCTGCTTCTTAGCCGGCGGCGGCAGGAACCGAACCTAGAGCAGCTAGGGAGGCAAAGGTGGAAATCGTGTAATTTGAAGGCAGAAAATTAGAGTTCCAAGTGGCCTTCTCGGTGGAAGAATTGGGGTGATTTTTTTCTTTATATTTTTCCTAATTTTTTACAAGGACTATAAGGATGGATTTTTTAAATTTTAATGTCTTTCTATACCATTTTATTATTTGATAAATATGATACTGGATATTTGTTTGTTTGTTTTTGGCCGCCTCCCGTGGCTTGCGGGATCTTAGTTCCCCGACCAGGGATTGAACCCCAGGCCCACGGTAGTGAAGCGCAGAGTCCTAACCACTGGACGGCCAGGGAACTCGCCATAGTGGATATTTTTTTAACCTGGGACAAGAAGCCAGGGTTCCAGAGAAGGTTTTAGCACCAGCTTTGCACATTCTTACTCGGGTGCACTGGCCCCTTGTACCTTGCTTCTTGAGATGTATATTAGGAAGACAGCTCTCAGGTCTGACAGGTTGCAGACCTGCCTTGTGCTCCAGGCCTCTCTGGCGCTGAGTGTGGCGATAACTCTTCACAGGGCTGTGAGGAGGATCACAGAACCCTCCTGTGGATGCAGCTGGCACCACTATGGTGCCCAAGAGAGGATCAGTGGGAGACCTGTGGGCAGAGGGTAGATCAGAAGCCAGGAGACAGGAAGGAAGGGCCAAGGGCCCCCAACACTCCAGGACCACCAACGACGAGGCCTGCGCCTTTCCCCGAAAAGGTCAACAAGATGAGTTCAGAATGCAGTAGTCAGGCCCCCAGGCCTAAGGTCACCTCACCACTTGCCGCTTCTCCAATAACTTACCAGGGCAAGAAGGGCCTTGCCAACTGCATCCAGGACAGCAACCATTCACAGGGGACTAGGTACCAGCTGGAGCTGAGCTAAGCCCTCTACACCCGTTTGCTCTACTTCCATTAACTCACTATGTGCTCCCCACAGCCTGGTGAGGCAGCACTGCCCCAGGGCACAGATGAGACGCCTGGACTGGCCCAAAGTCAACATGGCCTATGGGGGTCAGAGTCCAGGCTTGGGTCAAGGTTGTTTGGTTCCTATCTGTGGTCTGGTAAGTGATTACACAAATGTCACGGATTCAGGCAATGAAGCATGTGGGTGACGCTGTGTATTAGCTTCCCGTTGTTGCTATAACAAATTCCCATAAATGTAGCAGCTTAAATAATAAACAAGGGCTTCCCTGGTGGCGCAGTGGTTAAGAATCCGTCTGCCAATGCAGGGGACATGGATGGGTTCGAGCCCTGGTCCAGGAAGATCCCACATGCCGCGGAGCAACTAAGCCCGTGCGCCACAACTACTGAGCCTGCACTCTAGAGACTGCAAGCCACAACTACTGAGCCCGTGAGCCACAACTACTGAGCCTGAGTGCCACAACTACTGAAGCCCACGTGCCTAGAGCCTGTGCTCTGCAACAGGAGAAGCCACCCAATGAGAAGCCCGCGCACCGCACCGTAGAATAGCCCCCGCTCGCCACAACTAGAGAAAAGCCCATGCGCAGCAACAGAGACCCAACGCAGCCAAAAATATAAATAAATTTAAATAAATAAATAAAATTCATTTTCTTAAAGTTCTGTAGGATACAAGTCAGACATCGGTCTCACTGGGCTAAAGATCAAGGTGTCAGCACCAGCTTCCAGAGACCACCCACATTCCTTGGCTTGTGGGCCCCTTCCTCCATCTTCAAAGCCAGCAATGTTCCATCTCACTGACCAGTCTTCCCTGGTGGTCTTTCCCTCTGACTCTCTTCCATTTTCAAGGCCCCTTGTGATTACATTGAACTCACCGGTGATGATCCAGGATGATCCCATTTAAAGTCTGCTGATTATCAACCTTAATTCCCCTTTGCCATGTAAGGTAACATATGCACAGGCTCCAAGGATCAGGATGTGGACATCTTTGGGGGGTGTTATTCTGCTTACTACACCCTTCCCGGCAAAGTCTGGGGAGGAGAATGCAAGGAGAGGCAGGGGACCCAGCCATAGAAAGTATCAGTGCCTATCAGGAGGCTGCCTTCTGCACAGAGCCTGAAATCCATGTCCCCCAGAGCCAGGCCATGGAAGCACCCTGGACACCCTCGGCATCTGAACTAGTCCTTCTATTTCTTTTTGTTGGGATTCAGCTCTGTTCTCACATGGCAGCCAGGATAGAGAAGGTCCCAGACAATAGCCTACCAGGGTCTGTTCTAAGAGAGGCCTGGGCCCCACACACGGATGGGTCTAGGCAGAGAAGTGCAATTCTGACTTGGCAAGGCAGGACCTCTTCACAGAGTTTCAGCTGGACCTTTTAGAAAAGGTAAAATCTTGCCGGGTACCACAGATGTCTATGTGTGTCAGGAGCATTCCAGGCCGAGGGACCCACGGAAGCAAAGGCATGGGAGTCTGTGGAGTGCCAAATCTTCTGGTGGGGCTGTAACACCCGCTGTTTTCTGTTGAGGATTTTTAATGTTGGAGAGGATTTTTTTTCATGCAGTAAAAAGTTACCTACTGCTGCTTGTATTTAAATTAATACTGTATTTATTAAACTTATAAATTAAAAGAACTAGCTTTTTCTTAAACATCCAAATGCAAGTTGCAAATCTAGTTTTCTATTTATAAATCTAATTTTTGTGTAAAAAGAAGAACAATTACTTTCACTAAGTCTTTGATGAATATTTAATTAAATCACAGGTTCAACAGATTAAATTCTGAAAATGAATGCCAATTGCAAACTTAGGTAATTAAATTCCCTAATAGATTTTAAACTACATTTTACAGAGTTGAAATAGCTGGTCCTCTCAAATGCCTCAAACTCTCAGCAGAAGAGACTTACACATATAACAAGCATATATATATATTTTTTTATAAGCATATTTTTTTCTTTTTTGTTTTTTTTTTTCTTTATAAGCAGGGAGGGAGTAGCCGGTAAAGATGCCTTCATCCCCCACCTTATTCTCCCCTCCCAAGCCAAGCATATTTTTTTCTAATCAGTTAGCAATTGTTATACACTAATAGATTAAACTTATAAACATGGTAAATCAGTTCTCTTAAATATTCAAACACCGTTTATGAACTTAGATCCTTTTGTACTGTCTCAGTTATCTTTTGCTGCCTCATAAACCACTGAAAACTCATTGGCTTAAAATAACAACCAGGCCTCTGCAGCAGCTTGGGCTGGGATAAGCTGGAAGTTTCATCTGCTGGTCTTGCCTGGGTCACTCCTGTGTCAGATGGCCACAGGGGCGGGGGGCCCAGGACGGCCTCACTCATGTGACTGGCAATTGGCGCCGGCCGTCAGCGAGGCCCCTCGGTTCTGTCCCATGTGACCTCCACTACGCCGGACTGGGCATCTTCACAGCATGCTGCCCTCAAGCCCTGCTCCAAGAGGATGTCAGCAGAGGCTGCAAAATGCCTCGAGGCCTGACTCGGAAGTCACACTACATCACTTTCACCACATCGTGTTGCACAGAATTCACACAGTCACGGCATGCAATGCAAGTCACAAGGCCAGCCCAGAATCCAAGAAGTGGAGAAATAGACTCCATGTCTTCATAGAAGCAGCCAAATCCATGGCAAAGGGCAGGCATACAGGGATGGGAGGCCTTATTACAGTCATCACTGCAGGCTGTCTCCCATTCATTCCTTTCTAATTAAAATTGCAAATCAAATAGGGTAGATTCATGCATGTTTCAAAACATTTAATAAACATGCAGGTATTAGCAGAATGATTACAAAACTTCCTAAACTTGTAGCAAGATCCTGGGTTTGCTTTTCTGGCTTCCACACCTTTCAGGGTTGCGAAGCTACCCAGAGGAGCAGATTCACCATCTCAGCAAGACTGAACATGCAGTGGGGTGCAGGACCACAGTACAGTGAGGGTTTCCAGCTTCCAGTCTTTAAGACCAGAGCAGGACCCAGGATAACTGCCAGACCTAAAGAGGCCCACAAGGCAGTGCACTCCTCTCCCCAGGGGCTTGATTTTAAAGCCCAGTGCATTATTGTTTCCTGAGTCTTTCAAGTTTTAGCCCTACCCCATTTTACCTGGCCATCTTTCTTCTTTTTACTGCCTCATTCAGAGAGAGGAACCCCTGCACCTCCCAGGTCCCCCTAACATCTTTGCTGTGTGACCACAATTTTGCACCTCCCTTCATCCAGGTTGTAGCGCTCTCTTCATATTTTATCACCTACCTGTTTCATTGGCTAATATCATATTGTTGTTATACTGAGAGGTGTGAAGGGGAAGGATGGATTACAAGGTACTAAATGTCCAGAACATGTAGCTATAAATCATAGGCCTGCATGGCAGAGGCCCCTCCATCTGCTTCCTCTCAGCGTGGGTCTGAGGACCTGGCCAGTGATCCGGAGTGGCTCACACTGCCTTCCTCAGGGGAAGGGCCTCAGAGGGCCCTGGAGCTGGCTGGGCTGGCAGAGGTCACTAGCTGCCCCTCCTCTGACTTCAGAGAAGGCCTGGGAAGGAGGTTGATGCTCTGGGGACATTTAGCTCGAATAGCAGTGTTCAGTGTAAGAAATTTTTTTGCCCCCTCACCCCCCCCCCCCACGCCACACCGTGCAGCCTGTGGGATCTTAGTTCCCTGACCAGGGATCAAACACATGCCCCCTGCAGTGGAAGCGCAAAGTGTTAACCACTGGACCACCAGGGATGTCCCCATTGTAACAAATTTTAACAACATAATAGAAAGTGAAAGCCTCTGTTATTGGCTGAATCGTGTCCCCCCCAAAAAAATTCATGTTAAATTCCCAACCCTCAATACCTCAGAATGGGACAGTATTTGGAGACAGAGTCTTTAAAGGGGTGATGAAATTAAACCGAGGCCCTCAGGGTGGGCCCTGATCCAATCTGATTGGTGTCCTTATAAGAAGAGGAAAGTTTGGGAGGTCCCTGGTGGCCTAGTGGTTAGGACGCTGGGCTTTCACAGCCTAGGCCCATGTTCAATCCTTGGTCAGGGAACCGAGATCCCGCAAGCCACGTGGTGTGGCCAAAAAGAAAAAGAAGAGGAAAGTTGGATACACAGACACTGGGGATGCGTGCTTGCATAGAGGAAAGACCATGTGAGGAAACAGTGAGAAGGTAGCCGTCTGCAGGCCAAGGGGAGAGCCCTCAGAAGATATCAGATCTATCAGCACCTTGATCTTGGACTTCCAGAACTGTGGGAAAATTAATTTCTGTGGTTCAAGTCACCGAATCGAATCTGTGGTATTTAGTTATGGCAGCCCCAGCAAATGAATGCAGCACCCCTCACCATTCCCAAACCACAGAAGCAACAACTTTAGCAGTTAGCTATACATCTGTCTAGACTTTTCCCATGCATATATATAATCATATAGAAAGATACACACACTTTTTTTTTACCAAAAGTAAGATTCGGCATACACACTGCTGCATGACTTTCGTCGTTCTGCAGTCTATCATGGGCATGTTTCCATGTCAATATCTACCGGAGTGTTCTTTTGAACACTCACTAATATTCCGTCCTCTGGCAGCAACATCGTGTTTCCCAGTATCCTCCATGGATACACATGTAATTGGGTGCTATTCCTTTTGCTGTCACAAACAGGGCTGCAGTATACACCCTTGTGCCACCAGGCTGGGCCCAGGTGGGATAAATCTGTAAGCGTGGAATTGCATTTTGTTTTTTGTTTTGGCTGTACGCGGGCCTCTCACTGTTGTGACCTCTGCCGTTGCAGAGCACAGGTTCCGGACGCGCAGGCTCAGCGGCCATGGCTCACGGGCCCAGCCGCTCCGCGGCATGTGGGATCTTCCCGGACCGGGGCACGAACCCGTGTCCCCTGCATTGGCAGGCGGACTCTCAGCCACTGCGCCACCAGAGAAGCCCTGCTTTTTGTATTTTAAATAGATGTTACTAAGTGTAACTTCCCATCAATAGGACATGGGAGGGCCCATTTCCCCATGCTCACACTCTGCACTACTTGGTATTTCTCAAGAAACAGGTAACAGAAACAGTGGGATTGAGATGTTTGAATCTGAAGGGACTCAACCATTTGGCCCAGAGAAGAGTAAGCCGAATAGGGAGCAAGGAAGTCTAGAGGGAAGAAGGCCAGAGAGCCTCCCTGGGAGGGGCTGAGGGTCCCATGGGGGAGGAGAAGGATGATCAGCTCCATTTGCTCATTCACCAAACTCTTACAAGCACGGACTAGGTTCCAGGCCCTGAGGGCACACGGCAGTGCGAACAAATCACAGGCCCTGCCCTCTGGAAGCAGTATCTAGCGTGGGAGGCCTCGATATGGCCTGGGAGCTCAGGCCGGGGGTCCCTTCTGCCTCTGGCCACCTACCAGTTCAGGGAGCCAACACTCCGTTCCCCTTCCCAAAGCCAAGAAATGGCTGGGGACTTGCAGAAGGGCCCGTGTACAGCTGACAAAATTTGCTGATGAACTGGATGTGGTTGTGAAAGTCAAGGATGCCTCCCAAGTTTTCAGCCTGAACCAGCCCAAGAATAGCGAGGCCACTGATGAGAGGGAAGTCAAGGGAGAAACAGCTTCAGGGGAGATTATCAGTTCTGATTCGAACACGTTGGGAAGTCCATTTGCCATCCAAATGGAGACATTGAGGAGGCAGCTGGGCAGACAAGTCTGGAACTTGGGAGCGAGATCTGAACCGAAGCTAATGTGGGAGTTATCCGGGATGTGTTTATAGCCACGAGACTGGCTGAGAGCAGCCCGGGAGGGCTGTGGATGGCGAGCTCCCGGACTGGGTTCTGGGCTCTCTGATAAGTAATTATCGGATAATAATTACCATCGTTTTATTCCTTGAAGTATCTGGCACAGTTCCTGGCTCTGTACGAGTTCACTGAATTGAGCAGAACTCTACGGCACTTTATTTCCCCCTCACACTTTTCCTGCTAATCAGGACTCAGACTCTGTGGTAACAGGTAGCTCTAAGTTGGAATCACTCCGTTAAGTGGGAAATGAAAATATTCTTTAGGGATTTCTCAGAACATGGAATGGAACTTCACTCTCAACGTGGAGAAGGAAACTCAGGTTGTCTTAAATTCCCACTCCAACACTGAAAGTTCTTATAAAAACAAAAATTCCATGTTCTACAGACGCGAGAATTCTGAGCTGCAACCTTCCCCTAACCCCCACTCCTCACTCCTCACTCCCATGCCGACCAAGGATTGAAACCAGGCCACGGCAGTGAAAGCCCGGAATTCTAACCACTTGGACACTAAGGAACTCCTGGGAGAACTTTAAAACTGGGAATTTGCTCTGCAGAGAATCTGGTTGCACGCGGTGACCCCATCAGTCTCTCATTTGCTGCAGGATTTACAGCCTCAGTTGACTCCAAACGCAGCCCTGGCCATTTTGCTCCCCACCTAAAGAGCAGCATGAATCACTCGAAGCATCACGCATTGCCAAGGGCCAGGATGCCTGCTGTGGCGGAGCTTATGCTTTAGTTCCAGGGACCTGGGGAAGGGGACACTGGCCAGCCAGCCCGCATCACTGCCTCCTGGCCCCCAAGGGAGGGCTCTGAGTTCACTTGGAGAAGCCTGAGTTGGTGGAAATCATAATGTTCAGAAGTGGCTTTTTACCATGACACTGGATAAGCTTAAACCTCAAGGTGCCTCATTCGCACTCCTTCTGAAGTGCCATGCTTTTTTTTAATCTATATTTTTCTTTTCTCAAAGAGGGCTCTCTGGGACTTCCCTGGTGGTGTAGTGGTTAAGAATCCACCTGCCAGTGCAGGGGACACAGGTTCGAGCCCTGGTACAGGAAGATCCCACATGCTGTGGAGCAACTAACGACAGAGCCTGCGCTCTAGAGCTCGCAAGCCACAACTACTGAGCCTGTGAGCCACAACTACTGAAGCCCGCATGACTAGAGCCCAAGGTCTACAAGAGAAGCCACCACAATGAGAAGCCCGTGCACTGCAACAAGAGTAGCCCCCAATCTCCGCAACTAGAGAAAGCCCACACACAGCAACAAAGACCCAATGCAGCCATAAATTAATAAATAAATAAATAAACAAAAATTGGAGTATGGATTACTTTGTTTAATCCTCAAGAGTGACCTTGGGAAGTCATAGGCAGTTCATCATCTTCATTTACAGACAAGTATACTAGAAAAGCCTTCTTTGGGTTCCTTGAAAATTCCAAATTTGTTTCAGTCTCAGGGTCTTTGCACTTCCTATTGCCCTGTCTGGAACGCTGTCCGTGTCTTGCTTTTCATAACTGCAAGTCTAAGGGGCCTTCACTAACCCCCCACCTCTAGGCACTCCTTCCCTGCCTCCCTGGTAACTCTTTATCCTTACTTTTTGTTTTCTTTATAGCACACACCACTCTTTAGAATTATCTTTATTTGTAACTTTATTTTTATTTCACAAATGTATATGGTACTTATTCTGTCGTCAGGCACTGTTCTCAGTGCTTTGTAAATATCCAATCATTCAATGCTCACAATTCTAACACTGAAACTTTTTCATCCACATTTTAAAATGAAAGCAACTGAAGCACAAAGAGGTAAGCACGTTGCTAGAAGTCACACAGCTGTGGAGTTTAAGTACCATCTGTCTCTCCCACTAGAAAACAAGGTCCATGTGTGCGGAAGCTGCATCTGAGGGCTGCCTTGTTCACTGTTGAGCCCCTGTACCCAGAGTACTGTACCACACACAGAACTACAGAAAAGATGTGTGACAGCAGAGACCAGATCACAGAGAGGGAGGGATGGCAAAGAAGCCTGGAGAGAGGCTGTTGAGGAGACGATATAAGGCCTCAAAAGGCCTCCAGAGGTGGAGAAAGAGCTGGGCTGGGGGGCAGCAGTGGGATTGGCAGGAGTGCGGTGGTCTGGGGACGGTGCCAAGAAGAAAGGAAAGGTCTCGTTGACAGATTTAACTTAGCAGATGAGTAAGAGGCCAAACACCTTGGAGTCACCTCCTTCCTTCATGCTCTGCATCCATACATCAACAGATCCTGTCAGCTCTTCCAAAATGCATTCTGAATCCAACTTTTCTCACCCATCCTCTGCTCCCACCCTGGCCCATGGCACCATCACCCCTCTCCTAGAATCCTGCAACAGCTTCCTAAGAGGTTCTTCTGCTTTCATCCTCTTCATTGATACAGCAATCAGAGGGATCCTGATAAAACTGTCAGATCACATCACTTTTCTGCATGTTTCCAAGTGAACACAATTGCCTCCCATTCTGCAGGATCTGCTCCTGCTTCCTCTAGCCCCACCTCCCACTCCCTCCCTGCCCCTGCCATTCTGGTCACAAGGCCTTTGCATCTGCTGTTCCCTCTGACAGCAAGGTTCTTCCCTAGGATATCCATGAATCTCACTCCTTCACTTCCTCAGGTTTTTTCTCAAATATTAGCTTCTCACTGGGTTTGATCTGGACCCCTACTGAAAATGCAACACTGCTCCCCTTGCCCAACGCTCTGCTTTATTTTTCTCTACTGCAGATACACCATGCAAACTTTTTTTAGTTTGTCTCTCATTAAAATGAGCACCACAAAAACAGTGATTTTTGTCAGGATTGCTCACTGCATTTCCCCAGTGCCCACAATTACCTAAAAAATTATAGGGCATATTTGATGAATTAATGATTACCTGCTGCGTGCAAAACGCTGTACAACGCACCTGGAAGACAAGGATCTAAAGGAAGAGACACAAGGCCCTTGTAGGCCCTACAAAATGTGGTAGATACCAGTCTCTGGTTTAGTATGTGATTGGACACATGTGTAGACCATGATGCTGTGAAAGCAAGTAATAGGTGGGCAGAAATTAGTGAGTTCGTTGGGGGCAGGTCGTCAAGGAACCCTGACAGCTCATCTCAGCCTTAAAGACCTGAGGAGATGCTAACCTGGCAGAGTTGGTGGAAGGGCGATCCCAGCAGAGGAAACATCTTGCAGGCAGGCCCCAAGTGAAGGAGCCCACCTAGTTCAAGGAGCAGACAGGTCAGTGTGGCTGGAGACTGGTGCTGAAGGTGGAGGACAGGGAAAGAAGAGGTGGGAAAAGTAGGCCTGCCATGTTAGACAGGCCCTGATCCCCAATCTAAAAGCCTCCAAGAGTTTCGAGCAAAGGAGGGGGTTATCAGGCAAGCGGATCTACAGTGACCTTGGCTGTAGTGTCGAGAATGGGTCAGACAGCTGGGATGGAAAAGAACGCTGTGGAGACAACCTATTAGCATAGAGGGCAGTTAAACCCTGGGAAGGGACGGCATTACCCAGCGGGGGCGGGGGAGAGAGGTCACAGCAGGGCCCAAGACCCTCATCTAAGCTCCCTCCAGACCCGTCATGCGGCTGCTTTGCTCCGTGAACCAACCACAGGCTGGTCCAGGACGAAAAATCATTTCTCTCTCACGCTCTAAATCCTTTCGCTTCTCTACGGGTACCTGCCCTGCCTCTGGCAGAAGAGCCGCGATTTTAAGGACCGCCCAGGCCGCCGCCGCCCGCCAGGTGATCGGGCACCTCAGTGAGGTCTTTTGTCTCCCTTACCCCTTTACCTCCGGATAACGGAGATAGCTCTCCTTCATTAAATAATAAATAGTCTACTGCATAAATATGAACGATCCACGGCCCTGGATTACCAAACTCTCTTCCCGAAAGATTCATGGAGGTGGTGCCATTCCACGGAGGGTCCCCGCCAAGGTGAGATTCCAGGCCTGTCCTACCCAAGCCCCAGCGCCTTCACCACCACGCGGGATGTTGGAACACCCAAACCCAACAGCGGGATCCGGGAACGCGTCGGGGGGCTCTCCCGAGGCCGACCCAAACGGCCACCCGCCCCCCGCCCCCAGGCTGGGACCCCCGAGCCCGACGCTCGGGCGAAGGACCAGGGCTCTCTGCCGCCTGGGAGGAGCGAATTGCCTCGGCCACACTACCCGCAGAGCGAGAAAGGAAGCGGCCAGCGGCCCCAGCGACCCCGCCAATACCGCAGCCTAGCGAAACACCGCTGTAGACGGTGGACGCGGCCTTGGACTCCCATAAACCATGGCTACAGTAAAACCCCACCCTGCTCTTTGAAGGGCATCAATTTAAACCTATCAGAGCAAAGTGTCTGCAACTCACCGCCCAATTGAAATTTTTTAAAATCTGAAGGCGGTTCCGTCATGGACTCCGTCAGCCCAATGGGAGAGGTGGAAATTTCCAGAAAGAACAGGACCAATGGGCGCGGCCAGCGCGGCCACGATTGGCGGACCAAGTGACCAATCACTGTCGCAGAGGTCCGCCCTTCCCTCCAATCATAGAGCTTGTGATGGGCGGAGCTTTTAGGGGAACGCCCAATCCCGAGATGCGGGGGAGGCAGGGTTCTCCATATTGTCCAATGAGAGAGAAGCAAAGATGATGGGCTAGACTTCCAGCCAATAGTAGGAAAGCTCAGAAAGACCCCTAGAGGAGCGCGACCAGTGAGCCAGAGAGGAAGGGGCGGGATTTGGGGGTCCCGGCAGCTTCTAGTAGGTTCCAGAAGGCGGCGCGTGCGGTTGGGAACGCGGAGCGGACGGAGTCTGTTCAACTGGGTTCCGGGCCGGGCTATGGAGCAGGTGAAGGGGGAGGGGCGGGCTGAGGCCCGGAGCCGTTCGATGACCCGCCGAGGCCAGGCCGCGGGTGGAGGAGCGGGGCGGGAGCCCGATTGGGGCGGCCGGGGCGGCCGGGGTGGGGGCCGGGGCCGCCGGAGCAGCTGAGGCGGCGAGGGCGTGAGGGCCGCGGCGGGCGGGCGGGTGGGGAGCGAGGGTTGGCTGTGGGGAGCGCGGGTTCGGCTCAGCGCCTGTCGCCACCCGACTTGGCGAGATGGGCTGGAAGACGTATCAGTTCGGTATAAGTCCGGCTCGCGGCGGGAAGAGGAGCCGCGGCCGGACTCCGGAGGTTTCTCGGGAAGTGGGTCCAGGCTGAGCAGGGGGATGGCGCCCTAGGCGCTGGGAGGGATGGAGGTGGGCGAGGGGCCTTGCGAAAGGCAGGAGGGATCGGGTCAACCTCTGGGAGTTAGTCATCTGAAAGGGGGATCAGAGATTGCGGACGAAGAGACTACCCAGGACTTGGCACAGTTAACTTGGAGGAATTCGGGTAGCGGGGACGGGAATACACTGGAAGTAGCTGATGGACTTAGTAGCCAGAAGTAGGGAAAATCCTACTTCTCTGCATCTGAAAAGGCCGGGATGGAAGAGTGTTTGGTGAAGGTATGACGAGCAGCAGGCCGACTTCTTTTCATGATGCAGGAAAGGGGAGGGTGCAGCAAAAGTCCTTGGAATGAATTTCATCCCTACCAGTGTTTTTACAAACGTATGTGAGGCCCCTCCCCCTCCTCGTTTTTCTTTCTGTGTGCGTGTGATTCAAGAGTAACAGGACTGATACTTAACAAAACTTCGGTTTCAAATTGCAGAAGGAGGAATTAGTTGCTTAGAAAATTTAGAATATACAGATAAGCAGTAAGTTATTTAACTCCTCTCGGCATTGTTGGGGGGCCGAGATTGAAGCTGCTGCTAGTTGCTTTCAGTGACTTAATTGTACCCTCTGTGGCCTGAGGGTTGTGAAAAGCCCAGAAAGGTTTTATTCAATTGGAAGCTGTTATTAGTCTGTAAAGATTGGGGGGAGTGGGGGGACAGCTCGGGTGTTCAGGTGTGATCTACAAAGTCGAATCTTTTGTCTTAGTATTATAGGTATTACTGTTTTAGCCAAACCTGGGGCCTCTTCGCCAAATTTTTAAAAATTAGAGTGGAAACGGAGAGTTTAATAAACATTTTGAGCTCTTGTGATAATTAAATTGTATCTGGGATTCAGTAGGCTGTGATATAGACAAGAGACAGAGGGCTGACGTGAGAAACACATTGCTGTGTTAAATTCAAGAAAAGCTCTCATCCCGCCGTTATCAAAAGAGGAAAAAATTTTTCTTAATCGCAATTGCCCGTTGTAGAAGTGTAGGTACAGGTAGACTGTGAGTGTCTAAACTCAGGGACTGCACGTTTACCCTGCCCGTTGTACAAATGGCCTGGCATTTTACTCCAGGTGTGTTAGAACCTACTGTCTTGCCCCCATTCAATATGTAGCTTTTTTAAAAATTATTATTCTGAGATCTGTGTTTCAGTTTTAGGAAATATTCCTAAAGTTGGACAAATTTGAGTGTCCAAAATTGTGTTTTTTTAACTAAGCACCTTTCAAATAAATCTCATAGTGATAAACTTTTAAAATTTGACCCAGTACAGACATACAGCTGTATAACATGTCAGACAGAACAACTTACTGTATTATATGTACCACGTGCTGATATTTTCTATTCCATTTGATGTTTTAAAGTGCTGGTTGTGTACGAACTTGATTTCCTGACCTACTGCAGGTAGGTGCCCAGTTTGGAAGATGTTCTGTAGGATAGGCAAGACCTTCGCCTAGCTGTTCTCAGCTGCCTCGTGGTATTGAGTTTTTAAACTTTTTGCCTTCTGGCCAGCGTCTTGGTAGTTTCTTTTCCTTTTTTCTCATAGAACTTGTCTCTCGAAGATCTCTGGTTGGTGGAGGTTCCCAGTTGGTGTGCCTCAAGGTTCCAGTCATTTCTCGTACCAGAACTCTTCCTTGCGTCAGTGCACTGGGCCACGGGCTGATGATGGGTACCAAGAAAGAATGACTTTGTGTCTTGAGGGACACAGCTTAGTCTCACCAAGTGTGTATGCGTTTGAGGGATGACCCTCCCCTCTTGTCGGGCTTCCTGGTTAGGAGAAGCCCTTTAATTAAGATCCTGTTCTGATAGGGCCAGGGTCACTTTATTAAACGTTTTGATGCATTCCTGCTGTTTTCATTCCAGATATTTGAGAGGATAGTGGATGGAACCACAAATAGTGTTGCTTTATTCTTCTTCATCCTTTTAGTAGCATATTAATACTTAAGCATGACAAAAACTGTTTTTTTCTAGCTTTCCTTTACCCGTTAAGGAACAGACCAGTAATCTGTCGTGTTGTGACATGTTACCACATGTGTAAGTGGAAACAGATTGTTCTTTGATCATAGGTGAGCGTCTTGATGCTCCTGGAGCCGGCAGGTTGCTGAAGCATGTATCAGTGCACGCTCAGTCCACTTCCTTCTTGGTTACCTCTTCCTGTGAGGAGTAACTAGGCCTGTGTCCAGTTTATCATTCCAACTGTGGAAATCCATGGCAAATAAATTTGTTTTTCCACAAAAGGAACTCATGAGTATGTTCTAGAGTGGCTTCATTAGCTCAAAGTAGAGACTTCTGGAAGAGTGGCTGGAGTTCTCACTGATCCACAGGGGAGCCAGCAAAGAACAGTGTCAGGCCGCTTCTTCTGGTTATTTTTTCCTTGCTGGTTCCCAAAGGTGTGGGAAATGTAAATTAATGAATCTGTGATTTCTCTTTTCTGATCCATAAAGTAACCTGTTTATCAATAGCTGCGGAAAGGAGTGAGTACCCCTAAGAAACTGGGACTGAAGAGACATTTTATGGAGAGAAACTATATTGGTTCCTTTTCTTCTCAGGTAAATGAGCTCAAAGAAAAGGGCAACAAGGCCCTGAGTGCTGGCAACATCGATGACGCGTTGCAATGCTACTCGGAAGCCATTAAGTTAGACCCCCAGAACCACGTGCTCTACAGCAATCGTTCCGCAGCCTATGCCAAGAAAGGAGACTACCAGAAGGCTTACGAGGACGGCTGCAGAACCGTGGACCTGAAGCCTGACTGGGGCAAGGTAAGCTGTGTGCGCGCTGAGGCTCCTCAGGTGCCCAGAAACTCCTTTTGGGGGCAGTTCTTAAATACCAGCCCTCCTGGCTTGCCTAGTTGCCTATCCCAAGAGACTCATAGTTGACTGTTCCCCTCCCCCCAGTATTCTTCCTACCTGTTTGAGATTGTTCCTCAGAGTGATGGCATGTTTCATCAAATCTAAGGTACCATCGGTTAAGACATGTCTTATTTTTTGTTCTGCTAGGAAGGAAAACACTACCCAAAATTCTGACAACACTTAGGGTCGAAAGATGAACTGGGAGGGGGCAGGTGTGCACCTTAGATATTAGGCTGTGTTCTACAGGGTCGATGATATACCATTGCTGTATCCTGCTCCTCTTTCTATTTTTTCTTAGGCCTTCACGTGAATACCCACTTTGTTTCATGAAATGTAAAATAGATTTTTTTGAGTTCATCTTAGGAATTTACCGCTAGGTGTCTTTCATTTTGTATTTTTCTTTGCTGGTTTAAGGGCTATTCTCGAAAAGCAGCAGCTCTTGAGTTCTTAAACCGATTTGAAGAAGCCAAGCAAACCTATGAGGAGGGTTTAAAACATGAAGCAAACAACCCTCAGCTCAAAGAAGGTTTACAGAATATGGAGGCCCGGTTGGCAGGTAGGCAGGCACCACATATACTGCTCTTCTCCTTTTATTTACTATTATTTTTTAATTGGGATTAACTTGGAGGCTCCCCTGTCCCCCAGTGTTGGTCTAGTAGGCTGTGTGGGCATAGTAACTGACTTCTAGTGACGTGCTTTCCTTTGTTTGAAACAGAGAGGAAATTCATGAACCCTTTCAACATGCCTAATCTATACCAGAAGTTGGAGAGTGATCCCAGGACAAAGATTCTGCTCGCTGACCCTACCTACCGGGAACTGATAGAGCAGCTGCGGAACAAGCCCTCCGACCTGGGCACGTAAGTCAGGGCGGCACCGTTTGTCTCTGGAAATGGACGTGAACGTTGTGCTTTCTTCCTGGGATCCTGTGGCAGGCGGTTCCCTCGACCGGACTGCAGGGTTTCTCCCTTTGTTTTTTCTCCAAAGAGCAGTAGGAGTTTATTGCTTTGTTTACTGTTTATTTGTATTTTTAGAAAGGGTCAGGGGGAGTATATATCAGAGTAATCTGGAGTGTTTGTTCTAACCCTCCTCTGCCTCTTCACTGCTCTCCTGCTGTGCTGACCTAGCACCAACCCTATCCTTTCTTTACACATAGGACCCCCTCTCTCTGTTGGTATATTGGAGTGGAAACGCAAGGTTGAAAGGATGTCAGATCTAAAGAGGTCTCTCCAAACCTTGTACTGCTATCTGTGACTGTCTGAATCCCTCTGGCTCCTGAGATCAGACAAAGTGTATCTATAACTCATTTCTCTGTGTATCTGCTGGCCTCAAGAAATAAATTTGGTCTGTGTTACCTCATTTTATATGGATATTTGAAGGGTTGAGTATTCCCCATTGGTAACTTTTAGTACAGGATCTAGGAACCTTCTCATGGGTGAGAAGCTTTTATATACAGTAATCTGGGCTTTAGCAGTAAATGGGGTTTAAGATCAGTTGTGGAGAGGACTAAGTGCTGTTTTTTTGTTTTTTTAACCAATACTAGGAAATTGCAAGATCCCCGGATCATGACTACTCTTAGCGTCCTCCTTGGGGTCGATCTAGGTGGTATGGATGAAGAAGAGGAAGTTGTGACACCTCCACCGCCACCTCCTCCCAGAAAGGAGACAAAACCAGAGCCAATGGAAGAAGATCTTCCAGAGAATAAGAAGCAGGTGTCTCGCTCTTTTTTTTTTTTTAACACTGTTTACTATCATGAATTTAGAAGAAACAGCCAAGTCAATTAGAAATATGTGTGTCAGGTGGGACCATCTATAGGCTTTCCTTGGCTGTGATTGTTTTTTTGAATGCTCAGTATGTGCTAAAGTTACTGTTGTTAATTAAAATGGTCAGGGGACTTCCCTGGTGGTCCAGTGGGTAAGAGACTGTGCTCCCAGTGCAGGGGGCCTGGGTTCGATCCCTGGTGGGAACTAGATCCTGCTTGCATGCTGCAACTTAAAGAGTTTGCATGCCACGACTAAGAATCCACGTGCCGCAACTAAGACCCAGTGCAGCTGAAATAAATAAATAATAAATATTTTTAAAATAAAATAGTATATTAAAAGGTCCACGTAACAAGCAGTTTCATAGGAATCGTGTACCTCAAAGTCTTGAGGCAGTGGAAGCTACTAGTCCATAGTCCCACGGCCACTGTGGTTCTGGCAATGTGGAAGTCAGCCAGGGCCAGCCAGTAAAGTTGTGTGTGGTCCTTGTCCTTGCGGAGATGCAGAAGAATGCTGTCTGTCATTCCTTATGCTTCTGTTTCCTGGTTGGATGTGGTGTGTAGTTGAAAGTTGTCTGTGTTGCTAAGTGAACAACTTTCGGTCTTCCAGAGCAGGAGGCATGTGCCTGAACGATTTTATTTCCCCTCTTATAAATGGGAACAGCAGATTGTTGCCAAATTTAGTACCTTTAAATGGGTAAGCGTTGGTTGTTCATGGTGCCTCAAAGCTGGAAAAAGGCCCTATAACGTGGGTGGTAGTGAGCTCTGCCGAAGACTCCTGCCACCAGGACAACCCCTTCTGCTCCTCACGCTCTCTGCGGATGTTGCCTGACAGCTAAGACCCTGAGACAGCATGCGACAGAAACCGAACTTGCTCAGCCTCTCAGAATTAAACCTAGCACAGAACTATGTTGTCCTCTCTGAAGTTCTTTCAAGCTGAAGGGATTTCCTCTCCCCTGAAGAAGCCCTCACTTGCTGAGAAAGATCCAGGAGAGTAGGTGGGATAGGGGGAGTTTCAGAGGAAGCAGAGATGAAAGTCTGTAATTTTTCATTCTAACGGCTGATACTTCACTGTGGGTGTGGAGAACCTGCTTCTGTAGCCTAGTCAGCTGTGTATGCTGCGTGGCACCTGTGACGTCACAGGCCCTTGCTCTCTTTGCCGTCGGGTTAGATGTGCTCAGCACTGACTTCTCCCACACCTCATCTAGGCACTGAAAGAAAAAGAGCTGGGGAATGAAGCCTATAAGAAGAAAGACTTTGACACAGCCTTGAAACACTATGACAGAGCCAAGGACCTGGACCCCACCAACATGACTTACATAACCAACCAAGCAGGTGAGACCCAGGACACAGGTGCAGGAGTTGTTACGTGGTCCTGGGGGTGAGGCATGGGCTGACTCTTCCTTTTTGACCCTCCTGCCTGGCAGCCGTGTACTTCGAAAAGGGTGACTATGGTAAATGCCGGGAGCTTTGTGAGAAGGCCATTGAAGTGGGGCGAGAAAACCGAGAAGACTACCGACAGATTGCCAAGTACGCATGACCTGGGAATGCCTTGAGCGGTGTGGAGGGTTCCGTGTCTGCATGGAGAGGGGCTGCTGGCTGCACAACATACTGTGTTAGCCGTGGGCTGGAAAGGAGGCTGCAGGATCCTAGACGGAAGGTGTTGGAAGGGCGTGGTGCCTGGGGCAGTGATGTGGGCCTTGTGTCTGGTTGGTTGCAGATGTTTTTTTCTCTGCAGGGGCTGACCTTGTCTGTGTTCTGCCCTTAGCAAATTCTTTTTTCTCTTGTCTTTGTCAGAGCTTACGCTCGAATTGGCAACTCCTATTTCAAAGAAGAAAAGTACAAGGATGCCATCCATTTCTACAACAAGTCTCTGGCAGAGCACCGAACCCCAGATGTGCTCAAGAAATGCCAACAGGTGGGTAGGGAATATGGGATGTTTTGCTATTTTTTGTTTTATTTGTTGTAGTCATTACTATTTAATGACAAATCTGTTGTCTTTGGTCATTGTATATGATGCTGCCCCTGTCACTTAATGATGACAACACGTGGGGAATAACTCAGTTTTTCTGCTGTGCCTTTTTTGTCGGCCAAGGTTTCCACCATAAATTCGTTGATGTTGGGGGTCCAGTGCTCTGACAGTGTTGTGGTTGTTATTGTAGTTTAAGTTTTTTCTTACCTTATACAACCGAATTATGTAGGGGAGTGATTTTATTCACAGAAAGATTAGGCAGAAAATTGAACTGTCAGTACGTACATCATTTTCATATAGGTCATATCTTTGTACCAAGTGTACATCAATACCGTTCATTCTGCTTCATAGTACGTACACCTTGATGATGAGAAATATAAAATTTTTTTTTTGAATTGAGGTAAAGTTGGTTTACAACATTATACTTCAGTTGTACAACATAGCGATTCAAAATTTTTGTAGATTATATTTTATTTAAAGATATTATAAAATATCGGTTCTTTTTTTTTTTTTTTTTTTTTTTTCTCGGTAAGCGGGCCTCTCCCTGCTGTGGCCTCTCCCGTTGCGGAGCACAGGCTCCGGACGCGCAGGCTCAGCGGCCATGGCTCACGGGCCCAGCCGCTCCGCGGCACTTGGGATCTTCCCGGAGCGGGGCACGAACCCGCGTCCCCTGCATCGGCAGGCGGCCTCTCAACCGCTGTGCCCCCAGGGAAGCCCTGGTTATATCCTTTGTGCTGTACAATATATCTTTGTAGCTTTCTTAAGCTATACATAGTTTGTAAGGAGTATGAAATAATTAAACCAAAAGTTAAATCTTGCCACTCTGAAAATTGAAATTCTAATCAGACTTTTTATTAGCCCAATGTTTATGAGAGTTTAAATGACTATTCCAAGAATTAATAATTTTTTTAGGCAGAGAAAATCCTGAAAGAGCAAGAGCGGCTGGCCTACATAAACCCTGACCTGGCCTTGGAGGAAAAGAACAAAGGCAATGAATGTTTTCAGAAAGGTACCTACAGCTCAGATGATGGAACTTTTGGATAAGAGCAGTGTAGATGTTGCTTTCTGTGCCTTGGCTGACTGTGGGGTAGATGCGCTCTGGTGGTGTGCTTTATTTTATTTTTTAAGTTTGTCTTTTCCATGTTCAGGGGACTATCCCCAGGCCATGAAGCATTATACAGAAGCCATCAAACGGAACCCAAAAGATGCCAAATTGTACAGCAATCGAGCTGCCTGCTACACCAAACTTCTGGAGTTCCAGCTGGCACTCAAGGTGAGGCTCTGGGAATGCGGAGCAGCTGTTAATGTAACCTGTGCGTGAGGAATGTGCTTTCCTCTTTCCATGTTTTCATCAGCATCAGCTTGATGTTCTTCTTTTGATCGTAGATCCAAGGTGGTGATGTACATGGGAAATCTGTAAAAATACAGGGCCTGTGTCTGCCCTGTCCTGGCCTGTGGATTTATTCGTGGTTGGGAGTATTGGGGAAAGTAGATCCTTTTCCCTCCCCTTTGTCCTTCCTTACATTTTTTGTTGTTTACCTTTTTAACATTTTAAGTGTATGGTGAGTGGCATCAAGTACATCCACATTGCTGTGCAGCCATCACCAACATCTATCTCCAGAACGTTTTCATCTTCCCAAATGGAAACTGCGTTTTCTAAACACTAACGCCCCAGCCTCTCTCCCAGTCCCTGGCAACCACTGTTGTATTTTCTGTCTCTGAATTTGATCGCTCTAGGGACCTCCTGTAAGTGGAATCATACAGTATTGGACCTTTTGTGTCTAGCTTATGTCACTTAGCATAATGTCTTCAAGATTCACGTTGTAGCATGTGTCGCACTTCCTTTTTCATGGCTGAATAATACTCCATTGTGTAGACCACCTTTTGTTCATCCATCCATGGACATTTGGTTGTTTCCACCTTTTGGCTGTTCTGGACAATGCTGCTGTGAACATGGGTGTACAGATATCTGTTTGAGTCCCTGGTTTCAGTTCTTTCAAGTATTTTATGCAACAGTGGAAGTACTATAGTTCTGTGCTTCATTTTTTTGGGGAACTGCCTTAACTTCCACAGCAGCTTTAGCACTCTTTTCTTCTATACTCCAGTTAGATAGATCTGCTGTTGTCAGTAACATCAGGTATGGTCAGATATGATAATGTTCAACACTGAAGGAGTTACTCTCCATAGCTCTCTTGAACATGAGCTACTCTGCCTCTTGGTGATTTTTAAACTGTTCTCTGGGAGATAAACCTGGACTATCTTGTGGGAACTAGACAAAATGTTATCTGTCTAGACTCACCAGTACCTGAGTCCATGATGGTTTTGTATGATGCCACTATCTTCTCAGTCCATCTGGCCTAGAGACATCACTGCTGCTGGTGGGACTGCACAAGGGGAATGTCAAAAGCAAGTTGGTTTGCAAAGCAAAGAATAACATTGTTAGTCACCTGAGAGGTGGAACAGGACTTCGCCAATCTGCAAATGGGAGGGAAGAATGAGTAGAATTGCTTCCAGTCTTAGAGCTTCTTGGTTGGGCCTCAGTGCACACACTACACTGCATAGCATTCTTTTCTCCGTAATTTTATGTTTTGAAGATATTTCAGACAAAAAGACACAGAATACCTATATTTTCCACCTTTTCTTCAACCATAAGCATCGACGCTTTTGGCGAACCATTTGTGAAAGGAAATGATACATTTTGGCACTTGACCTCTGAATTCCTGAGCATACATCTCCTGAAATGACTCTCCCTGTCCAGTCACAATCTTATTCGCACCTAATAGCAGCAAAACTCAGGCTATAATGTCAGCTGCTGTATGTTTATGTTCAGCTTTCCTTAGTTGTCTAAAAATAAAGTTTTAAAGTTGTCAGTATCAAGGTTCATTCATTTCATCTGGTCATGTCCTCTAGTTTCTCAAACTAGAAGTTTCCCTACCTTTTCGGTTTGCGGGGGGGGGGGGGTTCCTTTTTTTTTTTTTTTATCATAACCTTAGCCTTTTGAAGAGTCCCAGCCCCCTTACATGAGATGGTCCATGATCTGGATTTGTTATCCCTTCTAGTTCTGCTTCCCTTACTTCTCTACTCTCCTTTTGCTGGGCCTGCTGTTAAATTACCAAGCTGCCAGGAACAACAGAAGCACTAGAGGGAGGAGGGATAAATTGGGAGATTGGGGTTGACATATACACACTACTATGTATAAAATAGATGAGTAATAAGGACCTACTGTGTAGCACAGCGAACTCCACTCAGTGCTCTGTAATGGCTTTGTGGGAAAAGGATCTAAAGAAGAGTGGATATGTGTATATATAATAACTGATCTACTTTGCTGTACACGTGTACAGCACCTGTAAATCAACTATACTCCAATAAAAATTTTTTAAAAGTAGAACAGGGCTTCCCTGGTGGCGCAGTGGTTGAGAGTCCGCCTGCCGATGCAGGGGACACGGGTTCGTGCCCCGGTCCGGGAAGATCCCACGTGCCTCAGAGAGTCGGGGCCCGTGAGCCATGGCCGCTGAGCCTGCACGTCCGGAGCCTGTTCTCCGCAACGGGAGAGGCCCCAACAGTGAGAGGCCCGTGTACCACACACAAAAAAAGAGAAGCATTAGAACAAAAGCAGAGAATGTTCTGTAATGGCCCTGGGTGAACAGTTAGATTTGTAATTCCAAGTGATCAGTCTGCCCTAGGGTAGCTCCTCTAAAGGAATGAGCCTAATTCTTTTTTGCCTCTCCTCCCTAGGACTGTGAGGAATGCATCCAGCTAGAACCGACCTTCAGTAAGTGCCTTTCTGTGCTGTTTCTCTGTCCTCTGACTGGCCCCAGGGTTGAGAGAAGGAGAGAGCATATTCTTTGCCTGTGTGTCTTTCGGGTTTGTAACATTTAGGAGCTAGTGTCAGGCTGAGGAACAGTGGTGTTCAGATGAAGAGTTGAAAGAGCACCTTTCAGAAGTGTGTTTTAGGTGATGCCTCACCTCTCCCTTTCTGTCTGTAGTCAAGGGTTATACACGGAAAGCAGCTGCCTTGGAAGCAATGAAAGACTACACCAAAGCCATGGATGTCTACCAGAAGGCACTCGACCTGGACTCCAACTGTAAGGTGGGGCTGCTCTGGCCTTCAGTGAGCTCTCCCCTGCCTCCACGTGTCTGATTCTTCCCTCTCGCCTGTTTCTCTGTATGTCTGCCTTCCCCTCAGTGACCTCTGTTATCTTGGACCTGCTGCAGCAGTGAGCCAGGTAGTGCTAACACCCTCCACTTTTGGCTTTGCCGGAATGCAGGAGGCCGCAGATGGTTACCAGCGCTGCGTGATGGCCCAGTACAACCGACATGACAGCCCCGAAGATGTGAAGCGGCGGGCCATGGCCGACCCTGAGGTGCAGCAGATAATGAGCGACCCGGCCATGCGGCTCATCCTGGAGCAGATGCAGAAGGACCCCCAGGCGCTCAGCGAGTGAGTCAAGTTGGGGGCAGATGGCCTTCGAGGGAAGAGGTGGACAGAAGCGTTGAGAATGCACAACGTTGGCAGCAGTGTGATCTGAGTGGAATATTTGTAGCGTAGTTCTTACTTGCAAGGTTGGCAGGTGATAGTGAGCTGGAAGGATTTCATTTGTATACGTTAGTGGCGATGGCTTAAGTGGTTAGTTGGAAAGACCAGTTTTTCTGGGAGAATGGTTTCAGCTTAAACCTGTGTCCTTGGACTCCTTTGCAGCAGGACTGGTCAGGTTCCGAACAGTGGCAGAGGAGGCCCGTGTGGGTCCCCCTGGGCAGTCTCTGCCAGGACTCCCTTACCACCTCTTGTTGGTTGGTGGTGTCCAGGGGGATTTGTGTTGGTTGGGGCTTGCTCTACGAGCAAGTAGGAATTTTTATAGGTTGTCTCGTTTCAAATAACTTTGCCTCTTGTTTGTCAGACACTTAAAGAATCCTGTGATAGCGCAGAAGATCCAGAAGTTGATGGATGTGGGTCTGATCGCAATTCGGTGATGACTTGCTCATCGTGCCCCTTCCCTTCGCCCTCACGTGGAAAGAGGAGCTGGGACCGCGGCAAGCAGCACGGAGCAGAAGGGAGAGAAGGGAAAACAAGTGAACAACTTATCTATATATTTATACAGACGTACGAGGAAGATTCAGAGACTTGTACTCGCGTATTCGTGCAGCCGCTGCCTCTGGGCCCTCCCAGCACACGCATGGTCTCCTTCCCCTGCCCCCAGTCGCTGTCTCAGCTGCTCTCCCATAGTTGGTTATTTTTTATTTGGGGCAGTGGGCTCGTAAGGGGAGGGGAGGGTGTTCTTCCCAACCTCAGGTCCCAACTGTCTTCACGTTGTTAACTCCACGTCCTCTTCTCCAATAAAACAAGCCAGTCAGGCGTGGTTATACACTGCTATGTCCCTGAGTGATTTTTTCGCCAAAAAACTTTGAAGCAGATGTCCTGTAGGAGTCACAGCCTGGATTGGGAGAGTTGAGTGCGAACTGAACACTGGGAACCAGGCCCGCACGCTCTCTTCCTTCCTGAAGGGTGGGGTGGTTGTGAGCTTGGCTGGGTTCCCTGGCCCAGCAAGGTGGCCACTAGGTGGTGCTGTCGCTCAGTGAACAACTGAAAGGGGACATGGAGGCTCCTGACCCAGAGTGGCTCCAGCTCCGGAGGGTCAGATGAACTTCCAGGTGATTCCCGTGCTGTCAGTTCTCCACCCTCAAATTGCAAAGCCAGAAACCAGTTAGATCCAGAGAACAGTGGGTCCCACTCAAGAACTGAAAACAATTTCTATTGCAAGAGACACTCTTCAGACCTCCTTTTTGGAAAGGTCAAATCTGTCAGCTGCTCTGTGTTAGTTGTATGTTAGTTTTAGTTCTTAACTCACTGATCTCAACTGACTTCAAAGTATGTTTTAATTACACTTTTCCACAGTTGAAACAAACTTTCTAAAAACCCTCTACTTGGACTGGGGTGGTTTCTGGGGCTGGACTAAAACTTCATTTGTTCCAGGAGTGCAGCTTTTGGGCTAGGAAGCTACTGAGGCCACCAGCTGGCTGCGCTTCTGCTGCCTTGACTGCATAGGCTGGCCTTCCCCTGGGAATCCCCAGCAGGCCTCCCCCATCTGGGTGGCACAGTCCTCCACAGGGATTCTGCTGCACCTTCGGTGCTACTGTCTCTTCAGGCTCTGTTCCCTCCATCCCCAAATTGATTGTCTAGAAAGGCTGAATTTCTGCTGGGAGCCAGTGACTATAAGACCTTGCTTTCCCAAAGCTTACATCCTGTTGCAGGTGATAGGAAGACGCTGGGCCCCCAGGGGCCCTCTGAGTCACATTTGCGTAGGGACATGACAGGAGTGAGTCTCGTGGGTACTGGCCCCAGAGGGGAGTGATGCAGGTGGAGGGACAGTAGAGGTGGCAAGTCTGAAGTCTTGAAACCTGAAGGCATGGGGGAGGCAGGTAGTGAAAGATGAGGGGCCCATTTCTGTTCAGCTGTTCCCCTGGGCAGTTCTAAGGTTGACAAGTTTGGAAAAGAGGCCCTTAACTGGGGACAGGAAAGACATAAAGTCGTTTCCCTCAGGGCCTTTAAGGATCTACTTTGTGGTGATAAAGGACATTCGGGGCTTGAGCTGACTTGACCTGCCAGGTCCCTAAATAACCCAGATCCAACCCCTTGAACTCCACCGCTCTCCAGACTCTGCAGCTGAGTGATGCTTACAGCCCAAGGACCCCCACCTCACGACAGGTTGGAGATGAGAGATGGCTCCGGCAAGGGAACACAAATAGGTGGCTTCTCTAGTTTGCATCGAACTTCCCTCCAAGTGACGGGACCCTTTGTGTGGTCTTGGGTCCACAAGCCCCACTTGCTTCCTGTGCTCACTGGGAGCACAGGCAGGGCCCCACTGGAACCCCTGCCGTGCCACCGCCACGGTGCTGGCTGTTGCTTCCTGCCCCCAGGGCCAGCACGCCCTGGGGAGGGGCCAGGCCCGCCCTGCTCTGATAAGGCGCGAGGGCTGGCCTCCGAAGGAAGCTCCACGGAGAGAGAGGAGAAGGAAGCACACAGTGGTCTGCAGGTGTGCGGGCTGCAGCCAGGAGTGGCTGACGCTCCAACCCCCACCTCCAGCCCCAGCCCCTTGCAGGGAAGGTAAGCCGGCCGGTGGCTGAAGACCCAAGGACCCTTCTCTTCCTCGCCCTCCGGCAGCCCCTCTGCCCAGCATGCCTCTCTCCATGTGGCAGCCTGGACTTTCCACTGCCCTAGAGAGGCTTTGGCTGGTTTGGGATGATGGAGCTGACCTTTGGGCCTGACTGGAACTATTTTCTGACCTGGGCTCACAACCATTTCTAGGGTGGGCAGCTGCCAGTGTGGGCTTGGGCTGGGCCGTGGGCTGAGCAAGCTGACGGAGGTTGTGCTTAGCTCTGGCATCGAGCTGGGTGATGTCGAGTGAGGCCCTTCTTATTCTTACCGGGCCTCGTCTTCCCGTCTGCAAGAAGGGAGAGGGCTGGGCAACACAGACTCTGAAGGTCCCTTCAGCCCAATCATTTGTGACGGAGGGAGGGTCTGAGGTTCGCCTGCAACAGCTCAGCTCCCAGCGTCTTGCTGCTGCCGTGGCATTCTGCCTTACGGGCTTGCCCTCTGGGCCCCCGCCTGTCCCGGGCACCACAGGCAGCCTACCAGGGCCCAGCTGCCCACCCTGCCTCCTTCCCACCCTCTCCCCAGAGTTGCCGCAGCCATGGCGGGGATGAAGACAGCCACCGGGGACTACATCGACTCGTCCTGGGAGCTGCGGGTGTTTGTAGGAGAGGAGGACCCCGAGGCCGAGTCGGTCACCCTCCGGGTCACAGGGGAGTCACACATCGGTGGGGTGCTCCTGAAGATTGTGGAGGAGATCAGTGAGTGCCCACCGCCCCCATTGCCCACGGGGTCCCCTGGCACTTCCGGGCCAGCCCTGCTACGTGGCCCTCGATAATGGAGTCACAGTGACTCAGGCACCAGCTTAATCATTTGGTTCCAAAAAAGACATTTCCCCAACTTAACTTCCCCTCCCTCCCACTGTCTTTCCTCCCTTCCTCCCGCTCCAACGGGTTCCACTAAGACCCTGAGGAGCAGACCTGGCCATGGTCCTCCGTTCACCCACTTCTGGGGCAGGAGAGGCCTTGCCTGCGCTGAGGCAGAGATCCCATTCTGGGGGTCGAGAGGAGCCCAGAGGGGGCTCCTGCTGACGTGGGGAGGGGCTCCCACACCCTCTCCCCGGGCGGAAGGAAGCCCTCAGCAGGCTGGTGACAGGCCCAGCCTGGGTGAGAAGGCCCTGCCCCCACGGGAAGTTACAGCACAGCCGCCTCTGGTATCAGCCCTGGAGGGGAGCAGGGCCACTGACGCGGGGGCTTCTCATCGCCTTTCCCTGCTGGGGGTGCGGGCTGCCCCTTCCTGGGAGGGCGGCGGGCCCGCTCTGATAGCCAGAGCCGGAAGGCAGGCCCGCGATAGTGCCAGCCTGGGTCCTGGGTCCCCCGGGGGTGGGGGTGAGTGGGCGGCCCGGGAGGGAGGTCAGTGGCTTGTGGACAGCCCAGGGCCGCAGGGCAGCCCGGCCACAGGGCTGAGGCGGTGAGGGAAGCCTCGAGAAGGCAGGGCCCAAGGAGGTTGTGAAAGCAGAAGTGGAGAGTAGAGGGTCCCTCGGGAGACCGGGTGTCAGACAGAGACTCAGGCAGGCTTGGCCGAACAGGGCGGAGAGGGTGAAGACCGGGTGCTCCGGGAGAAGAGCCGGTTGGCCCCGGGGCTTGGCCCACAGCAAAGCGTGAGGCCTGAACAAGGGGCCAGCCGGACCCACTCCTCCACCCGCTGCGGGGGCCCCCGGGGTCAAGTCCCTCCAGCTCCTGTCCCCAGCCCCCACTCACTCCTTAGCACATCCGAGGTCGACTGATGGCCATGCTGGCTGGGCCAGCCCCTGATCTGGAGCGCAGCCGGGCAGGTGGGACCCACCCTTTAGCTGCCGACACAGGGGCTGCGCCTAGCCCGGGACAGTATGAATCCTGAGAGGGGGCCACAGCAGGGAGGAGCAAGGCGACACGCTGGGGCGTGGGGACGTGCAGTGCTGAATTGGAGCCTCTAGGCTGGGGAGGACTCCTGGAGTATGACAAGAAACGAGGCTGGGGTGAATGCCATAAGGCGTTTTGGACTCCATCCCGGAGGTGGAGGGCAGCTGTGCCGAAAGGTTTCCAGTGGGAGGCTGCCAGGCTAAGGCAGGCCCCTTGGGTCGGGTGAAGACGGACAGGAGGTGAGTTTGGGGGAGGGCTGGCATTGGTAAAATGTGGTGGCTAAAGTGAAAGGGAGGAAGCTCGGGCCTGGCAGGAGAGCCGTTGTCACCCAGCCCCCAGGGAGCTGCTGAGGGGAGGGGGCACCTCTGTCCAGTGTCAGGCAGAGTGCGGTGAAGTGGGGCCTTGAGGGCTGCGACTAGGAGTCACCGCATTTATAGTCCCAGAGCCGGGCACACGGGCTGGTGAAAAAAGGTGTCTGGAATGATCGAAGCCAGTGGACGTGCCCCTTAGCCAGTGGCTTGTGGGTTTCTGGCCTGGGGCTCACAGCAGGAAGATGAAGGCCTAGACTAGGTGAGACCCCGGGAAGAGGCCGAGGCTAAGGAGGGAGAAGAGGGTCCTCGGACTGAACCAACGGGCAAGCACGGGGGCAGGCCAGGAGAGGGGGCCAACGGGACAGAACAAGAGCAAAGGGTCAGGAGGAGACGGGGAGTGGGTGCCACAAAACCAAGAACAGAGTGAAGGCACAGAGGGCGACAGGGCAGGAGGAAGAGGGAGGAGGGTGGCACAGAGGACGGGACCACTCCCCAGGAAGGGCTTTGACGCTAGTGGGCTCTGCTCTTCCACTGTGCTCACCTGGCACCAGTTCAGGCTCCTGAAGGGAAGATGCAGAGGAGAGCACGTGTCCTCCTTCACCAGCCGCATGACCTCGAAGTGCTCGCATTTCTATCCGAAGGCCCATGCGCCGTGTCGATGCGGCCGCACGCCTGTGTCACAGACACCATGCAGTCACCACGTGGCGGCAGGCACTGCGCAGTGTCCATTGCTGCTCGCATCTCAGGAACCAGAAAACTGAAGACCAGAGAGGTTCAGGTCTTGGCCAAGGTCACAGAGCTAGTAACCACTAGATATTCATGGAGTGCCTGCTGCTGCGTGCCCGGCACAACCCCAGGCCCTGCAGTTGCCTCTGGCTCCCGGGAATGCCAGAGAGAAGCCATGAAGCCAGGAACTGTGGGAGGACACAGGAGGTGCTGTACGGGGGAGCCCAATGCACCGGAGTGTGTGAGATGGGAGCACGAAGATTCTGGGTTGGGGGCTCCCCTGGGAAGTGACTCCCCTCAGTAGCAACTGAGCCCCGGGGACAAGCAGGGTTAGCCAGCAAAGAGCCGTTCTGCCATGACCTCAGTCCTAGCCCCCAAGCCAACCCCGCCTGGCCCTGCCCCTGGCCTGGGCAGGGGAGGGGCAGTCACCACCTCTGAATTCCAGGCTTGTGCTCAGCACTGGGGGCAGGGCCCTCCAAGGCTGACGTGGCCCCCCTTGCCTGTGGCCTCACAGAGCGGAAGCAGGACTGGTCAGACCATGCCATTTGGTGGGAACAGAAAAGACAATGGCTGCTGCAGACCCACTGGACCCTGGACAAATACGGGATCCTGGCGGACGCCCGCCTCTTCTTTGGGCCCCAGCACCGACCTGTCATCCTGCGACTGCCCAATCGCCGTGCCCTGCGCCTCCGAGCCAGCTTCTCCCAGCCCCTCTTCCAGGCTGTGGCTGCCATCTGCCGGCTCCTCAGTGAGTCCCCGGCTGGTCCCCACTCTGCCCCCTGCGAGGGTCCTGCCAGGGGGCACGTTCCCTCCCTTTCCAGGCCCAGCTGTTGTCACCTCGACCTTGCTGAGCTGTTCCCCATCCGGCTCGTGGGGCTGTGCCCTGCCCCGAACTGCCCATGGGTGGGGTGGGAGGTCACAGGGCAGAACCCCAGCCCCCGCTGAGACCTCTGCTCCTCTCAGGTATCCGGCACCCTGAGGAGATGTCTCTGCTCCGGGCTCCTGAGAAGAAGGAGAAGAAGAAGAAGGAAAAGGAGCCGGAGGAGGAGGTGTATGACTTGACCAAGGTCGTCCTGGCCGGGGGTGAGTGCAGGCGGGGCAGCCCAGGGGCGGCCACAGGGGCAGGCTCCAGAGGCCTGGGGTCGGGGCCGGGCCTGGTTGACCGTGACCCGCACTCCAGGCGTGGCACCTGTGTCGTTCCGGGGGATGCCAGCCCACTTCTCAGACAGTGCCCAGACCGAGGCCTGCTACCACATGCTGAGCCGGCCGCTGGCACCGCCAGACCCCCTGCTGCTCCAGCGCCTGCCTCGGCCCAGCTCCCTCTTGGACAAGACCCAGCTCCACAGCAGGTGCCTCGCCTGCCGGGTCTTCACCTGCGCTTGTGCCTGAGCCCCTGCGCCCAGAGCCCACACCCTCCCCTGTGTCCTGCTCGTCCCAAACCCACGCCTGTCCCCAGGCCTTTCCTGCACGTGTGTGCTTGCCCCAGCCCCTGCCCAGCCCCCCAGCCCACCCCACTGCCCCCGGCTCAGCCCTGACCCAGCCTCTGCCTGCGCTGCGGCCCAGGTGGCTGGACTCGTCGCGGTGCCTCATGCAGCAGGGTATCAAGGCGGGGGACATGCTCTGGCTGCGCTTCAAGTACTACAGCTTCTTCGACCTGGATCCCAAGGTGGGCTGGGTCAGGGAGAAGGGGTGTCTGGATCAGTGGGACACGGGGACCTTGCATCGGAGGTCTGGGCTCTAGGAACATTAGACACTTGTAGGGGTCTGTCCATCTGTCCATTTGTCCATCCACACCCGTTTATTAACTCCATCGACATGGTGCTGGGCCCCGGTTGATGGCAAGACCTGTTTCTCAAGGACCATCAGGGAGATAATGACCACAACTCAGTGTAGACGGTTGTAGGTGCCCCTGGAAAGGCTGCTCAGGTGGGAGGCACCCACACCTGCACTCAGGGAAGGCTTCCTGGAGGCGGTGGCACTGGGACCTGCAGGGACTAGGGGCAGGTGAAAGACGAGGCTTTGCGGGCAGGCACCTGTGTGCCTCTCTCCCTCCCTGCCTGCCATCCCCACCGGCAACCAACAGCCTCCATGAATCCAACCGGAAAACCTCCAGGTGCTCCCTCTACCTGTGGCCCCACTTCTCTGAACCGCCTTCACTGCAAAACTGCTAAGCGCCATTGTCTCTAGAACCCTGGGGTCCAGCGTCTTTGCTCCCCGCAAGCCTTTCCTGTGGGTGCCCCTCGACTCCCTCTCTCTCCTCAGCCAACTCTATCCCAGAGTCTTCTATCCTGGAGTCCCTGTCCTGCTGAGGTGACCATGCCTTCCATGCTATCTGTCCCCTGCTCACTTCCCGTCCACTTCTTTTTTTTTTTGGCTGCGTCACGCGGCATACAAGATCAAACCTGCACCCGCTGCAGTGGAAGTCTTAACCACTGGATGGCCAGGGAAGTTCGCCATCCACTTCTTACTTGGCCACTTGGGATCCCCACGCGCACAAGGGTCTGCAGCTGCCCTGCCCAGGTTCCTCAGCCCTTCCTCCTGTCTCCACAGCCTCTGGGAGTTGCAGGCTCCAGGGCTCCATTCCCCAGCCTCCTTCTCTCTACCCTTTCTCCCAGGAAGATCCAGCCTCCTGGATTTAAGGGTCATCTCTGTGCTCTTTATAGATTTACCACCTCCAGCCCAGACCTCTCTCCCCTGAGCTCTAGACTCTCATGTCCAAATGGCTGTCTCTGCTCTGGCACCTAACAGGCATCTCAGCTTCTGCCTGAAACAGAACTCTTTTTTTTTTGAAAGTAGCCTTCCACTAGGATAAGCCTACTTGTTTTGGACATAGTAACCTTTTAAAATTATTTATTTATTCATTTGTTTATTTATTTATTTGCTGCATTGGGTCTTCGCTTTTGCCCGCAGGCTTTTCTCTAGTTGGGGCGAGCGGGGCTACTCTTCGTTGCGGTGTTCAGGCTTCTCATTGCGGAGGCTTCTCAAAGCACAGGTTCTAGGTGCGCAGGCTTCAGTAGTTGCAGCACACAGGCTCAGTAGTTGCAGTGCATGGGCTCAGTAGTTGTGGCACGTGGGCTCAGTAGCTGTGGCACTTGGGCTCAGTAGTTGTGGCTTGACGGGCTCTAGAGCACAGGCTCAGTAGTTGTGGCGCACGGACTTAGTTGCTCGGCCGCATGTGGGATCTTCCTGGACCGGGGATCGAAGCCGTGTCCCCTGCATTGGCAGGTGGATTGTTAACCACTGCGCCACCAGGGAAGTCCTGAAACAGAACTCTTGATTCCAAGTCTGCCCAGCACATCCTCCCACCATGGACTCATGGCAAAATCCCCACACTTACACTATTCTGGGTCTTTCCCTTTCCCTCTCATCTCATCCCTCCTTGTGTCCTGTTGATCCTTCCTTGAACTAAACATCCCAAACCACCCGTTCCTCTCCATCCCTTCGTCTGTGCAGCGTCAGGCTCTCTCGTGTGAGTTGCTGCAGCCCCTCCTAATGGGCCTCTCTCCTCCTTTGGCCTCCCCAACCACCACGCAGTATCTGGAATGAACGTTTACAGGTGCATTAGGTCCTGTCAATCCTGCTTAAAAGGCTCCTGTGGGTGCCTGCGGCCCAGGACCGTGCTGATCTGGCCCTGGCGTTGCCCACTCCCTCCCACCTGCCCGGCCCCCCTTTCCTCTCCGTCCACATCCCCGTGCTCCTTCCTCTCCTCCAGGCTGTTGTGCCCTTTTCCCGCCTTCCCTGCCTTCTTTTGTTTGTTGGTTTTTATTGAAGTATAGTTGATGAACAATATGATCTAAGTTACAGGTATACCATATCGTGATTCACAATTTTTAAAGGTTATACTCCATTTATAGTTGTCATAGATTGTTGGCTATGCTCCCTGTGTTGTACAATATTCCCTGCCTTCTTTTTATTTTTTAAATTTTTTAATTAATTTTTTTTTTGGCTGTGCTGCGCAGCTTGCAGGATCCCCCACCAGGGATCACACCTGGGTCCCTGGTAGTGAAAACACCGAGTCCTAAACCACTGGACCTCCAGGGAATTCCCATCCCTGCCTTCTTTTGGATTGAGTAGTTTTCATGATTCCATTTACCTCCTTTATAAGAGTGTATTATCTATGCTGCTTTTTTTTCTCTTTTTAGCAGTTGCTTTAGGGGTTATGATTACCATCCAGTGAAACACCGCTTCACTACAGTGTAAGAACCTTACAGCGGGATCCCGTCTTCCCCTCCCAGCCTCTGCGCTCTTGTTATCACACACTCCCCTTCTACATACGTCAAAGCCCACGATACATTGTCATCCTTGTTGCTGTTATTCTTATTTATTTATTTATTTTGCCGCGCCGCACAGCTTGCAAGACCTTAGCTCCCTGACCAGGGATCGAACCCGTGCCCTTGGCAGTGAAAGCACGGAGTCCTAACCACTGGACCGCCAGGGAATCCCCTGTTGCTGTTATTATTATGATGATGACTGTATTGAGAAATAAGTCATTACCGTATAATTTGCCCGTTTAACATTTTCATCATCCCCAAAAGAAATCTCACGCCCATTATCAGTCACTCCTCACTTATCCCCCACCCCTCCTAGCCCCAGGCATCTACCAATTTCTGACTCTATAGATTTGCCTGTTCTGGACATTTCATGTATATGAAATCATGCAACATGTGGCCTTTTGTGGCTGGCTTCTTTCACTGAGCGTAATGCTTTCAAGGTTCATCCACGTTGTAGCCTGTCTCAGTGTTTCATTCCTTTCTATTGTAAAATTATATTTCATTGTACATATATGCCACACTTTATTTATCCATTCATCAGTTAATAGACATTTGTTTTACCCCCACTGGTTGGTTGTTATGAACAATCCTGCCATGAATATTCATGTACAAGTTTTTGAGTGGACATATATTTTCATTTCTCTTGGGTGTATATCACTACCTAGGAGTAGAATTGTTGAGTCATCATCATGATTATTTTTACTGTAACCAGTCCATTATTTTTTTAACATCTTTATTAGAGTATAATTGCTTTACAATTGTGTGTTAGTTTCTGCTGTATAACAAACTGAATCAGTTATGCATATAAATATGTCCCCATATCTCTTCCCTCTTGCATCTCCCTCCCTCCCACCCTCCCTATCCCACCCCTCTAGGTGGTCACAAAGCACGGAGCTGATCTCCCTGTGCTATGCGGCTGCTTCCCACCAGCTATCTATTTTACGTTTGGTAGTGTATATATGTCCATGCCACTCTCTCACTTTGTCCCAGCTTCCCCTTCCCCTTCCCCGTATCTTCAAGTCCATTTTCTAGTAGGTCTGCATCTTTATTGCCATCTTGCCCCTAGGTTCTTCATGACTTTTTTTTTTTTTTTTTAGATTCCATATAAAAATATGGAACGCTTCACGAATTTGCGTGTCATCCTTGCGCAGGGGCCATGCTAATCTTCTCTGTATCGTTCCAATTTTAGTATATGTGCTGCCAAAGCGAGTACAGTCCATTATTTTTTTATTACACTTTTAGTTTTGAGATAACTGTAGATTCACAGACAGTTGTAAGAACTAATACATGAGATCCCAGATACCTGGAGACTCGTTACCCAGTTTCCCCCAACGAGTATCACAACCAGGACCTTGACATGATACAGTCAAGACACAGAAAAGTTCCATCAGCCAATCGTCCTGCAAATGCATTTTTAAAATATGGAAAGCAGTCTTTTCTCTCTGCCTACACACTCACCATTCCCTGCCGGGTCTTCACCTTCCTGTGTATAGATCTGGATTTCCAGCTGGTACCATTATCTGTCTGCCTGAAGGACTTCCTTTATCATTTCTTGTCAAGCTGGTCTACTGGTGATGAATTCTTTCAGCTTTTGTATGTCTGCATAAGTCATTCTTTTGCCTTTGATTTTTTTTTTTTTTTTTTTTTTTTGCGGTATGCGGGCCTCTCACTGTTGTGGCCTCTCTCGTTGCGGGGCACAGGTTCCGGACGCGCAGGCTCAGCGGCCACGGCTCACGGGCCCAGCCGCTCCGCGGCATGTGGGATCCTCCCAGACCTGGGCACGAACCCGTGTCCCCTGCATCGGCAGACGGACTCCCAACCACTGCGCCACCAGGGAAGCCCTTGCCTTTGATTTTGAAAGATATTACTTGTTGTAGAGTTCTTGGCTGACTTTTTTTTTTTTCCTTAAAAATTCTGCCTCACAGTCTTGTGGCTTGTCTCTCTTTGTTTATCTGTATGAACACACGTTTTTTTCTGACTGCTTTTATGATTTTCTGTTTATCACCGGTTTTAAACAATCTGATGATCACGTGCCTTGGTTCGCTTCAGGTTTCTCGTGCTTGGGGTCCATTGAGCCCCTCAATCTGAGTTTATAGTTTTCATCAACTTTGGAAAAATTTTGGCCTTTATTTTTTCAGGTGTATTTTCTGCTCCCCCCTCTTTTATGGGATTCTGGTCACATGACTATTAGGCTGCTTAAAATCATCCCACAGCTCACTGATGCTCTGTTCAGTGTTTTTTTTCCCCCAGTCTTATTTTTCCTTGTTTCATTTTGGATAGTTCTACTGCTCTATCCTCAAGTTTACTAATCTTTTCTTCTACCGTGTCTAATATGTCATTAATACCCTGGCTAGAAGTTCAATTTTGACCTTTTTTAATATTTTCCATCTCTCCTTAACATGCTCATGCTTTTCTCTACCTTCTTGAACATACAGGATATATTTAAAATAATTTTTTTTAGTGTTTCTGTCTACTAATTCTATTATCTGTGTCATTTCTGGATTTACTTTTATTAACTATTTATCTCCTAATTATGAATTGTATTTTTCTGCCTGTTCTCATGCCTGGAAATTTTTTTGTTTTTTGGAAAATTTTTTTTTGATGCCAGACACTACAAATCTTATGTTCTTGGGTCCTGGATTTTTTTTTTTTTTTTTGGTAGTGCTTTAAATATCTTTAAACCTTGTTTTGAAGTTAAGACAGTTGGAAACAGTTTGCTCCTTCTAAGGTTTGCTTTGAACATGAACTAATCATTATAATTTATAATAATTAAATAATAATTAATTAGATCAGAAAAAAGCATCTTTTAATCTAGGGCTAATTTACCCCATTACTGTGGCAAGAGCCTTCTGAGTATTTTTTTTTTTTTTTTGCCACACGGCTTGTGTGATCTTAGTTGCCTGACCAGGGATTGAACCTCGGCCCTTGGCAGTGGTCACTACTGGACCACCAGGGAATTCACGTGTTCTGAGTATTCTGATGTTATATATATGATGAGGCTTCTCTAATCTGTGTTGGGAATATGAACTATTCCCACCCTCATGTGAGCTCTGGTAAGTGTTCCACCTGCTCCTTTTACTGTTTCTTTCTAGCCTTGAGTTATTTCCTTACACACATGTGCTGATCGGTACCCAGCTAATGACTAAAGAGGAGCCCTCTGCTGATTTCCATCCAGAGTTTTCTCTCTGTGCAGCTCTCTCCTCTGCAACACTCTGTCCTGTGAATTCTAGCTGCCTTGGACTCCCCAGATTCTCAACTGCACCTGCTCTCCTCAGGGAATATGCTGGGCTCCGTTTGGGGTCCTCCTCTTGGCTACAGCAGGCACGCTTGCTCCAGGCAGCAAGCTGGGGCAACCTCACCATTCACTTGTTTCCCTTCTCTCAGGGATCCCTGTTCTGTGTGGTCTGTTGTCCAGTATCTAAAACCCGTTTGGTCTTTGTCATTTTCTTTGTTTTAATTAAATTTTAGGGAATTCCCTGGAGGTCCAGTGGTTAGGGCTCTGTGCTCTCACTGCTGAGAGCCCAGGATCAATCCCTGGTTGGAGAACTAAGATCCCACAAGCTGTGCGGCCAAAAGAAAAAAAAAAAGCTTAAATTTTATTTTTAATCAAAGTAACATATGGTGGCTTAAAGAGTTGAATAGTCCTAATAGTAATAACAACAATTAAAAAAAAAAAAAAAAACAGCTCCTTACCCCACCTCTCTTTATCCCAGATTTCTGATCCCTAGAGACTATAGGTTTTGACTCTGTAGCTTTTTATTCTAGTGTTTACATCTATATGACAAGCTTATGTATGTCTATTCCCTTGACTTTTTCATTTCACGCATAATCTATTCACTTTGTATGAAAGGTGAAGATTTATCTGTCTTATATCCTCCCTCCTTCCCCCACAACACACGCATCTCTTTGCATCTTTGCAGTTGACCTGTGTTGTAGCTTTTGGTTAAAACAACATGAGTGTGGCTGTAAATAGTAACACATATACATAACGTTCTTAGCTAAGCCACAGAGTAACTATACTTCCTTTCTTGGTTTATTTCTTTTCTATTAATTGTCTGTCTGTGTACAATTAGAAGAGAGACCCCAAAAGGCTATCTGTACACTCTCTGTGAGTCTGTGGCTTGCCATGGGGCATCTTCAGAGTGATGAGGTGGGATGTTCTATAACCAAGCCCCTCCAACATTGCAACCTAAGGACGATGCCCCTTTCAAAATGATCGATCACCTTAGGATATCAGTCAGTGTTATTTCCTGGTCAGAACTGTGGAATGGTAGCAGTCTAGACCCACTGCTTAACTGTTGTCCTTGAACTTCCCTTCACTATTTCCTGGGAATTCCTATATTGGATTTCTTGATTCCTGGATCTCTTGTGTTCCTTTTTCTTGACTGACTCCCTCATCTTGATGGAGCATATATTTCAATAGCTTCCCCTAAAACGGTAAAATAGTAATAGCTTCCCCTAAGTGGTTTGAAATCCTGCGTGTTTGAGAAGGTCTCTGTTCTACCCTCACTTGCATGATAGTTTGGCTAGGTACAGAATTCTAGGATTGAAACATTTTCCTGCCAAATTTTGAAGCCACCTTCCCATTGTCCTCTAGTTTCCAGTGTTGCTGTTGGGGAGTCCAATGCCATTTTTTATTTTCAATCCTTCCACGTGTGACCCTTTTAATTTTTCTTGAAAGGGGAGGGGAGGCCCCAGAAGCTTTTAAGAATCTTCTTGGGAGTTGCCTGGTGGTCTAGTGGTTAGGATTCAGCACTTTCACTGCCCTGGCCTGGGTTCAATCCCTGATAGGGGAACTGAGATCCAGCAAGCCATGCAACGTGACCAAACAAAAACAAAAGCAAAAACACCAAAGAATCTTCTCCTTATCACTTGGTGTTTAAAAATCTCTCAGTAGTATGTCCTCGTATGAATCTTTCTTCATTGATTGTCCTGCACACCTTGCTGAGCCCTTTCAAATCAGGGTCGTCCAGTTCTAGAAGAATGTTCTATACAATCTCTTTAATAATTTACTTCTCTCTATTTTTCTGCTTTTTTTTTTTCCTGGAACTTAGTAGATGTTAGACCTCCTAGATTAATTTTTAAAAGAAAAAAATTAGACATTTATATTTTCTTTCTTTTTTTAAGGCTTGTTGTCTTTTTGTTCTACTTTCTGGAAAGTTCCTTGACTTATCTTCCAAATGAGCTATTGAATTTTTAATTTCTGCAACTGTCTTTTTAAATTCTAAGAGCTCTTATTTTCTGACTGTTCCTTTCTGAAGTGCTTTTTGTTTTGTTTTGTTTTGTTTTTTAGTGTAACATACATTTAGAAATATTCACAAATGTAAACCAACAGAACTTTACCAGCCTTCAGAAGCCAAGCAGTATTTCCCACAGGGGGAACCACTAATGTTACTGCTAACACCATAGATTAGTTTTGCCTGTATTTGAAATTTACATAAATGAAATCATGCGATCTGTACTCTTTTGTGTCTGGCTTTTTTCACCCAGCATTATGCTTGTATAAGTCATCCATGTTCATATAGTGGTAGCATATTGCTCACTGGTGTGTAATATTCCATGCTGTCAATGTACCACAACTAATTTTCCATTCTATTGTTGATGAACATTATGCAATTTTCAGTTTGGGCTATTATGAATAGAGATACTGTGAACATTCCAGCATATGTTTTTGGTGAACATATGTACACGTTTCTATAAGGTATATATCCAGAGGTGGAACTGCTGGGTTGTGGGGCAGGCATTGGTTTAGCTGTAGTAGATAACTACACACTCATACGCCCCCACCTGCAGTGTATGAGTTTCAGTTGTTCCACAACTTCACCAGCAGGTATTTCCTACCTTTTCCATTTTAGCCATTCTGGTAGGTGTATAATAGTATCTCACATGGTATTTTGTTTGTTTCTTCAAGCAGCTTTACTGAGATATAACTTACATACCATAAAAATTGCCCACTGTGAGCAGTTTATTTTTAGTAAAGTTATATAGCTGTGCAACCACAATCCAGTTTTAGAACATTTCCGTCACCCCAGAAAGTTCCCTAGTGCCCATTTGCAGTCATTCCTCATCCCACACCCAACCCCAGGCAACCAATGATGTGCTTTTTAAAAAAAATTTATTTGTTTTTATTTTGGCTGCATTGGGTCTTCGTTGCTGTGTGCAGGCTTTCTCTAGTTGCAGCGAGCTGGGGCTACTCTTCGTTGCGGTGCACTTGCGCTAGGTGCCCGAGCTTCAGTAGTTGTGGCACACAGGCTTAGTAATTGTGGCTTGCGGGCTCTAGAGCATGCAGGCTTCAGTAGTTGTGGCATTTGGGCTCAGTAGTTGTGGCTCACGGGCTCTAGAGTGCAGGCTCAGTAGTTGTGGCACACGGGCTTAGTTGCTCCACGGCATGTGAGATCTTCCCGGACCAGGGCTCGAACCCGTGTCCCCTGCATTGGCAGGTGGATTCTTAAACACTGCGCCACCAGGGAAGCCCTGATGTGCTTTTTATGTGGCTTTAATTTACATTTCCCTGATGACTAATCAAGTTGACAACTTTTTCGTATGGCTATTAGCCATTTGGATATCCTCTTTTGTGAAGTTTCTTTCCAAAATTTTTGCCAGTTTTTATATTGAGTTGCTTGTCTTTTTCATATTGCTTTGTAGGAGTTCTTTATATATTCTGTACCTGAGTACTTTGACAGATAAATATATTGTGAATATATTTTCCCACTCTGTGCTTTGCCTTTTCATTCTCTTAGTGGTTTATTTTGCTAAGCAGAAGCTCCTAATTTTAATATAATGTGAGTCGTATTTTTTCTTTTATGATTAATATTTTTTGCATCCTGTTTAAGAAATCTTTTATTCTAAGATCACACAGATGTAGGCCTATTTTTCTCCAAAGACTTTATTGTTTTAACTTTGATATTTAGATCTTTGACCCAAATGGAATTGATATTTGTATGTAGTGTGAGGTAGGGATACAAAAACTTTATTAATTTTTAAATTAAAAAAAAATGTACCATATGGGTATCCAATTGACCCAGGTCCATTTACTGAAAAGAGCATCCTTTCCCCAGTGATGGCAAGATCACCTTTGTCTTAAGTCAGGTGAACATATATGTGTGGGTCTCTCTCTGACTCTCTTTGATTACATTGATCAATTTGTCTCTCTTTGTGAATGCCATGCTGTCTTAATTACTATAACTTTATAATCACATTCCTTTTATTTATTTATATTTTAGTTTTATAAAAAACTTATTTATTTATTTTTGGCTGCGTTGAGTCTTTGTCACTTCGCGTGGGCTTTCTCTAGTTGCGGGGAGTGGGGGCTACTCTTCGTGTGGTGCACGGGTTTCTCATTGCGGTGGCTTCTCTTGTTGCAGAGCACGGGCTCTAGGTGCACACTCTCAGTAGTTGTGGAGCACGGGCTTAGTTGCTCTGCAGCATGTGGGATCTTCCTGGCAGGGCTCAAACCAGTGTCCCCTGCATTGGCAGGCAGATTTTTAACCACTGCGCCACCAGGGAAGCCCTGCATTGGGTCTTTGTTGCTGTGTGTGGGCTTTCTAAAGTTGAGGCGAGCAAGGGCTACTCTTCGTTGTGGTGCGTGGGCTTCCCATTGCGGAGGCTTCTCTTGTTGCGGAGCACAGGCTCTAGGCATGTGTGCATCAGTAGTTGTGGCTCACGGACTCTAGAGCGTAGGCTTGGTAGTTGTGGCACACGGGCTGAGTTGCTATCTTCCAGGACCAGGGCTTGAACCTGTGTCACCTGCATTGGCAGGCGATTCTTAACCACTGTGCCACCAGGGCAGCCCCACGTTCCTTTTAAAAATAGTGTCCTGTTCTTGTTTTATGAGTGCGGTATTTTGTCTCTGTAAGGATTCTGACTGGTGTTGTTTGAAGTTTTTTCTGCTCCCTACATTGTCTTTATTTCCTCCAAGCTCTTTTTTTCCCCTGACTATAGTTCATGGGTCTCTGTTGTTCATTCCAGCAGCTTTCCTAAAATGTGGGTAATCCCTGCCTGTCTTTTCATATTTAGAAGTAAGGCTCTAAGAAGCCAGTTGGAAACCCTAAGTGAATGAATAGGGCTTGGCATTTTAGGCCTCCTGGGGAAGATGGGGCAGGAATGCCACTTTCTGTGGGGGGTTTCTCTTTGGCTTCTCAGCAGTGAATGCTCTGATCTCCTGACTGGGGAATAGAAGGCTCATTGCCAATGTCTTTGGTGACAAGTGGGGAAGGGCTGGGGATGTCTCACCTTTCAAAATGCCAACTTTCCCTTAATTCAGCTGTTTTCAGCACAATGCCCCCCACACCCAGATGTACCAAATGCAGGGGTACCTCTGGCTCAGCATCTCGAGAGTAAATCTCTGGTTTCTACCTGGTGCCAGCTGGCTGTCACTTGGCTGCAGGGAGCGGGGAGGGAAGTGCTCTCTTTATAGACTTTCTGTGGTCCTCATTTCAGCCCACCCTCGCCTCCCAGAGGATCCCAGACCTGAGCCTGTCCGCCATGTGAACTGGATGCCTTTGTTCAGATCTTAGTTTTTTTGCTGTTTGCTTTCTGATCTTTTTTTTTTTTTAACATCTTTATTGGAGTATAATTGCTTTACAATGGTGTGTTAGTTTCTGCTGTATAACAAAGTGAATCAGCTATATGTATACATATATCCCCATATGCCCTCCCTCTTGCATCTCCCTCCCACCCTCCCTATCTCACCCTTCTACGTGGTCACAAAATTCATTAGTGCGTTTGCCATAGAACAAGAGAGGGAAAAGTGTGTGAGATCCCAGCTCTCCTTCCCTGCAACTCAGTTCCTGTCCATGTTTTTGCTTGTTCATCTTCCAAAATTTTGTTGGTATCTCTCACCAGCTGTAGTTGTCTCCCCTCTCTCTTCTTTGTCCTTTTGGGTTTATCCTTTTTATGCCTTTGCTATCAATTTTGGCGGGTTTCAGAGGGAGCGTGGGCTTGGTCTTCTGTGGGTAACTAGGATCCCCCTTTGAGTTCCTTCTCTCTGGAATGTTCTTCCTACCACTCTTCCCTTCAGTGGCTTGTCCATCCTCAGGTCTCAGTGCAGCCGCACCCCAGTTCCATTTTCTCTCATCGCCATCAAACTTGTGGGCTTCCTGCCTGAGCACACAAGTGAGATGCCCTTTGGAAGCTACTTTCTTTCTCGCTTTGATTGTACTCTTGAATCACTTCACTTATTTACCGACGGGTTTACTCGGTCCCCATTGTCCATTCAGCAGCACGCAGGGCACACAGTAGACAAATGCTCCATATCTTCACAAAGAGGTTAGAGGGGAGGGGCTGCCGCTTTCCTGGGCAGATGGGGCTGGCAGTCTGGGATTGGGGTTGCGGAGCCACCAAATGAGCTTGCACAGCACAGAGGGCAGGGCTGAGGCCTGAGGCTCGCAGGAGCTGGCTGCAGGGGGTGGTCAGGGCAGTTAGCACCGACCAACCCAGCCTCCCCTCCCACCACTCCAGACAGACCCGGTGAGGCTGACGCAGCTGTACGAGCAGGCTCGGTGGGACCTGCTGCTGGAGGAGATTGACTGCACTGAGGAGGAGATGATGGTGTTTGCAGCCCTACAGGTGCCGGGCAGGCCTGGGGACCCCGGGTGGCTAGGTGCGCGCCAGGCCCAGGGCAGGGAGGGTGTTCCGGCGGGGGCCCACCTCCGGGGAAGCCCAGCTGAGGGCACTGTTGGGCCAAGGGGCTGCCCGCTCAGTCCTCCCTGGTCACGTGCTCCTCCCAGTACCACATCAACAAGCTGTCCCAAAGTGGGGAGGCAGACGAACCGCCTGGCACAGACCCGGGGCTGGATGACCTGGATGCAGCCCTGAGCAACCTGGAGGTGAAGCTGGAGGGGTCGGCGCGCACGGACGTGCTGGTGAGGAGGGGCCCCAGTCAGGGGTTGGGGTCAGGGTCAAGTGCAGGGACCAGCACCCCGCTGACTCCTCTCCTCCCCAGGACAGCCTCACCACCATCCCAGAACTCAAGGACCATCTCCGGATCTTCCGGTGAGTCTGGGCCCAGAATTGGCAGCCCTGCTGGAGGGGCCCAGTGTGGAGAGAGGACAGGAGGGAGGGAGGAGGCCTGTCACGAACCTCCCACCTCACCCTCAGACCCCGGAAGCTGACCCTGAAGGGGTACCGCCAGCACTGGGTAGTGTTCAAGGAGACCACGCTGTCCTACTACAAGAGCCAGGACGAGGCCCCCGGGGACCCCATTCAGCAGCTCAACCTCAAGGGTGAGTGAGGGCGGATTGGCCAGGAGAGGGACAAGGGCTGTGTGCTGGCCAGGTGAATGCTCTCACTTGTCTCCTCCTGGGGGCGGGGAAGATGCCCTCTGACCTGTGGCCACTGTGCAGGACTGGCCTTCACCCAGGGCCCTCTCAACAGGGCTCCTTCTCCCAGCCTAGCCCACCCCTTCTTCCTCCAGGCTGTGAAGTGGTCCCTGATGTCAACGTCTCAGGCCAGAAGTTTTGCATTAAACTCCTGGTGCCCTCCCCTGAGGGCATGAGTGAGATCTACCTGCGGTGCCAGGATGTGAGTGAGGGCTGGGCAGGGGCCACGGCTGAGCCAGGCCAAGGGCAGGGGCTGAGCTAGAGCCTCGCCAGCCCCTCACCTCCCTCTCCCCCCGTCCCACCCCAGGAGCAGCAGTACGCCCGCTGGATGGCCGGCTGCCGACTGGCCTCCAAGGGCCGCACCATGGCGGACAGCAGCTACTCCAGCGAGGTGCAGGCCATCCTGGCTTTCCTCAGCCTGCAGCGGACAGGCGGCGGGGGCTCAGGCAACCACCCCCAGGGCCCTGATGCCTCCGCCGAGGGCCTCAACCCCTACGGGCTTGTTGCCCCCCGCTTCCAGCGAAAGTTCAAGGCCAAGCAGGTGCCAGAGGGAGTAGGTGGTGGGAACAGCCAGAGGGTTTACCTGGCCACCCTTGCCCCTGGATGTCCACAGAGCCTTCCTGTGGAAATGCACACGCTCACTCGCTCCTTTTCCCACCTGGGTCCCTGAGACTGAGCGTGCTGCTCCCCACCCTCTGTGGGGGTGTCACGGTCCAGCTGCCCATGTCCACCTCAGGGCCCGGCTCAGCTCACATGTGCTGAACGGTGAGAGGGTGCACTCGGGTGGACCCACACTGGGCACTGGCCCTGCCCCAGGCTCAGCATCCTGTCTTCCTGATGGGGACAGGCAGGGGGTCTCAGGGACCTTGGCAGCCCCTCACCAGCGTTGTCCCACAGCTCACTCCACGGATCCTGGAAGCCCACCAGAATGTGGCCCAACTCTCGCTGTCTGAGGCCCAGCTGCGCTTCATTCAGGCCTGGCAGTCCCTGCCTGACTTCGGCATCTCCTACGTCATGGTCAGGTATGAGTACCACCCCAGTCCATTCTGCTAAGCACCATCTCTGAAGATGGTGAAGCCATCTGAAGCCTTCCTTCCTGTCCTCTGCGGGGAGCCCTTACCGAGGGCAGCCTGCGTGCACCCCCTTCCAGCCTGCAAACACAAGAGAGGGATCAGGTGGGGAGAGCAGGAGATCCCGCACCCGTCCCAGCTCTGCCATAGACCACTTCCTCTCTGGGCCTTGGCAGCTGATCTGTAGGACAGGGTTGGGTGGCTGCTGTGACAGGAAGTGCCCCCTGTGACTGCCCATTTTCCAAGCCTGCAAAGATAGGAGCAAATGGATGATGCTGCTACCAAAAAAAAGTTGCTGTCGAAAAGCATGGACTGATGCTGCTAAACGCTATCATTGTGATTATAGTAATTAACCCCCATTTTCCAGATGAGCAACTTGAGACCCAGAGAACCTAAGAGATTTACTTGCCAGCTAGCTGCTGAGCTCCGCACCTGGCTGTCTGGGAGGGGTCCGGGGCCACGAAGGGTGGGGCCCCGGCTCACACTCTCCCCTTGGGCACCAGGTTCAAGGGCAGCAGAAAAGACGAGATTCTGGGCATCGCCAACAACCGACTGATCCGCATCGACTTGGCCGTGGGCGACGTGGTCAAGACCTGGCGCTTCAGCAACATGCGCCAGTGGAATGTCAACTGGGACATCCGGCAGGTGGGCCCGGAGTGAGGGTGGGGGAGGGACACGGGCTGGGCCAGACCCAACCAGGGCAGGGCTGCTCCCTCACCCCACCCCCGACCAGCCCTCTGACTGCCCACCCCACAGGTAGCCATTGAGTTTGACGAGCACATCAACGTGGCTTTCAGCTGCGTATCTGCCAGCTGCCGCATCGTGCATGAGTACATTGGGGGCTACATCTTCCTGTCAACGCGGGAGCGGGCCCGTGGGGAGGAGCTGGACGAGGACCTCTTCCTGCAGCTCACAGGAGGCCACGAGGCCTTCTGAAGCCTGTCTTACTGCCCCCGCCCCACTCACCACCTTCCATGACCGCTCCAAAGCCCACACCCTTTGGGATTCACTGCCCACATCCTCTCCAGACGTGCACTGACCGAGCTGGGCACATTCACCCACTGTCACTGGCCTTGTGTAGACCAGGGACCTGGCTGGGCCAGACTCTGCCATCCCCCAGCTTAGGGAGAGGGGTCTCTAGTTTGTACAGCACCCGCCCTTCCCTGTTTGAGTGACCAAGACCAACACCTCTGACCTAGCTGTAGTCCCTGAGCACATGAGGAAGACTGGCTACAGCTACAGGATGATGACTCATAGGTTCAAATTGGAGTTTCTCTTTTGTTATCTTTTTACATTAAAAAAAAATATTTTATTGTTGGGTCATCCTTCTTCCTCTGGAGCTGTGCTTGGGGTCACTCTGACACTCTGTTTCTTCATTACCAGCCAAGGAGAGGGGCTTTCCTGAGAGAGAAAAGAGTTGGTTAGAGAAGGGAGAACGAAGTCAGTCTGGGGTTGGGAGCTGGGAAAGAGGTGAGGGCAGAGGGCACAGGCTTCAGGCACAAAGAATAGTGGTGGGGTGGTAGTTCTTACGGGTGGGGCGTAGCTGCAGGGCCTCCTTGAAATACTTGGGAGGCAGGACGCCATCAGCGTTCCCTGGAGTCAGGATCACCCCATTAGCAGAGCGGAAGAAGGGGATTCCATCTGCAGACAGAGCCAGAGATGTGACTCATGCCCTCTCTGAAGGCCTGGGGCAATACCTGCTGTGTCCAGACTCACCTGCCAGGGCCAGGGGCCCGTTGATGAACACAGCCACTTCGCAATTTGGCCGCATGCCTGAGTAGACAATTGGAGCTGGGGTCTGGGGCGTCTGGATTGTGGTTATCAAACCTGGGTGGGCTGCGGTCCTGAGCTCACTGCGGTGCAGGTGGGGAGTTGCTCCTGCATGCAGGGCTTGGGCTGCCCCTGGACAAGAGGCTATGACCCTTGGAGGAGGACCTGGGAGCACAGAATGGGTGGGAGTAGCTTGGGGGGGCACTGACCACTGATGACACCAGGGTCCCCAAGCAGTCCCGCGGCCAGGTGGATGTGCGTCCTCCCCCGGCAGGATAGGCCCTTGAGCAGGATGGATGGCCAGTGCTGCCAGAATGTGCCATGGACGAGCACCAGGGGCAGGGCCTGTGGGGTTTCCAGGGGAATCAGCTCCAACTCAGGTACCTGGGATGGATGGGGAATGGGCAGCAGTGAGACCCCCTCACAGACGGGTCTCACATGGCTCTCCCACTTGTCCCCTTAGCTCCCACCTTCAGGGAGTGACCCTGATTGGCCCGGATGAGAGGGCCGGCGCCGGGCTCCCCTGGCTGCAGGGCGAACCGCTGCTTCCCATTGGTGTCCACCACACGCTGCACATCTTCAACTGAGAAGCTGCAGAACTGGGGCAGCTGCAGGAGGGTGTCCAGGGGCACAAAACCATCTGTGGGCAGGCAGAGTGGTCAGGAGCTGAACTTGCCCTGGCCTGGGCCACAGTTAACAGGGGAAGCCACAAGCAACAAGAACAGAGCCTGTGCGACCTTTAGAAAGTCTCCCCTGGGACTTCCCTGGTGGCACAGTGGTTAAGAATCCGCCTGCCAATGCAGGGGACCCGGGTTCGAGCCCTGATCCGGGAAGATCCCACATGCCGCAGAGCAACTAAGCCCGTGTGCCACAACTACTGAGCCTGCGCTCTAGAGTCCACGAGCCACAACTACTGAGCCTGCACGCCTAGAGCCCGTGCTCCACAACAAGAGAAGCCACCGCAATGAGAAGCCCGCGCACCGCAACAAAGAATAGCCCCCACTCGCCGCAACTAGAGAAGCCCGCGCGCATCAACGAAGACCCAAGGCAGCCAAAAATTTAAAAATTAATTAAGTAATTAAAAAAAAAAAAGAAAGTCTCCCCTTTCTGAGCCTCAGTTTCTCAACTTATATGGGAATAGGATCTGCCTCATGGAGGGTCACAAAGATCAAGTGACCCTTTTGAGCACAGTACCCAGCCCAGAGGGGACACTCAATAAACATCAGTTGCCCCAACACCCCCGCAGTGCCCAGTCTTGGGATAAGTGTTTATTGGACCACTGGGCTGGAGGCATCACCAGGCCTGGCCCAGATAGAGGCTCCTCTCCCAGTCTGCCCTGGACATTATACTGGGATCTGGGCCTCGGTCATCCGAAGGGATGTGCCTTCTGTGCTGTTCTCATAGGACTGCGGTGGGAGCCATGAGGGAAGGCAGTCACAGACGGGCTCACACTGCTCCCTGGGCTCCAACCACTCCTGGGCCCAGCCTCTAAGATGCTCACTTACCGGGCCCCATGGGAAGCCCCAGCTTCAGGGCCCCGTGGCGCAGGGCATAGGACAGAGCCTTGGACAGTTGTACATCCCGGTCCTGAAAGAGCCCAGAGGCGGCCGTTAGTCCCCGTGGTGACCCTGCCCTGCTGCTCACCCTGAACTCAGTGATCTGCTGTAGGAGACCAGAGGGAGAGGAGTCCCTGTGCTCCCCGAGAACAGCACAATCCATCTGCCCCCACTCCCACCCCACCAGCATTTCCCAGGGAGCAGGACCCCCTCCCCTGCCCTCCCACATTGGGAGCAGGGGTGAGGGTGGGGGGGGCGCACCTGTTCCCGGGGTCTGTGAGCCCTTCTACCCTTGGGCCCTACTGCTTCCTGCCTCCTTCCTCTAGAGGCGTTCATGGCCAAGACCTGTGGGGAGCAGTGAAATGTGGAGACTGTTAAGGACCTTCCCATGTCCCCACGATGCCCAGAAAGTCACAAAGCCTCAGGATGTGAGAGCTGGGAGGGAGATATTCAGATTTCTAAATTCACTTCCCACCCCTAACTCCCTGGTGCAGATAGGGAAACTGAGGCCCAGCAAGACTTGCCCATGGTGACACTCTGTCAGCCACAGGGCCCAGGGAAGTCGAGCCCCTCCCTGCGACCCAGGCTCCTGGTCTGCCCCGCAAAGCGGGCCTGGGGAGGCGGGGCCGGCAACCAGGCTAACGGGGCAGAAATGTCTGGGCCGGCCAGAGAGACAGAGCCGGGACAGACAGGAAGGCTCACCGACTCCGGGGGCCGGGCAGCTGAACCGGACGGGCCCGTCAGCTGACCCCGACGGGCCCTGAGCGCCAGGACCGGCCAATGAGAAGCCGAGGAAGAAGGGGGCGGGTACTTCCGCTCCGGGGGAAAGAGGCGGAGCCTGCGAGGAGAGTAGGCAGGTGATTGCCGGCTGCAGCCTTGAGCTTCCGGACCCTGGGAAGGGTTACAGCCGCGTCAGGGGTTGGAGGCAAGACTTTTGGTTTGGGGAGACAGAGGCATTAGCGGGTGACAGGACCCAGGACCTCTGAGTCGTAGGGATGCCCGGGAGTCTCAGGGATGTCTGGTAGCAGGAGCCTCGGAGCTCTTGCTGGGATGATAAGACGTTTTACAGCCCAGGGAGGGGTCAGGGGGGTGCAGAAGGGCTGGAAGTACCCTCAGGAGGTTTGTGGCAGAGGGGGCCAGCTGTCGGGTCCAAGGGTGGCTGTGGGTCCCCCGGGGTGACAGGCCTGGCTCTGCCCTCCCCCAGAACTGCCCTATCCAGATCATGGACCCTGAGGTGTCCCTGCTGCTGCAATGCCCCCCGGGGGGGCTGCCTGAGGAGCAGGTACGGGCTGAGCTGAGCCCTGCCTACGATCGTCGCCCACTGCCAGGAGGGGAGAAGGCCATCACTGCAGTCTGGGAGAGCCGGCTTCAGGCCCAGCCCTGGCTCTTTGACGCCCCCAAGTTCCGCCTGCACTCTGCCACCCTGGTGCCCACTGGCTCGCCGGGGCCACAGCTGCACCTGTGCCTGGGCCTTACTTCCTATCGAGACTTCCTGGGCACCAACTGGGCCAGCTCAGCTGCCTGGCTGCGACAGCAGGGGGCCACCGACTGGGGTGACAAGCAAGCCTACCTGGCAGACCCCTTAGGGGTGGGCGCTGCACTGGCCACTGCTGACGACTTCCTTGTCTTCCTGCGCCGCTCTGGGCAGGTGGCTGAGGCACCTGGGCTAGTGGACGTGCCCGGTGGGCACCCTGAGCCTCAGGTGAGATGCCAGGCTGGGCGCAAAGGCACAAAGACCCAGAGAGCTCGGCTTTGTTTTCCTCATCCCTTAAAGGGGGAGTTGGCCTGGTGCTTATCCGAAAGTCTCCGCTCAGGGCAGCCTCTCAGCCTCCCTGCTGAATCCTGCCCCAGACCCATGGGAAGTTAGGGAATTGGGGGTGGGGGTAGGGATGGAGGACCTAGCTGGACCTGTGGTTTTCCATCTGGAAAAACAGGGCCTGGGTCAGGGGATCACCAAGGCTCTCACTCTGTGCCCAACCAGGCCCTCAGGGCCAGTGAATGTGGGGAAAAGCAGGGCGAGAAGAGGGGAGCAGGGGCTGAGCCTGACCTCTTACAGGCCCTGTGCCCAAGTGGCAGACCCCTGCACATCAACCTCCCTGGGGAGCTGGTGGTGCATGAGCTCTTCTCCAGTGTCCTTCAGGAGATCTGTGATGAGGTGAGTGAGAGGCAGGTGGGACAGAGTGGTGGGCAAGGAGGGAGGGGATAGAACAATCCAGAATTTCACAGGTCTGGGATGGCAGGAGTGTCTGTAGGCATCTGGCTTTTTTTTTGGCTGCCTCATGTGGCTTGTGGGGTCTTAGTTGCTTGACCAGGGACTGAAACCAGGCCCTTGGCAGTAAGAGTGTGGAGTCCTAATCACTGGACCGCCAGGGAATTCCCAGGCATCTGGCATTGAGCAAAGAGCTTGGCTTTGCAGCTAGGCACACTTGGAGTGGAATTCTAACCCTCATCTCTGTGTGCCTTGTCTCTGTGTTCCTCTTTACAATGGGGACAATAATAAATGTCTTGCCTACTTCCGCCAGGTTTGTTGAAAAGAGGAGTAAATGGGAGTCCCAATTACTTTTTAAATTTTTATTTATTTATTTTTGGCTGCGTTGGGTCTTCGTTGCTGTGCACAGGCTTTCTCTAGTTGAGGCAAGCGGGGGCTACTCTACGTTGCAATGCGCGGGCTTCTCATTGCCATGGCTTCTCTTGTTGCGGAGCACAGGCTCTAGGCGCATGGGCTTCAGTAGTTGTGGCATGTGGGCTCAGTAGTTGTGGCTCGTGGGCTCTAGAGCGCAGGCTCAATAGTTGTGGTGCACGGGCTTAGTTGCTCCGCAGCATGTGGGATCTTCCCGGACCAGGGATCGAACCCGTGTCCCCTGCATTGGCAGGCTGATTCTTAACCTCTGCGTCACCAGGGAAGCCCCCAGTTACTAAATTGACTTCCCTAGGGTGACCCTGGGCTAACTGTTCCATCTCTCCCGTTGTGGTTTTCCCATGTGAAATGAACATGCCCAAGATCTGACATTCTGTGATTCTGGGCACTTGAACTACACATTGTAAAATGCGGTACAAGGGTAACATGCTGTTCTTCATTGAGAGGGGCAGGGATGTGGGCAGTGGGCACTGACAGGTGGTACGCCTGGCCCCAGGTGAACCTGCCGCTGCTCACCCTGAGCCAGCCGCTGCTGTTGGGCATTGCCTGCAATGAGACCAGTGCCGGCCGTGCCAGTGCTGAGTTCTACGTCCAGTGAGTGAGCTCTGGGAGACGGGGTCCTCGGTCCTGGAGTAGGTGGGTGGTTGAGCGGCATGGCTGAGGCAGCTGGGACTCCACAGGGACCTTACAGGGTCTAAGCACTCACCAGGCCACTCTCACATCCTTGTCCAGGTGCAGCCTGACTTCTGAGCAGGTGAGGAAGCACTACACGAGTGGGGGACCTGAGGCCCACGAATCCACAGGAATCATCTTTGTGGAGACACAGGTTTGAGGTGGCAAAGTGTGTCTCATTTGGACAAGGAGCTGGGTTAGGGCTTGCAGAGGCCTGGTGATGCATGTCTGTCTCCTGGGCCTGGGTCAGAGGGGCCTCCCAAATCTCTCAGAGCTTCCCTCCAGAGGCACAAGACCTCATTGGGGATGCCCTCAGCCCAAGGGAGAGGGCCAGAACTGTGGGCACAGCTCCTGCAAGAAACCCGAGGTCGGAATGTTTGGGTCTCACTGTCTTCCCACAGAGTGTGAGGAGGTTGCAGGAGACTGAAATGTGGGACGAGCTCTGCCCCTCAGCCAAAGGCGCCATCTTCCTCTACAACGAATTCCAGGAAAGTTCCACCTAAGTCGCCCTAGAGTCCCCAGCCCTATCACCACAGCTCGGAAGACAATAAAGGACTTTATTCTTGGATTCCGTTGGCATCTGCTGTTTCCGTGAGACAGAGAGAGGGGCCGGGGTGGCTGAGAGAGACAGGACAAGTGACTTGGGGGAAAAAAAGGCCCAGCCTCAGTTTTCCCCTCTGTAAGCTAAGGGCTGTGCCCCCTTGCCAGGCTCCGGTGAAGTTCCAGGCCGATTATGGGGTGGAAACTGCTTTGTGAAACGCGTCTCGCTGCAGAGTGGAGTAACAGCCATGTCCGAGGGAACAGAGCAACGGGGGCTGAGCCGAAAGCCTCACTGAGGGTCAGGCCCCCAGCCGCAGCCTCCCCGGGTGGGCGCTGGCGCCTTTCTGCAAGTCCCCGGGCTGCTGTCTCGATGGGTGGATCCGAGGCGTCAAAGGCCAATGGATGTGCGGGGGCGGGGCTTCGCCGCTGTTCCGCACCCTCAGGCCTGTGGGCGTGGTCTGGATGTCTAAGCCAATGAGAGTGTGGAGGCGGCTCCTGAATAGGAGCAGGAAACGGCGGCCGCCGAGGGGGTCTGTGAGTGAAGGGGGGGCGGGGCTTGGTGTGGCTCTTCCCGCACCCGCCCCCCGAGCTCCCAGGGTGGGAAGCGGGGTCTCGGCGTCCGGGGCTGGTTGTACAGACGCCCGGGTCAGAGGCGGGGACAGGGCCAGGACATTGGGGTCTGGTCTTAAGCAGGGAGGTTCCACCCGCCCCTGAGTCCCCCGGGCCTGCTTCAGTTTTCCTTTGCATCTCAACGGGGCCAGGCCCCTTCCCTCTGCCCCTCACCCCCACCCCTCATCCCCGCTGCAGTGGTTGAAGTCTTCTCCCGTCCCACTGTTCTTTGTGACCTTTCACCAGCTGCCCGCCTGCCTTCATGCTGCCCCTGCGCCTGCGCCGGCTGTGGCCCCACAACCCTCCCACTCGGTTCTTCGCAGCGGCCGCCCGGCAGGGGTGAGTCGGGCGCCTGGGGCCGGGCCCGGTCGTTCAGTAGGTTTTTGTGGCTGGCCTGCCCAATTCTAGGCCCTGCGCTAGGTGCCGGGATAGTCTAGGTGCTGGGATAGTCGTGATCTCTTACGCTGCGTCAGGCGCCTTACAGGCTTGTCAGATTACCCTCACCTTCACTGCTGAGGGCACAGGATCAGAGATTAAAGGATGACCCCCCAAGGTCATACAGAGAGTTAAGTGGCACATCTGGAATTTGAGCCCAACCAAACCCAATGCACATTCCACAACTCAGGTGGTTGTCAAGCATCGCTGTGCATAACCCAGGCGGGGTGTGGGGAGCTTACAAAACTGCAGATTCCTGGGCGCTGCTCTGGAGATCCTGATTTGCAGGAATGAGGTGGGCCTCAAGAATCTATTTTTTAAAACATGCTTTTCAGGCGTTTCTGATGCAAGGGGTCTGAAAACTACACTTTGAGACAATCTGATCTGCCCCTTACCTGGAACACTCAAAAAGGGAGGGATGATTTCGAGATCTCCCTTGGCACCTGCCTCAGCCCCCTCAGCATCTGGATGCTGAGTTGAAGGGTGTGGTCCAGCGGGGCTGGGACGGGCAGGGAAGGGGTATCCTCTGTGTTTTCCTTAGCCCCTGCAGGTTTGGGCCTCTCTCCACAGGTCTGGCCCCAGTAGCTACTATGAACTGTTGGGGGTGCATCCTGGTGCCAGCGCTGAAGAAGTTAAACGAGCTTTCTTCTCCAAGTCCAAAGAGGTACCAGTGGTCTTAAGTGGAGTGGGGGAAGGGAAGTCTGAGCCAGATGGGGTCCGCTCCAAATTCTCAGGAATGGAGCTGAGAGGCTCACTCTGGCTGGTGCACATTCCCTCAGCATTCATAGGGAGGGGGAGCTGCCCCAAGGGGAGAGGTCTGGCCGGGTGGAAGGAAGGGCTGTGGGGCAGGAGCCAGGAGTCCTGTCTGATGGGCTGGGTTTGGTTCTCTTGACCTGCCTGCTCTTGAGAAAGCTGGGACCAGGGCATCCAATGAGAGCCAGGCAGCAGGTGGAGAGGGCTTGAACAAGGGGAGGGGGCAGGAGTTTGTGCTTCCTGACTCTCTGGTCTTCTAGAGGGATGTGCAGGCCTGAGAGTGAGGGTCACTGCCCAAGGAGGGCCTCTGGGTATGATATGAGCCCTTGTGGGTGGATATTATCAGGATATTATCAGGTCATGGGAAGGGAGATGAGGGGAGTCCTGCCCCACCCCAGCTGCACCCTGACCGGGACCCCAGGAACCCAGCTCTGCACAGCCGCTTTGTGGAGCTGAGTGAAGCGTACCAAGTGCTGAGCCGTGAGCAGAGCCGCCGCAGCTATGACCACCAGCTCCGCTCAGCAGCTTCCCCAAAGTGTCCAGGAACCACAGCCCATCCCAGGTCTGCTCATCAGGCACACAGGTACAGTAGTCCTGCCCCCAGCTTGCCACCCCCAAGTCTCCTGGGGAGCCCCGTCTTTACACTGTCCCTTCTTCTACCTCCCAGCAGCTCCTGGGCACCCCCCAATGCAAAATACTGGGCCCAGTTTCATGAAGTGAGGCCTCAGGGACCAGAGTCAAGGCAGCAGCAGCACAAGCACAACCGGCGGGTGCTGGGGTACTGCCTCCTGATCATGCTTGCAGGCATGGGCCTGCACTATGTTGCCTTCAGGTGCGCGTCCCCCTAGGGTGATGGGCAGAGGGCAGGAGGGTGGGTGAAGCCCAGTGTCAGCCATCCATCCATACCACCCCTGTGGCCTGCACCCTTGTGTCTCTCAAGCTAAGAACTGCATGAAATAGGTCTCCTCCAGAGTCTCGTCTTATTTAGCAAAGGCAGCTCTGCACTAAGGGCTAATGTCATTTTCAGTTTTTTATAATTTGGATTTAAATCTTTGGTGCTGGTTGCCAGAGAGTGCTGGAGCCAACCAGAATCCTGCACAAGAAGGAAATGCATTGAACTGGGCCTCGCCAGAAACTGCCTTCATTTGTTTAGCAGTTGCTGTTTTCCTGCCACTCTCTCATGCGCGCCATTGCCACTGAGGTTCAATAGCAAACACACCTAAAGGCTGGTGCACACTGCTAGCAGTGTGCCTAGTTCAGTGATGGAGTTAGATGAACACACCTTTCTAGTCGCCTTGAAGGACCTCCATGACAGAGCTGCTGTCACCACCTTCAGGACAGTCAGGGACCTGGGTCGCCATTAGGCCCTGGACAAGAACCAGCTACTCTGTGCCCCTTTCCTCATCTAGCACAGGCAGTTAGCTGAGGTCCCCACAAGTGTAAAGCTGTGAGACCCTCAAGTGGGGTAGAGGGGGGTGGGACTTGGGAGACAGCGGGGATTGGGGATTCCCAGAGTCGGTTGTAACCCCCTTGCAGGAAGCTGGAGCAGATGCATCGTAGCTTCATGGATGAAAAGGATCGGATCATCACAGCCATCTACAATGACACTCGGGCCCGGGCCAGGTCTGTCCCAGCTCTTTCCTGCCCTCTCCTCACTGTCCTGGCACCACCCTCCAGGATCCCAACCTGACCACCAGGTACTCTCCCCTGCAGGGCCAACAGAGCCAGGCTCCAGGAGGAGCAACGGCTGGGGCAGCAGCTGCAGCCACCACCCGGGCCTCCTCAAGGCCCCGGGATCGTGCCCCCCGGCCCCAGCCCCTGAGCGGTTCACCTTGGAGAGCACACCTTGGATGGGGCCTGCGGTGTGCTCCCTTCTGGGACACCCCACTCCCCAAAACGCGTGCAATAAAGTGATTCTCAGAGCTCTTGTCTGGCTCGCTCCTACAGGCCCAGAGCCCCCGGCCCGGGCCCCGCCCTCCGGGCTCTGGCGGCGGCCACCCGGGAGCCCGGCCCCCTGGGCGGTGCGTCCCCTTTCCCCTGCTGCGGCAGGAGGTGGGGTGTGTGTAGAGGGGGCGGGCCCCGCCGGCGGCCTCGCCCCCCCTCCCCCACCCCGCCCCCGCCCCGCGGCCCGGTGGGGAGCGCGTGTCTGGGTCACATGAGCCGCCCGCCCGCCAGCCCGGGCCCGGCCCCCCGCCGTCCCCGCCGTCCCCGCCGCCCGCCGCCGCCACCACCGGCCGCCCGCCCGCCCGGCTCCTCCGGCCGCCGCCGCCGCTGCGCTGCGCTGCGCTGCCTGCGCCCAGGGCTCGGGAGGGGGCCGCGGAGGAGCCGCCCACCGCGCCCGGCCCCCGCCCGCCGCTCCCGGGCCCGCGCCATGGGGCTCTGGCTGCCGCCGCCGCCCGCGCCGCCGGGCTAGGGCGATGCGGGCGCCCCCGGCGCGCGGCCCCTGCGGGCACCATGAGCCCCCTGCTCCGCCGCCTGCTGCTCGCCGCGCTCCTGCAGCTGGCCCCCGCCCAGGTACGTGCGTCCGCGACAACCCGCCCGCCCGCCGTGCCCTCTCTCAAGGTTGGCGGAAGTGGGGAGGCGCGGAGCGGCCGGGTTCTCGGGGATCCGCGGGGTCGGGCCTTGGACGGGGGCGTCTCGGGAGCCCGGCCTGGGCATCCCCCGGGAGGCGTCCCTCCCCGCCCGCCCGCCGGCCCAACTCCGGGGCCACTCCCCCGCCCCACCCCGTCCCCAGGGCGCAGCCGGGGGGCGGGGCCGCCTCGGTGCCTGCAGGACGCGGTTCGGCGCTCACTGTGCCCCCTCTTGATCTGCGGCCTCGAGAACAAGCCCGGTCCCTAGGCTTGGAGGTTCGACGCTGCCGGCAGAGCGTGCCTGGGGGGTTGTAGACAGGGCAGGTCCCAGGTCCCAGGTGGCCTGGAGAGGACAGGTAAAGCTAGAGTGGCCCCAGGAACAGAGTAGTCTGGAAATAAGCCTCCTGACTGCAAGGGCAGAGCCCTGGGGCCAGCGACAGGGCTAGCCCTTCCTGGAGTGCACCTTGGGTCCAGGTTTCTTCTCTCCTGCAGGGCCCGGTCTCCCAGCCTGATGCCCCTGGTCATCAGAAGAAAGGTAATAGTAACAATAGGAACTTTCTACTAGCCAGCACTAAGAATCTTTTCTTCCAGTCCTGATTCCAGACTCTGTATTCCTCATCTTGTGTAATCACGCTCTTCTGTAAGATGCAAACTCTTATTCTGCCCATTTCACAGAAGAGGAGATTGAGGCAGGGGGGTTCCTGGGTTCTGGATGAACAGGACAGGGAAGAGAGATTGGGAGGGCAGAAGTAGGGGCTAGCGGAGGGTGGCTGTGACACGAGAACAAAGGAGAACAGCTTCTGGGCGCAGGGGTAGGGGAACCAGGGAGCAGCTGCAGGAAACCCAGTGGGGACTTAACCCTTACGCATCTGCCCCCAGTGGTGTCATGGATAGACGTGTATGCTCGTGCCACCTGCCAGCCGCGGGAGGTTGTGGTGCCCCTGACCATGGAGCTCATGGGCACTGTGGCCAAGCAACTGGTGCCCAGCTGCGTGACGGTGCAGCGCTGTGGCGGCTGCTGCCCTGACGACGGCCTGGAGTGTGTGCCCACTGGGCAGCACCAAGTCCGAATGCAGGTATGGGGCAGGTGGAGTGTGCCTGGCTGGATGCTGGCGTTCTGGGGACTGAGAGGGTGGCGGCCAGAGCCCTGGCTGGTGGGCAAGGTATTCTCATTTCTCCAGCCCATGGAGCGTCCCTTTCCTCTCTCTCTGACGGTCTCTCTCCCTGTTCTGAGCACAGATCCTCATGATCCGGTACCCAAGCAGTCAGCTGGGAGAGATGTCCCTGGAAGAACACAGCCAGTGTGAATGCAGGTGCCAGCCAGGCCCCACTCCTGAGTTCGCAGAGACAAGGCTTGGGGGGTGCTAGGTGTGGTGGTACACCACAGCGGGGACCGGGTTTCCAAGAGTATAGCCAGGTAGGCCTCGGATCTAGGGCAAGAGAGTAGGATGCTTGGCTTCCTGATCCTCTTTTTCCTTGTCTTTGTCTGTCTCTCTTACTTTTCAGACCAAAAAAACGAGAGAGTGCTGTGAAGCTGGACAGGTGAGTCTTGGGCTCTTGCTGAGGTGGGGTTGGAGCCCAGGCCCAGCACCCAGAATGTAATGTGTGGGTGGGGCAGGGGGTGTAAGAGTGTGTCAGGAAGTTGTGGTCCCCCGCCTTCTCCTCCCACTCGTGTCCCCCTCTCCCCTTTTCCTCTGCTCCCCAAGACTATATGCTCTTCCCCAACCCCAGCTCCCGGGAAGACTCTTACTTCTCACCCGAGACATGTTGCTTCTCCTCCTAGGGCTTCCACTCCCCACCACCGTCCCCAGCCCCGCTCTGTTCTGGGCTGGGACCCTGCCCCCGGAGCACCCTCCCCAGCTGACATCACCCATCCCACTCCAGCCCCAGGCCCCTCTGCCCACGCTGCCCCCAGCGCCGCCAGCGCCCTGACCCCCGGACCTGCCGCTGCCGCTGCCGACGCCGCAGCTTCCTCCGTTGTCAAGGGCGGGGCTTAGAGCTCAACCCAGACACCTGCAGGTGAGGAGTCGGGTGTGGCGTCAAGGTGCCATCCTGGAGCAGGTCCCAGTGAGCCTGCTGGTGGGAGAAGAGCCAGGGAAGGGGAAACTTTGAGTGTGCTGAACTATTGACCAGGCGCCTGCTGGCACTGGGGTCAGCATAAACAAGGCTCACATTCTGATGCGGAGTCAGACATGAGGGCACAGGAGGTCAAGTCAAGACCTGTGGTGAGGGCCCCCTGACGTTGTCTTTGAGAGGTTAGAGATGTCCTGGAAGACGTGACATCGCCAGGTGTAGAAAAGAGAAAGACAGCCTTCCAGTTTGCAAGGCTCTGAGGCTTCCCAGAAACCCCTGTGGTAGAGTTTGTTCCACCTTATGTGCTCCAAGAGGCCAGGGGATGTGGTGGAACGCTGGTCCACCCTTGTCCAAGTTGCTTCTCACCACCCCTCCTTTCCACAGCGGGGCCATGGGGTGGCGTCCTGTGGACCAGGCCAGCTGGGGCTTCCCAGGAGTGTTAGGGGAGAATGAGGTTCACAGAAGGTAAGAAGTGGGTGAGTCTAGAGGAGCAAGGGCTGAGCTGTGCCAGCATGAACAGACCCCTCCTTCCTTTTTCAGGTGCCGGAAGCTGCGAAGGTGATACATTGCTTTTCAAACTCGGTGGGGCCACTTGCCTCGCAGGCCTGCCCAGAGGGCAACAAGAGGGCATCCTGGTGAGAACAGTCCAGTCCCCAAGACCTCAACCTGGGCGGAAGCTCCTCCAGGACCTGGGCCTCTCAGAGGGCTTTCCAACTGCCCTTTGTCTCTCTGAGGCTGCCGTCCAACAAAGTGGACAGAGTTGGATGAAGAGACCTGGAGGCAGCACAAGGGGTCATGTACCATCTTGGGAGAGAATGGGGTCCCGGCTCAGTTTTTAACCACCTTGTGCAAGTGAGCATCTTACAACTGGCTCCTCCATCCCCTCACTAAGAAGACCCTGGTCCTCTACAAAAAAATGAGAGTTGGGCTTCAGTACAAGAACTGTGAACCCCAGTCCCGATAAAAGAGATAGAAGGAACTGTCCCTGCCTGTGTCACTGTTTGTCACTGTCCGGGCTGGCTGGTTTGGACATGAATGTCTGCGTCACACTGCCTCCTAGACATGGAGCTTAGAGGAGATGAGGCCCAAGGCCCCACAACAGGTCACAGAGCCAGAATCGTGCATCCTTCACGTTCATGTTGTGCTAGCAGGCCCTGGGGAGTCCCTGCCCCTCTGCTCATTACAAGGGTTCCTTTCTGGAAGGAGAGGGCCAGTGAGCTTGAGGTGGGACCCAGGTCTGCTGAATGACCTTGGTTGTCACGGCCTCTCTTTCTGAGGCTCAGTCCCCACATGTGCACACGGAGGGAGCCGATGACTACTGTGGTCTGGGCCCTTGGGCTCCAAAAAGAGAGTCACGTAATAGGAAAGGACACCCATCTTCCCTGCCGGGTTACACTCTGTGTTTGCAGCTTTTTGCTCCCGGTAGCTTAACTCGAAGGTCACGCACCTGGTCTGCCCTCACCTCACTCCCACATCCCTGAAAGGGAGGCAGCACCAGAGGTCTGTGGTCGGTGGGCCCCGCTCACCCCGGCCACACGGTCTTCTCCACTCTCGCCTCCCTTGCACCTTGGGCTCCCCTCCTCAGGCGCTGCTTGGGACTCCTCTGACCTTTATCTGACCCAGCCCAAGCTCAGTGGCCAGCTTTCGGCCTGTAACCTTCAGTGCCCCTGGGTCTGAGTGATGAGGGGGTGAACTGAAGGGCAACCTTGGGCACCAGTGCTTTGCCCCATCGAGACAGAACATTCATGGCAGAGGTTAAGCCAAAGCAGCTACCCTAATGGAGGCCTTCTCTGAAGTGTTAGAGGGTGGGGTAATGATCTTGTTGGGCCAAGAGTGGGGTTAAACCAGAAGAGACAATTCCTGACAGTGATTGCTACGTTCAAGTCATTTTCTCAGCTATTCTGTCACCCAAAATGCCAGAGCTCAATTAGAGTGAGACAGATGAGGGTTAGGGACAGTAGCTACCACCTCCCGAGACCATTTAAGCCTGCGCAGCGTGCACACGGCTTCGTATGTGCCTTCTCGCCTAGTCCTCAATTCTGAGTGTTGAGAGTCTCCCTTTTTCAGTTGAGGAAGTAGGCTCGAAAACTCTGACTGACCTGGGGATTTGACCTCAGGTCGACTCTCTCCCTAACACTCCACTTAGGTTTATCTGCCTCCCAACTGCAGGTTCATTACTTCAATGGACAGATGTTCACTCCTGGGTGCTGTGGTGCCTGGAAATAAGTCCGGTTGGGGAACGGACCCAGCCAGACCATTACAGTCATGATTCAGGGGTCATCGTGCAGCACGTAGAGGCAGGCCTGTACACTGGGAGAGAAAAAAGGGAGAGAGCATTCGCCGTGGACCAGGGCCTGGCAGTGCACATCACTTGCAGCAATCCTCCAGGGGCCCTGCGGGGTGGATGTTACCAAGCCCGAGTTACCAGGCCAAGGAACTTGCTCAAGGTCACATAGCCTGTCAATGAGTGGCAGACCCTGGATTCAAACCCAGGGCTCACTCTGAAGCCAGGCTCTTTCCACAGCAACTGAGGATTGTGGATCCTGAAGAGGCTCAGGGGCAAACAGGAGAGGCTGGGGGCGACATAAAATGGTGTCTCAAGACCCCCGCCGCGAACCCGCGCCCACCTGACCTTAATTTCACCTCGACCGGAAGTGCCTTCGGCCCTTTCAGAAGTCACTTTCACCTAACCTTACGGACTACAGAGCCACCGGACCTGACGCATAAGTCACATGGCGGCGCGGGGGGCGGAGCTAGAGAAGGCCGCCCAGGCGGGCGTGTGGCCGCGGGTTTCGCACGGTCCAATGAGGGCGGGCGGCGTGGCCGGGTCTGGTGGCAACGATGACGCGCCTGCGCAGAGACGGCAGCAGGACTGGGGTTGACTCCGGGGGCGCGGCGAGGAGGTGAGCGGGGGCCACAGCCCGGGCTGTGGGGAGCCGGGGTGCAAGGGGGCAGGCTGGATCAGGCGGGGCAGGAGCGGGCCGGGGCTCTGAGTGTCAACAAGGGATAGGTTACGAGGGAATTGAGGGTTGGGGTCAGAGCTGTCTGGGGATGCCGCAGGGGGAGGGTTCTCACGCCTCACGGGGCGGGGCTCCGGGAGTCGGGGCGGGACGTGGAACGGAGAAGGGTGGGACCTCTGAGCTTGTGCCAGTGGAAGGCGGAGCTCCAGGGCTGGGGGCGGGGCTCGGACTGGTGAGGGACGGAGGCTGGCCCTTGGAGGAGGAGCTGGAACAGGCGGAAGGAGGAGCCTCGGGTTTGGAGACCGAGGGGGAAGGAGCCCAGGCACTGGGGGCGCGGCCTCAGCCGGTGAGTGGCGCGGCTACAGTTCAGGAAAAGGGGTCTAGTCCTGTCGGGGGCGGGACTACAGGGCCGGGGGCGGAACCACGCCCTCTAAAGGGTGGGGCTAAGGAGCCCAGCGAAGGGGTAGGCCCAGGTAATGGCCCGGGGCGTCCACGCGGGGGCGGTCTCCGTGGTGGCCGTGCCTGGGGACGCGGTAGGCCGAGAACTCCCCCGGGAGAGGTGGTGTGGGTGGAGCGGGCTCGGCGGCCACCCGACACGGGGCCAGTCTGGGTGCCCCGCAGGCCCCCGAGGGCTCAGAGTTGGGGCGGCGCCTCGGGCGGAGGCACAGGACCAGCCTGGGGGGTACCCCCGGAGGACAGGGGCTCCCCGGAGCCACCCAGCGGCGATGTGTGGGTGCCTCGGGGCCGACCCCCTGCGGCAGCCGCAGAGGTGTGGGTTTGCTGGGCGGGAGGCAATTGGGTGTGGCGTGAATGGGGTCGCCCGGTTGGGGCAACTGCTGCGCAGCCAGATAGGGTTTGGACTTTGCGGAAAGGGACAGGGGGGAATTGAAGAGCAGAGCTGGGGACTGGGAGGGACGGAAGGGCAGGGGGTGAGCAAAGGGGCTGGACCCTGGCTGCTGTGGCCTCCCCTGACCCCCTCCCCCCGCTGCTGGGGTCCTCGGGCAAGCCCCCTTCTCACTGGACTGGTAAGTGTGGCCGCGGAGCCTGGGGGTGGGGGCGGTGACACGGGACAAGGGGATCCCCAGGGGCAGGCAAGGTACGGTGGGGTGGAATCCTCCTGGTACTTGCCCATATTCCATGCCCTCCCGTTCCTCTCCCCCGGTTGGTTGGTCGGGGTCTGTCCCCGCAGAAACATGAGGCTGAGCTGGGTCCTGACAGTATTGTCCATCTGCCTGAGCGCCCTGGTCACGGCCGCCGGGGCCGAGGGCAAACGGAAGCTGCAGATCGGAGTCAAGAAACGGGTAGACCACTGTCCCATCAAATCACGCAAAGGGGACGTCCTGCACATGCACTACACGGTGGGTGAGGAAGTGGAGCTTTTGGGGGTGGGTGGGCCTTCCGGGGACCAGAAAGGACTTGGGAGCCAGGTGTGTCTGCCAAAAGGTGGGTGACCTTGGGCAAGTCTCCTCATCTACTTTGCATGATCCTATCTTGCTCTTGACTGTCTACTCCCAGTTGGCACCAGCAAGCAGTGCAATGTACTGTGAGCTGCCCAAGGTTCTGTCCCTTTCTAGGACTATGGCCGCCAGTGCTGTGGGCTGCCACCTTGATGGGAAGAGCACCTGGGGGTGGGGGTGTCAGAGCAGACCCTCCTCCTCACTGGCCTTCCCATGGTCTCACAGGGTAAGCTGGAAGATGGAACAGAGTTTGACAGCAGCCTGCCCCAGAACCAGCCCTTTGTCTTCTCCCTGGGCACGGGCCAGGTCATCAAGGGCTGGGACCAGGGGCTGCTAGGGTGAGTCGAGGGGCCATGGCTGTGGTCCAGGAGGTGAACTGTGGGAGGCAAGCTCCAGGTATGGGGTGGGGGCAGGGAGCCTGGGTGCTGCCACATGCTGAACATGTATTGTCCTACAGGATGTGTGAGGGGGAAAAGCGGAAGCTGGTGATCCCATCAGAGCTAGGTAAGAGGCCCTTCCTGAATGGGGATAGGGAGTTCAGGGTTATATCTACGTAAGGGTGAAGGCTGGTTCAGCCTCTGCACTGATCTCCACTCAATCCATTCAATACATGCCACTTCCAAGTCTAGTTGTGTCCAGCAGTGAGGACAGGGCAAGACCCTTGGGACGCTTGGCTCTGGTGCCCACTCTTTGCCCTCTACAAGACCTTTAGCAGCCCCCTCCCAAATCCATTACACCTTCTCCATTTCTGGCCTTGTGCTGGGATGGGCAGAGGCTTGGTTTCAGCCTGGTTGTCTGCAGAACACCTCACTGCCTGGCCACGGCTCACTTTCTTTGTGCATCTTTGCAGGGTACGGAGAGCGGGGAGCTCCCCCAAAGATTCCAGGTAATAAGCCTTCCTGCCCCCCGTCTCCTGTACCCATTCCATCTCCCTGTGGCCCTGGTTCTCATTCTGATCCCACTTCTCCCCTGCAGGCGGTGCAACCTTGGTGTTCGAGGTGGAGCTGCTCAAAATCGAGCGACGTTCAGAACTGTAGCCAAACTGGGGAGGGCTGGGGGAGAGGCCCCCATCTGGGACCAGACTGTTTAAAGAAAGAAAAAAAACTTTAAAGCCCACGAAGTGAGCCTGTGTTTGTTTGTGGGCCCTGGAGACTTAGAAACCACAGCTTCAGCCTTCCCTCTCCCTCATCCTCCCCCCATCCCTCCCTCTCCTTTCCTGGCTGCAGAGCCTTGGGGTCTAGTAGGCTCAGTGGCATGGAGGTCATGATGGCCAAGCCCTGGGTGACTTGGTGGCCCTTGTCCAGAGGGGAAAAGGAGTATTCCTGCCTGCCAGCAGCAACAACGGCTCCTCCCCAACTCCCCAGCCACTTCCAGATCCTGGTCTGGGAGCCAGCACTGGGGTACGGCCATGGCTTCATGGCCCTCAGGAAGGCGTGCGGTCACCTGGGGAGAAGCTGAGCTGGCAGCAGTTGTAGAGCAGTGTGTCCCCCGTAAAAGAAGCCAGGCAAGCCTGTCAACTGCACCAAAGGCATAGCCTAGCTTTATTAAAGGGCCCGCGCCGCAGTCAATATAAAAACACAAAAAGTCCCGTCAGTTTAATAATAATAAAAAACCCCAAAAATGGAAAACTGAGGGGGCAGGGAAGAGGCCCCTGGGCCAGGGGCACGGGGAGCACTGCGCATGGCACCAGGCCTGGCCACAGGGCCCCCCGGTATTGCTGTTGCTACGAGGTTGCGGGGCGATTGTCCTGTGGGAGCCACCGTTCACCTGGGTCGAGGACCCTTACTTCTTCTGGGGTGTGCTCAGCTTCTGCATGCCCCGGATCTTGTCCAGCAGGCCAGAGATGAAGGCCTGGAGGGAGGGAGGACATTAGGGCGACCAGAACCCAAGATGACAGGACCCCAGGCTCCTCACCCCACCCTCCGGGGAAACCACCTCCTTACCTCAGTGGGTTTGTAACAGTCAACCAGCAGCTCCTAGTGGGGCACGGGGGGAAAGTATAACTATGAGTCTCAAGAACACGAGCCTAAAGTTCACCTATACCCTCTTCCAAGGCACTGGGGCCACCCTGAGGCACAGGAGATGCCACAGCTACTGAACAGCTAGGCAAGTGCCACTGGCCCTATTTGATGGAGCCAGAAGCTGAGCCCAGGAAGGTCACAGAGCTGGCTGACTCAGGCCAAAGAAGGCCTGGCTCCAGAGGCTTGCCTACCCACGGAGCAGTGCCTCCAGGCACCCCTCTATTCCCTGCTCCCCTGACCTGGCCCTGCTGCCCCCCAACCCCTCTCACCTTGACCCTGGCAGCTCGGGTATCATCACTCTCCATGTCCAGGAGTTCATCCACGTCAATCTCCAGCTCCGGGATCTCCTCTTCCTGGGGTGGGGGTGGGGGAGGAGGGAGAAACAAGGGCCTGAGTTGGGAGAGAGGGTGTGAGAGGGTCTCTCTGGCTGAGGCCCCTGCCCTACTGCAGATGAGCCAGCCCTCTTGCCCAGCAGACAGCGGCAGCTGCTCCGAGGAGAAAACAGATCAGGCCTGTGCCAAGGCAAACTGCCCAATGGGGGGGAACTTCCTGTCCCTGCCAGTTGGGCACCCTGGGTGCCAGACAGCTAGGGCTGGGGATCCTGGGCTAGGAACCCTGCAGATGTGTCTCCCCAACTTCCGGGCCCCCCATCTCAACCAGAGCACAGGTGGGGCCAGCTGTCCCAACTCATCACAGCCCCTTCCCCTCCCCCAAACACCTGTCACAGCTTCCCAGGAGTGAGGAGGAAGTGAAGGGTGAGGGGTCAGTGGGAAGGACCCAGGCCTGGTAAAGGGGAAACAAAGAGCCCATGCTTTGCTGAGGGAGGGGGTGCCTGCCACCACCACCACCCCCGCCCCAGGAAGCATGTCTCCGGTCTGGAGTCAGCTGCATCCCAGGGCTGCGCTAGGGTAGGCAGCACGGGGCAAGCCCACTCCTCCACCCTGCCCCCCGGGGACTGAGTCACCATTTGATCAAGGAAGGAGTCATAGGGTGGAGAACTAGAACCCAGAGAGTGGGCTAGCCTGCCCCCCCATGACAAGATGGAGCCCCAGGTTAGCCCATTAGAATAGGCAAGACCCGTACCACCACCACCCAGGCTAGCTAGCGCCTTTTAACTAGTCTAGGCTAGCAGGCAATAGGTAGATCTCCTTTCCCCGCCAGCCCAGACAAGCCCCGAGTCTCCTGTCCAAGGCAGCAAATAAGAAAGGAGTGACTTAGGTCAGACAAGAAAGAGCATACATTGGGGGCGGGGAGTACGGAGAGCTGGGGAGCGCGCGGAAGCGGAGCGCCCATTGACTCCGGGTGACAGGCGGGCTCAAGGTGGGGTTCCCAGGCGGCCCGAATCGGGACTGATTTTACGGTGTCGGCATAGGGTGGGGGACACACCTGGCAGTCGTAGAGGCGAGTGAGCTGCTCCAGGATCCACTCCTCCAGGTTGAGGCGCTTCCGTAGTTCCTTGCGGTCGTACTTGACCGTGACCTTCCCTTGGCGCCTCACCGGGCCCTCGTCGTCCGCGCCGCCCGGGCCCTCGCCTGCAGCCCCAGGGGGGCTCTGAAAGTAGACGCGGGGCCCTGGGCCGCCACTCCCCGGTCCAGGGGCCGGAGCCGCCAACGCCGCGCCCCCTGCGGGGCCGCTGTCCGCCATGGCGGCCGCCGGGGCCACGTGCGCGCGTCGGGCCCCTCCCTGCGCCGCCGCCTCCGGGACGCCCGCCGGCTGGCTCCCGGCCGCTGGCTCGGGTTAGCTCGTGAGCTCGGCTCCGCACGGCTCCGCTGCGAGGGCGGCGGCGGGGGCGCCCGGGGGCAGCTGCAGCATGCGGAGCCCCCGGGCCTGGCCTGGCCGCGCCCCGCCCCCTCCCCGCCGATCCGCCCGCCCTTTGTCCCCCGCGGCCGCCGCCCGAGCCGCCGCAGCCGAAGCCGCTTTCTCTGTCTCGATCGCTTCCCCCGCCCCCCGACCACACCCCCTTAAAGGGACAGTCCTGCAGCAGGCCCCTCACCCCTACCCCGCCCTCGGGCAGGGGCTAGGAGAGGGTCTAGTCCTTAGAGGTTTGGACCTAGCTGTCCGCTATCCCTTTTAAGCTTCCTGCCCCAAGCCCAGGCGTTCTAAGCGTCCGGTAGCCGGATTTGCGCTCCTGCGGGGAACCTAGTGTTCTGTCCTAACTGAAGCAAAAACAGGGGCCGTCTGAGAATGGAGGGGAGTGGGCACTGTATACAGGACAGAGGTCCGAGGAAGAGACGACGTGGGAGCCCCCGACTTCTGGGTCCTCAGGCCCTTGGCCAGCGGGTAAAGAGCAGGCTTCTTCGCGCGGACGGACACGTGGGCCGGACGCCCGGGGGTGGAGGAGTGGAGAAGGCGGGCAGGCGCTGCCCAGGTCACCGAACGGCCTACTCGTCGGGGTTCCGCGCCCCCCATGATGGAGGCCTAGGTTGGGGGTGAGCTGAGCGATCCGGGCGGCCTGAAGGGCCAGACCCCAGGCAGCCACCGCCCACCCGCCAAGATGGCGGCGGGGACGGAATTATGGGAAATGTAGTTCCCAGGGTCCGGCCCCCATGGCCGCCCCTCCCCTGGAGCGGAACCGGGTCCGGGAAGCGCAGAACTTGTTTGGAGCGCCCTTGTAGGGCTGGTCTCCACAGGGCGCAGTTCTCTGCACCCCTAAACCTCTGTGTGTACAAACTGAGGCGTAAAGAGCTGGGAAGTAGGGGAGCCGGTACTCACGATAATAAAGATAATAATGACAGCTGACCCTAATGAGAGTTCCTACGGTCGGTTCCACATAGTCGGTTCCAGCGTGAGGGCACCTCACTCGCTCTCCGGTAGATCCTCGCCCTGTGGCCGCCTCTGTCCTTCAGAGCTCACAGGCGCCTAATCTGGCCCACCTCTCTTAAGCAGACCGTGCGTCTCATTCCCGCACCTGCTTTGATTTTCCATATTTTTAAATAGTGTCTCTCATTCACTTGTTCATTGTGTGTCTCCCATTTCTCAACTATGAGCTCCATGAGGCAGAGACCTGTCTGGCCCTTGTTTACTGCTGATGCCCATGGCTGAGTGGGCCTGCTGGGCTTCAAACCCACATGGGTCGCGCAAATTATCTGACTCTTGTTGAACTCTCAGCACCTAGGTCAGACTCATAGTAGGTGTTCGATAACTACTGGTTGAACAAATGACCGAATGAAAGAATTAATGGCTTCTTCTGTGCATCCATTTCCTCTGAAGGCTGTGGCAAAGATTAAATAGGAAAGTGCATGGAAGATTCAAGGACTGAACCACAGGGGTTAAGTCACACAGCCAGATAGAGATGGAGCTCGGCTTGTGTACCCAGGTCCCCTGACACAAAATCACTACTCATACCACCGCACAAGGCTGTGCAGCTCTGTTTGGGATGTTTCCACAGACAGCAGGCTCACCCTCTGCAGTCCCAAGCGCAGTCTCAGGGTCTGAGAGGCAGTTAAGTCCCAGCCCCTCACAGACACCCTCTCTCTGGATGCCAGAGAAGTCCTCTGCAGTAGATGGAGTTCAGAGAGAGGTTGACACTGGCCCAGGGTCACACAACTGGTGCTGCAGACAAACTCAAACCTAGGACTGTAGGCTTACCTTGTAGCTGCAGAGAATAGACAATGAGAAGGCGCTGGCTGAGAATGGTGTGTGTGGTGATGGTGGTGGTGGGATTCAGGCCAGGTGGGAGGCCTGGGTAGGGGGCAGGTTAATGTGGCTTGGTGACAGGCTGATACCTCCTCCCTCTCCAGCCCCCCTTCTGGCCTTAGCCTCCCTTTGGCCAGCCTGGGGGGCCAGGGAAGGGCTGACCCTGCTCTTGCGGATTAGGCAAGACCCACTCTTTCAAAGAGAGCCCCATCCCCAGCCTGGCCTCTGGCTCTGAGCTTGGCCTGATGGGAGAAGCAACTTACCCGCATCCAAATTCCCCACCACACCCCACCTCACCCCACTGGGGCGGGTCTGTTCTTTCTGAACTGGAGCATTGATTCAGGCCTTGGGGAGCTCACAGTTACAAGAGAGGATATACCATAGCTTTTTGTGGGAGTGAAACCTACTGGCGGTGAAGACCAGCCCCAGCTCTGCACCCCCCAGATGCTGTGACCCTGAGCAATGATCTTCCTCCCCTCAAGGCTGGTGTGAAGGCCTCCGGTCATGTCCAAATTTCAGGGGTCCCCTGAGGATTCTCTAGGCTGAACAGGGAAGAGCCAGGGATGCTTTTCCTGACTCTCCCTCTCTCCACCTCCTGTGCCACCCCCAGGGCACTCCCAGATTCCTGGGGCTGACCCCCCTGTCCATCCAGTCCCTTCCCATGGCCGCCTACCCTGTGAACAGTTAGTGCAGATGGCCATGATGACCTGCAGCTGTCTTGGAGGCTGGGGTGCCCAGCACAGAACCTTGGAGTGGAAGAACTGGGTTCAAATCCTGCCTCTGCCCTAGGCTTCGAGGCCCTGGGCAAGTCATTTACCTGCCCTGAGCCTCTTCAGAGGGGCGGATTCTGCTGACTTCTGGTGGTTTAGGGCTGAGGTCAGTGCTCCAAGACCATATCCCAGCCCTTGCTCTCCTGTCTGAACCTGTCATCGCTGCTGCTCTTCATCCTTCCAGCCTCAGGCTGTGGCCTCCCCAGCCCCACCCCTCTTGGGATCCTGGCCCCCCTCCACCAGAGGGCAGCTAAGGCTGCTTTCAGCACCTCCTCAAAGCAGAGGCCCTAGGGAGGGTCCCTTGGCTGAGACCGCTCCCTTAATCAAGGGTAGAGGCCGGAAAGGCTGCCTTCCTTCCACCGTTTACTGCTTGCCGAGAAACTCTATTACCATTACCAAGGCTGCAAGAAAGTGTCCGAGGAGGAAGAAGCCCTCTAATGGGGGTTGCCCTGGCCTCGGGAGACAGAGGGGTGGAGGGAGAGGGGGAGGGGCTCAGGCCCAGGAAACAGGCTCCCATCCTGTTTTCCAAGGAGCTGCTGCCTAGAGCTTCTACCCCTAAGCTCAGGCCCTGGCTCTAGGCCCTGCTAACCCCCTGGCCCAGAGCTGATCCATGCCCTTTCCTCCTTCCTTCCCCTTGTCCCCACAGCCTGCTCTCACTCCTTAGAGATTCAGCTGTCTACACCTAGGGGTCATCTCATACCCATTTGCCTATTTCATCCTCTGACAACCTCCACCTTCTGGACAAGGTGACTGAGGCACAGAGAGACGAGGTTCTGCCGGTAGACTTGGACCCAAGTCAGCGGGAGCAGAGGCCAATCTCTACCTGGCATGGCACTGCCCAGTGAGACCTCGTAGTCCCTGAGTCTCTGAGGGCTATGGCTCTGTTGCTCTGGTGAGAGAGGACAAGGATCACAAGTCCTGTCCCCCTTTCTTTGTCTCTTCAAGGGCACGGAGTAAAGGCAGGACATAAACTGGCCTTCAAGACAGAGGGCTGCAATCATCCTACGAAGCTGTGTGACCTTGGGCAAGTCCTTTCCCCTCCTCTGCGCCTCAAGTAGAGATAATAATCACACCCCACAGGGCCTCAGCCAAAGGCTAGGAGATCTGTTAGGTTAGAGTTGGTACCCAACATGGTGGGGATTTTGAGGATGGCCAGTGCCAGGCAGGGCTCCCCGTGGGGGTCTGAGAGCCTGGGGCAGAGGCCTGTAGGGCTGGCTCCTCCTTGACTGACCCCTCCTCCCCCAGAAGCAGCTCCATCTCTTTCTGGGTTTCTAGGTGACTTGGCTGGCCCCTCTGGATGAGTTCTACTTTAAACCTGCTGCTGCTACTGTCTCTGTATTGGGGGGGCTCCCACAGGGGCCCCCAGGCAGGAGCCCCCCCAGCCAAGCCCTGCGGGAGGGGCTGCAGCCCCCACCCATCTCAGTGCCCATGCGCCTTCCCCGCTCCCGTCCCTGGCATGCAGCAGATTTCAGGACACCTGCTGTGGGCCAGGAGTGGCAGAGCGTCTCCTCGACCCTCCTTGTTCGTGGACACCCAGGAGGCTTCTGACCCCTCTGGGCAAACGACCAGCTGTCCCCTTCTCAGTTTGCAGTCGAGAGCCCCGCAGGGACAGGCTCCAGGTTGAGCTGTGGGGGGGTGTCTGCGGAACAAGAAGGGCGCTGTTCCAGGGCTCGCTCTGGAAAGCCAGGGTGCTTGGGTCCTCAAAGGAGGCGACAGGCGCCGGGCCTCCCCGGGCTAGGGACGGGGGAGGGGCGCCCGCCGGCGGAAGGCCCATTAGCTTGCTAATTGCTCCCAGGGAGGGGAGGGCGGGTACCGAGCTGCTGCAGAAGGGGGTGAGGCGAAGTGAGGGCACAGAGGGGGTGGGAGTGTCTTTTCCAGCGCTCAGCTAAGTGCTGCAGGAGTGGGGTGGGTGGCAGGTCTCTGCGCCCCCAGGCCCAAGTCCTGCTCTCCGGTAGTACCCCCCGCCCCTGCCCCTCAGAAACCTTAGCGGGCCGACCCCGGCCGGTCTTCGGCAGCGCCCTCTGCACGCAGTCCCTCCAGCTGCACCCCAACAGCCTCCCCGCCCCGAAGCGCCTTCCTCCAACCCCGAGCGGGTTCAGCTGAGCCACCCCCAGCGAAGTGCCCCAGTCCGGGCGTGCCTCTGCCCCATCCCTCCTCTGGCTGCAGTCGCCACCCCGGCCGCCAGGGGGAGCCGACGCGGGGCGGGCGGGCCCGACGCCGGGGGAGGGGGCGGTGCCGCTGCGGCCCCGCCCCCGCCCCGCCCCGGCCGGGCCCCGCCGATTCTCTGGTCTGTCCCGGACAGACTGGCGGGCGGGCGGGCGGTGACGCCGCCGGGCCGGAGCGGGCCGCGCGGGAGCGCGCGGAGGGAGCAGCGGCGCCGTCGGGTCCCCGTCGGGGCTCCGTGGGTCCCCGACCCGCCCCCGGCCCAGCTATGGCGGGCGCCAGGCCCGGCGTCCACGCGCTGCAGCTGGAGCCGCCCACCGTCGTGGAGACCCTGCGGCGCGGGAGTAAGTTCATCAAATGGGACGAGGTAAGTGCAGGGGCCCCCTGCTCCGCCCAGATCCGGGGACTCCCTCACCCCAGCTCCGCCAGCCGCCGGGGACCCCCAGCCCAGACTAGCCTGGCCACCGCGCCCCCCCCCCACAATCCCAGCCTGGCTGCGCTCCGGAAACTTGAGTCCCCAGTCGTCCTCGTAATGAAGACTCTGTCCCCCACCCCCCACTCCCTCATCTACGGAAAATATGGCATTCATTCCTTGGCCCAGAGATTTCGAACCCCAATAAATTCCAGCCCCCCAATTTTCTCTGGCCCTTCTCACCTCTCCCGGCCGGTCTAATTCTGGTTCCCCCAACCCTGGCCTGGTCCCCAGACCCCTGCCCGGCACTGGACAGTCTGGCTCAAGAACCATAGCCCCCGGTCTGGTTCAGTGTACCCCCATTCTGAGTGGGTGCCTCTGGGACCCTACCCTTCCCAGTGCCCTAGTCTGAACATTCTTCTCCATTCATCACTTTTTCACCCTATTCTGGCTGGCACCCCTTTGCCCTGCTTCTGGATCCCAGCCCAGCTCGCTGCTCAGGTGGGAGCACCAAGTCACCCACCCTAGTGGAGACTGTGCACCCCCCCAAGTTCCTCCACCCCGGGGGAACTTTGCTCTCCACTCCTTAGCATCGGGACTTTGAACCCCAATAGATCCTGACTCCCCCTCCCCACCACCCTTTACCTGACCTGCCCCTGGAGCTTCCCAGAGGCCCTGCTCCCACCTGCGGCTCTGCGAGCTGTCCTGCACCTCACCCTCGTTTACACACCGCCCCCTCCTCTGCCCCCTGGGCCCCTCCTTCCCCAGGGCTTTCCCCCCGCCTGCCTGAGCTGCCTTGCTGCTCCTTCCCAGACAGGCCGGAGGCCTGGAAGACTCGGCTCCTTTCCGGCTGGGTGGGGCGGGTAGGCGTGGGATCTGGGGGGAGGGGCTTGGGGCGTGGCCTGAGGTAACAGGTGTGCCATAGAGGGGTGCCCCGGCGCCCCTGGGGCTAGGGGAGACCCCTCCCCCCAGGCCGGCTTGAAGGGAAAAGTTTCTCCTTTTCCTTCCAGTGTGATAAACCCAAATAAGGAAGTGGGAACAGGGAGAGGGCCCTGGGGGTGGGGTGGGGGTTGCTGACAGGGACTTGGGGCCTGAGAACCTGGGGCCTGGGCTGCCTTTGAAGACCAGACCCCTGAGGAGGGGGAGAGGGAGACCCTGGAGGCAGTACCCACAGAACTACCCCCTCATCACACTCCTGGGGGGCCCTGAGCCCAGGGCAGGGTTGGTAATCCCAGAGAGGGGCTGAGGATGGGTGTCAGCACAGTGAGGTGGGGAGGCCCAAGCATCCCAACGGTTCCCAAGCCTCCTATCCCCTCTGCCCCCAGATCAACCTCCTGTCCTTTGTAAGTAAAGGCTGAGATGGGCGGGGCTAGTGCAGTCCCCATCCTCCAGAAGATGAAAACTGAGTCTGGAGAAGGGAGGCTAATCCCAGGCCCCACAGTGGGGTTGTGGCTGAGGTCAGGAGCTGGGAGTCTGGCAGGGGTCCTAGTTCCCTGCTTCCCAAACCTTGGGACTCTGGAGCCATACTGCCTGCATGGAAATCTTGGCTCCTCTTCTTGACGTTAGGCAAGCTAGGTAGTCTCTCTGTGCCTCAGTCTTCTCACCTGTAAGCTGGGAAGAACAAGAGTGCAAACCTCATAGGTTGTTAGGAGGACTAAGTGAGCTCCTAGATATTGAGTGCTTAGACCCGAACCTGGCAAGCAGTAGGGGCAGCGTGAGGGTGAGCTGTTGTTACGACCATAGGATCGTCCACCAGTGCGCAGCATCTTGGGCTGGCACCAAGGTGAGGCAGCGTCTTCTCTTGGCCTGGGGCAGGAGAGTTCTACCTGGAGCCCCTTGGTCACTTGGGCCCTGGCCGAGTCTAAGCCTATGATGACACCGCCCCCTCCCCCACTGCTGCTGGTCCTGAGTCACACGGGGTGGCCCTCCTCAGAAAATGGGGCCAGTGCGCCCTTTTCTACCCTCCTGCCAGCCAGGGCTGTTTGAGTGAGAACAGAATTCACTGTCTAGTCCTGAGGGCAGGGTGAGTCCCTTTCCGAGGGGACTTAGTCTGTGCTCTGTAAGGTGGGGTGAGCCTCGAAGCTGTGAGGCTCCAGTGGGGCGCAGGGTTGGGGGGGTAATGGACTTTGAAGCAGATGTAAGGGGTGGCTGGTCGTCATGGGGACCCGAGGGACACAGAAGGACCATGGGGGTCAGGCGTCCAAACCCTCTTCTTTCATTCCATAAATATTCCCAAGGGGGCTGTGAGGGTTTCAGCCATCAGGGAGCTCTCAGACCTTATGAGGAAACTGAGCCCAGGCTTGGGGTCTGGGGAGGCCTCCCCAAGGAGGCAGGCCAGGTTTCAGGGATAGAGAAGGAAGGGAGAATATCCTCGCAAAGGAACAGTGATGCAAAGACTGGAGATGGGGAAAGGGTAGTTAGTGGTCCATGTGACAGAGTCTTAGGGCAAGAGAGCAGTGGGGCTGGGAGGGGACTAGGACCTCAGCTTTGTCCTGAGGACTGCAGGGAGCCACAAAGGACCTGTGGGCTGGCTTGAGGCTTCGTTTTCACTACTGAGAGAAAGACTGGGTGGGGTGGGGTGGGGGGGATGGCCCCAGGGTGTCCAGGGACCAAACCTGGGCGGCAGCCCTTACCAACCCTGACCCCTGCCGTCCGTCTCGTCCCCAGGAGGCCTCCAGTCGGAACCTGGTAACTCTGCGCGTGGACCCCAGTGGCTTCTTCCTGTACTGGACAGGGCCCAACATGGTGAGGGCGGGTGCTGGTGCAGCTTGCTGAGGTCTAGGGCTCCCACCCCAGACCCCCGAAACCACCCCCAGCCCCCGCCCATGGGGGTGGGGCCCCGCTGCTGCCTGACCTCTCCCACGGTTCCCTGGACAGGAAGTGCTAAGGGCGGGGGCTGAGGCTGGGGCTCCAGCAGGGGGTGGACACTCCCTGGCCTGCGTGGGGAGCTTGGGGGCTCCCAGCTGTCACCCTGTAGCCTCTCAGACATCCCCTGGCATCTGGTTTCCCCAGGAGGTGGACACACTGGACATCAGTTCCATCAGGGACACGAGGACAGGCCGTTATGCCCGCCTACCCAAGGTGAGTGATGGGGGCCCAGGACTCAGGATGGGAGTGAGGCCGTGGGGGATGGGGACAACCCTCTTCACCCTTGGCTCTCACCTACTCAGGACCCCAAGATTCGGGAGGTGTTGGGCTTTGGGGGCCCTGATGCCCGGTTGGAGGAGAAGCTGATAACAGTGGTGGCCGGGCCAGACCCGGTGAATACATCGTTTTTGAACTTCATGGCCGTGCAGGATGACACAGCCAAGGTGGGCTGGGATTGATGGCTCGGCCTGGGGGAGCTACAGCCTCACTTGCTGAGTCAGCCATCACTTAGTAGGCACCTGTTGTGTACTAGGCTGTCCTCTGCCCCTGTTTCTAATCTTCCTCTTACAGAGTGGTATTGAAGCACTTAGTGCGCACCAGACCTAGTTCTGGGCATGGGCTGTGGCTGGGCCAGCCCCTCTGTGCCCCCCTCACGCCCTCCCCCCGGATCCTGACCCCTCAGGTCTGGTCCGAGGAGCTGTTCAAGCTGGCTATGAACATCCTGGCTCAGAACGCCTCCCGGAACACCTTCTTGCGCAAAGCGTGAGCCCTGGGCCTGCCCCGGGGCGGCCGGGTTGGGGGGGTGCATCGGGGGCAGGGGGTGGTTCAGGTAGCTGTTCCCAGGGCGTGACCCTTCTACCTGTGTCCCCAGGTACACGAAGCTGAAACTGCAGGTGAACCAGGATGGACGGATCCCGGTCAAGAAGTGAGCGCCCCTTTCCCTCAGCACCTTCTCTGCTTCTCTGACCTTGGTGACCTTTGCCCCCACTGACCCTAACCCCTCCCATCTGCTCAGCATCCTGAAGATGTTCTCAGCAGACAAGAAGCGGGTAGAAACTGCGCTGGAATCCTGTGGCCTCAATTTCAACCGGGTGAGGGGGCTGGGGACAGGGGCCGGGGTTGGGGGGTGTCACAGTGGGCGCCTGCTCTTTGAGGGCTGGCTGTCCCTGGGTTCTCACCCTTCACTCCTGGCCCCTAGAGCGAGTCCATCCGGCCTGACGAGTTTTCCTTGGAAATCTTCGAGCGGTTCTTGAACAAGCTTTGTCTGCGGCCGGACATTGACAAGATCCTGCTGGAGATGTGAGCAGGGCTGGGCCTGCCTCCCAGCCCCCCATACGCCATGTCTGGCCTCTGCTGGCGTTCCTTCCAGTTCAAGGGAGGGGAATTGGAGCTGTCGGGGTCTCTGCGTGCTGGAGCTGTGCCTGTGCTCAGAGCTGCCTTGCCTGGGGCTCTGTCGTGGACAGTTCTATGCTGACCCTTGGCCGAGGTTGCTGTCATCTGCGCACACTGGGGCTGAGGACCCAGTGGCTCAGATGTGTTGTCGGCGAGGGCTGGAGCTGAGATCGGGTCCAGGATCTGGAAGCATGGTGTGGTGGGCCAAGCACTTGGTGGCTTCCAAAGCCCTTGCTGATACCAATGGCAGCACCAAATGGTTAGGAGGGCGGATGGGGAAACTGAGGCCCAGAGGGGCCAGCGACTTGCCCAAGTCCCAGTCAGAGGGTTCTGGAGCCAGACCCGGCCTTCTGACTCCTCGCAGGGTGAGGGTTTGGAGCAGGGGCTGGTGAGGCTCCAGCCTGACTCCACTTCCCGCCCCCTCCAGAGGCGCCAAGGGCAAACCATACCTGACACTGGAGCAGCTCATGGACTTCATCAACCAGAAGCAACGGGACCCGAGGCTCAATGAAGTGCTGTACCCGCCTCTGCGGCCCTCCCAGGCCCGGCTGCTTATCGAGAAGTATGAGCCCAACCAGCAATTCCTGGAGAGAGGTGAGCCGGCGTGGGAGCTGGGGGCAAGGCGGGAGGGCCCCAGCTGCCCCTGCTGACCCCACCCCGCCCCCAGACCAGATGTCCATGGAGGGCTTCAGCCGCTACCTGGGAGGTGAGGAGAATGGCATCCTGCCCCTAGAGGCTCTGGATCTGAGCGCAGACATGACCCAGCCGCTCAGTGCCTACTTCATCAACTCCTCACACAACACCTATCTCACTGGTGAGCAAGCCCATCCTAGCATGACCTCTGCCCTCTGCCCTCTGGCCCTTAGACTGCTTCCCTCCTTTTGGGGTGGCCCCTGCTAGGGATACACGCGTGGAACAGACTGCCTGCCCTGGGGAGTGGGCTTCTGTGCATGGGTTTCTCGGGGTGGTCCAGGAGGCTTCCCCGGGGGAAGGGCTGAGGCCTGCATCTGCCCCGTGAAGGAACAGCCTGTGTGTGAAGGAACAGCCTGTGCGTAGGCCCGGGGGCAGGAGGCCCTTTGGTGCTCTTAAGCAGAAAGGCGGCTGAGAGGTGGGGTGGAGCTGGGTGGGGCGGGGACTGGGGCAGGTAGAGATGAGAGGGACCCAGGGGGCACAGAAGGAATGGGAAGAATTTGGACTGATCCTAAGTGCGTGGGAAGGCTTCTTGCAAGGTGTTTAGCAGGGGGAGGTGACGTGACCTGGTATGTTTTTAGAAGGATGATGCCAGGTGCTTCGCAGAGATTGGATGGGAGGCGGGGAGGGGCCTGCTGTCCCCAGGAGGAGGTGATGGAGGCTGTTCCAGGGCAGCAGCGGTGGAGGGAGGAAAGGGAAGCGAGGGGCCATGGGGGTTTTGGGGCTGAATCCCTGGTTCAGGCTGGTGGGATGGGGGGTGGCGGGTGTTTATCTGAGAGAGGGTGAGACCTGGAGGAGGAACCAGCCTGTCAGCCAGTGCTGGTGGATGCCGACTCTACCCGGCTTTGGGACTTTGGGGGGAGATGGTGCTGGCTCCACAGTGAATTAAGGAGTGGTCAGAAGCTGGCCAGACAGAGCGTGGCAGGGCCAGGCCACCCCCGGGGCTCTGCGTCCCCAGCGTGGCCCGGTTCAGTGCAGACCTGGGGAAGAGGGCGAGGCTGGCGGGGTGGCCGTGGTGACGGAGCCTCGCCCCCAGCGGGGCAGCTGGCGGGAACCTCGTCGGTGGAGATGTACCGGCAGGCACTGCTGTGGGGCTGCCGCTGCGTGGAGCTGGATGTGTGGAAAGGGCGGCCGCCTGAGGAGGAGCCCTTCATCACCCACGGCTTCACCATGACCACGGAGGTGCCGCTGCGAGATGTGCTGGAGGCCATTGCGGAGACCGCCTTCAAGACCTCGCCCTACCCTGTCATCCTCTCCTTTGAGAACCATGTGGACTCGTGAGTGGGCCCCTGACCCTGGGACCCCGATCCTGGCCTGGGGACCCCTGATGACCCAGAGACAGCCACCTCGCCATGGCACTGTTGGACTGCTCCTGTGAACTCTGACCCTGGGATCTTTCGCTGACCCTGCCGGCCTCTGACCTACCCTGGGGACCTCAGCTTCACCCCAAGAACCTCTGACCTCTGACCTTGGCCCCACAGGGCAAAGCAGCAGGCCAAGATGGCTGAGTACTGCCGCTCCATCTTTGGGGACGCGCTTCTCATCGACCCCCTGGACAAGTACCCGGTATGGGGCTCAGAGCTGGGGCGGGGCATGGGGATGAGGGCGCCCAGCAGACCCTGACCTGTCCGTGCCCACCAGCTGGCCCCAGGCGTCCCCCTGCCCAGCCCCCAGGACCTGATGGGCCGCATCCTGGTGAAGAACAAGAAGCGGCACCGGCCCAGCACTGGCGTTCCCGACAGCTCTGTGCGCAAGCGGCCGCTAGAGCAGAGCAACTCGGCCCTGAGCGAGAGCTCCGCCGTCACCGAGCCCTCCTCGCCCCAGCTCGGTATGGTCCTGGCCTGACCTTCGACCCCAGTCCTGACCGTAACCTCCCACTTCACTGAGCTCAGCCCTCCCCGGGGATGCTCTTTCTGCTCCCAACCTGACCTCCCTCCTCACCAAGCCGCTCACCACCTCTCATCTGAGTATGGGACCTCTGACCCCTGACCCCAGGTGCTCACCTCACTGAACTTCACCCCCAGTTGGATTTGGCTCCTTCCACCTCCTGACCCCTCAATCTCAACCTCCACCTCGCACCTCACAGAGCCCTCCCCCTCAACCAGGTTATGACTCTGAATTCTGACCTCCGACCTCAATCACCTCTGACCTAAACCACCTTTCTCCTGAGACCCCTACTGAGTCTACCCACCCAGCTGGTTCTAATTTCAGCTCACCCTGGACCTCTCACTTTACTGAGGTCCCGCTTACATCCGACCCCAGTGCTCACCTCACTAAGCACCCTCACTGGGTGTGGCCCTCACTGAGCCCTGACTTGGAGCCCCACCTTGTCATCCTTTACCCCCACCGTCAAGGCTGTTGTACCCCAATTCTCACCCTTCTGAGCCACGCTACCTATCTCCCTGCTGGATATAACTCTGCATCCTGATCTTTGACCTTTGATTCCTCTATACCACCGTTCGGTTTGATCCCATCCAGCTGCTGAGCTCCCCCCGTCCCCCAGCCACAGTGCCCTGAGAGTGCCCCTTGACTCCGTGAGTCGCCTCTACACGCTGGGCACAACTCCTCCTGGCTCCTATGTGTCTGTGTGTGCCCTGACCCCCGACCGCCTGTGGCCTTGTCCTCTGCAGGGTCCCCCAGCTCTGACAGCTGCCCAGGCCTGAGCAATGGGGAGGAGGCGGGCCTTGAGAAGCCCAGCCTGGAGCCTCAGAAGTCTCTGGGTGAGGAGAGTTTGCAGCGGGGCCCTGATGCCCTTGGATCTGCCTACCGTGAGGATGAGGAAGAGGATGAGGAAGAGGAGGAACAGACGGACCCCAAAAAGCCGACCACCGACGAGGTCAGGCCTACAGGCAGGAAGAGGGGGTGGCGGCACATCTTCACTTCCCAAGTGTTTGCTGAGCCCTGACTGTGCCGGGCACAGCACCGGGTGCTGGGTCCGCTCACGATCAGATGTTATCCCTGCCCTCCCAGAGTTCAGAGGGGGGTGTGTGTGGAGTGAGGGAGGGGTCTCAGATAAACAGGCACGGAAGCGAGTGTGAAATTGTGTTCAGGACGTGGGCCGGGAGGGGGAGTCAGACCTCAGCGGGGGTGTTGGGTGAGCAGACCTGAGGAAGAGGGAGCACCGTGCAAAGGCCCTGTGGCAGGGCCAGAGAGTGCAGGGGGAGGGGGCAGTGCAAGACGAGGGGGCGCTGAGTTTTGAGGAGAGAAGGTGACAGAAAAGGTCAATCATGAGATTGGGTTTGAGAGGGGCCCAGAGTGGGGAAGGGTGTGGGCAGCCATGGTCGAGCTCAGGTAGCAGGGGTTGAGTCTGAGGCTCTTGTGAGCCACCCAGTAGGAGATGGCAGGTGGTGGTTGGAAATGAGACTGGGGATGGAAATTTGGGGCTCATCTGCGTGTGAATAATTGAACCCCTGGGGTTGGGTGAGGAGTTCCAGCTTCCAAGGATCAGGGAGATAGAAGGCAAACCAGGAAGGTGGGGTCCAGGGCACATCAGAGAGGCCCAGAGAGAAGGCTGCGGGGCAGATGGGACCAGGACTGACAGGCGTGGCCAGGCTGGGGTCTTTGCTGGGAGAACTGGGCAGTGTGATTGCAGGGCTGGGAGGAGGGTCAGTGCCTCCTTTGTGGTGGGGGGCAGGTGAGGGAACTTCCAACTGATGGCTGGGGGCCATGGGACCGCTGACCCTGCATTTGGGGGCCACAGGGCACTGCCAGCAGTGAGGTCAATGCCACTGAGGAAATGTCGACGCTTGTCAACTACATCGAGCCCGTCAAGTTCAAGTCCTTTGAGGCTGCTCGAAGTGAGTGGGGTGAGAGGTGGAGGAGTGGGAGGGGGTCTGGCCCTGCCAGGCCTGAGCCCCTCCCACTCCCCACCCCCCAGAGAGGAACAAGTGCTTTGAGATGTCATCCTTTGTGGAGACCAAGGCCATGGAGCAACTGACCAAGAGCCCCATGGAGTTTGTGGAGTATCCTTCCGCGTTGCTAGGGCTGGCGGGGTGGGGCTACTCACTCGGAGGCTGGCTCAGATTGTTCTGACCCCACTCGTAGCACCTGTGCAGGATCCTGATGCTCTAGCACCCCGGTCTGGGTTTTGAGCAGGCCTGGCAGACTGCGCAGGGCCTAGGCGGAGAAGCGGGGGACTGAAGGAGCAGCTTGAGCAAAGGCGGGGAGGTGGGTTCACAGGAGCTGAGGATGGGCCTGGAGCACTGGGCTCGAGGCAGAAGGCGGGGCCGCCACCTGACGGGGCCAGTACACGGCGTGGCCCCTGACTGCCAACCTCAGATACAACAAGCAGCAGCTCAGCCGCATCTACCCCAAGGGCACACGCGTGGACTCGTCCAACTACATGCCCCAGCTCTTCTGGAATGTGGGCTGCCAGCTCGTCGCGCTCAACTTCCAGACCCTGGGTGAGTGCTGGCCTGCCTTGACCTTTGACCTCTGGCCCCCCGCCTCACTGACCTCTGCCCCATGACCCTGTTACTCTTGACTGAAGGGGCCTCTGACTGTCTAATCCCAGATCCCCAAACCCAGCCGAGACCTTGGCTGACCCTAACTCCTGACCTTGGCTGATCCTAGACCTTGTCCATTCTTTCCTGAGTCTGGATCCTTGATGCCATTTGATCCGACCTGAACGACTCCTGGTCCCCCCTCTGCACGGCACTGTTCTTCCTGACTCCTGACCCCATCTGACCTGCTGACCCTTGCCCTCCCCCTGTTGCCCCCAGACGTGGCCATGCAGCTCAACGCGGGCGTGTTCGAGTACAACGGGCGCAGTGGCTACCTACTCAAGCCCGAGTTCATGCGGCGGCCAGACAAGTCCTTTGACCCCTTCACCGAGGTCATCGTGGATGGCATCGTGGCCAATGCCGTGCGGGTCAAGGTGGGGCCAGGGAGGGCTCAGGCCAGGGTGTCCTGGGGACGGGACTCTCAGCAGCCACCTCACCCTCCTGGCCCCCCAGGTGATCTCGGGGCAGTTCCTGTCCGACAGGAAGGTGGGCATCTACGTGGAGGTGGATATGTTCGGCCTCCCTGTCGACACGCGGCGCAAGTACCGCACTCGGACCTCTCAGGGGAACTCGTTCAACCCCGTGTGGGATGAGGAGCCCTTCGACTTCCCCAAAGTGAGCCCCGCACCTGTGCCCTCCCCGGCACAGGGAGCTGCAGCCCAGACCTGCCGGACTCTCTTAGTGGGGGGACGGGAACCAGGAGCATTGGTGGTGGTTGGGGATGTGAAGGTGGTTGTGCCCCAGCACCTCAAGGCTGGGCCTGTCACTTCCAGGCCCCACCCCGGGTCCTGCATGTCCCAGCATCAGGCTCACACTCCCTTCCCTGTGTGGGGTGAGAGGAGAGGACAGGAAGCTGAGACAGCAGGAGGTCCCACAGCTCCCGTTGGCGCCCACCCCATCCCCCAGGCAGGAGGGACTTGCTCCAAGCTCACCCCAGCTTCTCCCTGCCCCCCAAATGGATGGGCCCTCTGCAGCCTGCTGGGGTGGGGTGTGGCCTCAGGCCCAGACGCATGCCAGTTTCTAAGCTGGCAATGACCAGACCTGTCCCACCATAGCGATGCCTGGAGGGGTCCATCTGCCTGTTCTCTTGACTCAGGGCTCTGGTGGAAGCTGGTCATCCCTTTGGCGAGGTCACAGAGGTGTGGGTCCACCACTGGCTCAGTGGCGATGGTGACTGATGGTCAGTGGTTGGGTCAGATTGGCCAAGGGCCCACTCTGGGTGTCGGCCTTGGTGGCTGTGGCCAGCTGCAGCTCAGACCCGTCTGGGCCCTCAGGTGGTGCTGCCCACGCTGGCTTTGCTGCGCATCGCGGCCTTTGAGGAGGGTGGCAAGTTCGTGGGGCACCGGATCCTGCCTGTCTCTGCCATCCGCTCAGGTGAGGCCACCTGGGCTCTGGGCAGCGCAGGGGGCAGGGTGTGTGGGGACCTATCGGGGCGCAGCCACCTTGCCCTCCCGCCCTCCCAGGGTACCACTACATCTGCCTGCGGAACGAGGCCAACCAGCCGCTGTGCCTGCCGGCCCTGCTTGTCTACACTGAGGCCTCTGACTACATTCCCGATGACCACCAAGGTGAGCTGGAGGGAGCTGGGGCGGGGCAGGCCACGCAGGGTGGGGACAAGGACACCACCAGGGCCTGGGAGTGGCTGAGACTGGTGGCCCCAACTGAGGGTGGTAAACAGAGCTGAGGGCGGGTTCTGTGCTCCCTCCGTCCCTCCGGGAGACCAGAGCCGGGGAAGGCTGGTCTGGAGGCTGGCTCCGGGGGTTCTGTCTCTGAGACCCTTGCCCTCTGCTCCCGCCCAGACTACGCAGAGGCCCTGATCAATCCCATCAAGCACGTCAGCCTGATGGACCAGAGGGCCAAGCAGCTGGCCGCCCTCATTGGGGAGAGTGAGGTGAGCCGGGTCAGGCCGGGGGCAGGCAGGAGGCAGCAGGGCTCAGGCTCACCCGGACCCTGGGGGCCCCTGGGGGTCGGGGTGTGGGTGGGGTAGGGAGGTGAGGGCTGACCTCTGGGCCTACCCTGCAGCCTTCTCTGCCCTCCTCCACCTGCACCGTCCCATGCCACTCCCAGCTGGTGGTCTGGCTCTTCTCCCCAAGTGGGGCTGTTCCCTGCCTGCTGCAGACGCTAACTTCATGCAGTTACCCACACCCACACCGTCCGTCCCTCCAACCTTGGGCTCCGCCTCCAACGCTGGCCTTTCCGCCCTGGTGCAGGGCAGCGTGGGGCTTCAGGGCTCCCTTGTTCAATAGGCTCAGCAGTCTCCCGTTACTCTCCACATTTTAAGGAGGTGGAAACCACCCCTTTTGCATGAGAAAGGCCTTCAGGACAGTCCTGGGCTAGAACTCTTCCTGCTGCCAGCGGGTTCGAGGCCAGGGTGCAGGGTTCAGCCACAGCCGCTTCACCAGGGCATCTGGAAATCCTGGGAGCCGGGCAGTGGCTTCTGCGGGGAGGGGTCAGGAGCAGAGGCTCGCCGCAGATCTAGACCCGGTCTCACGGGGCCCTGCGGCAGGCAGGGAAGAGAGACGGCTGCCTAGAGCTGTTAGTGGGAGAGGCTGGTGCCCACTCTGTGGTCACTTCCTTCATTGATTTAATCAGGAGCTAAGCAACGAGGAAGATGAGCAGCTGTGGGCAAGGGTGGAGGGGGACTTGGAGAGGGGAGGAAACGGGGCTGGGCTAAGGCTTTCCGGAACAATCTGGAAGCTCCTAAGCATATGCAGTGAGGCCTGGCATCCTAGAGACACGACCTCACGTTATCTTCTTCATGCCTCACGTGGAAAGAGGGGTTAGAAATGCTCATTTTGTACCTCTTGTTCTCATGGAGTTGTCCCAGCAGGCCCACATTACAGAGGAGGAGTCCAGGGCCAGGCAGGCTGAGGGAGGTTGTGAAGGACAGAAAGGTCTGGAGACGGGGAATTCCCTGGCGGTCCAGTGGTTAGGACTCCGCACTTTCACTGCTATGGGCCCGGGTTTGGTCCCTGGTCGGGGAACTAAGATCCCACATGCCACGTGGCATGGCCAAAAAAAAAAAAAAAAAGGGTCTGGAGAGAACAGCGTTTGTGGAAAGAGCATGGAGCATTCTACTTTCTCCCCCACAGGCTCAGGCTGGCCTGGAGACAAGCCAGGAGACCCAGTCTCAGCAGCCAGGGTCCCAACTGACCCCAAACCCCACACCCAGCCCACTGGACGCCTCCCCCCGCCGGGCCCCAGGCCCCATCACCTCCCCCACCAGCACCTCCCTCAGCAGCCCAGGTGAGGGGCAGCCTGGAGTGGGCGCAGGGACATAGCTCTGCTGCTGGCTCCTCCAGCTTCTGACAGACTTGCTTCTGCTCTCCAGGTCAGCGTGATGACCTCATTGCCAGCGTCCTCTCAGGTAGGGGGCAGGCCTGTTCTGGGGGGCGGGGCTACTCCTGGAGGGGGCAGGTGCTCCTGCAGGGTTGGTCTGCCCCAGCCCGGCCCGGCCCATCTTTGCTCTGCTGCCCACAGAGGTGGCCCCGGCCCCGCTGGATGAGCTCCGAGGCCACAAGGCCCTGTTGAAGCTCCAGAGCCGGCAAGAGCGAGACTTTCGAGAGCTACACAAGAAGCATCAGCGGAAGGCGGTTGCCCTCACACGCCGGTTGCTCGACAGCCTGGCCCAGGCCCAGGCCGAGAGCAGGTGCCGGCACCGGCCGGGTGTCCTGTGAGTGTCCAGCCTGCCTGTGTGCAAGTGTGCTGCGTGCATGGATGTGAATATGAGAATGTGTGTGCACATGGGTTTTTGCACTAGGTGGGCGTGGAGGGACGGCCAAGCGCTGCCCCTTGACCCCAGGGAGGAGGGTTTGGTGCGAGGAAGACAGAGGAGTCTGGGTCCCACCCTCTTTCCGCCAGGGAGCGATACCTTTTTTGAAGTCCCCGTAAGAGTGTGTTTCCAGAGACTGTTGCCCAAACAGGCTCCCAACATTTGGGTGGAGCTAACGGGCCTCCTCATTGGCGTAACAGATCCCACCCCTGTGGGCTGGCATCTCCCATTGCCTGCTGGAGTATGCCCTGTCCCCCTGCCCTCCCAGCCCAAGTCCATGTGACGACCTGAGCATCACCCAGAGGGGTTCTCCCCACAGAGGCGGGGAGGACGAGAGGGAGGAGGAGGAAGAGGTGAAGAGGTATCAAGAGTTCCAAAAGAAGCAGGTGCAGTGTCTGCTGGAGCTGAGGGAGGCCCAGGTGGACACAGAGGCCCAGCGGAGGCTGGAGCACCTGAGACAGGTGAGGGGGACGTGTGGCAGTGGGGGAGAGACTGCCTCCTGGACAGGCCTGTCACAGCCCGTGTCACCTGTTGGCCACCTGTGTCTATAGGCTCAGCAGAGGCTCAGGGAGATTGTCATGGATGCTCACACCACTCAGTTCAAGAGACTGAAGGAGATGAACGAGAGGTGAAGGCAGGGGATCTCATGGGCAGACGGGGGATACTCCCTGGTGCCAGGAGGAGGGCAGAGACCCCAGTCCTGCCATTGAGGCTTCCTCTTCCCCCACTGGCTCCTCCAGGGAGAAGAAGGAACTGCAGAAGATCCTGGACAGGAAGCGCCACAACAGTATCTCAGAGGCAAAGACCAGGGAGAAACATAAGAAGGAGGCGTAAGGGCATCAGGGCCGGGAGCCATTTGGGCGCTGGGCAGGCCGGGCCGGGTGCCTGGGCACTGAGCCCATCCTGCCTTGCTCCTGTGCAGGGAACTGACAGAGATTAACCGTCGACACATCACTGAGTCGGTCAACTCCATCCGTCGGGTGAGTGAAGTTCAGGTGCCACCCTAGCCCACCCCTGTTCCTTCAGTCATCGTAAACCTGTATCCTGGGGGCCAGCCTGGTGCTACGTTGCCCTAGAGGGATTTCTAGAGCCTTTTCCTTTGGGTCTGGAAGGTTTGCTATAAAAGTCATCTCAGGACCCTGTGGCCACACAACTCCGGGAGCCTGTGCCTGCCTGACTTCTGTGCCCAGGCAGAGCCCTGGGGTCCGAGCCCCTTCCTTAGAGACCCTTGGCTGAGCCCTTGCCCCCCCACAGCTGGAGGAGGCCCAAAAGCAGCGGCAGGAACGCCTTGTGGCCGCGCAGCAGCAGATTCTCCAACAGCTGACAGAAGAGGAGCCCAAGGTGAGGCCTTGGATGAGGGGCAGGCAGGCAGCAGGTAGGCAGGGCGCCGGGTGGCCTGGCTTTGCCTGTGATACTCTTCTTCCTGCAGCTGCTGGCCCAGCTGGCCCAGGAGTGTCAGGAGCAGCGGGAGAGGCTGCCCCAGGAGATCCGCCGGAGCCTGCTGGGCGAGACACCGGAGGGACTGGGGGACGGGCATCTGGTGGCCTGTGCCAGCAATGGTCACGCGCCTGGGAGCAGTGGGCACCTGTCCGGCGCTGATTCGGAGAGCCAAGAGGAGACTACGAAGCTCTGAACTGGCTGAGCAAGAGGTGGCCACCAGGCCAGGGTGGGCACTGGGAGGAGGGCAGGAGGCTAAGACACTAAATGCTTTTTTTTTTTTTTAAACTTTTTATCTTTAGAAATTTTATTTTTTTAAACTGGGGCGAGCACCCCACACTAACTCCCTTCCTTCATCCTCCTGGGGCCCCTTTAATCCCCAGTCCCTCCTTCCTGCCCTCAGTCCTAGGGGAGGTGCTGGGTGGGTCACTGTGGGCCAGAAGGGCCTCACCCCCAGGACACCCACACCCTAGAGTGGGACTCATTTCCCTCACTTCCCCAGGGAACAGTGGGTGGAGACTTCGAGCTCCGGGAAGTCGGAGTCACGTTCTTTCTCTATCCTTTGGGGATTTTTTTACATGAATAAAAGTGGATTTCAGGGACCCTGTGTGCAGCGTGGTTTGGGGTGGGGCAGTGCTGGAGAGGACTCGGGCCCTAGATCTGGCTCTGCTACTTCTGGAGCCTCAGTTTTCTCATCTATAAAATGGGATTGTGGGATTGAGGTCAGGCCCCCAACAAAGGGTTGCTGGGTTTCAATCTTGAGACCTCCTTGCCCAGGAACTGCCTGCAGATCTTCCCAGTGACCTGACATCAGAGGCCCTCTGGCCTCCCCCAGGCTTTCCTGCCTCTATGCCCTCTGCCCTGGGCTATCACTCCTGCTCCCCTCTCCTCCCACCACCCCACCCCACCCCACCCCCACCCATTACTTTTCTCGCTCCCGGGCTCTTCTTGTCCTCCCTTCACAGAGGCTCAGGCTTCTGCTTCAGGAAGCCTCCCCTGCACCCTCTTCCTGTTGCCTGATATGACCCAAGCACCCAGCATCTTCCGCTGAGGCTGCTCCGGGCCACACAGGCAGTTGACTGTATCGGGGGATGGACCTGTTAGGGGTGGAGCTGGGCAGCTCAGAACCTGCCCAACATCAGGGGACCTGGGCTCTCAGCAATAGGTGGGAAGTGGATGAGCCTGGAAGTGACCCTTGGGAGAAGGGGGGCTGACGGTCACAGACACAGGGGCTAGGACGCGCGGCACCCCTCATCCCCGTGAGGGAGACGTTATGCCTGTTTTGCAGATGAGGAAACTGAGGCCACAACTAAGTCAAGACGTCCTGACCTGGAGGCAGGGTGGGCCTGGACCCTCTATGGCAGACTGTCTTCGGCCAGCCTGGAGGACCTGCTCCATGCCTCCCCCTCCTGCCCTGGGACAGCGTGGAGTGGCAGAGACCCCGCAGCGAGGGTGCGGCTGGGTTCTGCAGCAGGGTCAGGCTGGCACTTCTTCAAGGCCTCTCCCAGCTTCCTGGCGCTTCCCGGGCTGCCTCCCGCCTCCAGAGGAAGGCAGCCTCTTATCTGAGCTTATCTCCTGCCAATTGAGTGTTTTCTTTGTTTTTGCTGCAACCTCAGGCAAACAGATGGGGTGGGGAGGCCAGAGAAGCAGGATTTCCAGAGCGGGGCCTTCCCAGGGCTGGGGACCTCTGCCTTGGGCCCTGCTCCCTTAGGGTCAGTATCATTGCCCGGGTCTTCCCTGCTTCTGTGGTCAGGTCTGGTCCTAGCCCCAAAGCTGCCCCGTCCAGGCCCCTGAGCAGCTGACTCCCATCTTCCTGACTCCACACATAAACACTACACGTCAGTCCACAGGTCCTCAAAGACCAGGCTAAACTCCAGACTCCTGGGCATGACATTCCGACCCTTGAGAAGCCTGGTCTCTGCAGCTCCCCCATCCTTCCAAGGGTTTATTCTTTCCTCCACTGGGAATGACAGCCCCCTCCCCCATCTCAAGTCTCAGCTCTAGCTCACCTCCTCCCTAAAGCCGTCCCTGACTTTACCCTGCCGGAGGGAGCCGCCCTCAACCCGCTTCCAGGCACCTGTTACAGCACTGGCTGACAGTAACTCCACTGTGAGAGGCTGACTTTCCCCTTGCCAGGAAGCTTGGGACAGCAGGGGCTGTGGCGTAATTCATCTCTGTGTACCTAGTACAAAGTGCTGGCTTGTCTGTAGGGGGCGCCAATAAATCTTTCTGAAATTGAGCTCTGAGCTCTGCTCCCAGGTCCTGGTGAAGCTTCTCGGGTTCCCTAGCCATCGCTCTACTCACAGCCCTGACCCGAGCGTTCCACCCCCTCCCCCGCCCTACGCGTCCAGCCAGTTCCCTGAGGAGCGCTGGCCCCAGGCCGGCCACACAGTAGCTGCTCAAAAGGACTGACCCAAATAGGAACAAATGACCCTCCCCTGGGGGACTGCGGCACGGTTTGCAGTGCGTGGAATTCCGGCGGCCAGCCGGCCTGCAGTTCCCAATTACCATATTAAAGATAAGGACCTGGAGGTCCCCGAGGTCCGGTCGCACTCCGCTTCCCGGAGGCCAAGCAGCCGTGGCTCTGCTCGCCGCCTCAACCCCTCTCTGATCTCGGTCCCATGATGTCACTCAGAAACAGCCTCAATTTCCCTTATATATAAAACGGGGGCATCTTTTGAAACTCTGTCAGTGCTACCGCTCCCCCTGCCCGCGAAGCCCCAAGCGACGGACATAGGAGACTCCACGGCACAGACGCGGGCTTTATTACCACATTTCTAGCGAGCATCGGCCCGCAGCGTTACCGCGGAAGAAAGCGTTCTGGCGAAGTTAGGGTTAATTCCGGCTCGCAACTGGCGAAGGCGACTGTGGCAGCCCAGCGCCGGGGGCGGGGTCACAGGGCCATTTCCAGCACCTAAGGGCGGAAAAACTTCAAAACTTCCGATGGGGGCCGAGCCCCTCCGCGGTCCTTGCACACACCGGAAGGGAATTGGGCTCTGGGTCAGACCGCCTCCTTCTGAAAGGGACGAAACAGCCTCCTTTTGCATAAGGCCTGCAGAAAAGACTTCCGCCCACTCCCAAGATGGCCGCCAGCAGCGGTTCGGAGATTCGGGATGTGGGACAGAAGGTCACTGGGAGGGGGCGGGGCCTCCTCTCCCCAAGTTCCGGTTCCACCAGGACTGAAGGAAGCGCGTCCAGCTGGGGCTTTGTCGCATCTGCGTCGCCGTGCCCGCGCTGTTCGGGCGAGGAAGTCCCTTCGGGGTGGGAGGAGGAAAGGGTTATGTGAATTAGCTTATCCTGGCACCTCGAGCCTGGCCCCTCCGCTTCCGGAATCCCACCGCCAAGTGAGATCACGGGGGAGATAAAGACAATAGCTGGCAGCAGGCCCTGTACCGAGATCCCAGACCCTCCATGCCGGGGGCGGGAAGAGAGGATGCCTAGGACCCTGTAAGCGCCAGAGCTGGAAATCTGGCACCTGGAAGATGGGACCGTAATTCGAAAATTAAAGAAGGGGTTCCGAAATTGAGGTCCAGGAACCCGGATATCCGAAAGAGGTCGGTCAGGAGCACAGATGCCAGCATGCCCCGCGCTCAAAGGATTTGGGGAACGCAGGAGCCTTGGCCTTCTGGAGCGGGGTCTGGGTTACAGATCCCGAAGTGCCCTGGGACTCGGGAAAGGACAGGCTGGGGGGAGGAGTCCCGAGACCGCAAATCCCGACATGCAGTGGGACTCGAATGGGACAGCCCAGTGGGAGGAGCCCCGGGAGTCTAGGTCCCGGCATGCCCCGGGACTGCGGTGCCTTGTGCGCCCCGGCCGGAGCTCACCTTGAAGGAGCCGTGGAACTCGTCGCTCATCCTCCGGAGCTCGCGGCCATATCGCCGTGCAGCCCAGAGGTTGGGGGGCGCCGAGCGCGAGCGGCCCCGGAAGGGGCTGGGCTCCTCCTCCTCCGTCCCTTCTTCATCCTCCGTCCCCGCGGAGTAGGAGCTGTGGCGACTCCGGGTCTCCACAGCCCCAGTGCCTGCAGAGAAGGTCAGGGGGTGGGGACGACGTGAATCTCAACTCCTCTGTGCCCCCAGCTCTGCCGAAGCCCTCAGCATTAGCTCCGTCGGCCCGCTGTGGTCTTTGCGTGCACATCACTCTACTTCTCAGAGCCCCAGTTCCTTCCTAAGGGAAGCTCACGGGGCTTTTGTGAAGATTCGAATTAACTTCTCACTAATCCCACAAATCTTAATTGAGCCCCAATAATGGGCCAGGCCCTTAGTGTATAAAATGACTTTCCTCTGTGCCTGGCACAAAATAAGGGCATAAGAACTAGTAGTTAGAGCTGCGAGTGCGCGATGCTGGGGCTTCCCAGCAACCCCCTGGGCCGGTAGCTCTTTCCTCAGCCCCATTCCCCCGCAGAGGAAACCAGTCCCCTGGATGAGGAGGTCGCCCCAGCCAGGCGACCTGCAGCTGACCTGCTGGGGTCCATTTGTTTCACTGCTGTGGCCTACAGGAGACCTTGGGCCCCCAGAGAACAAGAGCCTGTCAGCAGCGTGTCTGTACCTCTCACAGCACCCACTTTGGAGAAATTGTCCAGAAAGGTCTGTTGACTTTAGGTAATACTTAGGGAGCACTTGCTGTGTGCTAGTAGGCCCTGGGCATTACTTCATTATCCTCCTAACCATCCTGGGAGGTGAGTACTAACATTGCTTCCACTTTGCAGATGAGAAGACAGAGGTTTAAGAGAGGTGAAGACTTGCGCAGGGTCCCACAGCTGTGAAGCTCTGAGGCTAGAAGTCCCTAGAGGTTTGTTGGAATCCAGAGTCCAGTGATTATCCATCGAGCTACACTTCTTCCCTTGTCCAGCTGCCCTTCAACTCCCTGCACCTGTGCCCTCACCTCCCTGTGGGGATAAACGTAGTCCTTACTACCAGTGACTGCATGAGGGTCACATAAAGAGCTGGAAAGTGCTTTGTAAGCTGAAAGGGCGTGGTGGATCATTATGCAAAGAGGTGTGTCCTGAGTTTGACCGACCTATGTACTGTGTGCCATCTCCCGAACTCCTGCCAACCCCACCCGCATACGCAGTCCAGCAAAGACCTAGAACACTCCCAGGAGCAAAATCCAGAGCTAAGTATAGAGTGAAAGACAGGCATGGAAGAAGTGCAGGGGGCCAGCGTCCACAGGGAGGCGTTTTGGAGAAAGTAAGATCTAGACCAGGTCTTGAAGCCAGGGGTAACTGTCTCATCCCCTCCCAAAAGGCCTGTGGGTCAGCTCCAGGGCTGCTGGGCCTCCAAGGGTCCCATCTCCAGACACATGGCTGAGAAAGCCAAAAAGGGAAGAGGGGGCTGGATCCAGAAAGGCCTAGGCTAAGCGGGTGGTCGGAGCTCCTGGGCGTCACCAAAGCCTGAGGTCAGGTAGGTAGGGAGACCATAAAGCCTTTGAGGAGTGAGTTGGCAGTGGGGAACGGGCAGCTAAGTCAGCAGCTGGGATTGGGGGTGGGGGCTAAGGAGCTGAGAGCAGCAAGAGCCCTGATGAGAATAGGCCCATCTGCAGAGCGCTGACCAGTTCCATGAGGCATGGGCAGCAGGGCCGGGGTCCCCACCACCACCTTCCTGCTTTGTGACCTGGGGCCTTTTCTTTAATCCCTTGGGGCCTCAGTGTAGTCCTCTGTGAGATGGACCCCAGACCCCAGGACCTCCACGAGAACAAATGACACAGGGAGAGCACCCAATTCTGCATTTTTCATGTCCTGCAGGCTCCCAGCTTCCCAGTGAAGCAGAGGCCAAGTTCTCCCTATTTCACACATGAGGAAGTAGAAGCACAGAGAGGTTAGGAACTTGCCCAGGGTCGCACAGCTGGTACACCTTGCCCGGTCACTTAAATGCTCAGGAACCATCAGCTATTATTTTCCTTTACCAGCACTAAGAATACACACACCTCCACACTTGCCAGATGCAAGGCCCAAGGGTCAGAAGATGAGTGATTGGCAGGTGGGCACTGCACCCTTGCCTAGGAATCAGAGCAAGCAGAAGAGCACTCGCTGTGTCAGGTTGGAAGTGCGCTTCGTGTGTATCAATTCCTTACGTCCTCATCACATCCTATGAAGGAGGTTACTCCCTGTCCCCATTTTACAGAGGAGAAAACTAAGGCACAGAGAGGGTAAATAACTTGCCCAAGGTCACACAGCTAGTAGATGGCAGAGCTGGGATTCCAACCCAACCAGTCTGGCTCCTGTGCCTGTGTGCTTAACTCTCATGCCCCTGGCTCCCCCCAGCAGCACCACGGGCCACCTTGGGGGCTCAGGTCTGGGGAGGCACCCCTGGTGCTTCTTTAAGTGCCAGCTCTACCAGCAGCCTACCCTAAGGAGTGGGGATTTTTACCAAAGCCATGGATTTAGCAACGCCAAGCCAGCCATTGTCAAAATGACACTCCTAAGTGTAAACTGAACTTTTAAGTGTCCTTCTGTTTACTAGAAAAAAATCTGAGGGATTTTCTGTGAACTCCCAGGGGGAAGTGGATATGCCCCTCCCACCCTATGCATCCAACCTTCAATCAGCTCTCACCCCTACAGTCCCCAGGGGCACGGCAGAGGTGGCCTCTCCCAGTTTGGGGAAGGTAAGGGTGAGAGATGGGCGTGGCTCCTGTCTGGTTGTGAGCATGGGTGGGTACCCAGGCCTGCCCACTCACACCATCCTTCCAGAGAGCCTGCCTGGGGCTGGGGTGGGGAATTGGGAGGGGCCTAGGGCTGGAGGTGCCCCGAGGCCCACCACCAGGCTTTAAGTTCTTTACCCATTGGGCTTCTGGGTACGTGCATGGGGCTGGACACATCCATGTTCATGCTTCTGTGAGCATCCTTGCACACTTCATTAAAACAGTGATGTTCCAGACAGTTTGAGGCAGTGAGGCTTTGCCATCAGGCAGGGCTGGGTTTGGATCCTGCTCTACCACACGTGGGTTCACTTACTGCTCGCCCCCAGCAGGAGAGCAGCGTGGCACTCCTCCCTGAGCAGGTGCGCTGCCTGTCGTGTCTTGGCCGAGGCTTCCTGTGTCCCCAAAGCCGTTTGGGGTACAAAAGCCCCTTACCGTCCTGTAGAGAACATACCCCCACCTTGCTCAGAGCTGAGGAAATCAGAAAACACTAAAGCAGAGGCTGGCAAATGTTTTCTGTAAAGGGCCACATAGTAAATACTTTGGGCATTGCAGGCCACACAGTCTCTGTCACAGCTACTCAGCATTGCAGTCATAGCTTGAAAGAAGCCAGAAACAATATATACATGGCTGTGCATTGCCGTATTCCACCAAAATTGTATTTGGGACACTGAAATAAGATATTCTTCTTCTTTAGGACTTCCCCGGTGGCACAGTGATTAAGAATCTGCCTGCCAATGCAGGGGACATGGGTTCGAGCCCTGGTCCGGGAAGATCCCACATGCCGCGGAGTGGCCGGGCCTGTGAGCCATGGCCGCTGAGCCTGCGCGTCCGGAGCCTGTGCTCCGCAACGGGAGAGACAACAGTGAGAGGCCCGCGTACCACAAAAAAAAAAAAAAAAAAAAGAAAAGAAAAAATTGAAGTGTAGTCGATTTACAATGATGTGTTAGTTTCAGGTATACAGCAAAGTGATTCAGTTATACATACATATACATACATATATTCCTGTTCAGATTCTTTTCCATTATAGGTTATTAATCCCTGATCGGGGAACTAAGATCCCACAAGCCGAGCGTGGTACGGCCAAAAAGAAAAAAATATCCCCAAATCCTAATTTATCCCTTCCCACCTCCTTTCCCCTTTGGTAAACGTAAGTTTGTTTTCTATGTCTGTGAGTCTATTTCTGTTTTGTAAGTAAGTTCATTTGTATCATTTTTTTTAGTTTCACATATAAGTGATATCATGTGATATTTTCTTTCTCTGACTTCACTTACTATGGTGAAGTACGAACCCGTGTCCCCTGCATCGGCAGGCAGACTCTCAACCACTGCGCCACCAGGGAAGCCCACACTTCAATTTTTTAAAAAGGAAAAACAAAGAAAGCTGAGGCAGAGTGAGTTAAGTAACCTGCTCAAGCTCGAGCTACCAGTAGAGGGGAGAGCTGAGCTTGACCCCTGCAGTCTGGCCCAGGGCCCGGCACTGGGCTGCTTCTCCCACTGCATGTCCTTCCTCCCCTCTCCATCATCCACGCACCAGCCGCCCCAGGCACCAGGCTATGCAATGGAGCTGTCACAGCACACAAGGTGGCCACAGGCCCGCCCTGGGGACACACGCCGTCCACTACAGCAGGGGTGTGTGGGCAGGGATTATGAAGAGTGACAGGACCCTGCCCATCTGGAGGGGGCAGTGGCCCCGTGGCTCTGGCAGGTCGCTGGCATTTGCGGATCTTTTATGGAAAAATCACTTGCTTTTTAGACATCGAAAACTAAGTCCAAAGTTTAAGGATGGGCATCCCTGGTGGCGCAGTGGTTAAGAATCCACCTGCCAATGCAGGGGACACAGGTTCGAGCCCTGGTCAGGGAAGATCCCACATGCTGCGGAGCAACTAAGCCCATGAGCCACAACTACTGAACCTGTGCTCTAGATCCCGTGAGCCACAACTACTGAGCCCACGAGCCACAACTACTGAATCCCACGCCTAGAGCCCGTGCTTCACAATAAGTGAAGAAGCCACTGCAATGAGAAGCCTGCGCATCGCAAAGAAGAGTAGCCCCCGCTCGCTGCAACTAGAGAAAGCCTGCGCGCAGCAACAGACTCAATGCTGCCAAAAATTAATTAATTAAAAAAGAAAAGTTTAAGGAATCCAGTGCAGTCCTCTTACATGGTGGCTATTTTCTCCCCTGCAGGCCTCCTCATGGCTGGACCTGGAGCTGGGATAGGCATCCCCTTGGCTTATTGCTGCTTCAGACCATTCTCACTCCCTCCTCCACAAATCTAGTTTCTTGGGCTGTGCCACCCTTCCCACTCTGGGCCTCAAGCACCCACCGCCCACAGGGTGGGCCCCTCGTGGGTGCAGGAGATTACTGGAGCTCCCTGCCGTTCTCTCCCCAGCCACTCCCTTAGCCGCTCGTGTCTTCATTCATTCATAGCACCGAAGTGGTCCTTCCCAGCTCCCTGCCTTGGCACCCCAACTCTAATGATGCTGGGATTCCTCACACTTGGCCAGCTTACACTGCACACGAGCTAAGCCCCCAGCCACCTCTCTCACTGGGCTGAGACCAGCACAGGTCTGGTTAAGGCCAACTCCCTGCCAGTTCCCACAGGCAGCTGACTGGCCAGTGGGGCTGGAGAAAAGCACAGCCGTGCCACCTCAGTTCAAATTCATGGTCACGAGACCCAGTGGCACCCTAGATGTTGCCCAGCACACCTTCCACACTCCATCCTCTAGGCCAAGACAACCACTTCAAACCTGCTCCTCTCTCCCCATCAGCCCCCATCCCTCTCCCAACCCTCACTCCTGGCTCAAGACCTGGCTTCCTTTTACCAAGAAAATGGAAGCACCCATGAGAGAGACTTCTACTAGTTCCCATGAGGTATCTCCCCCTAACCTCCACCGCTCTTAGCTGAGCCGCCCCTCCCCTGCACACCAAACTGCTCTCTCCTACTCAAGGACACCTCTCCAGCAAGCTTCCCTTCTCTTCTGCATCCTCCAGTATTTTCCTTGCTCCTGGATTACTCCATCAGCTTACAAACATGCTCTTTTGGGAATTCCCTGGCGGTCCAGTGGTTAAGACTCCATGCTTCCACTGCAGGGGGCATGGGTTCCATCCCTGGTTGGGGAACTAAGATCCCACAAGCCGCGCAGCATGGGCCCCCCACCACCAAATGCTCTTTTCATTTCCCTTTCTATCATAAAAGACATAATAAAACAACCCTTCCTTGACTCTCCTTGGGCCTTCAGCTGCCACCTGCTCCTCTGTTCCTCTTTGCCAGAGCTCAGCTGCCAAGAGGGGGTGGGCTCCCCTTTCTACCTCCAACTCTCTTCCTATCATCCCTCCCCACTTGCCACCCAAGCTGCACTGGCCCTGTGTCGAGCCCAGTGCTCTACTCGCAGTCCTCCTCCAGCGGCCCTGGAAGGAGCCTCACGGGTTCAGCTCGCCCTTTCCTTACCAGACCGCTCCCTCCTTCTCAGACCCCAGTGCTGACTCCTCCTCTCCTGCTGCCCTCTGCAGACTGGATCCCCAGGCTCAGTCCAGCTCCTCCCCTGTCTACACTGGTTCCCAGGGCCCACAGAACACTACATCAGCGACTGCCAACTTCTACAGGTATCTATCCCTACTAGAAGTCTCCACCTGGATGCCCAAAAGGCACCTCTAACCTGCTCTGGCCCAAACAGGGCTCCTGATCTCACCCCACGCCGTCTCAGTTCCATCTCAGTTAAGAGCGACTCCATCCTTCCAGGTGCCCAGGCCAGATCCCTTGCAGCCATCTTCTCTGTGCCTCATACCCCACATCTGTCTGCCAGCAAATCCTGCCAGCTGTACCTTCAAGAGAAACCCAGAGTCCAGCTGCTTACCACTTCCACCACCACCAGCCTGGCACAGATCACCATCCTCCCCTGTGGCACCGCCCCTGCCTCTGCCCAATGCAGACCCGGCTCAACACGGGGGCCCTGGTGATTCTCTCGAGGTCCAAATCAGATCAAAGCCCTCTAGGTTTTCACTCAAAGTGAAAGCCAGAGTCCTTACCTGGGCCTTCAAGGCCCTGTCCATCGGCCCCTCCCCCTCCCTTAACTCTTGATGAGTCTCCAACTTCCCTCCCCTCACTGGCCTGAACTGTGTCCTGACCTCAGGGCCTTTGCATATGCCCTTCCCTCCGCCTGCAGGTCTCTGCCTGCATCTGTCTTCCCAGAGACCTCTGCCTGGCTCACCACTCATTGATTCTAGCCTTTGCTGAAATGTTGCTCTTACCAAGGCCCACCCTGACCACCTCAGTTAAAATCATTCCCCCGGCCCCCCCAGTACTCTGGATTCCAGTGAGAAAGTCAAGAGTGTGTCATGTAGTGCGTCATCTTCTAACGCATTATATCACTCACTACTTTGTTTCTTTGTTTATGGTTTGTCTCCCTCCACCTACTAGAATGTGGGCAACCACAAGGGCAAGGGTTTCTCTCTTCTGGTCACTGATGAACCCCTGGCAGCTGGAACATACATTCAGCACTTGACACAGAAGATGGGAAGGGACAGCCGGGTGAGGGGGTGCAGAAAGCTGTTTCAAGCAGAAAAACAGCAAGTGCAAAAATCTGGAAGTTAAAGAAAACCTGCGGAGTTCAGTGTGACAGACAGCGGGCTAGGGAGGGTTTTTTGTTTTGTTTTGTATTAGAGATTATACCCCTGACTAATAACTGAATACCAACCTGTTTGTTTGTTTGTTTGTTTCTTTTTTTTCTGGCTGCGCCACATGGCTTGCAGGATCCTAGTTCCCTGACCAGGGATTGAACCCGGGTCCTAGGTAGTGACAGCACTGAGTCCTAACCAATGGACTGCCAGGGAATTCCCTGGGGAGGGGGTCTTAATAAGCCTTCCTGCTCCTGAAAATGGGAGGGCGTCAATTCGGCTTCCACAGGTGAGGGACGTGAGTTTTGTTTTCAGAAGATCTCTGTGGTTGTTCCAGGTGCCAAGGCTTGTGCTGGCCACTGGGGAGGTGGGGACTACAGAGAAATGGCCACTGCTCTCCAGGGCCCATCCTTCCATCTCAGCGCTGGGTCCCCCTCAGTAGATGTGGAGGACAGCCGATGCTTCCCCAGCCCCACACAGACCCGCTGCCTGGTAGGGCTGTCTGCCTCTTGGGGTCACCTGGCCCTGGCAACTGGCAAGGACAACCCGCGTGTGGGTGTGAGCCACAGGGCTGGAAAGAACATAGCTGGGGCTGGAAGGCTGGATCCCAGGATCTCAGGGAAAGTGCTAGCCTGGGGCAGGGCACCACCAAGTCTTCTAGCCCCAAGGAAATGCCAAGCAAGTGTGACTTAAGTCGCCTCTCAGTGATTCTGTCCTGGCCCTAAGCTAAGAGCTACGTACTTTGACCACTTACTAAGCACCAGCTCTATAATTGCTTCTTAGGTATTCCTAATCATCCCCACAGCACTACATTGGTGGTGACTAATTGCTCTGTTTTACCGAGGAGGAAGCTGAGGTGCAGAGAGGTTAGGGACTTGCTTAAAGCCACCCAGTGAGTGTGGATGTGGCTGGGGTGCAGGGAGCTACTGGGCTGGAGGCCAGGTGGTTGTTTTTGGGGCAGGGGTGCCTACCTCCATGGTGGCTGCTGCTGGCTGGCTGCCCCTGCTGGTGACCAGCTTCCCCCAGGAGGCCTGGGGCCGTTTGCCGGTGCTTGCTGGGACCTGGGGGCCTGTCCCCTGTGGGGCTGGGGCCCAGGCCCCTATCTGCAGGGCTGGAGTCTTCCTGCTCACTCTGCTCAAACTCTGGGATCTGGAACATGCTCTGGGCTGCGGGGGTAAGATGGTAGGTGGTTAGGGCACAGCTGGGGCTAACGGGGGCCGGCGGTGGGGGGGGGCACAGGCATCCCTGGCTCCCTCTCCCACCTCAGAACCCCAGGTCCACCCTGCCTCCCAGGCCCCCATCTGTCCGTTGAGTCTGGCACAGCAGGAAGCTCAACCTACCCACCCAGGATCTAAATCTCTCAGAGCCCTGGGGCGGTACTGCAGCCCCAGGCCCCTACCCAGGCCTCGGCCAGACCCGCCCGTGGTGACGGCACACAGGTCTCACCCCAAGCCCGATCTCGAGGCCCCTGACCCAGGCCCGCCGCGTCCCTCTAGCACCGAGGGAGCCCGGCCCTAGTTGCCTGGGCAACGGGAACTGTCACCGACACGGCCCAATCAGCTCTCGAAATGTCACTAACTGGCCAGCAGGCGGGGCTACTAACGGCCCGGGCCCCGCCCACCACCTTCCTCCTGGGTACCTTCTACGTCTCCGGATGCTCAGCTCCCGACTTCCTTATGCCTTGGGCGTGTGTGGGAGCAGATGAGGGGTTCTTTGGGGTCCCCATCTGGGGGCCAGCTCCTGCTGACGAGTCCTTCAGGCCCTCTGGGCCTTAATTCCCACCCCTGTATAATGGGGATAATGACACCTCCCTCAGGAGTCGGTGATCCTTGTAAACTGAGTGGTGATTACTGTGGGTGAAGGCACTTTGCAAAGCCGTAATTGAAGCTCAGCCGTCGGATGCAACTGTTGTTGTTGTTGTCACTGCTCCGTAAGAACCGGGTGGCCGACTCGGGAAGTCCCCCTCCCTCCTCCCCGCGGTGGAAACCTCGCACCGCCCGCATCAGGGGCACCACTCCCCGCGCCAACTCGGGAGCACTCGAGATAAGAGAGGGAGCCTCCGCCCTGGCAGGATGACTGCCCCGGCGCAGAAGGGACAGGGGCCCCTGTGAGGGTGACCATAGGACTCGCGGAGCCTCGCGCCTGGCAGACGGCGGGCCAGGTGAGCGGGAACCGCCGCTGGCCAGGGAGTGCGCGGGCCGGCTAGCGCGGGCTGCGGGGCCAGGCGGGATAAGGCCCGGGGGCGGGCCCCGGAGGCCATCTTGGCTGAGGGCGGAAGTTTCGTTCAGAGACCGGGTGAAGGGAAGTCGTTACCGCCCCGGGTCGGGCGGCATGATCTCGATTTGAGGATGGGGAAGAGAAGCACGGGAACTGCCGGCCCCCCAAAGAAGCAAGGGCAGCTGGCCCCGGGCAGTGCCGGCCCCGGGCAGTGCCCACCCGGGCACTGGCCGGACGCGGCGCAGCCCGAGCGTCACGGCCGCTCGCCGCCTCTTGTAACCCCTGACGCCCGCCGGCGGCGCAAGTCGCGCCAATTCTCGAACGGTTCCGCGCCGGGCGCGGCGCGGTTCTGCGTAGCAGGGGCCAGACTCTGAGCAATTTGCGTAGCGAACGGCGGCCGCGCAGGCGCAGGAGGGGGCGGAGCAGCGGGAGCCAGGGAGCCGGAGCCCCGCGTCCCAGCGACCGGAGCCGGCTACCCATCGGCGGCCTGAGGACCCGGCGTCGGCCTCCTCCCGCCCCCCGCGGCTGGGGAGTAGACGCAGTGGGGGGTGGGGTGGGGGCAGCGTCCGGAATCCCGAGGACGGAAGGCAGAGGCCCTCCCCATCCGGATTGTTGGAGGGGAGAGATTCCCCCAGTTTGGGGAGGGGGAGAGCCAGGCGTTGAGCGTCCCCGGCAGCGGCCGCTACCCTGAGCAGACTGGCGTTGGCCGGCTCTCCCCCTCCTGCCAGGACGACTCCAGCGACCTAGACCAGGGACCCCTTTTCTTCAGACTCTGCCACCTCCACCCCCCTCCCCACCCCCGGCTCTGAGGCTGGCCCAGATAGCAGTGTTCCCATCCCCCTCTGCCCTGGAGAGGAAAGGCTGTCCTTCCACACCCCTGAGTGAGGGGCCCAGGTTGCCTGTGCCCCGCAAAGGCCAGGGTCCCTCTATTCAGGGGGGGAGGGCCTGGCCAGCCACAACTTCTTTCCCCCTGAGCTCCCCATCTCTGTCTCTGCACCCTACAACTCCCACCCCTCCGTATTTATTTCCCTGGCCCCCTGCCAGCCCCTCCATCTCTGTCTCCGGGATTCAGGCCGCCCTCCCTGACATGGAGAGTAACCTGTCTGGCCTGGTGCCTGCTGCTGGGCTGGTGCCTGCGCTGCCGCCCGCCGTGACCCTGGGGCTGACTGCGGCCTACACCACTCTGTACGCCCTGCTCTTCTTCTCCGTCTATGCCCAGCTCTGGCTGGTGCTCCTGTATGGGCACAAGCGTCTCAGCTATCAGACGGTGTTCCTGGCACTCTGTCTGCTCTGGGCTGCCTTGCGTACCACCCTCTTCTCCTTCTACTTTCGAGATACACCCCGAGCCAACCGTCTGGGGCCACTGCCCTTCTGGCTTCTCTACTGCTGTCCTGTCTGCCTCCAGTTCTTCACACTGACGCTTATGAACCTCTACTTTGCCCAGGTAACCATGGTGACGGGTGGGGGTGGGCAATGGGGTGGCAAGCCCCAAGGGCCCCAAAGAATGATGGGCATCTCTGCTCCCAGGTGGTGTTCAAGGCCAAGGCAAAGCGTCGGCCAGAGATGAGCCGAGGCTTGTAAGTACTCGGGACACTGGTGGGTTCAGCCTCCAGGTCAGGGGCAGGGAGAAGCCCGGTGTCCATTCCTTCCTCCCTGGTAGGTCTGAGGCGAGGACAACCCAGAATATTTGTGAAAAGCTTGGAAGAGTTAGGCATCTGGTGCAGATGGCTCAGCAGGGGCATTGCATATGTGAAGGACAACTATAATAGAAACAGTTGAGATACTGTGAAGGGAGAGGGTACCAATTTCATCCATGATGGAGGAAGAGTTGGAGGCTCCAGCCCTTGGAAACTCCAAAGCCAAAGGGCACTTCTGGGTGACCTTGGGCAGTGATACTCTTGTCATTTGTATAACATCTCACAGTTTATTAAGAGCTTTCACAAACATCTTTAATTTTTACAACTTACCTGTGAAGCTGTTATTAGCCCCATTTGAGAGGTGACGACACTGAGGCCCAGCAAGGTAAAGCAACATGTTCATGATCACACACCTGGCAGGAGGCACAGCCAGGGCTTAAACCCAGATTTCTGACTCCCAATCCAGTGCTCTTTCTGCTGTACCACAGCCGTCAGTCATCTTCTGACCCCTTTAGCTTCAGTTTCCTCATCTGTAAAACTAGAGGAGCAGGGTTCAGACTGGATGACCTGAGGTTCTGATGGACACCGGGGTCTCCTGGGGGAGGCTGGGTGGTGGGGGAGCGCCAGGGGTGGTCTTCTGGGGCTGACCGTGTTGTGGGCCGCAGGCTGGCTGTCCGAGGGGCCTTCGTGGGGGCCTCGCTGCTCTTTCTGCTGGTGAATGTGCTGTGTGCTGTGCTGTCCCGCCGGCGCCGGGCACAGCCCTGGGCCCTCCTGCTGGTGCGCGTCCTGGTGAGCGACTCCCTGTTTGTTATCTGCGCACTCTCTCTTGCCGCCTGCCTCTGCCTTGTCGCCCGGCGGGCTCCCTCCACCAGCATCTACCTGGAGGCCAAGGTAGGGCCACAAGGGCTGATGCCTGAGTGTCCTGTGGGGTGTTTGGGGTCTTCAGAGTAGAGAGAAAGCTGGAGCCTACCCTCCCTAAGGATCCTCTGTTGTCACCTGTGCCAGGGGACCAGCGTGTGCCAGGCAGCTGCGATGGGTGGTGCCATGGTTCTGCTCTATGCCAGCCGGGCCTGCTACAACCTGGCGGCCCTGGCCTTGGCCCCCCGGAGCCGGCTGGACGCCTTCGATTATGACTGGTACAACGTCTCTGATCAGGTGGGCATTCGGCACGTCTGCCGCCTCCTCAGTAGCTGTGGCTCTTGGCCCCAAGCCGGCCTGGGCCCTGTCTGGGTGCCCCATTGGCACGACCGCAGGTTGGCACAGCCCCTGCCTCCCCACAGGCGGACCTGGTGAACGACCTGGGGAACAAAGGCTACCTGGTGTTTGGCCTCATCCTCTTTGTGTGGGAGCTGCTGCCCACCACCCTGCTGGTGGGCTTCTTCCGGGTGCACCGGCCCCCGCAGGACCTGGTGAGGGCCAGTGGAGAGGGGCGGCACTGGGGGTACCTGGGCTGGGTTCTGGGGGGTGGGGTAGGGCAGTGGGGGGCAGGAGGAAGCATCAATGGCAGCTCCCTCCCCCAGAGCACCAGCCGCATCCTCAACGGGCAGGTCTTTGGCTCCCGTTCCTACTTCTTCGACCGGGCACACTGCGAGGATGAGGGCTGCTCTTGGGAGCACAGCCGGGGTGAGAGCACCAGGTAGGAGTCCCGGTTCCACCTCAGGACCCCTGGGCTCCCGGGTTGCCCCATTGAGCCATGGGGACCTACAGCTGGGCCTTTCCACACCCCCACCCGTGCCACGATCTGTACCAGGTGAGGTCCCCTGTGGTTTGCTATTGCTAAAGCCTCCACCTCTCCCTCCAAGATGAAGTTTGCCATAGTCAGAGAGGTCTGGGTCACTGGGCTCTTCCAGGTGTCTCTCCCTCCCCCAACTCTTGCAACTGTGGTCCTAGTGACTGCCGTGGGACTGAGCCTGTTTCTCTGCCTGCAGCATGTCAGGCAGCCTAGGCTCCAGCAGCTGGTACGGTGCCATCGGGCGGGAGCCAGGCTGGTGCGGGGGCAGCCAGACGCGGACCACTCCTCTGCTCTTCTCCCAGGTTCTGGGACCAGGCAGCCACCATCACAGTCTCTACTCTACCCCACAGACGTGATCCCCCTTCATCTCCCCACAGAACACCCAGACCCCAGTCCCTCCCACCCTAGACCCCTGTGCCAAGTTCATCTGCCGCTTCTTGCCCGGGACCCCGGGGGCTGTGGCTGCCTCTTTCCCAGGCCGGCTCCTTGCTACTCCTGTTGTAGTGAGCTTGTGCTGTCCCCTAGGATGGGGGGCATGGCCCTGGCTGCCAGAGGCTCATAGCAGCCTGGCATGATCTACCACCTCTGCTTCTACACCAGAGCCAGCTACCTCTCCTGCGCCTGCCACTCAATAAACGGTGTCTGTGCCCCGAGTCTATTCACTGTCTGTCAGTTGTCTGCTTGTGTTTCTCACACCGTTGCCTGTTTGGTCTAAGGCTGATCAGACACCGGCCCTTGAGGGGGGCTGCTGGGCTGGGCAGGGGCCATTTACCTCCCCTGAGGCTGGTGGGTTAGGAGACGGAGGAGCCTGCAGTCTGAGGGGAAGAGAGACCAGAAGGACCCTGCTCCCACTCTGGTCCCCTCGCCGCTTGAACAATTTCTACTCTTTCCTCAAGATCTGCTTCAAATTTCACCTCCTTTATGAAGCCTACCATCTCCAGGTCAGGGAACTGTGTCCCCCCCTCCCGGGTCCCTTGGCACAGTGATTGCATGCCTCCTATGCCTCTTACCCTTAGTGGGTAGGCATTTCTAGAGACCCTGTTTCCCTGTCATTATGCCCAACCTGGCCTTCAGGTCCAGGAGTTAGTCCAAGGCCTGCGGAGGAGAAGCTGGCCAGTAACCGAGCAGCCCCCATCTCCCTAGCAGGTGTGGATTTGGCCAGATGGTTGGGCTGCCCCGACACAGCCTGCCTGGTGGTCCTGGGGGGCCCCTTCCCTGACTGTCCCTAATAGTGCAGTCACTGCCCTCTGTAGTCACAGCCCTTACAGATGTCATCTGTCCCTCGGCCGGGAGTCATTTATCAGAGGGTCTGTCTCCTGCCCATGTGTGTGGCCAATTGTTCCAGCTCCTGGGAGTTCCTGGGGCCTAGCACGGAGCCTGTCTTGAAACCCTTCACCTGGGACTCTTCTAAGTAGCAGGCCTCAGGGCCTCCAGAGAAGGCATCTGAGACTCAGAGAATCAGCTCAAAACTGGACCATCACTTCTTGTTGAAAGGAAAATTGCCAACATTTGTAGGGCACTTAGTTGTGAGTGCCAGGCTCTGTTTTGAGCATTTACAAATACCAACCACTTTAATGCTCAGAACAGCAGCCTGAGGTGAGAGTCATCCCTTTTCTGTGAGGACTGGGAGGTGGGGAGAGTTCGGTAACCTGTCTAGGCCCCCTACTGGTAGAGGATGGCCAGCCTTAGAGCCCATGCTTAAAACCACCCAAGTGAAGGGTGAGGCCCCCAGGCAAGAGGAGGGTCTTTGGCAAGATCAGAGTTGTAAAGAAATGGGTAAGAGCAGAGAGGAGATGAGTTCCAGGACCTGCCAGGGCCCTGCTGTTCAGACAGTGGGGGAGGGAGTGCTGGCACCCGTTCCTGGCTGGGGGATGGGCATGGAAGTGAGGAACAAAAGATGGGGATGCAGGAGGTGCCCCACCTTGATTTCCCAGAGCTTGGTCCCAACCCTACCTCGGCCAATTCCAGGTTGCCTCAGGGGATCCCCCACCCCTTTGTCCCCTGGGGTCTCCTCCCTCATGAGTGCAGAGCCCAAGGGCCAGGCTGTCCCTCGGGGCGGGGAGCTGAGGGCCCTTCCCACCTGGTAGTGGGCCTGGAAGATGCTGGGAGATTAGAGTGGAGCCTGTCCGAAGAGGTGAGCCGGCTGATGTCCAAGTTGGGGCCGTGCCGCTGGCCACGCTGGCTGGCCAACAGGGCAGAACCAGGGCCCCGGTCTGAGACTCCAGGCCTGACCCAACGGCGACCCCTCCGGGGCTCCTCTGCCACTCATCTCCTGGGACCGGCCAGGACTGGGGGGCTGGGCAGCCGCAGGTAAGGGTCTGCGGAGAGCTGCGCCGGAGGCGAGGGCGAGGCACAGCAGAGGGAAGCGCGGCGCTGAAGGGGTTAAATGCGGGAGGAGGGGGGCTTCTGGCGGCGGGAGGGGGTCCCAGCACCGGCGGCCGCCCGCTCCGCCCCTGCCGCTGCCGCCGCCTCCGCGGCCCAGCCGGCAGGCACCGGCGAGGCCGCGCCGGAGCCCGGGCCGCAGCCGCAGCCGCAGCGGGGCAGACAGTGAGTGTGGGGCGGAGAGGGCGGGCGCGCTGGCGCGGAGAGGGAGTGCGGGGCGGCGAAGGGCGCCGGCCGGGCTCCGGGGCTGGGGCGCGCAGGGGGCGACCGGCCGGCAGAGGCGCCCACCTCCCCGTTCGTGGGCGCCTCTGGGAGTTCTGCGGCCGAGCATCCAGCCGCCGCCCGTCACGCTCCGAGGCGTCGGCGTGAAGACGCGGGGAGGCCGTGGGAGCGAGTGGCGGGGGTGCGGTGTCTGGGCAGTGGGCGCTGCGCGGTGGCCCCGCGGTCTGGGTATGTGTGTATGTGAGTGTGTGCACACAAGTGTGTGGGCCTCTGGGGGCCTTGGCCCGGCGCGCACGGCCCTGAGCGTCCGGTGTGCCCGAGAGGCCGGGGAGTATGCAGGTGGAGTGTGTGTGTGCGTGCAGTCCGGGCAGAGGCGCCTCCTGGAGCCGCAGGGTGGAGCGTGGGCGCGCGAGTCTTTGTGCCCGCGTGTGTGCGCGAGGGCGCCGCCCCCCGCTGTCCCGGGGGCTGACAGCTGTCCAGGGGATGCTGCACTGGTCCGGCCCTGGTCGCCCCCACCGCGCTGCTTCCCGGAACCCAGTACCCTCCCTTCCCCTCCGCCCTGCCTCGCCTCTGCGCAGCGATCCGGACCCGCCCCAGGGTTCCTCGAAAGCCCAGCGGGGCGCTGGAGGACCCTGGAGGCTCCCCGCCCGGTCCATCGCGTCTAGAAGAGGAGCGAGGAGAGTTAGGGGGGGAGGGAGAAACCGCGAAGATGCTGCCGCAGCCTCAGCGGACGAGCCGGGACCCGCCACCCCCGTCCCCGCCCTGCACACTCCTCTGTGCCCCCTCAGCCTCCAGCTGGAAGGCGGGTTCCCCAGGCCCCCTCCACGCCCCCAGCATTTCCTCGCTCGTCCTGCCTCTCCCTCGGCAGGCTCGGTCTCTCTTTCCCCCTTCCACTCTCCTTCCCGGTGCCCTCTTATCTTCTCACACCCTGGAGTCCCTGGACAGGGGCTGAGGGCCGGGCAGTGGAGGTAAGGGGGAGGACAGAGGTGGGGGGACTGGGTGTGTCCTGGTACCAAGTGTCCGGCCAGAGGGATGTGAGGAGAAGACGTCTGTGGGTAGTAGGGCTGGGGGCTCCAAGACCATTGGGTGTGTAGGGGTTGGAGGAGGGTGTAGGGGTGTCAGGTCAGGTTATTGATCCCAGCATCCCTGGTTCTGCCCACAGTGACTGCAGCTCCCCAGGAGCCCCCTGCCCGGCCTCCCCAGACGGGCCGTGGAATTGGCCGGTCCTCTGGGCGCGCCATGCGCAGCACCACACTACTGGCACTGTTGG